>NC_138858.1:16095122-16695122 GCF_965183815.1 Platalea leucorodia | reverse complement strand
TAACCTACTTTTCAAATTGTTTTCTAAGTGATTTTTATGTTAAGGCTAAAAAGTAACTCTCTAAAAAAGAATATCTGATTCCAATTCAGAAAGATGCTGTCATCTACCTAGAACTGCACTGACTCAGTGCAAACTAAATACAAGACCTCACTCCTATAAACAAAGGTGCAGGATAAGGCCCATGGTAGCATACCATAATTTCATTAATACCTATATTAGCCAAATACAAAAACATCAGAAGATTTCACTCTTTTTAATGGAACTGCTGCATTCACTCTTACCTGTGAAAGAAAAATTAGACATAAAACCTAAACCAACACCAACCTCCCTTTTTCATATATGATTTTCAGTTAACAGCGTGGAAACATTTCAGCTTACAGGCTGAAGGGAAAAATGCAGGGGAATTTGCTGTTCAAAATTAAGTAACTCCAATTCCAGGATTTTTGTGCTTTCTGTCTGCCCAGACACAGTACACTCATCTTTTTGTATTGAAAGAGGTTTATTTGTGCTAGTCACACATGACAAAGAAATAGTAGTTACGTGAAGCAAGTGATTTGAAAGTAGAGAGACAGAAATGAAGCACTGAAGATGATAGTTTAACAAAATAATAAAGATTTTTTATAGACTGTGAGATTCAAAAGGAAATTTCTCAATGACTTTTGATTAATTCAGTTCATTTCTTTAGGGATTCACCTTCACATCTCCTCAAATGTATTACCCTTGAAAAACAAGAGGTTCTTGCCTTCCTATCATTAGTTCAAGCCACTCCTAATGGAATAAAAAGCTGTTGCCATGAGTGTCCAGAATTGTGACCAAATAACCTGACATATGATTTTATGTATACTGCTATTTATGCACCAATTACATCACTTGTTCAGGTCCAAATTTCAGTTACACTGACAAATACAAAGGGATTTTCTATAGATAAAAAGGTTTCTTATGATTTATGCATACATAAATAAGAAAAATATCTGGCATGACAGAGAACTATAGATAAGTAAAGCATGCAGATAAACATTTAAAGAAAAAAGCAACATAAAAACTTAGAAAAAGGAAATAAAAAGACACTAAATCACCTCAAACTCATTTCAGAGAATGGTTAAGAAAGTATGAGAACAGGTGTTGTGTCCTAATTACAGTGCAATCAAGACACTAGTAGTCGTTCACTCTTCTGACAACCTTTCAAACAAAAATGAAGAACAGCAACATGGTATATCAACATTTGCCCACAGACTGGCAACACAAGAACCACCTCAGTTAGCAAGACTGAACGGTAATTCAAGAAGCTTTGGAAAGACCATTGCTGTGTCTGGGAAAGGGGAATCTGTACCATATAACACAGCATTATGAACACCACCGGGCAGGAAACATCATCAATGCTTTTTTTTTTAAATTCTTTTTTTGTTTAGCTCAGATGCTGACAACAGCTGCTCAGCACTTCTTCCACAGTGGAAATGAATATGTCTTCCATCCATAAACACCCCTTGTTACTGTACTATTCTAGGTAATGATAAAAAGGACATAAACATCATAACACCTGTGGGAAGAGTTAAACTTCAAATCAAAAGGAAATAGAAAATCTATTCCAGTTGTTTTTCTGTGTTGCCTTTTCCACAGTTCTGAAAAAAAGAGGCGAAAAGGAGCATCTTCCTGCCTGATGTAAATGCAGATTTCTTCAGCAATCTTCACTTTGGCAATAACAGGTCATTCTTCAGATAGGGTTTTCTAGAGAACAGATATTAGCAATAACATCTGCTGCCTGCCTGTGCTAGCTGGAAATTCAATTCATGCACCCGATTCTATTCCCAATAGAAATTTTTAAAAAATTGCACATTCATATAAATGTTTGAAAAAGCTAAATCTCATATGACTCATACCTCTTCCTGCCAGAATAGATTAATAGTCCTGTTTATCCATGCAGCACATGCAGCACCATTAGTAGGAGATGGGCTTTCCCACACAACTTGGGCAGTGAACAGTGACACCAGGACCTAAATGCAGAATATTAGACTGCCACCAGCATTTTTAATTTATTCTTTCAGGAGAAATGAATGCCTGAGCTGGAAGACGCTGGTTTACTGCTTCAGTAGTTGGATAGCCTTCAACTAGCCCACTCTGTGCTCCTCTCAGATCCAGATGACAGGACCAGATGATTCAGATAAAGGCTTACCAGCCCTCTAAACGATGAGTATCAAAAACTGGTTTATGCAACAGATCCTGGACATCTGTAGGGATACAACAGAAAAGCCTTTCAGTTCCTGTAGCTTGTTTTGGTCTTTGGGAAATGGGACTTGAATCTGGGCATTTCTCCAGAAGCATTTGGAGGGTCTCTAATCCTGCAGTAGAGAGGAAAACAACACTCTCAGCATTTGAAACAAGTGATCCCTGTCCCACTGGAAGAAGACAGGGTTTAAACTTCTGCTTTCAGGAGAAGATTCTGAATTCCACATCCTAAACGGAGATGGCAAAATGATACCTGTCTAACTATAGCGTATGAAAAAGGCTGAACAGAGATGTATGCAGAAAATCTGCATGGATCTCCATTACACTAGACTTCTGGATCCAAGTTAACTGTAGAAAAGCCAAGTATTACAACACTGCAGCTTCTTTTTTGGATCTAGCCCCAGATTTATACATATAATTGTTGCTAATCTGTTTTACTGTGTTTGCAAAATAAACTGCCCTACAGAAAGTTCTTCAGCATATTTTAGGTATGGAGGCTAGTCCTCTTAGGATGGAAGTGGCCCACAGTTAAAGCACTTATTTGTCATTGTCCTTTAAGCATTAAGGACACTAAGCACAAAGACTCTGCATTTAAACACATGCACAACATTCAAATATTGCATAACTGAGATGTAACTATGAGCCAAGCCTGGCATTTGCAGTAGTTTCTGTTCCCAGCAACACGGAACTCTACCTCCCAAGGTGGAAAGAACCCACAATTCTCCTTTGCAGGCGGAACCCACCTTCTCCCTTAACAGGACCTGCTGCGCTGGCAAAGTGTATACATTAGAAACTAGATGGACAACAGCAGCCTAACACAGGCCGACGACAGGACACAAATACTCCAGCTCCCTATTACTAAAAGCCATGGGAATGTAGACAAAGAATTTATCCCTTGTCCCAGACTGCAATCCAAACGCCAGTGCTGTCAAAGCTGAGACCTGGAGGAGCCTCATTACAGGTTCAGTGGTGCTCAGCGTGTGTATGTCCCCCATTTCTGCAGAAAATACTCTTATTTTATGTAAAATAGGGCCACTGTTTAACAAGATAATGGGGATCCCTGTTCATTTCTAAATATGTTGTAGGCACTACCCTGGAAAGAGGCTGCTGAAGGGGCTCAGGCAACTGTATAGAAAGAAATGGAATTTAACACGAGAAAATAAAATTTACTGGTTCTCATCTGCTACGTTTATCTTTGAGACGTGACACAACTGTTTTTTATTTGATTCTGGAGTTTATAGTAGTTGTGCCTGCCAAAGAGGTACAGTTCATAGCTACAGCCCACTCACTGCCTTCACAGAAGGAGCTCTGGATGTGTGAATGCTCAGGGTTTGTTCACTATTAACAAAACCAGCAGCAGCTACTACCTTACTGAGTGCGTGAATTTTATAGATAAGGTTTGAACATTCTTTGTATCACCACTACTCTATCAATTCCCTGTATTTTACGTTTTTTCCTCTCCTGCATGGTACAATTTGGCCTACATTCACATCTTTAACTGCACCATTTTATTATGCTCAGCATTTTCTTTATTCATCCCATATTTTTGAATGCATGCAAGTTAATAGGAACCATGCATTGAACTTTCAGAAATATTCTGGGGGATGGGCCTACTTCCTTTCCCTGCCTATGCAATGTACAAAACCAGTCTGCAGACACATGCCAAAAAAAACAAAAAAGAAAACAAATTCACCCACATAAAAATAAATAAAAATAGAGAGATCATCACTAGCCACAAAACAGGCTGTTTTTAGGCAAGTTTTCCCAATACCACAATACCACAAAAGACAATATGAGACAACAAAGGAAAAAGAACTTAATGTTCTCAAAGAACTTTTTTCAGCATATTCGTGAAATGGAGGTTTTTACAGCACTGAGTGCAAGAAAATCGACCAAGTGAACACATCGGTTGAGAGCCACCCAACTGAGAAAAGCTGAAGAAAGAAGTAGAGAGACTGGTGAATGGTCTGTGCTGTAGCCATACAAAAGGAATGGGATTTGTGTAGACTCTTGAAGATAGTAGGACCACCAAGGCTAGGAGTGACAGAACACAGGAGCACAGGACACAGCAAGCTTGAAACAGTCAATTGGCCTGGGAAATGCAAAACAATACCTGAGACACCAAAACAGAGTCCCTAGTGATAATCTGGAAGAAAAGTATCAAGAATTTGCTTTGAAAATTACAAGCTGTTCTAAAAATGGAAAGGGTGTGAATAGCTAAAACATTTGCAGCCACTTGGATAAGACCTGCAGATATGCATTATTCCTGGGCAACAGTATATCCAGTGGTAAAGGATATTAAGTGATTATCTGCTAGGCGAGATAACATGAATAAGAACTGAGCTCCATCACAAGCAGATTTATTAAGACCTTAACTCAAACCTTAGTCACTTAGTGGTTAACAAGACATCATTGGGATGTGTCTCTATTACTTGCTATCCTCACAAAAGCTTTGAAAATTATTTACTTTATGGGGACACAATAGAGATCAGTTAAAATAGTGTGCGTGAATGGGGAATGATTATTGAGTATTTTTTAAAACAGAAGAAATAAACAAGGCTTTTCCCTGAAGTTATCAGGATGTTTGAGATAGGCTACAGAAATACATTTTAATTACACTGAATCAGTTGAGGGAACTCAACATTCCAGCTTATTGAGGAGGCTAAAGGATTGGACCAATTCAAGGAATATAGACCATCTACCCCTACTCACTCAGCCTCCAGCTTGGTGAGTCCCTAACCCACTGACTGCAGAAAGCCAGGAGACATGGTAGGGGAAAGACCAGTCTATGTCTGCACTTTTCTTATGCTCTCTAAGAAGTTACCACTGGTGGACACCGGGATACTTTGGTCCGATTCAGTACAGCTGTTCTTGAACTGGATCAAAAGATGATGTAGGCATGAAAACTTTAAATGGGACAGAACACAAAATCCAGAAACCCAATACAGAGCAAACTGTCTGACTGCTAGCTCTCCTTTCCTTCAGCAGAACCGCTTTCTTGAGGCTTTCCTTTCAAGATTTGTTGTCATTTCCCAATTCATAGACTTGGACTGAGAAAATAAAATGAGCACAAGTCTTTCTACAAACTAAAACGGCGTATTTGCTTTCAGTGGTGAGGACTTAGAACTGTAAAGCAGGAACTGACCCACTACACATTAAAATGAAAATACTTTAAGTTCATTGAATACTACAAAGGCAGTCAATGGAAAAAATCTTCTGCCTTTTTGCACTTCACTTTGCTTGAGTTAATATCCTGCAAATCCTTTGAGCCTCTCCTCTTGAGATTGAGCCAAGGGCCAGCATAATTTTGCAATGGTCACAGCTTGACTGAAGAAGCACATTCCAACCCAAATATACAAAGATTGTATTTTTATTTTTACAGTTTAACTACAGGAAGAGAAACTGTGAGTTCACTGTGCAGTGGCTTCCATATTTTTAACCACATAGAGTTCATGGTGGTTACAGTAGCAAGGATGAAGTAGGAGTTGATACCATCTAATTGTCTCTCTCTGAAACTGTAGCAGGACAAAGTACAGTGTCTCTACTGTTAAGTTCTCTATAAAATTCGGTGTCAAAAGATATTGTTTAACTATTTCTGGAAGGGAAGGTGACCCAAATAGTCTTGAATTGAGATGGTTTTATTGTATGAGATTTTGCTATAGAAACATTTGGGAAGTTTTCCCCCAAAGATAAAAGACAGAAAAATACAATACTTTATATGCTTTCAAAAAAGACAATGGACTAACAGCTCTGCAAAGAGTAGAGTACAGAGACATCAAGCCATTGGTATGTTGTTTTTTTTTTGCTACTCCCCAAGTAAGATGTTTTTTATTCACAATATTGAATACCATGCTTATTTTCAAGCTGCACATTACGCTGCAAACAAAGCATCATCTCTCCTGCCTTCAACTTCTTGCTCATTCAAAAGACAAAACTAGAGCAACCAGATAATCCAAACTGCAGGCAATATGAAAGAAAAGGGCAGTTACTGCAATGCTGTTGCCTTTGTCCCCATCAGCTTGTTTAAGACGACCTGGTCTGATGAGAAAAATCAGATATTTAAGTTCTAAACTGCGAAGAGATTCTTAAAAATTACCATGGCTTTCACATTGCAACTCCTGTTTTTTTTATTGCCTCTGCATGCCTTATTCATGTTTAAGACTGCTCATTTCAATATGGGATATGATTTTCCAAAAAATTAATAATTGAATTCAATGTTTGTTTAATATTACAAAAAGAAAGCTTTGGGAAAGTTCAAACATGTGGGCTATACACCTCCCATACTTCATATGCAGAATCATAACTGGTATGTCTGAAAAAATTATGACTAAAAGTGTCTAGGAAGGTGATGCAGAGTATCTGAGGCTAGGTGAGGAAGCCCACAGAAATCCATGCATAACTCTAACACAGTTATGGACTTAACTCTTTTCCACACTGAATTCTATAAGCCTACTCAGAAATTTTATTAACAAAGTATGAAATATGTTTGCTCAGTGCATCAGTAAACAAAATTACAAAAGCTGCAATAGATACAGCAGAAATGAATGTTCATAATGTGGTGCAAACCTTGTTTAATTGGATCTGAGTGTGCTTCTACCAAAAAGGGAAATTTCTACATTCCCTTGGGCTGGCAGCAATGCTCAGGTGGCCCCACAGTCAGCTGCTAAAAAAGCTTGAGCTTAATCTACTTCTGAAACTGTACCCTTAAAAGCATTTAATCAAGATCATATTCAAAATTCTGGCTTTTCTCATCAATAAAAAATAACATCATTTTACTTTTGAAAGTGTAAATATGGAAAGATCTTTTCTCTCTTTGAGAGAGGCGTACCCCACCTGTTGCCACCAGGCCTGGTGTCATGTAGACAGACCTATGATCAAAAAAACCAAAATTCTGCCAGTGACATCAGGCTCAGAGCCAGGTTTTCGTCCTCCAGTACAAGATAGGCATTGACAAATTGGCATGAATGCAGAAAAAGACCACAAAGATGGTTAAAAAGATAAAGCATGTGATACATGAGGACAGGCTGCCGGACCTGAGCTTGTTCGCTTTGGAGAAAAGAAGGCTCGAGAGGATCTGACTGCTGTCTTCAGCTTCAGTCATAAGTTTTAGTGAAGATCAAGCCAGACTCCTCTCAGAGGTACACAGCAGTAAGGCAAGAGGCAATGGGCAGAAATTGCCGCAAAGGAAATTCTGACTAGATATCAGGAAAAAAACCTCCAACCTTTTGCAATAAGGGTGATTAAGCACTGACTAGGTGCCCAAGAGACTGTGCAATCTCCATCCTTCCAGATATCCAGAACACTCCTGGCACAAGGCCCTGACCAGCTTGATCCAGTTTCAACATGAGCAGGGGGCTAAATTAGATGGTTCCTTCAAACCTTAATTTTGCCTTAATTCTATCGTTCTAACTGATAGGGACATGTTCTTCTAAGCTCTTTGGCACAGACCAGCTGCTCATTAACCATGCTTTCATAACAGCCCTGATTTGACTTCAGCAACTCCTACAAGTAAGAATTGTGTTAACGTGGATATATACAGATAGACTTGAAAATTTTGGTTGGCTACAGGATGTTCACAGGACTTGATCTGTCTTCTGAAAATTTCAAAACTGTTGCTCATCTGAAATTCATATAACACTTAGTAAGAGATTAAAGCTCTTCAGCATGAAGAGATTACTACATATCAAGCATGGCAATCTTCAAAGAAACAAAACAGTTTATAACATTGCTGTTTGCAGAACTAAATTCCAAAGAGTTTTAATAGATCAAATAACTGGTAAGATAACTATTAAAATGCAACAGACTTCGACTCATAGCAATCCTGCAATGATACTCCCTTGGGAACAATATTCTTGTTGCCATATAAGATCATTTGCAGTTTACAGTCTGCTGGGAACCTTTGCAGAACAAAAGAAAAACACTTTATTCTTCAGTACTTTACTAGCAAAAACATTGATGGGTACATAACCTAGCAGGAAATTTTTAAAACACTATCAAGTGAATTGCAATAAATGCCTTTGATCGATAAGAAAGTACGTACCTTAGGAAGTGCCTCAGGTTTCAACAGGGGTGTGTTAATTGCCTGAGCACAAAACTAGATCCAATAAACGAATTATATGCCTGTGTAATATATTACCCTCTAGTTCAGTGACTCAGTGCACTCCCACACTCAAATGATAAATGAAAATGGATATTCAGCCAGGCCCTTCCTTCTGATCTTTGTGTCATCACTGCAGATACTTCACTCATTTTCTAGCTTGCCCTTCAGCTGCACCTTTTGTTTACTATCATCTTCAGCTATATCTCACCTGAGTCTTGCTTTCAGTAGCGTATTAGATATATAAGCCTCATCAGTGAAAGGCTTCTCTCTGTAGTTGCCTGAGGACACAAATAAATACTTCTAAAATCTTTATAGCTGTAGAAATTAAATACCCATAAAAAAATGTCCCTTTGGCACTTCTGAAAATTTTAACAAACATGTTGAATCACTTACAAAGGTCATGCACCCTACATTTATTAATTTTGCAAATGTGTTACAACTGGGCACATGGGTAGTGTTCTGCTTTATGAACCCACATTGCTCATCATTCTTGCTGAAGTAGTCTGATACTGTGCATTTTAGAAATGCTATGGTAACAAAATTGTTGCAGAATTTTTGTTTCTTTCCAGGTATCTTATTTCATCCTTCACAGTTGTTCTCCAGTTGCTAGACTATGCAAATATTTAAAGAATCATTAATTAAAATCTTGGAGACTGAACTTGCATAAAGCACCAAAAATGTCTAAACAAAATCATATCATGGTTTAACCCTAGCCAGCAACTAAGCACCACACAGCTGCTTGCTCGCTCCCCACCCCAGTGGGATGGGGGAGAGAACTGGAAGGGTAAAAGTGAGAAAACTCGTGGGTTGAGATAAGAACAGTTTAATAATTGAAGTAAAATGAAATAGTAGTAGTAGTAGTAGTAGTAGTAGTAGTAGTAGTAGTAGTAGTAGTAGTAGTAGTAGCAGCAGCAGTAATAGTAATAATAATAATAATATACTACAATAATAGTATAGAAAGCAAGTGATACACCATACAATTGCTCACCACCCACCGACCGATGCCCAGCCCATCCCTGGCCAGCTCCCCCCTGTTTATATGCGGAGCATGACGCCATACGGTATGGAACAGCCCTTTGGCCAGTCTGGGTCAGCTGTCCTGGCTGTGCCCCCTCCCAGCTTCTTGTGCACCTGGCAGGGCATGGGAAGCTGAAAAGTCCTTGACTGGTGTAAGCACTACTTAGCAACAACTACAACATCAGTGTGTTACCAACATTATTCTCACCCTAAAGCCAAAACACAGCACTATACCAGCTACTAGGAAGAAAATTAACTCTATCCCAGCCAAAACCAGGACAATAACAATTTTTTTTTATCAGTTTGTGCTGGGCCTTGTGCTAACCTTGAAATTTCTCACAGTGCAGACTTGCTAATTTTTTTCCTCCCTTTCAGATTCATCTCCTTCGGAAAGAGTTTTCCATTGGAATGCAAATAATTTGGGCAATTTTGACTTGTAGATAAGAAGTTGTAAAACTATAGTCACATGCACACACAACACACAATGATGCATGGAGAACAAGGAGCCAGAAGGCCAAACCTAGAAAGAAAGAGGAAGTAAGTAAACTCCTAGGAAAGATGCCTATATAACTTTGACTTGTCCAGCATATAAAATAAGAACCATTCTTCATAGGTATTCCATTCTATACCATCTGGATTCTTGGAACCATCGTCATCATGCTGCGCCAGGGCAAGTTTAGGTTGGATATTAGGAAAAACTTCTTCACCGAAAGGGTAGTCAGGCACTGGACCAGGCTGCCCAGGGAAGTGGTTGAGTCTCCATCCCTGGAGGTATTTAAAAGCCGTGTAGGTGTGGTGCTTAGGGACCTGGTTTAGTGGTGGACTTGGCAGTGCTGGGTTAACGGTTGGACTTGATGATCTTAAGGGTCTTTTCCAACCTTAACAATTCTATGATTCTGTGATCATCATATGTGCCTTTAGTTTTAGGGACCCATATGGCAATAAGAGAACATGTGCCATAAGAAGTGCAGGGCAGGCCTTAGAAAGTGGGAGACAGTTAGGTTGACAGAAGGATTAAATTCCAAATGATAAGCGACAGACTATAACTGACAAGCACAGACACATCCCTAACTGAATTCTCCTTACAAATCTATGATAACTGTTGAGAAAATGGGAAGTACATAGGCTCTTTCCAATAAATTTCTGTTACCATTTTCGACTTCTAGGTAAAGAATTTAATTTCAGTCTTAGCAAACATGCTTGCAAATATGTTCCTCACTGTTTGCCACCTGCAAGCAATAGCTGGAAGCAAAATCCTCTTAAATTTAAGTTTTTAACTTAGGTTATCAAGATTGCTTTATAGAAGTGCATCTCTCCATTGGCAATACATAGGAAACAAAGGTTACTAAGGTCAGGTGCCACAAATTGCGTTGAAGTCAGATACTTAAAGCAGCCAGTGTGAATACTCTTAATACTCCACTGTATTTATTTACTTACTTCTGTGTATTCAACACTCTGGACTATTGCAATGCTCAGCTGGAGCCTGGGCAAGGGGAGTCAGTCTTAGTCAACAACAGTGACTCCAGCAGAGCAGTACAACCACCTATTGCAGAAGTGACCTCTCAGCACTCTGCTGCACAAGTGCGTGTATCAGAGAAGTCAGCAATTGCTAAACTCACAAAAATCTGACGGTATATAGTCAGGATATGAACAAAAGGGATCATATCCTGACCCTGCAATAGGAGGCACATGCCAGTCCATGTGGTTCTTTGAAGCCATATATGGTATCCTGAGATATTATTACTATTGTTTTTAGTTCAAAGTGCCTGGAGGAATGAGGGTTGTTTTGCCACTTGTCGGAGTGGTGTTTTCATAACAAGAAGCTGGAAGCCGAGGGTATGTGCTGAATGCCCAAGGGTATGGCACGAGAGCACATGAGTATCTGAAGATGCAGGGACAGCATTGGAGGGCAATGCAGTGTATCTATTTCCATACTGCCTACTGAGCATGGTCTTGGTGCATGCTACCCTTTTAGCTGTGCCTAGACTAGTTGGCATAGGTTAGTGGACAAAGAAGATATAGTCAAAAACTGGTTGGCACAGCCATAACTGTACTGGCTTTCTTGCTAACAACTAAGCAATGGGGACCATCAGTGGTCCAGTGCTCAGTTTTGCTCCCTGACAGTTTTATTTAGCAATATAAAACCAGTCAATATCCATGCCGAAGCATCAAAACTAGCAGAAAACTCTTTTCACGTGGTAGGGAAATGATTATTTCTGTAGTTATTATTTACTACCATGGAGGCATGCCACTTCTGTAAAAAGGCCAATGTCCCAGTTATTCTCTTGCCAAACTGCAACTCCAAGGCTGGGAAACAGCAGAAACCATGTGCAAAGTTCAGTATCTCAGCTTCTTTAAACCTTTGACTCACACATTGGCAATTGCACAAAGTTACACCCCTCGCTACTTATCAGAAGACAAATATCACTTCTTGTGATCTCTAAACATCAAAGATACAACAGAGGGCTATGCAGTGTTAGTAATATGCCAGACTACACACATGCACCCTAAACAGATTTATCTGTAGGACAGTTTGATCATTTGTGAGACTAATGGATTAAAATTCAGTTACTCACCTCAGGTTACCTTGGTTGGATCACCTGCATACGTATCAGCTTTTACTCTTTTGGAATGTATTTCTTTAATTATATGCTCATATTATATGAACTGGCTCATGCCATATGACTCACCTAAAAGAAAACAGGTACCTTTTGAATTCTCTTTTCTGTATGGACAATCCTAGTTAATTTTCATTCTGTGATTGACTTAACTTTTTAAAATAGGCATTATTTCTGTGTTCATTTTCAACTGAATATTATTCAAAGATAATTTGAAAATGTATCTTCTGTGCCGGGTGAAGGACTGTAAAAGATGACATAATGCATGAAAAGTGCTGACTCATCCCAAAAAGTTCTATTGTTAATAGTAATTCATCAAGGCATTAAATCATGCTTAATATGAAGTGCACATGCAAAATGACTCATAAAAAAAAAAAAAAAAATTAAACTTTTCTGAACAAGCTGATAGCTTAAAGGATCTGAGCAGGTTACTCACAGTATAAGACATACATATTCCCTTCCCACTAATCTGCATTTCAGAAATATTTCAGTATTTTTTTCAATATACATAACATCAAAGAAATGTACTGGTTTAATTACAACTGAACACTTAAGCAAGGTTTCCTGAAAGAAGCATCTCTAGAAATTGTGAAGTGTTTGCATACTCCTAATAGATATTGCATATTCTTATTGCATATTCCTAATAGATAGCTCCAATTCATGGAATTTATATTTTGCTGACAAAATTGGCAGTAGTACTAAAATCACCAAAATTGATTAGCTGTGAAGATTTCTTCTTATGTTTGTAATTTTTTTCAGGGGGGTTAGGGGTGGGGCAGGGGGTGGAGGGGAGCGATGTGGAGGAGAAACATGGGACAGAACTACCCAAGAGCCATTTACTACAAAACCACAAACATTTTTTAAAAATCCATCTTTGGAAATAAGCATATTCTAGTCCTAATTCTTGTTCTTCCAGTGTTAGCTTGCTAGTATTTGGGAAGAAGAGGACAAAAGCAAAGGTTTAATTCTCTTCATTGTCAAGCGTAAAAGTTAAATTTAAGTATATCTTTATCAGAAAGCCCACAGGATATACCCTGCCGCTAAGATTACATTGACTGAATAACTTGAATTTTTGGCTTTCTCAAATTTTTTTCAGCACTTGGTTTTCCAGTCTTACCACCCTTGTCAAAATATATTATTGCAACTGTTACAATAACATTCTAATTTATTTAGACCTTTTAAATAAGTTATTTCATGTTACAGATTATTATTTTAGGAAGTTAAAATGAGGCATATCTGAAAACAGCAACCTCTTTCTGCTGCAAAATGCCAGGGGGATTGGACAATTGCAGTAACTTGGGGAGGATGAAACAAGCCTAGGGCCCCTATAAGGAAAAGTCATTGGAAAATGGTAATACTGCAAAGGCTTCTGGATAAGGCCCTTTTGTACAGAAACAAGTGATTTTTCTTTAAAAAAAAATTAAGCAAACCCTTGCTTCCTTATCCTGCTAGTAGCCCTGCACTCTCTAACCAAGGACAGAAATGCCAAAGACAACTCAGAGAGTTCGTTCCTAGCTGAAACCTTGATTGGAGATGCAGACTTCGGTAATAAAACTCAGCTATAGGACTATGAACAGTTAACACGGATTGACTGGGTACTCCATTTTTTTTTTCCAATGTAGCTGATCATCCAGTCAAAGGGATATTATTGTAAGAAGTAGATTTCACAGAAATTCAGTGAGTGGAAGATTTATAAATGCTGTTTTTCAATGGAAAACACTAATAAGCAATGAAAGAACAGAAATGCTGGTACTGAAATCACGTAGAATATCAAGGAATAAAAGTCACTAATATAAGGCTCATTCACCCACAGGCTGAAAACTGAAATTCTAGAGAACTGAGGTTGTGTATTTGTGCACCACCCAATGATAGGCTCACAAAAGTCAGTGAGACTGAACAATCAGAACTCTGATTACTGCCCTTCTATGAGACACGTCAGAAGAGAAGGATCAATATTAAGATATAGCTTCTAGCAGAAATTGAAGCCTTGACTGTGCTGGACTCTTCAGTAAGCCACAGCAGAGATAGACGCAAGACTCATAACGTAGCACAAAGTTACCTCAAACCCTTCAGTCTGTCAGTGAGCACCTTTGGCTCCATGGAGAAAAGACCCAATGGTCTCCCATGCAAATATCAGCCAACCCTGACAGGCTCCCACTCTGCAGCCACTGAGGTGTGAAAAGAAGCTCCAGTTGTGAGTGGTCCCCAACAGTCCCACACCAGTGCATGCTCCATAGCCAATGCTACTACAAATTAGCATATTTAAAAGGCTTGAATATTTCTGTAAATATAAGCATTGGGGAAGTTCCTTGGCATACAAGGTAGGCAAGTAACAGCGCTGCTTGTTGATACATGCTGTGCTTTTCTTAGTTGTACCTGGTCATTTGTCAGCCTTTATTGTACCCAGGAATTCCATTTGGTTTCTTGCTGTGTGTAAAGGCTTTCAGCACAAAGCTACAGCCACATGCCACAGCGTTAGCTCCAGTAAGCATGGTAGAAGACACTTGAATTCTAGTTAAATACTGAACCAAGGGATGACTCATAGAAAAATTCCCATGAATGCTTGTAAAATAATCCTGGAATGATCTCTGTTAGACTACAAATGTTTTGCATCAGTAGCTATCACACTCCTTCTATCTAGAAGGAACTGATTTGTACTACCAGTTGTTAGTAAATCATTGATGTGATCAATAAGACACAATTTCTTTTGATGCAAAAGACATGTAAATCACAGCAAAGCATGCCCATCACACTGGCATTTCTGTGGGAATAGAAAGATGCCACCAAAGTCTGATACATAAGGGACCATTGCCATCTCAGGGTGCTGCCAAACATTCTCCAGTAGCCTAGAAAAAGGGGTCCAAGGGTGGTTGTTCAGAGCACATCTTTAGAGACAGTGTAGGCAGAAGGTACCAGGGCCATGTGTCAACACAGCCTGGGTGAAATAAATGTTGGTTCCAGACTACAATGTTATTTATAAACACTAATGGTTAAAGACTATCCTTTATTGTTCAGCGCTTTCTACCTAATCATATTTTCTTTTCATGATATCTTTTCTTGCTTCCTAAAATTTATTTCCTCCATGCTTGCCTCATGTTGTTTGTCAGGAAGAGCATCCCCTTAGTTCTAGTGGTAATTGTCAATTAAGTCATTAACTGATGCCCAGTGTCTGAATACTAAGTTCCCTATCCATTGTATGAAACAGAGGCAACTAGAGCATTCAGTTGGATCTAAACATGCTTGCTAACAGCATGACAAAAACTACACAAAGTTATTTCTCTTTGTATGTAGACAATAGAATGAAAATGAAATTTTATGGTTTTGTAATCAGAATTCCCTGTGTTACAAGATAAAATGCAAGTACATTCATCATTTATTAATACATATTACAATGAATTGAACACTGATGAGTTGGAAAAATGGAGCAAAGGTTTATTTGCTTCATCTAAGTGATACATTAAATAAACTAAAGCAGACAAAACAAACAGTCTGGCAAAATGCTGACAGTGGGTCTAGAATTAACTACAACCGCAAATACAAGCAATCTTTGTTTGTGGTGAATGACTAATAAAAATAACATTCAGTTAATGATAAAAGGAAGATCAGTTTTGAGATCAGTGACAATTGATCTGACATTAACTGTTGTGCAAAATTTCAGCTAATGAGAGTCTCCCATCTCTCTCTCTCTGAAAGCCCTCGAGGCAGCATTAAACGTCTGGCAAAAAAGGACATAAAAATGAAATTGTCAGTAAAATTGTCTGGAAGCTTAACAAAGACATTTGAATACAGTCAGATTAAAGTAAATTAAGAACTACATTCCTGAGTGCAGGGTAGAGTGAAGGATGTAATATGAGCCTTTCCAGTATCAGCTTCTGAGTCCAGAAGATTCTTTACAATTCTGCCCCGTCATCCAGAAGACTACATTTCCCACAAAAATTACAAAATAAATCTAGATGAGGTGTCAGAAATTGGGTCCAGAGGCTGAGTTTCTCAGTTTGCTGACAGAAAGAACTCTTGTTAGAAATAAGGACAGTAAGATACATTAACCTGGTAAGTGGGGGGACAAGAGGGGAAAGATGAGGGAATTAATAAAAGCAGAGGGGAAAATGAATCAGTGAAATAATTTGTTAATTGAAAAGAGGACATTTGGTGCCCACAGCACCAACAGTATGTCAGCTACCAGTCACGGGAGAATCAGATTAGGCAGAAAAACACATCTGTAATCTGGTAAATCACTTTTGAAAGGGCTTCCCCAAAAGCTATTTATAACCTGGCAGATTATGGATGACTTAGTGTAACAGAGGTGCTCATGAAGTTCAAGGGTACCTCAAATCCTTTAACTGATCAGACTTAATTGATGTATGATGATCAGCCAGTAAACTAGTCCAAAGTGTCATTCCTCAGGGGTTACTAATGCACGTAAGACTTCACTGAGGGAAAAACCCAGTAACTTGGCAGTTACCTAAAATATACAGCAACTGGTTTACAGATCCTGCTCAAGACTTCAGCATTCAGAAAAGTACTGGTTGCTCAACATTTTATTATCTCTGTGGATTAGCTCTCACATATTTGTTCTTCTAGAAGAAAGATCCCTAAGTAACAGTTATAGAAATTTTCCAAATGGCTCTAGCTGCCAAAGACTGCCAGTTCCCAAGTACTCCTGGCTGTCTGAGCCTGCTTTTCCCTTCTAACCAAGCTGAGCTTCATGCTGTGAATGAGGCAAAATTGCAAAGTGAATTTAAATTTGATTTCTCTATGCTTAGCACTCCAAAGTATTTCACTGATCTAATTTAAGGGAAGCCCCAACACTGCAGTAATTTATGCTCTGTGCGAAGTTCCCCAAGTGGCAGATGAACCACAGCAAAACAAGCAAGAGTGCAGCAGAATTAGAAACAGAATCACACTCTTCCCAGACCATTTTTCAGAATACCCCTCACATGCTCTGGTTAAAAGTAGTGTCTCAGCCCAGTGCTTTATAAATAACTCCTATACTGAATTATTCAGAAGCAAATAATTATGCTTTTTGGTGGTTTGTGTTTTTTTTTCAATTGTAGCAAAGAAGCTGGACACAGGATGGTTGTTATCTAATGATCACTTCCCAGGACAATATCCTAGGAGAAATATTGGCTAATAATACAGCAAGAACAATTCAAGATCATGAGGGACACATGCAAGGGCTGAGAGTGCTGCAGTATGCTTGTTTGCTGAAGGACAATGGGAGCTCCAGCTCTGCCAGACAGTTTCTAGCCCTCAGCTGGTTTGGAGGTCTCTTCTCTTGCCCTCTCCTCCCAAATTTTCGGTTCAGGTATAACTAGTTCTAAGGTGGGGTCTGTTCAATGAAAAAAAAACCCACAAAACCAAATAAAAACTGGAAAAAACAAGTTGGGTTTGTTCAATCCAGAACATACACAACAAGGTGGTTCCTCTTCTCTCAGGGAAAATGAAGTGTCATCTAGCAGTGCCCTACCAAGTGCCCTACAGTGCCCTACCAAACAGCTGACAAAATATTTGAGGAAAGAGTGTCCTCAGACATTTTTGAACTACTTAGAACTCTTCAGTATCCCAAGTGCATAAAACATTAAATGATGTAAAATCCAGCCCTACACTGTATATGTCATTAGCGCTCCAGAAGATCTTGACGTAAATTGGCCTATAATCTTGCATTTTCCCAGTCCAGACCTTTACTTGGATTACCATACAGGAAAAACTTCCAAAAATCTCAGGAGTGCCTTTCCAAAACCAGGGAAGAGCTGTAAAATGCAGCAAATGGGCAAAAATATCACTGCTGCATGTGTTGCATAATACAAAAGTGTCTCATCTTCCAGAGTGTACCACCAGAGAAACATAGAGGAGCACAGTGAGATCCATGGAGGATGCATTATCCATGACTGATTTTTCACACCAACTATTTATATAAAAACAGCTGTCATGAGCAGCAGCAACAACAAAACTAAAACCTAACCTGGTCAGTACATTCTGAGATCTAAGAGCCATCTATGATACACCCAGACAAATTGGCAAAAACATCTAGAAAACAGATAGGTGATGAAGAACCGGCCTTCTCCTTACAAAAGCTGCAGATGAAACCTTCCTTAGTATCTGAGTTCAGTTGTTCTCTGACCTACATGTTACCTTAAATGTTGGCACAGCCACATGATCTGAATACTGCAGCAGACAACATCATTAACTGAATACAACTAAACCAGTCTCATATACAGTCTGCTTCCACGGTGCTTCTACCGCCCACAACCTACATGCATCGCTGACCAGTGGTGACTAAAATAAGAGTTGCTTCTCTTTGTGACACTAAATTCAATCTGTCTTCACCTGTTCACAAGAGGTCAAAAAGCTGCTAAAATGAAAATCTGTAATAGCCTCCACAGTGAGATACCACATACCAATGACACTTTGGTAAGCTCCTCTTTTTCAAATATCCTGTAAAATATTATACATCCTTCAATGCTTTTCATAGGTTGTGGACGTGCAGTAGCATACAACTATGACAGTGTATGAGCAATGCTATATCTTGCAGGGATTGTTAACCTAACCTTTGTGGCCTCAAATCCATCTCGAAGAGATTAGTCTCAAAATGTTAGAGAATACCCTTGTTAATCATGATCTTCCTTTTGACATGGACGTCTGCACCCACATACAGTTAATTATGTTTGATACAGCCTCCTTGATCCACAACAACTACAGTCATGTTTTTAAGACAAATGAACTTTTATCAGTGATAGTAAACTGAATTGTCAGCATTGATCCTATCAACTGCTTTTCTATTTTTTTTTTATTTTATTTTTTATGTTGCACTGTTACAGCCTGTTCAGTGAGGTCAATGAGTTGGCTGCATGGTGACCGTGGCCAGTCTCTCCAGATGGGCGTGTGTAATGAGGCTATGGACAAGTCCAAGTGACAGTGTACTCTGTAGAGCAGTGCCCTCTGGTTAGATTTGATGTCAAATGCTGTTGACATTCAACATTTGCACTTGTTTGCTTTGCCAAGACACAGATTCATTAGATAATCTCTCCTCTTGATACTGTTGTGTAAAAAAATAAACATTTATTGGCACATGATACATAACCCAGATGTACCGTGTCCTTAATGAATTTTCTAACCAGCAGCTCAATTCTCTTCCACATTTTGGAGCAACAAATATTTAAGAATTTTACTAAAAGCATATCAGCTTCACCAGGGTCTACAGAGACCCACATTTAATAACCTGATTTTTGAAACACATAACCAGAACACAAAGGAACACAGCCAGGAGCTCTTATTACATGGATGACTTTATATTATATTTATGCAAATTCTTAAGGGTTATAATACCATCAACATTAATGCCAGGAAAAAATGTTCCAAACTGAAACAGTTTGGCAAAAAAACTCCATGAAGCATTTCAAGTAACTTCTGGCAAATAATATTGACAGAATATTTTCTCCAAATTTACGATACATTTGAGCCGTGAGAGGGATGAACACATTGGTATGAATACTCTCCCAAAGATAAGTATCCTGAAATGTGATGCTAATTTTCTATAAAAACCTTCCAGAATCATAGCATCATAGAATAATTTAGTTTGGAAAAGACCTTTAAGATCATCGAGCCCAACCGTTAACCAAGCACTGCCAAGTCCACCACTAAACCATGTCCCTAAGCACCACATCCGCATGTCTTTTAAATACCTCCAGGGACGGGGACTCAACCACTTCCCTGGGCAGCCTGTTCCAATGCCTGACTACCCTTTCGGTGAAGAAATTTTTCCTAATATCCAATTTAAACCTTCCCTGGTGCAACTTGAGGCTATTGCCTCTTGTTCTATCCCTTGTTACTAGGGAGAAGAGACCGACACCCATCTCGCTACAACCTCCTTCCAGGTAGTTGTAGAGAGCAATAAGGTCTCCCCTCAGCCTCCTCTTCTCCAGGCTAAACAACCCCAGCTCCCTCAGCCGCTCCTCATAAGACTTGTGCTCCAGACCCTTCACCAGCTTCGTTGCCCTCCTCTGGACACGCTCCAGCACCTCCATGTCCTTCTTGTAGGGAGGGGCCCAAAACTGAACACAGTACTCGAGGTGCGGCCTCACCAGTGCTGAGTACAGGGACACTATCACCTCCCTGGTCCTGCTGGCCACACTATTCTTGATACAGGCCAGGATGCTACTGGCCTTCTCGGCCAGGACTCGGCACTTAGCCTTGTTGAACCTCATACATTTGGCCCTGGCCCATCGATCCACCCTGTCCAGATCCCTCTGTAGAGCCTTCCTACCATCCAGCAGATCAACACTTCAACTTGGTGTCATCTGCAAACTCACTGAGGGTGCACTCGATCCCCTCATCCAGATCATCAATGAAGATGTCGAACAGGACCGGTCCCAGTACTGAGCCCTGGGGAACACCACTCGTGACCGGCCGCCAACTGGATTTGACTCCATTCACCACCACTCTCTGGGCTCGGCCATTCAGCCAGTTTTTTACCCAGTGAAGAGTGCACTTATCCAAGCTATGAGCAGCCAGTTTCTCCAGCAGAATGCTGTCGGAGATAGTGTCAAAGGCCTTACTAAAGTCCAGGTAGACAACATCCACAGCCTTTCCCTCATCCACCAAGTGGGTCACCTTGTCATCCCACCACCTTTTTGGGGGGACAGTCACTACATTTCAAAACACAGTTATATCCCAGTGTTGTGGGAATTTGTTTTTCTGACTGTTTTAACAGAATCACAGAATCACAGAACAGTTGGAAGGGACCTCTGGATATCATCTAGTCCAGCTCCCCCTACTAAAGCAGGTTCACTTAGAGCAGGTTGCATCCAGGCAGGTTTTTAATATCTGCAGAGGAGGAGACTCTATGGCTTCTCTGGGCAGTCTGTTCCAGTGCTCTGTCACCCTCAAAGTAAAGAATTTTTTCCTCATATTCAGATGGAAGTTCCTGTGTTTCCGTTTGTGCTTGTTGCTCCTTATCCTGTCGCTAGGCACCACTGAAGAGTCTGGCCCCATCCTCCTGACACCTGCCCTTAAGATACTTGTAAGCGTTGTTAAGATCCCCTCTCAGCCTCCTCTTGTCCAGGCTAAACAGATCCAGCTCTCTCAGCCTTTCCTCATAAGAGAGATGCTCCCGTCCCCTAATTATCTTTGTAGCCCTCCGCTGGACTGTCTCCAGTAGTTCCTTGTCTTTCTTGAACTGGGGAGCCCAGAACTGGACACAGTACTCCAGATGTGGCCTCACCAGGGCAGACTAGAGGGGGAGGATAACCTGCCTTGACCTGCTGGCTACACTCTTCCTAATGCACCCCAGGACACCATTGGCCTTCTTGGCTGCAAGGACACAATGCTGGCTCATGGTTAACCTGTTGTCCACCAGGACTCCCAGGTCCTTCTCTGCAGAGCTTCTTTCCAGCAGGTCAATCCTTAACCTGTGCTGGTGCATGGGGTTATTCCTCCCTAGGTGCAGGACCTTACACTTGCCTTTATTGAATTTCATTAGGTTCCTCTCCACCCAACTCTCTAACCTGTCCAGGTCTTGCTGAATGGCAGCACAGCCTTCTGGTGTATAAGCCACACCTCCCAGTTTTGTATCATCAGCAAACTTGCTGAGAGTAGGCTCTGTCCTTTCATCCAGGTCAGTGAGGAATGGTCATTTCCTATGCATGTCTGGGTCCTGGGGTCACCAGCAGGCCTTACAGCCCGGCCCAATGTCCCCCAGGGCCTCCCCCATCCCTGACCATAGCCCAGGAGCCCATTTCATCCAGCCCAGAGCCACCAGTCCATGCTCCTGCCTGGCTGCCGACCTCGCTGAATGCAACCACTACCTGCGGGCCAACGTCCCAGCCCAGCCTCAGCCCTTCTTTGTACACAGGGAAGTGCCCGATGCCCGGGACTGGGGCTGCCCAGCTCCCTGGCTGACTGCTGGGATGGGGCCTGGCTGCCAGGCCCTGCCCTGGCATCCCGGGGAGACTTCGCACCCCCATGGGCCTGCCAACTGTGCGGTGCCATGACAAGTCAAATGCAAAAGCTTAATTTGCTTTTTGGACAAAGGATTTCTTTAAAATATTTTAAATTCAATAGCACACAATGAAAACTGAAGAAAACTACAGCTGAATTTTGTTTTCACACTACTGTAAGAACCATAGCACTTATTAGATCCAGCTTATAAACACACGACTAAAGAGGTGCCAGAAATACAGATGAAAACAATGAATGGTGAAAAATCACAGCCCCAAAATAAATCTGATATGACACAGAAGAGAATTATATGGCACAGCTTCTTTCATCCCTCCCTCTGTTAGTATCTCTAATGTGTGAGAATTTACCCCATGTTTTTCTGCTCAGCAGCACATTTTAATCTGATGGGTAATTCATATTAAGCACTCTAGGCTTGCTCAGTGTTATCTATCCATTTACCACTGTTCGGACAGAAAGGAATGCTATAAATATCAAGGCCAAGTGACATTAAAAAGGTGAAAGCTGGCATTCAAAACAGCATTCCACTTATGCATGTGTGAAAAAACAGCACATTTGACTAGCTCAGGCATGACACAATTAGGTGATAACCGATAGGTAGCTTGGAAAGCATATACATTGTCTGAAGAGAGAATAAGTGCCTATATGGACATCTGCTTAAAGCTTATTGATGGAGTGTTTTTGAGGTAATAAGTGAATCAGGCTGCAGAGTCTTGGTTAATCACAACAGGACACCTTTGATCTGACTTATATCAGCTACGGAAATGGTATTACTCAATAAGGACACAGACCAGAAAAGATCTTAATGCAGGATTTACCACAGACTGGATGAATGACACTAATGGCCATGCATGCTTAGCATGTGAGTAGAGTTATTAACTAATTAGGTGATGTATTATACAGATGCAAGAGATAAGGCTGATAAACAAACCTTAGTGATTAGGAAACAATAAACTTGGAGTTACAATTCCTTCTTCTTGGTCACTGAACTAAAGCTGCTACAGAGAGGGGGGCACAGGGTGCACCGACAGACTTCTGCTTGTTCCTTGCCACATTAGATCATAAAACAGTCTGAATGATGAATCTGAAGTCAAGTCAAGTATTACATCTGGGCAAGGTAGGATAAGTGGTTTCTGGAAGAGGTGCAATCGGAAGCAGCCGGCTTGTAAACTGTAGGAAGAAAGACTGAACATAGCTATATTGGGTCAGGTTGTCAAGTCCAATACTCAGTTTTGAACAGGAGCCCGAGCAGATGCCTAAAAGTTAATATAAAAGTACTGTAAGCAGATAGTGATGCTTTCAAAAAACTTTTGCCCAGACTCCAACAACTTGCAGCTCAGGGACCCCTGAGCCAAATATATTTAACAATTCTCAGAGGATTTCTCTCCCATGATCATGTCTTGTCTGCCCTAAGCCTTCTCACAAAAACTCCCTGAAGTAAGGGGGTCTTCAGACCACCCATATGTTATATGAGGGGCCTCATCATCAACATGTCTCTTGAATCTGGCTGCTGTTAACTTAATTTGACGACTTAGACTCTTGTATATGAAAAGATCATAGCAATCAATTATTTTGCATCATCTCCAAGCTACTTTCATCTAACATGCCTCTATTGCATCTATCTCCTGTCAGCACTCTCTGTTGTGGGCTGGAGGGTCTTTGGTTTAATGAGTAATTCCTGGGATGTAAGCCATCTCACATTTCTTATCAACCTTGTCACATTCTTCATTGTATTTTTGCTAGTTCTACTGGACTGTTTTTTTTAGAGGGGGAGTGGGTGAGTTGCTTATGAAACTGCTACTGATCATTCTCATCTAGCTTCTTTCTTGTCTCTTTATCCCTGAAAAGGACTTTGGTTTTATTCAGTGGCAGTTTCTTTAGGACCCTGTGACAAGGGAGTTCAAAGAACACCTCTTCAAGGTGCAGGTAGATGTTGTGATTTAACCCCAGCCGGCAACTAAGCACCACACAGCCACTCGTTCACTCCCCCATGGTAGAATGGGGGAGAGAATTTGAAGCGTAAAAGTAGAGAACACTTGTGGATTGAGATAAAGACAGTTTAATAGATGAAGCAAAAGCTGTGCATGTGAGCAAAATAAAACAAGGAATTCAGTCACTCCTTCCCATCAGCAGGCAGGTTTTTAGAGCTATCTCTGGGAAAGCAGGGCCCCATCACGTGTAATGGTTACTTGGGAAGACAAACAGCATCACTCCAAATGTCCCATCCCTTCCTTCTTCTTCCCCCAGCTTTATATGCTGCGCATGACGTCATATGGTCTGGAACAGCCCTTTGGTCAGTTGGGGTCAGCTGTCCCAGCCGTGTCCCCTCCCAGCTTCTCGTGCACCCCCAGCCTGCTCGCTGGTGGGGTGGGGTGAGAGGCAGGAAAGGCCTTGACTCTGTGTAAGCACTGCTCAGCAGTAACCAAAACATCCCTGTGTTACCAACACTGTTTCCAGCATAAATCCAAAACATAGCCCCATACCAGCTACTGTGAAGAAAATTAACTCTACCCCAGCCAAAACCAGCACAGTAGACCAGACTGGGCAGATCTTGCTCCCCGTAACTCAAGATTCCTAACACCTCTACACAATTACTCCTCTCTACACATTTATCCAAGTATCCAGGATTCATTCTTTATTATAGTTTTCTAGCAGAAAACCCTGTTACAGATACCAGGATTAGTAGATTTTAGTTCCCCTAGATCTCCCGTATAAGTTCCCCTAGGTCTCCCATACAGCCCTTTCTAAAATTACCTTCACATCTGAAACCCTCGAGTCCTGAAGTGCAAAGGATTTTTAAACACATGGCTACCCACTCCAGTTAACTAGTTCAGAGATTTTATCCTTGAGCCGAACTTTTGTAAGTCCTCGTTAAATACTGTCTGCTCCTGGCAATCTGTTGTGGTTCAGTTTCTGTTTGTACAATTTCTACCACTACCACTTCACTTAGAGCGAAATACTGAATTCCTCAAAAGAATTCCAGCATACAAACCTCTTGAAGCTCATGTGCATTGAACAAAAACCTCATTTAGTTTTTCTGATAGATACTTACCTTCTCTGAGTGCTCTTTTCACACGGTGGTAGCTATTGACCCAGCATACCGTCTAGAAGGCTACTTCCTCCTGATGCCTTTAAAAAAATGTTTTTACGTTGGACTTGGGTTTTGGTTTCTGCCTTTTGCTAGTTGTTCCTCCAGCTTTCTTGCCTATTTTATTATGTTTTACATTTAACTAGCAAATACTTCCAACGCTGTTTGAGCTTTCTGAAAGGTATCTTTTTGCTTTTAGTAACACTTTTCCCCTTATGTTGATATTTAGTCATGCCAGCTTCCTTTTGCCTTTTCTTGGGAGTTTATATTTATTTGTTGGGGAAGTGGTATGCATTTGTTCTGTATCTCTGCTATGGTGTCCTTAAATATCAGCCAGAGACATCCAAAACTACATAGCTGGCCATCAAAGAGATAGAAAACTGGTACTGCATTCTGTCACTCTGCTCATTTGCTCTGCTTAGTGAAGACAGAAGGATTTCAAATGTCATTTTAATTTCCTCCTAAATACTCCAAAACTTTCTCTAAGCTATAATCTCAAAACTTCTATACCTTGAAGATACTTCTTCTCTTTCATTGCCCAGGTCTCAGATCTCTATACAAGCTTGCATATCTGCAGCTTAGTCACCATTGCAGGTGCCTAAGAATTGTGCAATAATGCCATAGAAGGGCTGCGCTGTCCCATCTTACATTAGGCAGGGAAAGAGGTCAAATGTAAGAAACAATCTCTAGCTGTCCTTCATCTTCCAATTGTGTGTAAAGCAAAGACAAGAGATTTGATTCTTCTGTTATGGAGAAGTGTGTAAGATGACAAGACTTCACATGACATACCACAAAAATTGAATTTTCTTGATTTGCAAACCTAACTATTAAGGAACAAGGGACTGGGCTGGAATTTGTGTCTTTGTTCTTCTATAGAGCAATATCTGGTATTCAGACTCCCAAATGTTGTGTAGCTACTGGAGACTAGTAATCTCACAACTTTTTTGTCTTTAAATGAAAGTGTAGTCTCTATTATATTTTGTCCCTAGTTTTGTCTTCTCTCATCTTGAGTCACACTGACAGCTAGACGGTCTCTGAAAAAAAATGCTAGAGAGAAATGGAGAAAAACTACAGCAATTTTCCTATTTCTATTATCAGAAGGTAAGACTGAACAAAAAGGGTCAGTGAAATTGTTAGGTTTCAGTGAGATCACCATCATTTTCCCCAAAATTCTCATTCTTGCCATGAAATTATATGGTCATGGTTTGTAAATAATATCAGCCAGAATCTGATCTCATTTGCATCAAATTCAACCAAGGACAGCTGCACTGGTGTAACGAAGCAGAAATCAGAACCTGACCTCTTTGCAATTCTTGGGTGCATTCTTTCTACTGTCCCAAAGGCCTTGGCAAACACAAACAGTACTTATCGTGCCCTCTTGCTCGTACTAAAGCAATGACAATCTCTGAGACACGGGAATTCCGTGACCGCTCCCTAATATTCCTGTCTTACAGCACCTTGCACTGGACTGTCATGGTACCTTAAAAATAGGGCATTCCCTAAAAAGATGGGAAGGTAACATAGGACATGTACTGAAGACCTGTAACCAGGCACAGTCCTCAATCCCTGGCCCACCCTGCATTCTATATCTGTGTGCGTAACATCTGTGAGCACATCATAAATGCCCCAACAGCTATCTGGAATACATGCTATACATAACAGCCACACTCATTTAATGACAAAAAAAAGACAGACGCATGAGCTAGGGAATGGTGCAGGACGGAGAAGTAGAAACACAGACGTTACATTTAAATGAGGGTAGTTCTTTAGTCTCAAAGTTTTCTGCACATGCCACCAATTTTCTCTCTCCAAAATTAAAGTCTTTTACTGATTTCCAGTACGTCTACAATAATTCTGTCTCTTTTATTTTGCTTTCTTAATAATGGCAATAAAATTACATAATTTTTTTTTGTAAATAAATTGTACAATATAGCATTAGATAACAAAGTCGTGCTGTTTTCTCCAAGATAATATAACAAAGATTTGGATACGATTTCCAATTGCAAGTGTAAGAGGCACATGACACTTTTTACCTAACAAACCACAAAGAAAAATTTTTGGAGGAAATCTGAAACCCAACACTAATATTTCACAATAAACCAAGACTTGTCAAAATACATTATTATAAAAAGACTTATGCATAAATTTATATGCCACAATTTAATTAGTTTTTAATAATCTGCATATTGTAACAATCAAATAAATAACTTACACCTCTATGTGATTCTGCTCAAACAGTGTATAACCTGCTATTACTAACTCCCAGTAAAATATACGACTAGTACATACTATTGCATTTCCATACAAAATCCTTGAGGCATTATTGCAGCTTCAACTATAACAACATATATTAACATCTTTTCCCTTTTTGATATCTTTACTAATGAGATTAAAATGATAACTCCAATCACTTAATACCTAGAGAAATAGATTGATTTTATTCTTTTACTCGGGGTGGGGCTCAATCTAGTTTTCATCTACACACGACAAAATGTATTTCCTCTCATGATTTACCTTCTCAGAAATGTCTTTAAGACAAACACTATGGAGTCAAAGGCATAGGTCTGGCTACAATAGGAAGACTTTGCTTCAGTGTTCTGAAGATTCAGGCTCCTGAGACAACTTGCAATGAAATTAAGCATGGGAAGTTTGTGCAATATTTTAGAGTTGCTTTCTATGTCTGGAAATAACTGCCATTCCATGATTTGCATGGATCTTGTATCACTCTGGATCTTCAGTCTTGCATCAAAAAAAAAAAACAATTTCAATTCTGAAAGCATACATGTACTTTCCTCCCCTGCTTTCCCAAATGACATTGAAAGCATTCCACTGAGAAGTATGTACACAGCAATACATCAAAAATTTGAGGTACAAGCAGATATAGACATGGGAGGATAGAAGCGTGCCATAGCAAGCATCTTAGGATTCGTTCTTTTTTTCTTAGCAGTCCAAAATGAAGCAAACATTTTGCATTGCTTTCTGAGAAGAAAACGAAGCACAGCTAAGGTATTACAATCCATTCTAAACTGATTTTTTTCATAAAAGCATGCTACCCATCTAAATGAAACTACCATTCCCTTCCTAAGGCCTAAGCCCTTGAGTGCAGATGCAGGAGGCTCCTGCCATTTTATAGAAATTCAGTGAAAAGTAGCAAATGGCATCAGTCAACTGGTAGGAAATGAGATGCAAAAAACAGTTTAAAAGGGGACTGGTTTGTTGTGGTCTTTATCCTAAGGTCCAGCATTACAAATTAAGTCTCAATGCTGGTGAAGTTGCAGTAGCTAGTACTACATCTTTTAAACCATTCACCTCACAGAGCCTGCTAAGGTATAAATAACACTTGATCTGGCTAGTTTTCTATTCCGACAGATTTTCTGTTTTCCTAGGAAGAAACTCTGCTTCCATCAAATAACAGCAGAACTCCTATTGATTTGCAGCTAAAACGTAACTAACCTTTAGATTATTTTAAGGCTTAATTCTAAAAGCTAGAGATAATACTACCCAATTTGGTTAAGAAGGGAAACAGGAAAACTAAGGCTTAGGGACTTGCCTGACAATTCTGCAGTCATTCCGTGGCAGAACAATGATTAAGATGTTTTAGTTCCCTTTCTAAATCCATTTGAACATGCTGTTCCTGTGTGAGAAATTTGGGATCTAAAGATCCCAGTTTTCCCCTGCCACTTTGAGAAAGTTATTTGCTTCTGTTGGTGGGTTTCCAGCATGGCCCCAAAATGGCACAATGGAGGCAATAGTTTAGGTATAAGAATAGTTATAACCGCAGTCTAAGAAAGCCTTTTCTCATACAGTTTTCTGCTGAATTTCTTCATGAACCACCTCAGAGAAAACCAGATAAAAAATAGGAATTCTGAATTCCAATGTTTCCCCATTTTTTAAATATTATTGTCCTCTTTTTCCATATTTTCCTAGCACTGTGTTCAAACAACAATAACAAAGAAGTGGAGAAAGGAAGTTGACTGAAAAGGTGGAACCCTTAGGGTAAACAGGCAACTAAATATATCAGGCATGACAAGGAGGATCCCATGGGAAAAAGACACATTCGTTTTTCTTCTAAAGTTCTCTTGTACCCAAATGACAAAACAAAAGCTGAAGAGAAAGCAAGAGCAGAATGTTTTAGCCAAAAAGTTGTGCAATATTTCCTATATTTCTGTTCAGCTGTGCTCTGGTTTTCTATGGTCTTTATTTAAAAGCTGCACAGAGAACACCTTTGACTCACATCAAGTGTGATATGTAGCTTCCATGCTGAAATCATCATATTCAAACTGATGCTCAAGGTTTTTTCTCAAATATGTTTCATGTCAAATTTACAACTGTGAATGGAACCACTTGTTCTACTTCTCCTACAACCATTTTTTGTTATTTCCTATAACACACAGTGTCTGCTGTTGGCCATGAGGGTATTTAAATTCTTCTGGAAGAACCATGTCCCCTATGACATCTGTGAAGAAAGACCAGGGAGATACTTGGACTTTATGCAATTCAGCTACTTGGTAATATCAATGGAAAGATCAAATGATAAATAAGAGAAACCTATCATGCAGTTCAGATTTTCCTCCAAAAAACCCACCCTTAAAATTCACAAAAATTCCATCTTTCAAAATATGTTGCCTGGACTAAGGAAGTCCTCTGCTCAACCTCTGTCCCAAGCTGGTTTTGTTGTTTCATTTAAAATATCACTCAGGTCATTGTGTGTTCTGATGTTGCTAACATTCATTATTGAAACTAAGTGTTTTCTATTGAAAACCATGCTTCCTGTCCCTACAGGCTTTCTCCTTAGTGAGGAGAAGAGGCTTAATGAGGTTTTCTTGTGAGCTAATTCCAGCAATAAATGCATGAACTGGGAACAAGAAAGAAATTATGAGAGACTGCTGATTCCCTGTTTTCAGGGTCTTCCTTTCAAAACAGAATGTTCTCTTTAGTCCTGAAATGCTGTGGCCCCATGAAAGGCCATGGACTTCAGAAACATAAAAGTTTAGCAAACCCTCAAACAGAAAACATCTATTTTGATTCTAGTTCTGTAGGCAGTAACAGAACCACAATGTTATTTCTGGTTATGAGTGTAAGCTACAGTAGAAACAAGGAAGAATGTGCCTTATATGCGAAAGTGAGACACTGGCACAAACCAGCCTTTGTTATGAGACTCAGGCTGAAAAATGAAATGAGACATTCAACTGTTGCTTGTGATAAAGGTGTGAAGGAAACAAGCAGCAGTCAATTGCCTACTGCATGGATGAAAAAAGAAATCAAAATTCTACAGAAGAAAACAAACACCGCAAGAAGAAAAAATCTCTTCTCCTAAACAAGCCAGGTGCTTGCCTGTGGGAGTTAACATGTTTGAACACAGTCAGTCTGCTTCAATGTGTATATGCAGATGGAAGTGAAGTAAGTTACTATATACACTAAACGCAATGATATCTCCCATCTCACCACCTTGAGACATAGAAAAGTATAAAAAAGTATCAGACAAAGCCAGTCCAGATGTCCTATTATATTCCATGACATATTTTAACCACATAGAAGATGCAACTGCTTCTGTATGTATTGTTTGGATTGTATGTGACAAATGACTTCCAGAGGTCCCTTCCAGTATCAACCTTTCTGCAGTTTTGTGAGAATTAATAGAAAATAGGATCTTCCCTGCATCTTTCTTTCTGTGAATCCTTGTTATAACATACTTCTCAGCATTATCAGACAGCAAACAAAGTGCTGATGTTTCCAGAGAAAAATGGACTCAATTTTGTAATGCTAGAGCTATTTAAATATGGAGGACCAGAAAGTTACACTGACTAAAAAGTTTTGGGGTTCATATTGTACCCTGGTGATAACTTTAATTTATTTTAATGAAAACTAAGATCTCTGACAGGATAAAAATTTGCTGTCTTCCAAAGGAAGTGTAAGGAAGATCATGTATGTCTCATTCACCGAGTCACAACCACTGGGACAATCCAAGGTATCCCAAAAAGAATTCCAAAGGACTGAGGACAAAATGTTGAAGAGCTAAAACAGTGTAAGAAATAATACACATATTATCAGTGAGTTTAAGGGATGAGCAGAGGCTGAAGATTTGAAGCCAAAATAGATATTCTGTGAACTACTTCAAATCCTACAAGATCTGTTCTTCCCTGCTGCTTTAATACTGATCTAATATTAAAAAAGAATAAGTGAGAAAGTTAATTTTTTAGTATGCCATCAAGAGGTAGGTCAACAGCTGTAACTAAAAAATGAGAGACATGAGCAACAATTCAAATGTGTGGACAGTTGTCTTACTGAGGTCTCTCTTTTTTTTTAAAAGTCTACAGTTTTTCCAAGATGGACGATAAAAAAGATATGGGTAAGGGGAGACGTAACCAGATGCCAGAGATGTAACTCTGACATATCTTCATCTTTGACATCAAAAGTGTTCATACTGCTGTCATAGCTGAGCACTTTGCAAGTTTTAATGCCTTTGGCTCTTTATCCCTGCAATGAACTGCTTTATTCTTGACTTACATGCCTGATTTCTACTGATTTGGGAAAATTACTTAAAATAAGAAGAATTTAGGGCTACAGACAAGCTGTAAAGAAAGAGAAATTAATTTCTGATTCCTGGCTGCTAGAATATGGGTTTTTCTCAAGAACTGGTTCCACCAAACCATGGAACATTAGAATTACTGTAACACATACCTCTGACTTTTCATAATATTATCACTAGTGCCACAAAAATATTACATTCTCCAGCATGACTGAAGGTCAAAACTCAGAGGTTTACCTCAAGTTAATTAAATATTTACATACACTTTCCCCATGCTACTTTAGGATTACACTCTTAAAAAAGGCCAAATCTTGTAGCTGCTTAGATAAGGATGAAGGCTGTGCATGGTCACCTTACACCCTGATTACTGCTATATACACTCTTCTGACCATGATAGACAATTCTTGTCCTGCTAATATCTGTCCACAATACTTCTAGTAAAGCAAAAAATCAAAAGGATAGGAAAATGGCTTTAGAACATGTAGAAAATGCTATGAACTTCTTGTATGGATTTACCACAACAAGCAAGACAAGCTTCTTAACTTCTGTCTTCATTTTCAAGACCTTTCAGTCCTTGTCCCAACATTACTTCACTTTATTGATTATGGAAAGTTTAACTCCCCTCCAAACAGCCTGCAGAGGCAGCCAGCATTGCTTCTTACTTATTTCCAAACAATACTTGTGCTTTTTCAGACATCACATTTTGAGGAAACTACTTGCACATATCCATGCAACTAACCTTCTAAGTCAGCCCTAGCTCAGCTCAAAAGGTTGCAGATAATGATCTTTTTCGCACAAGAAAAGGCATAAGTTGCTCCCTTATGAAAACCCACTTGGTATTATAATTAAAATAGTCAGTCCTCATTAGCACTGGGGAAGTGTTACCTCTGCTATCTGGTCCTTATCTAGTTAGGCCTTTTCTTCTAAAACCTCAAAGAAACTCCGTTTCCATCAGATTGGCTCTCATAAACAAAAAAATGGTACAGGCCACTCTAACCCTCAGAACAGACTCTCCCTGGAAGTCCCTCTACTCTGCTTAAGGCAGTCTTGTCTCAGTACATGTTAGACAGAGGGCTGCCCACAGTGCTGCCCTTTTCCTTTCCTCTTTTGCAGAAAGATTCTCCTTGGCTCCTGCAGTTGCGGGCCAGGAAGGTGCTTGAGTGCTTCACTCAAGCCCTGTGCTCTGCAGATGTATTAAATGGTTCTAAGACTCCAACACTGGCAAAAAGTGCATCTGCCTAAAAGCTAACATTTCTCTAGGTGTTTACCAGCAAAGAACTAAAGCTTTCAAATACCGTTTTCAGATTAGACATGCAGGTTCCCCTCATCAAAAGTCGCGTTATTTCTTTTCCTTGAATAAATAAACCACTTCATATATTGTTTTTCTGGTTAAATTAAATACTTGCTTGCACAGGGCTAGATGTAAGTTAAAATGAAACATACAAATCCAGGAACATTTTGTTCTTCCTGACAGTGCAATATTGCCACAGCATTCAAAACAGGAGTAACAATGTAAATCAGTACATTATTTCCCCAATTAAGGTAATTTTGTTATACAAGTTGATTCTGCTGGCACCATAGCAGATTTTCAAAGCCTTGTGTATTCTTTCTTTTTTCTCCTTAACAGCAAAATGTTTTTGATTAAATCATTTTAGTGAAGGTACAATTTCTGTACTTATTCTCTGATAAAACAGGAGTCAGAGCAGCGCTGATTTACAGTCTCAGCCTTATCTGGTCTCTGTGACGTACTTTAAATTACAGCTCTGAGTCCCAGGACAATCATAAGGTCATACAGTACTGTTAGCAATTCAGCCATTTAAAACCTTGAATTCTTTTAGAATTGGGAGAAATTATTTGTGGGCTTCTACTTATTGCTCATTTTGTCCCTGTGTCCATTGCCTTTTCTCCAGCACTTTAATTTCAGACAGATTCTCTGATGAGTCCCTCTAGAGAAGGATTCTGATGTAAACTTCCCTACTACTTCTAACACAGTCAATAAAGAAAGGAAAAAATGTTGTGGGGTTTTTTTTGGGGGTTTTTTGGGGGGTTTTTTTGCTATAGTCTTACCTTCTCTGAGTGTCCCATTATTCTGAATAAACAGTAATACAAGGTTTAAGTTACAATCACATCAGGAGGGTCATGAATATGCACATAACTAAATACCAGTACCACAGCTCATACAGCACCTTACTTCTTGCTAAAAACAAAAAAGCTTGAAGAATAGGTAGGATATATATTCAGTGTTCCATGTGTCAGGAAAAAACAAAAATTAAACTGATCCACATACAAAGCAGATATACAGTATTCTCTGTGAAAGCTATTCTGATGGTAAAGTATTTGAGATAGGAAATCCACCACAGCCACTTCAACTGAACTTTGACTTTCTCTCCGACATAAGTCGGTACAAATAAAAGTAAAACCAAAACTCTCCCAGACATTCAATCTATTGCTTTTATTTATACTCATAGTTCCGTGACTATAATTTTTAATTTAACATAGAGAAACAGCTTGTAGTATCTAACTACATATAACTGCAATTATTCTCAATATGAAATAAAGGTTCCAATTTATATTACAACATTAGCTTTTTTAATAAGACGACCTATAATTAATTAGTATGCAAGAATAACAGTTGTGTTATGCAACATCCTAACAATTAATTCTCTTCTGAAAATTTAACTTCCTGCAAATTTTTCTGAAGTTTTTGCACTGATTAAAAAAATATAAGGAAAGCAACCATGCTCAGTCCTGAAACACTAAGTGAAGAGATTTCATAATAGTGACTGGAACTGTCTGGATGCAGAACCAAGACTTAGTGAACTCATCTGAAAGAACAATGTGAAATTTTGACTCTCTGAAATGCAATGGCAAAATCCTCTAACATGAGCAAGGTCAGAATTTCACCCACAGTGAAGAGATGAGTAGTACCATTCATCGATATTCAGAAACAGCAAAAACATTTGTAGAAGCCTGCTATGAATATTTATGAAACAAATAAGCATCTGCAGGTTTCTATAAAGTTCCTATTTTAGCCACAAAACAAATTTAAATATTTTAGTAGGTTTGTTGCAGAGCTGCTAGGTGCTTGAACTACTGAGTGCTAGTTGGAAGACTTCCTGTTTTAAAGAGAAAGCAAGAGATTGCTAAGTGCTGTTAGCCCCTGTTAAAGTAGATTACACAAGGGTGCTCACTCAATGAATATGACTGTGGAAGGGAAAGGAGCTATCACAGAATCTATACTACACATGTGAAGGGAGGACTGTTTTTCACCATGTATATCCCTTTACCTCTACAGTTAATGCATTTAATTTACTGTTTTGGTACCTAGTCATTATTACAAGACTTTTCTGCAAGTCTTTGCTTTCATTTTGTTTGAATAGCCTAATATTAACAACAATCTGACCTCAATGCTTTTCAGCAGAAATGACTTATTACTGTATCACAAAGCTCTGTAACATTTAACTACCAAGAATATATATCTGGACATGCACAGATGCATATAATTTTATCAAATCAGATTAAATACAATTTTGTGTCTTTATTTATACATAAAGAGGTTTCCACACTTAAAAAACTACAGCCAAAATCTCTGAAGAGCCCAACAGGCTACTTTTCTGTAACACCAGCAGATACTTAATGGAAGTCATGAATCCAAACTCTTCCCTTTCACATCCAGACCACGGCTGTTTGCTGGTCCCTTCCCCACCCATTCTAGGGACTTTTGCCATGGGGGTTCTCAAGTTCTCCACCTTAAAGGAGGAGTCATGGGAGAGGGGGCCTGGGAACAATTATCATGTACCCGTGTTCTGAACAAAAGTGGACTATGCATTGCCTCATGAGCACCAAGAAAATTTTTGTTTCAGTAAGGAATAAGACATATTTACAGTATTTACCAGCTGTCCCCATGGAGTTCTATTTTTTTGACTAGATTAGATCTAGGTGGTGTGGATGTTGATGAAAGTGGCACCAGTGCCAGTTTTGGTCTGTTTCTCTAGTGCTCAGCTGGGAAATTTAAGTAGCATTGGTAGTGTCCATATCAGGAGAAGCTTAGCATACTTGGAGCCTCTGAAACACTGTTCTTCTGAGGACAGATTGATTGCTGGAGGGTGAGCATAAGACTGAGAAATGGTCTGAAAGCACATGTGAAAATGAATGAGAGGAGTTCCTCCAGCTTTACTAGCTTGGCAATAGAGAAGAAATAATTGAGAATAATAAGGGGAAAACTACTGACACTGCACTGTTACAAGGAGGAAGTTTGGGGTTACAGCTGCTCTGTCCTTCGTGCCCTTCAGTGGAGAAGTGCTGGGTATGTACACTTCAAGCTGTCCTAACAGACCTGCAGCTAAAAGGGTTCAGTGACTAGTGGGAGGAGGGAAAGAGGTACGAAAGTATTCTAACTTGTAGGGCTCAGAGATAACCTGATAATTTTAATGTATAGTCTCCAGGGAAAACCAACAATGAAGTGAAAATCATTAATATTTTTAAGCTGTGTGTATGGCGACGTGTCTAAAAGGTTTTATACACTTTTAGAATAATGCAAAAATAATAGCACTCAAATCAGCATGAATTCACTTAGGAACTCAATAAGAATATAAATTGTGAAAATTGTATGGTAAGGTTAACCCCAGATAGGAACTCTGAGAATCTGGCACTGAGGAAGGGGAGAGACAGTCTGCAGTAGTTTCCATAACATTAGAAAAAGACCATAAAAACCCTGGGTCATAAACACATGAGCTGCTCTGCAAACTTACACTGAGAGATCTGGACTCTTCTACGGAGCAGAAAAGAAAGCACGCATGTTGTGTGGATCCTTCTTACTTGCTATGACTTATGTTATTTTACTAAAAAGCCTTCTACATGAGGATCTCTAGGACCTAGGATGTAAGGATTCAAGACTTCAAGAAACAAACTTGAGCTATCCTGAAAGGCATTTCAGGTTCTCTCTCTCAATAGTCAGAGTCAAATTATTCTTCAAATGGAAAGTATGTTAAGCAAAATGCCAAATAAACAAACAATAGCCTTGCTTCATATTCAGCTGGCTGAATATGAGCCAGCAGTGTGCTCAGGTGGCCAAGAAGGCCAGTAGCATCCTGGCTTGTATCAGAAATAGTGTGGCCAGCAGGATCAGAGAGGTGATCGTCCTGCTGTGCTCGGCACTGGTGAGGCCGCATCTCGAGTACTGTGTTCAGTTTTGGGCCCCTCCCTACAAGAAGGACATGGAGGTGCTGGAACGCATCCAGAGAAGGGCAATGAAGCTGGTGAAGGGTCTAGAGAACAAGTCTTGTGAGGAGCAGCTGAGGGAACTAAGGTTGTTTAGCCTGGAGGAGAGGAGGCTGAGGGGAGACCTTATTGTTCTCTACAACTACCTGACAGGAGGTTGTAGCGAGGTGGAGGTCGGTCTCTTCTCCTTAGTAAGGAGGGATAGAACAAGAGGCAATAGCCTCAAGCTGCGCCAGGGGAGGTTTAGATTGGATATTAGGAAAAACTTCTTCACCGAAAGGGCAGTCAGGCACTGGACCAGGCTGCCCAGGGAAGTGGTTGAGTCCCCATCCCTGGAGGTATTTAAAAGCCGTGTAGATGTGGTGCTTAGGGACATGGTTTAGCGGTGAACTTGGCAGTGCTAGGTTAACAGTTGGGCTCGATGATTTTAAAGGTCTTTTCCAACCTAAATGATTCTATGATTCCTGAAAATGTGGATTTTTCTTGTAGAATCATGCAAATGACCTGGAAGCATCCACCTAGGCAAAACTCTTCCTTTAACTTTGAAGCTTAGAGAATTTTTAAACAACAGTGGAGGAAATTCATAGAAACATTTTGTGAAGTCACCACTGTAGGTGGAATTAATGTGAGTGTCTTGGCCTAAAAAGTCATAGTGCTGCATAAAAGGATAGAAAAAGCAACGGCATGGCAGCTCGTAGGGCTTTACTCAAGAGTTTACTACCTATGACATCTCTTTATTATCCTGAAAATATGAGTACCTGGAGAGCAAGCTCATTTTAGTAGTCTCACCTGCTAGTCCTTCACACTCTTTGTTTCTTGGCAAATAATCCATATTAAAAAGAAAATGTAACCAAATGAAACCTCTGGCATGCTCTTCCATAAGACCAAGTACAGACAAATGTGTATAAAACCACTGTGACTTCCTATTTTATGAAATAAATATGCCATATGAGAATAGACTATTTTCTGTGAAGGCATGTGAAGCTGCATTCAGGTAACAGGAATGAAAAGATTCCTTTGAGCTGAAGTGTAAGCTGAGTGGCATCTCTCTACAGGGAGCTGCTTCTTACTGTGGCTGGGTTAGGTAGCTCCTTTCTGTAGCTGAAGAAAATCTGAAAATCATTGCAGCTCACTGTACCAATCTGAAAACAAGTAAAACAAAAATTCTACTGCCTAGTTAAGCAGTGAGCTGGATAGCATCACAATACCAGACATGAATGAAGGCTTGGGCTCCTTTCCACCATATTCAGACCACAGCAAGTTAACCTACCATTTGAAAACACAACTAAAGTTTTAGCCTCCAGAGAGGCTGTCTTCAACAGAGAGTCCTGTTGAGGACAAGGCACTCAACCCCAAGCATTCTGCAAGGGAAGAGCACTGGATTGCTCAGCATCTTGCAGAAATGAGGTATTTTGAAGAGGTGAATCCCTGAAGCCACAGTAGATGAGAGATTAGGAGAAGATAGTGAGAAAGAGAGCTTTTAATTTGATTTTCCAAAATAGGTCACCCAAGAATCTCAGACTCAAGTCAGACATGCTGTTCTGCATGTTGTCAGGCTGGGTGAACAGGTTGCTCCTGTCCAGTACTGTCTGCAGTCATCCTGCCAGAAGTTACCACTCAATTCAGTCTTTCTTTTTTGCTGGGTGTTCCCTGGTGTAGGGTTAGGAAGCCTACTACTACTGCAAATGCATTAGCCAACCTGGGTTGTTTTGACAGAATCATACGAGGGAGCAAAAGCACACCAGATACTGAAAAGCAACCCAAAACCTGCTGTATTCGTAATATGCAAAGCGCAAACTGCAGTGTCATTGAAATGAAAAATAGATAATGTGTCATCTCATTTGAATTATAGCATCTGATCTGCAACTGAAATTCTTTTAATTAATCAAAGAGATTTAAAACAAAAGGTAAGTACCTAGTCTTTTAACATGACAGCAGGGTACTCTCTGTTCCATTAAGTGCATCTAATTGCAGTCCAAGACTACACAGGCTTCTTCATCAATTTATACTTTGTTTTTCAAAGCATTCTGAAGAGACAGAGAATGAGTCAGAGACGAGCAAAAGGCTTGCTGATTGATCCTCAAATCAGTACTTTTTAATGGTCACTGAGAAGAGGGGAGGTTGAAGGCAGATACTGCATAGTAAAAGCTTCCTTCCTTGTTTCTTTTTCTAGAGAATTACCTGATCTGACTCAGAGCAACTCCAATAAAAATAAAGGGGTTTCTGTAAGCTGAAATAAAAAAGGAGCTGTTTAAAGTATTTTCTACATTGTTTGGAAACATTTCATTTCAAAAAAGAACAAAAGAATCTTTCATCTCCAAGAGGAACAGAAAGATGGGACAATTCCAGACTCCAACCAGAAGGAGACAAAGAAAAATAATATAAGAAAGGGTAAGTAAAAGTTAATGACAATAACCACTGTATTAACCTTTCCTTTAATGACATTAATTCAAAGCATAAGTCATCCAAGTTTGTTTTCACCTTCAAGTATCTCCTTTATTGGAGAATTTGCTGCTTCAACTGTTTTATTAGAAATGGTTTGAGGGAAACTTCCCTTAAAACTATTTACTTATTCTTTATCACCCTAGTTATGAATCTGTGTCCATGTACCTGAGTATGTCTATACTGCAGTTAAAGTAGTGGCCACGGAACAATGGAGAAACTCCTGACCTAACTCTAAGTTAGCTATTTTGGATATTGGTCTTACCATAAATACATAGAACTTAGAAGGGCTGATTTAGACAAAATTGGCTGCCTCAGAAAAGTCTACACTAAACTTCAGGACAATTTCCCATTATCCTAAAGGAAGAAAGATGTTTTTGCATTTTGAACTTGCCATTCAGGAACTGATCCAAATACCTAGTTTGCTTTCCTTTGTATATCAGCAGAAAACAGCTAACGTGCCGAAAGACTGCAAGGATCTCAAACTAAGAAAGCAGTATAACCTGCATGAATCTCATTCTAATCTCTCAGACTGGTTTAAACTCAGAAATGTGGAGTTTTGTAGATCTGACATTTGTCTCCAGTTATGATTACTCTAGGTAAAGTATTCCTCCTCTATGTATTCAGTTCTTTAAAGCAAGAATATACTGGTTAATATATTCATATATGAATATTAATTTCTTGTGGCAGCATTATATTACTTTCTTGTGGCAGCGAGCTCCATGGTTCATATGGATGTTAACATTCCAGAGTGTTTAAAAAAAAGGTAACATAGCAAATTCATCATAGAGAGAAAAGATAATGGCTCACCAGGGCTTCCTGGAAGTTTGGCAGAGATTCAAAATACCTGATTGAGAATATTTAGGCAAAATACTCATTACATAGAATATACAGGATCTCGTTTTCATTAGATGTTGCATTATGTAAAGCATGGTACATCCACACAGAGGTTGCTGAATATTGTGAGCTAGGCTTCTAAAGTAAGAATAAAGGTACTGGCATAAATGTGATCAGTAGTAAACCTCTCACAAAAGAGGCAAAATGAGCATCTGAGTACAAAATGTATTACAGCTTTGTGAAAGTGCTTCTAAATATGAAGTGGGCATAGAGAGGGTTCTGAAATACTGAAGTGATGAAATCTTGGTTGATTAAATACATGTATGCCCATTCCCAAAACTGAGATCAAGGACTGCATAGGTTAGTGAATTAAATTTCTATTTTGTTTCCAACTCTATTTCTGCTTACATTTATGCTAACTTCCTCCTATGAAAACAATTAAAGGCAAATTCTTCTCTCTTTACACATGCAAACTGAAAGTAGAGAATAAACTTTTATATAAAGTTGTAATATTCTCAAGCTTTATAAAACCGGATTCTCCTTCTTGGCCAGCAACAATTAAACTCAAGATTTTACTGCATTAAGTCTTCTATTAGTGTGTTCTTATAATCCATAAATACATAATTAAAAAAAAATCATCTCTCTTGCATTTATCTTCTAAATGTATTTATCATAGAATATTCATTCTAATAATGCTTTCTCTTTCTTTTTCACATGTATTTCTGCCAGTTTTGGGTTTTTTTGCTAATTCTCTTATTGTTTATCCAATCTTTCAAAACAAGACATATTCACTCAATGAATTTCACTGAACATTTTTTATTGTATTCAAATATTTCCCTCCAGGTCTTCTCTGCTTTTTTTTTTTTTTTTTTTTTTTTAGTTATAATTGTGAGTTTTTTCTTAGGGTGTGCTATGTATGCTGAATGCTAACATTAGGAATTTAGTGTATGTGTCCCAGATACGCCTACACTCACATGCACACTTCATAATATTTAAAGAATTGAAATAATTCTGACATGAATACTTAGTTTATTGAATAGACCCTGGAAGTGAAACTGTCTTTCATTTGCAAGATTTCCATTGGTTCAACGTTAGACCGATGCAGATCTGTGAGCAAAAGCTCCCTCTGCTTCTGTTTGTGAAAGACAACAAATGTGTGACGACATCAAAGAACTTCCTGTATTGTAAATATTTTTTTCAAAAAATACTGAAAAGTAATAAGCACAAACCCCTCACCACCACTAATTATAGCAATCCCTAACAGGCTTTGAAGAAATTTACTTATATCAGTGCAATGCAGTCCCAAAATTTTTCAGTGATTTGTAATTTAAAAAGCACTAGAAAAAAGCTGTTTCATAGAGATAATCCATTTTGTATGAATTTGCTAAAATGAGCCTGAAATTTTCCAAAGGTATTAGCTAGCTATCTTGTGCTCTCACTGATAATAAGAGGTGAAGTATAGGGTGGATAACTTTTAGATTTCAGTGCTGAAGGAGAGGGTACAAAGAGCATGGGGTTATAATACAGACTGAACATCCATCTAGTGCCAGAATATAAAATAAATATAGAGAGAATAGATTCCTTAAATTAGAGGGGGAGGAACAAAAAACAAACCCAACTTTCCTACCTGGTGGAAAATGTCACGAATCCTTTAGTACTAATAAAATGTTGTTTGTCGCAGCTGAGGTTCTGAAGTAATTAATCTCTTGGAGCCAGGAATACAGATGAAAAGTCTGTCCATGAAGGTGTTATTACTTTGATCACAACTTCATAAGCTTTTTTCCCCCCCTAGAAGATAGATAAAATTGAATTTTAAAAGTCAAAGTTTCCTAGTAATGCCAGTTAGCTATGTAGGTTTCTAAGGCAACCCACCAATTATGCTGTATTGTGTTTGTGTGGCAAGGTTTTGGTAGCAGAGGGGGGCTACAGGAGTGGCTTCTGTGAGAGGCTGCTAGAAGCTTCCCCCATGTCCGATGGAGCCAATGCCAGCCAGTTCCAAGACAGACCCGCTGCTGGCCAACGCAGAGCCCATCAGCAATGGTGGTAGCACCTCTGGGATAACGTAGTCAAGGGGAAAAAAAATTACAGCCAGAGAGAGGAGTGAAAATATGAGAGGCACAACTCTGTAGACACCAAGGTCTGTGAAGAAGGAGGGGGAGGAGGTGCTCCAGGCGCTGGAGCAGAGGTTCCCCTGCAGTCCATGGTGAGGTAGGCTGTCCCCCTGCAGCCCATGGAGGTCCACAGTGGAGCAGATATCCACCTGCAGCCTGTAGAGGACCCCACGCCAGAGCAGATGGATGCCTGAAGGAAGCTGTGACCCCATGGGAAGGCCATGCTGGAGCAGGCTCCTGGCAGGACCTGTGGCCCCATGGAGAGAGGAGCCCAGGCTGGAGCAGGTTTGCTGGCAGGACTTGTGACCCTGCGGGGGACCCACGCTAGAGCAGTTCATACAGAACTGCAGCCTGTGGGAAGGACTCACATTGGAGAAGTTTGTGGAGGACTGTCTCCCGTGGGAGGGACCTCATGCTGGAGCAGGGGAAGAGTGTGAGGAGGAAGGAGCGGCAGAAACAATGTGTGATGAACTGACCCCAACCCCCATTCCCTGTCCCCCTGCGCCACTGGAGGAAGGAGGTAGAGAAATTGGGAGTGATGTTAAGCCTGGGAAGAAGGAAGGGGTGGGGGGAAGGTGTTTTAAGATTTAGTTTTTATTTTCTCATTACCTTACTCTGATTTGATTGGTAATAAATTAAACTAATTTCAGCAAGTCGAGTCTGGTTTTGCCTGTGATGGTAATTGGTGGATGATCTCTCCCTATCCTTATCTTGATGCACGAGCCTTTCATTATATTTTCTCTCCCTTGTCCATCTGAGGAGGGGGAGTGATAGAGTGGCTTTGGTGGGCACCTGGCATCCAGTCAAGGTGAACTCACCACATATGCCTTCAACATCCTGTTACATTATCAGTAAATGCAGGTATTGCAGTGTTAAAGAAGATCTTGGCTTCCTTGAAAAACTGAAAAAAAAAATCATAAAAATTATGCAAATGCCTAAAATAATAAGCAGTCACATTGACATATGTACACATCTGTCCAAATAGGAATGTTAAGCACAATCAGTAAGTGCCTTAGAGAGTACATTAGTATATGCATACAATTTATTTAAATGAATGGTTTATATCACTTTCTATTTCACTTCAGAAAATGAAAACCACATTTCTGTGTGTAGGAGAATAATTCCATCTGCGATGACACAAATACCAAATGAAATGCTGTAACCAGTTTCTATGGAAGAAACACTAGCACTGATTTTTCAGTTACTATAACAATGATTGTACTAGGTTGCACCCTAAGACACTACACAGCTTGCTTTGGCTGAGGAAGCACTTTCCTATGAGCTTATTGACAGGTACAGAGTTACTTTTAAGCTTATGTAATCCCACAAGGCATCCTCATTAGCTCATACAGTAGACAGCCCAATATTTCATCCCCATCACATATTTCAGAGATAGTGCTATGCTAAAGCTAAATGATGTGAAGGAACTAGTGGACTAATAAATTTTATTTGCTAACACACCTCACAAGACCTCATCCATCCCAAGAAGACAACGCTACCTAGCCTGCTCCAAACCCTGAATATATTTACTTTTGTCAGGAAGTAGCATACCCGGGGCCAAACTGCTCCCAGGACGGTTGTCAGCTGATTTCTGTTGCCTAATCTCACATCCTTGTGTTGGATGTAAGTTAGAGCTTCATGGGAGCCCTCTGGCTTTCTGATACCTGTATGGCCTGACAGGTACTCCAGCAGAGAAGGAGAAGAAGTGGCACTGCTCTTCCACCTTAAGCTCTCTGTCTTGTAGACCTTCATGACTGGTTTAAGCCAATGTAACTGGTGTGGCAGAAACACTCAGCTTGGGGAACGTGTATCCTGACACGGATCTACATAGGATGCAGAGTGAAGTCCCAGTTGTTGAAGAGGTGGCAGTCACTGACCTGCTCCTCCACCTGGATGCGCACAAGTCCATGGGGCCAGGTGGGATCCACCCAAGGATACTGAGACAGCTGGCAGAGGAGCTGGCCAAGCCACTCTCCATTATTTATCAGCAGTCCTGGTCAACCGGGGAGGTCCCAGATGACTGGAAGTTAGCAAATGTGACACCCCTCTACAAGAAGGGTCAGAAGGACGATCCCAAGAACTAAAGGCCTGTCAGCCTGACCTCAGTGCCGGGGAAGGTCATGGAGCAGATCATCTTGAGTGCCATTACGCAGCAAGTGCGGGACAACCAGGGGATCAGGCCCAGCCATCATGGGTTTATGAAAGGGAGATCCTGCTTCACTAACCTGGTCTCCTTCTATGACAAGGTGACCCACTTAATGGATAAGAGGAAGGCTGTGGATGTTGTCTACTTGGACTTCAGTAAGGACTTTGACACTGTCTCCCACAGCATTCTGCTGGAGAAGCTGGCTGCTCACGGCTTGGATGGGTGCACTCTGCGCTGGGTTAAAAACTGGCTGGACGGCTGAGCCCAGAGAGTGGTGGTGAATGGAGTCAAATCCAGTTGGCGGCCGGTCACGAGTGGTGTTCCCCAGGGCTCAGTACTGGGGCCAGTCCTGTTCAACATCTTCATTGATGATCTGGATGAGGGGATTGAGTGCACCCTCAGGAAGTTTGCAGATGACACCAAGTTGGGTGGAAGTTTCAATCTGCTGGAGGGTAGGAAGGCCCTGCAGAGGGACCTGGACAAGCTGGATCGTTGGGCCAGGGCCAGCTGTATGAGGTTCAACAAGGCCAAGTGCCGGGTCCTGCACTTGGGTCACAACAACCCCATGCAACGCTACAGGCTGGGGGAGGAGTGGCTGGAGAGCTGCCTGGCAAAAAAGGGCCTGGGGACTGTCGGTTGACAGCCAGCTGAATATGAGCCAGCAGTGTGCCCAGGTGGCCAAGAGGGCCAATGGCATCCTGGCTTGTATCAAGAATAGTGTGGCCAGCAGGACCAAGGAGGTGAGAGTGCCCCTGTATTCGGCACTGGTGAGGCCGCACCTCAAGTACTGTGTTCAGTTTTGGTTCCCTCCCTACAAGAAGGACATGGAGGTGCTGGAGCGTGTCCAGAGAAGGGCAACGAAGCTGGTGAAGGGTCTGGAGCACAAGTCTTATGAGGAGCGGCTGAGGGAGCTGGGGTTGTTTAGCCTGGAGAATAGGAAGCTGAGGGGAGACCTTACTGTTCTCTACAACCACCTGACAGGAGGTTGTAGCGAGGTGGGGGTCGGTCTCTTCTCCCCAGTAACAAGTGATAGGACGAGAGGAAACGGCCTCAAGCTGCACCAGGGGAGGTTTAGCTTAGATATTAGGAAAAACTTCTTCACCAAAAGAGTGGTCAAGCATTGGACCAGGCTGCCCAGGGAAGTGGCTGAGTCTCCATCCCTGGAGGTATTTAAAGAACAGATAGATGTAGTGCTCGAGGACATGGTATAGTGGTGGACTTGGCAGTGCTAGGTTAACGGTTGGACTCGATGATCTTAAGGGTCTTTTCCAACCTTAACGATTCTATGATTCTATGACACACAGGTCTCACTGGAGGAAGAAGGAAGGAGAAGGGAACATTGGATCGGGGTTATTTGAGAGGTTGCTGAGATGTATTTCACAACTTTATAGTGAGAATTTTTTACTGGCTTTCTCCTCTTGCTTTATACCAGGTAAATGTGGAACAGCCTTGAGAACTATCTTGCAAGCAAAATTATGTCTTTAAGTATTGCAGTTAGTAAAACTTCTATGACGTGCTCATTTTAAACCACCTCCACTGAGGGATTCATGCTCTTCTGTGTGTCGTGGTTTAACCCCAGCCAGCAACTAAGCACCACACAGCCGCTCGCTCACTCCCCCCCGGTGGGATGGGGGAGAGAATCGGAAGAGTGAAAGTGAGAAAACTCATGGGTTGAGATAAAGACAGTTTAATAGGTAAAGCAAAAGCCGCGCGCACAAGCAAAGCAAAGCAAGGAATTCATTCACTACTTCCCAGCGGCAGGCAGGTGTTCAGCCACCCCCAGGAAAGCAGGGCTCCATCACGCGTAACGGTTACTTGGGAAGACAAACGCCATCACTCCGAACGTCCCCCCCTTCCTTCTTCTTCCCCCAGCTTATATACTGAGCATGACGTCATATGGTATGGAATAGCCCTTTGGCCAGTCTGGGTCAGCTGTCCTAGCTATGCTCCCTCCCAGCTTCTTGTGCCCCTGGCAGAGCACAAGAAGCTAAAAAGTCCTTGACTAGTGTAAACTCTACTCAGCAAGAATCAAAACATCAGTGTCTTATCAACATTATTCTCATCCTAAATCCAAAACACAGCACTCTACCAGCTACTAAGAGGAAAATTAACTCTATCCCAGCTGAAACCAGGACAGTATCCACCCCTTATTCCATACCATTTACGTCATGCTCAGGTCCCACATTATCCAATACATCCTCATTAACCACCACCCCACTTATTCTATGGACCACTCCTGTAAAATGTCTGTAAAATGTCCATAAACATCCACAAATGTCCACATAATGTCCATTGAGTTCATTTAGTCCATGACTTTGGGCTCCATCGGTGAGGGTGATCACACAGGACAGGAGAGGTGGTGTGTTGCGTGGAGTTACTGGGCACCAAAGCCAGCTCAGGTCGGGTCACTGCTGCACTTGCACTGCTTCTTGTAAGGCTTCTCCTCCATTTGTTCAGGTGGTTCCTGCTATGGTAATTCCTATAACATGCAACTCAGATCATGGGTTACAACAATTTAAAGGTATTTCCATTACAATCTCCACCCCTGGCCACTTTGGGCCAGGATTAACATTGCAATGAACTCCTCCCCTTGCTCCTAGCCTGGCTAGCAACAAGGGGTTCCTGCTATAGTAATTCTCATAACATGCAACTCAAATCCTGGGTTACAACAATTTAAAGGTATTTCCATTACAATCTCCACCCCTGGCCCCTTTGGACCAGACCATTGGGTTTAACACTGCAATGGACTCCTCCCCTTGCCCCTGCTTCGGCTTGGACTTATCCACAGACTGTAGTCCCTTAGGGGTTTACCTGCTCCAAGCGGAGCCTTGTCTATGAGCCACAGTCTCTCCAGGGGTATACCTGCTGTGGCATGGATTTATCCACAGCCACAGTCACTTAGAGGTGCACCTGTTCCCACATGACCTTCTCCATGGGCCACAATGCTTTCAGAGATATACCTGCTCCAGCGTGGCCTTGCCCGCAGCCACAGTCTCTTCAGAAGTAAACTTGCTCCACCATGGCCTTACCCGCAGCCACATTCTCTTCAGAAGTAAACTTGCTCCACCATGGCCTTACCCATGGCCACACGCTTTGAGGTGCTCCAGCATGACCTCATGCACAGCCACTGATGCTTCAAGGTGTACCTGCTGCAGCACGGACTTATCCACAGCCACAGATGCTTCGAGGTGTACCCTCTCCAGCGTGGACTTATCCTTGGGCCACAATCCCTTCAAGAAGTATACCTGCTGTGGCACAGACATAACCATGGCCACAGACTCTTCGAGACATACCTGCTCTGGTATGGGCTTATCCACGTCCACAGGCGCTTTGGGGTGTCCTGCTCCCACATGGACTCATCCACAGGTCACAGTCCCTTTGACTCGAGTTCACACTGGAGTTCCAGCCTGTCCAGTACAGCAGTGCAGAAACAGCAGCGATGCCCTGGCCATCTGCCAGCCCAGGGCATGGCCGTTGTTGTTATCAAAATGTTCCCAGGCACAGCACAATAAGATGATAAGCAGTTCAGTAAGTAGCAAAAGCAAAAAGCAGCCACTAACGAGCACTATACCCTAATATACAGTAAGGCAAGCAAGCCCCATGGCAAGTACAGAAGCCTGCTGATTAATACCTAAACAGCAGTAACAGCTATAAATTCAATCTAGCACATTCCAATTAAATCTGTCATTATCTCGAACCCTTCGAGCCCCACGTTGGGCGCCAAAAAGGACTGTCGTGGTTTAACCCCAGCCAGCAACTAAGCACCACACAGCCGCTCGCTCACTCCCCCCCGGTGGGATGGGGGAGAGAATCGGAAGAGTGAAAGTGAGAAAACTCATGGGTTGAGATAAAGACAGTTTAATAGGTAAAGCAAAAGCCGCGCGCACAAGCAAAGCAAAGCAAGGAATTCATTCACTACTTCCCAGCGGCAGGCAGGTGTTCAGCCACCCCCAGGAAAGCAGGGCTCCATCACGCGTAACGGTTACTTGGGAAGACAAACGCCATCACTCCGAACGTCCCCCCCTTCCTTCTTCTTCCCCCAGCTTATATACTGAGCATGACGTCATATGGTATGGAATAGCCCTTTGGCCAGTCTGGGTCAGCTGTCCTAGCTATGCTCCCTCCCAGCTTCTTGTGCCCCTGGCAGAGCACAAGAAGCTAAAAAGTCCTTGACTAGTGTAAACTCTACTCAGCAAGAATCAAAACATCAGTGTCTTATCAACATTATTCTCATCCTAAATCCAAAACACAGCACTCTACCAGCTACTAAGAGGAAAATTAACTCTATCCCAGCTGAAACCAGGACACTGTGTTACTACAACAAATTACAAGGGCTCTATAAATTCAGGCTCTGACTGCCCCTTGATCCACTAAACGGGGTTTTGCTGCTCCCCAGTTTGTCATCACCTCTGGGACCAGTGTCCCCAAACCAAATGTGATCCTCCAGAAGTGGCCTCCCAAATGTGGCACAGGAGGGACAAAGAAGCATGGCCAGCAGGGCGAGGGAGGAGATTCTGCCCCTCTACTCTGCTCTGGTGAGACCCCACCTGCAGTGCTGCACCCAGCTCTGGGGTCCTCAGCACAGGAAGGACACGGACCTGTTGGAGCGGGGCCAGAGGAGGCCACAAAAATGATCAGAGGGATGGAGCATCTCTGCTATGAGGACAAGCTAAGAGAGCCGGGGTTATTCAGCCTGCAGAAGGGAAGGCTCTGGGGATACCTTGCAACCTTTCAGTACTTAAAGGGGGCTTAAAAGAAAGATGGGGACAGACTTTTTAGCAGGGCATGTAGCAATAGCACAAGGGGTAATGGTTTTAAACTAAAAGAAGGTAGATTCAGAAGAGATATAAGGAAGAAATTTTTTATGATGAGGGTGGTGAAACACTGGAAGAGGTTGCCCAGAGAGGTAGTAGATGCCCCGTCCTTGGAAACATTCAAGGCCAGGCTGGATGGGGCTCTGAGCAACCTGATCTAGTTGTAGATGTCCCTGCCGATTGCAGGGGGGATGGACTGGATGATCTTTAAAGGTCCCTTCCATCCCAAACCATTCCATGATTCTATGACCTCTTCCCTCAGCCTGCGGGCTCCTGTCTTGCACTGCAGCCCTGTATACAGGTACCCTTCTTCACTGCAAGGGCACACTGCTGACAAAGAAGAGCCCATACAGTCTTTTTTCCAAATTATAAAAACTTACTTTAGTTTTGTATCCAATAAACAGCTCCATAGCCTCTACTGCCGCAGGGAAAAGAGCAATACCACCAGAGGAGAGTCTTGCACGAACCTCTGACAAGAATATCAAATCGTGCAGCTGAATCTTTCAATTTTGTTATTACTTGTTGGTACAAAGAGCTGAGATCCACCTGCCTCCCTTTCCATTCCCCTCTCCCTCCTTAGGTGCCATCTGAATGCAAGCAGAGAGGCAGATCAGAAGGAGACAAAACAAATGAAAAACAGACTCCTCTGCTCTCTAGCTGCATTGCTTTGATACTCAACAAAGCTAGCTAATACTTTGCCTTTCTGAAGGCATCTGTGCTCTGTGCAAGCCCTGGAGGGCTCAGCAGCAGCAGCGCTGCCTCACCTGGGGAGCGCTATGTTGGCCATTGTCACAGCCGAGAGCTGCCTCACAGGGCGGCTGGGTCTGGCACCCGCTCACAGGCTTCGTGTGAAAACGCCTGATGAAACACTCCCAAAACACAACACTTTTTGTCTTCTAACTGTTGCCTCTTCCCTCAGCGGCAGGGTCTGCAGCTCGAGGGGAGACCACAGCAAGACACCAAAGCCAGCCCATGGCTCGCTGAGGGAAAGTGAACATGGCTGGTGGGGCGGCAGGGTCCCTGTGGGGTGGCCCAGGCTCAGGGCCCTCGCAGGAGCATCCAGGAGGCAGCTGTCTTCTGTAGACTGAATTAGAAGGGTCTGTTGTAAGCAGGTATAAAGTCATGTAATGTAATTTCTACCCAGTGTAATAATATTACCATGCCAGAGGGATGGTCAAAGACCTGTGGCATAAAGAGGAATGGGGCCATCATTCTTCAGAGTAAATGTCTGTGCTTCTGTCACTATAGATGATAGGCAAAAAGGAATTTATTACCTTTTTCTGCCTCTGTATTTGCATTTTTCTCACTTATTAAGCTTTGTAGCCTAACATGCAAGTCAAATGAGGATGATATAGTCATTTCCCAGTCCCTCTGGCAGAGAAGCCATAGGTGTAGCGAAGCACAGAAAGTGTGCTGTGGTTTTTTCCTTTTGTGAGTGGGGCACTTACAGGTTTTCTTGTTTTTTTTTTTTTTTAATTCTTGTTTTGGTGTTTTGTTTAACTTTTTGTTCAGGTGGTAAATATTGCCTCAACACAATGCTATTCCGTTTGAACTGGTAAACAGGAATCAATGAGCCGCTCACCCATGTGCCTCTCCTCTCCATGACCAGCTCCAGCTCCTGCTCCAGGCTGTCTCTCATGGGGCCTCTGGTGCAGAAGAAGGTTTGAGGTCCTTTTCCAGTGAAATGTGTTTTCTTATGTCATTTACATAGTATAGCATTTCCCCTTTTGGCTAAGGTAGCGGCACAGATGAGGACATGAAATCAGGTTCTGAAGTTTAATTAGTGTGGTTAGAAAATGAGACAGAGAGGCAATTAAGGATGCTGCTGCTGAAGGGAAAAAACCCTTGCTGACAGCAGAGAATTGGACTCATAATGTACTATTCACATAGCACTAATCTCCCTATCTCTGAACTGACAAAGATGGTTTTTCAGTAATTTGAACACCAGCTGGTGTCAGGATTTTGAATAATATGAACACTTGTAACACAGTTCTTATTGTGTCTGTTTATATCTCCTTTGCAGCTAAGAAAAGTTTCATTATGGGTTGATACCTACTTTCTCTACAGGGAGGGAGTCCAATTTATCCTTCATATTTTTACTTGACATACTGTCTCCAGCTGTTCAATGAGTTACGCAAGTTTCAACTGAAAATTTAAAACTACCCCCGAACTCTTCAGCGTGGGTTCAACTCATTGCTCATCTTGCTCATCTACAGACTTTCTATGCTACCATGAGCAAACTTAGACCATGCTCAGGTGTCTCAGATGGAGCTTTCTTAGAGGCCAAAACAGACTAGCCACTGTCAAAGTTGCCTGAAACCCATCGTGTCTAAGTTCTGTTCCAATTCAGAAATACTGTACCTACATCCCCTCTTACATGCCATCAGATCATACCCTGCTCAAATAGAAAACACTTAAAAATGAAAGAGGAGGTTGACAGGACCTTTCCAAAGTAGCTTAGCGGTAAAAGACTTGCAAAGGAAACAGGAGATCAACGGTAAGGTCCCTTCAGCCTGGCATGACAGTGCCTGAGAGTGTGTTTCCTCATCAGACTTGAAGGCAGGGAAGCACCAATACACAGCCAGAAATGCAAGAACCCTGTGACAGACTTACTCTTCTGTCTGGTAAGGTGAATAAGGAAAGAACATGGTTTCTGATCTCTGGCAGAACCTTGTGTGTGTTTTCCACTTAAGGACTGATGAATAAATGAGGTCTGAGAGCAAGAAACAGAACTCAGGACAGTTTTCCCACTGAGTGGCAAAATCAGAATCTCTCCTGATTATTCTCTCTTTGGTGCCATGACTTTTTCATTCCTTTTGCACTGGCTTAGCCTTGCAGAGAGTTGCGCTACCTCAGGCTTCTTTGTTGCTGTAAAGCGGGAGCAGTGGGATTAAGTCCTTGCAGGCTGTTGAGGGTCAACAATGTGCTTTCTCATTTTGGGACACACGTCATAACCACAATACCATTGAAATGAAGAAATTGTTCTCCTTGCAAGCCTCTCCAGTATATACAAAAAAGGTATTAAATTCTGAGTCCCAAACTCTTGCTCTTCGGCCCCAGTTAGCCCTTTCCATTGGAAAGTATTTCCCTGCCTTCTCAGTGTTGCTGAGTATCATTGCTGTAAAGACCTTACAACTGCTCTTTGTACCACATATGCTGGTGGTGCACCTGAAATACCTTATTTCATGCATGTCCAGATTTTTCAATTGTTTGTGAGACCCACCGTGAACACTAGAGTTTGTTTAGAGAAATCTGTCTCACGCTGCCAGACAAGCATAGCTAGACAAACTGCTTTTTTATTTTTAACTGTTTTTTTAGGCATAGTTTATTTGACAACCATTTTGTCAGTCTCTGTGATGGCTGAACTCAGTGAATAGTATTTGTCCAGGATGACAAAACTATTAATTTACAATTTCCATAACAGAATATTTCAAAGGTTAGGGTGCAACTAAAGAAATGTAGGTGAGGAAGAGGCAGTTGCATCAATGGTGCTGCTGTCTTTTACACAGTATAGACCTTGCGTTAAGAAGTTCATCCAGTCGTCAGAAGAAACAGAAATTCTAGCTCCTTCTCTGCCTGACTGAATGCCTGGTTTGAGCCGAGATTTCCACCTCCTGAGAGAACAGCCCAAAGCTCTCATTAAAAGGCTCAACCCTTTACTCAAGTCCTATAAATTCTTGCATATAGCCATCCATACTTGCACCCTGAGAGATGTGCATGTGAACTGAGAACTGTAGGAGACATGCAGGGTCATGCCACACTGGGCCATTTCAGAAATGCCTCAGCTGCTTCTGAGTGAGCTTGGATGCCTACATGACACTGCATGAAGAAAACACCACTGGATTCAATCAGGTGCAGTGATGTAGATCTCTTGTGGTCCTCACTCTGTCCTTCTGTTAGGGCAACGTGATCCTGTTGTGTTGTACTCTGATATTCTAGCAATCACATTTCATGACCCAAGAGTTTCAAACATATCTTTTCCCACGGTTTAAAAAAATAAATGAAGACAGAAGTATGAATTTATTTTTCAAATAAAACTGAAAATACATTATACCTAGAAGGCATTGCAGACTCATGATCTCACCTAGCTTAAAGCTAAACCCCATGTTTTCTATTTAATCCCTTCCTTTTTCATCCTACTGGCAATTAAGACTTCCAGAAATAGATCGAGGTGATTATTCATTGAATTTGTATTGTTCAGATTATTAAGTTTGTTTGGTGCATTTGTGCTTCAGGAAACCTGTGTGTGAATGGACTTTACAGCATTGTCTGCAGTCAAGTAGCCTGTTTACAATGTTGGTATTAAATTACAGGTGGTTCTTGTTGCAGTGTTCCTATATAATGTGCTGAATTTATAGCAGGTGTGATTCAGTTAAGATTTGTGAGTGAAGCACTGGGTATTCTTCTTGAATGACTAGATTTCACAGTCATCCATCACAGCTCCTTACTTATTGAGGGACACGGGCATGGTAGTGGCAGTTAGAATGGATAAAGCTACATGTGAAATATGTAGAGAAATATTTAATGACGCACATGAAATCAGTAACAACAATTCTTGGTGCATTGACTTTTAACATTCAGATAATGAGTTTCTTTATGGATCCAAAGACATAAGACAAGGAGAGTACTCTTGAGAGGGCAGAATGCCACCAGGCCTCTTGCATTTTCTTTCCTGTTAATGCTGCAGGGCACCTCCACACCTAAAAGCTAAGAACAAAAGCTAAGAACAAAATAACAGAATAACAACATCCAAAACAAAAAAACCCAAACAAACATCCTGCTGGCGGTAGGATATTCCTTTTGTTCTTCCTCCTCCATGAAAAAAGTTGACTAACTTATTTCCCCCCTTCTGTCTTTCAGTTTATCTTATTTGTATCCTTCCCAAATTGCCTAAACAGTATCATAACAATTGGAATTAACACACTGCCTAACATATCTGCCTCTATGGGAAGAAAAAAGGGAAAAAGCCTCTTTGTCTTTGTTTGGAACTATGTAGTAAGTTTTACTCAAAGCTAATTCTAGGCTCTAATAATACTCACTGGTCTGGTGGAATGGGTGCAACTTTTGGCTTAAATCACCAGTAATCAACATTAAATACTAAGCATTCATAAAGTAGCTAAGTCTATTTTTATGGTAAATTCTGCCACTAGCCACATAAGAGCAGCTGTACTTGCATAAAAAAATGTAAAATGTTCCCAGCATTGCTGCACTCTCTGCTGTTTGTACATTTAGTAGTAAGCATACCAATTTCAAACTGTTTAAGTTTCTTTTTTAGTTCTAAGTAAATGAAAGAAAGTAGTTGGTATGAGCACTGCAGAGCTGGTATTGAATTACCTCTTACTATACTGTTAACGATCCCTTGCAAGTGCTGGGGCTGCTTTTTACAGTACACTGTGAAATACAAACGAAGTCTTCCCTTCTCCAGTGTGTACCATTCGGGCTTATTAGTATTCCCTTCGCAACATGGCTCTGTGTCACCACAGCGGCAGCTGTTTGGTTATGCGCTTTCTGCTCTTTTCTCAGCGGCAAGCACATCCACTGTCATTTCTGCAGCAGACAGAGAACTAATTAGGCAGCAGTGATATTCTCCCTCATTCTCATAAAGAGGGAAATATTGAGGATTTTGTATAGAATCCTGTTAGAAAGATAGAACTTTAAGCCTGTGGATGTCTGGCTGTTGACTCTCGCTTTGAGATATGCTCTCTGCTATTACAGATTGCTCCAGTATTTCCATACTCCATTTTCCATACATAGTTTTGAAGATACATATTCTTTCCATCACAATGCTTGCAGACAATGGAGAAATTGTTACCACATATCTAAAATTCATTTTCCAAGATTTTCTGCACCCTTTTCCTGTTCGGTTAGTTTTGGGGAAAATGACCAAAACCAAAAACACTTATTCAGTCTTTTTCTGGATTGAACAAAATAAATGGAAAAAAAAATCAAAAGGACAAATTCATGTGTCCTCGCTTATAAGAAGGAAATTGTAACTTTCTTTACTGAGTAGTTTTCATGAGGAGTATCACAGCTATTTTTAACAGTACAAAATACTTTTCTTGCATTCAGGAAAGTGTTAAAGTTGCATATTTTCATACAAAAATAGCGCATTTGGTACAATTGTTAAAAATAGCTCACAGATTTTTCTGGAAATGAGAATTTATTTCCTGACTTTTTACCTATGGAGAAAACAGAGAGTAAGAGACTGTCAGCCTGATATTTTTATGAGAGTTTATTCTCAGCTAAGAGAGAAGAATCTGCTAAGACATGCATTGAAATATGTCTGATTTTGATTGCCTTTTAAATTCTAAGAATTCAGTGGGTCCAAGAGCAGCACCACAGAAAAACATGTCTAGATCATCCAGTTTCTCTCTCACCCTCCAGCTCATGTTTTCACTTTAGGTTTCAGCTTCAGTTTCTATTATTTTCTATTAGCCAGCAGACTGTTGCATGGCCCAGAAAACCACAAGCTCCTTTCAAGGGCAGTACATGACAAGGTTCTCCTCATGTAGTGTGTAAAATTGATGATCATCAAAAGAGTGGGACTTAGAATTTGTAAAATGGCTATTCAGACAGAACATGTCTAAAGATGTTCTTCAGTTATCAAACATAAGCAATACTTTTTTTAGGTTATAGATTTTCCAGCTTCTTTCTGCTCCCCCTGATTTAGTGATGTGAACAGGAAAAAGAATCTTTGATTCTTCATAATAAAATGAAAGAAGCAGGAGTGAAAGTTTACACAGCCTGGTTTTGCAGACATGAGAAAGAAGCCACTGTGAGGATAACAGGCATATGAATGATCCTGAAACACAGGGAAGATGACTGTTTACCTAAAGCAATGTCAGAAAGTAAGTGGCTAAATAAAGAAAAATGTCTTTAAAACTTTGTTTTACTGTGGTGCCTGTATCACCATGCAGAGCCATCCACTCTCATCCTATCCAAGCACTCCCACTTACTTTTATCCACCTGTGTTTCTCATCTTATAATTAAATGGTGAGTGCACTGGAGTAAGATCTATCTTCCTGCTTTGTGTTTGAAGAGTACCTTGCACAAATTGCTCCCATGTCTCCGGCTGAGAACAGTAGGTGCTGCAGAAATAAAAATAAAATCTGGATGCAGAGACTTTGATAAAGAGATACCTTGATTCACTTAGATAATGAGATGATAGATGAGCTTGGCCTCAAAAACATGTAAAAAGAAAGGAGACAGCCATATAAAAAAGGGCAAGGAGGAGAAATTATTCGTGTTAATAAATGCAAAGATGCCACGTCTACTTCAGAATGTCTGAAAAAAAAGATTGCTGGGGGCCAGGAAAGTACATTTCATGTCCAGTCACTGTAGATGATGTATCTATCTGTAGAGATGATGGACTGACCCACTACGGCCATTCTGATGGCCTTATATAAATGACTAAGAGATACTGAAGAAACAGACAGAGATGTGGTGAACAGCCAGAGAAGGAAAAGAAGACTGGAAAGTCTGGAAAGCCCAGGGAAGATGCAATTTTGAGAAGTACAGGTTATGGTAGAAAGTGAGAGCTCAAGCTAAAATGCAACCATTAGAACTGGAAAACAACCAGGATATCTGAGGAAGGAGGGAGAGGGATTGGGGACTGGCAGGTCAAGCCCTGCTGGATTTCACCCACCTTGGCATTGAAAAGTCAGCTAGACTCCGTATGGAGACAGAGGAGAATCAGAATGGAGAATCAAAGTTCTCCTCGGGATTGGGAGGCCATTGGGAGGTCTGGTGGGAGAAAGGAGAAGGTCAGAGGAGTTGTGAGGCTGGGTGCAATGCACGGATTTTGAGTGCTGGAACGGTACATATGGATATGGAGAGGATATGGAGATGATATGGAGAATATGAGGAGATGCACCTCGGTCCACTCTGGTCAAACCCTTTGCAAGCATGGTTAGAAGAAAGGAAGAGGAGAATGATGATTACTAGAAAAGGGGTCCATGCACAATGGAAATGCATTTGGCTCTTGAATCAAAGTAAATAGTGACTAGTGACTTCAGTAGATTTTTTTCCCTCACTGCTATTGATTGGTGTCTATTTCTTTGACAGAAAATTATACTGTTAATTCACTTTTGTTTAATTATGAAACCAAGTTCTTCTAGTCTTCCCTGGTTAGAGAGATTCTTCATTATGCTGTAGACTGTTTGAGTTATGCCAGTAACCAACTGAACCACAGGCCTGTAGCATGTTGCTAGATGAGGGAAAATCACTGCAGCAAGCCCAAAGTAAGCAAAGGGTGATTCTTGCTCTATACAGGGGGGAACTGGCAAGCACACGACTAGATAAATTGCAGTCCTCAGTTTCTGACATTTAAATCAGCCAAGACATCCATACTATCAAATAAACCTAAAGTTTCAAAATCAGTCTGATTAGAATACTTCAACTGAATAAGAAACAAATTTAATGACTTATTATATCCACACATATATATCCTTCATAATTTCTAAAGGAAAAGCAAGACACTCATTTTGCAAAGACTCACATGCTAAATTTCAGGCATGTGAGTACTATTGACTTTGATGACCTTTGCCACATATGTGGTACTTGAAGGATCTGAATCTGTAGTCAGATTCTAGAGCATATTATGCATATTAAAGGACTAATAGCACTGACCCTATTACATTTATGGCAGAAATGCACTCTGATGTCCTAGACTTTAAAATAAACGTTCTGTACAGGAAGCTTTTATTATTCTATAAACAATGGGGTAATTTCCCGGAGGGAACAACACTGTGACCTCTGTGTGTGATTGACAGTAAGGAGCAAGACACAATATTGCCAGTGTCCAGACAAAAGCAGAGTATTAGCTGAGAAAGACTCCAGTGCTTTTTTGTCCAAGACTTTCAGGCTGTCCAAAGAGATAAAACAAAAAAGAATTAAACATCATAAACCAAATTCTTTAGGAGCAGTGATGTTGCAATGCACTAAAGTAACCCAGGATCTCCAAAATGCTCTCTGGGAATACATCTCTTTCTCTCTCTCTTTCTCTCTGCATACAGACTTTGGGTCCCTAACTTTAGATACTCTCAACACCTTACTTAAACACCCTTCAATAGTTGTATGATGAAAATGTACCTTTAGAAAACTTGGTAATAAATACGGGGGGGGGGGGGGGGGGGGGGAGCTATTTAGTGATTTCTTGATCTAGAGCAGTGAGTTAGAGGATCCCGATCCTTTCTTAACTTGAGCCAGCAGGAAGGAGATTTTAGTGGATTCAGGCTACATCTATGCTCTATTGAGGAACTGGTTCCAGCTCACTATCAATATGACTGGGACTATCTTTTAGGTTTTGGGTGGGGTCCAGTGCACTGGCACCTCAGAGGAGATAAGCCCACATTACTCCTTGTTATGGCTTGCTGTCACCCTGGATGGACTGTGTGAGCTGTGCCGTCTGGACCTGGGTCCACAAACATACAACTCACAGTGCACTCTCTTGGCAACAAGCAACCATACAGGGCTGCCAAGGTGCAAACAGTGCTGCAGCGCACCTCTTTGGGATGTCCTGCAGCTGAACTACAGTGCAAGCATGGCCCACAGCTTACTGAGGCCAGGATGTGTGCTTCACACAGCCCCTGTCATCACAGTGTGTCAAATAATGATCCAGGAAGAAATAAAAAGACTTAATTCAAAGATTTAACTCACTGCATTTGTATTTTGGAAATACAATATTTGTTTCTCTTACAGAACATTATCATTTAAGACTTACCTTCTGTGAAGTTACTCTGGAACGGTTTTACATTTTATTCCTGAGTATAAATCCAGTGTGCTGATGCTCTTTTCCCAGTACAGGAGTTTGTCCTTCTAGTGTAGTTTAACTCCCTTTGAATGAACAAAGAGCTCTTATTTTGAAATAAGAGTGACCCTATTTGCAGTTGTTCAAGAACAGCAAATTTTTTCTGAATTTGCTCTCTAATGGGAGATAACTTTCAAATGTGGACAGCCTGTTTAGATATTTCACAGAGGTGTCAGAAAGACGATACCCATTCTGAGGAGTGGTGCCCTAGCTGTCATGCCAGCTTCTACCTGCGCTCAGATAAATATGCAGCCTCACAATCTCTGGGTATTTTGCAAGTGTCTCTCTGGAGCAACCTGACCTTTCTGCCATTGCAAGGAATGGTGTGACAACGCTGATATTCCAGTATCCCAATATCTCCATTCCACTTTGATGTGCACAAAAAGGCATCAAACTAAAAACATATAAATGCACAAAAATATCCGAGCAGCATTTTCACCATGAATACAGGATCAGACTTCAGGAATTTTACTGCATATCGTGCCACAACTATTGAAATTCTGTGGATGCGGCTCAAATATTCTAAGACCTTCCTTTCTCACAGTGTATGCATTCTGCGTGCTCAAATATGGCGTAAATTTATACACCTGGGATGTGATTAGGATTAGGAGAGGGTTCCCAGCATATGGCTGCACCTCTGAGTGGGCCGCAGGCTCAGATGAAGAACAGTTCTGCATTTTCTTCCACCCATGACTTCAGAATCGTCTGCTGGGCAAATCACACGTCAGGCCAATGAAATGAGTTCGGTGCACAGAGTAATAGAGCAGGAAGGAAACTGCTGTGCTGGACTGCTTGGAGACTGGAGACGCATGGAATATGCCCCTAGGGGAAAGCAAGGCAGGAGCTGACAGTGAGTCTCGTGCTCAGCGTGTGAGACATGAGGGGGTGACTCAGGTGGCAATAGGGACACCCATAGACAACGGGCACTGTGGTAATATCAATACCGAGTTTTTGGATGTTAGCCAGAATTTTCCATTATTGGTGATTTTGGGTGCCTACCGTAAATCTTGCTGGTTACTGTGGTAGCAGGTTCCAATGCCTTCTTTTAAGTTGGGCCCCTCAAACTATTTCACCCTCAGGCACACTCAGGCATACCAAGACACTCCTGAAAATCTTTACACCAATACTTCCTTTAACTTACTTAATTTTCGGTTTATTTCTAAATTATTAGCTGTTTGTGACTGGAACAAGTGATCAGAGAACTGCTAGGAGAAAAGCCTCATTGTGTGTCTGTACACTGGCTGATTTATACCAACTCACTTCCTGTAGGGAAAAGCAAGTTAAAAAACATAAATACTTCGTAGAAGTTTTTTTGTTTTAGCCAGTCCAAAAGCAGTTCAAGTCTATCAGCTGAAAAGAAGGACATTGATATTGGCTCAGCAGCAGTTCTTTTCAACAAAAGACTGAAAGATGCTTGAATTCAAGTGCACAGTTGAACCACATGTTGATTGCACTCAGAGTTGCTCCTCTTATTTTGTATGAATGTAGCAGTAATCAGGCAATTAGGTTCTTTGCTCTCAATAATTTATGTTTTTACAAAATTTCAATCTCTAATTTTGGAAAATTGTAAGATTCTTTTAGTATTTCTGTTAGTTAAACTTGTAATTTGCATTTATTGTCTTGCAAATAGCTTGTGCTTTTTGAAAGAAGCATAATGTGCAGCTGTATCAGTGCATCCTTATACTTTACTGTGCAAGGTTTGGACGTGTGATGAATGAAGGTTATATTCTAGAAAGAGGATTCCCAGGTAACTTATTTACTTAAATCCTCATGATTCAGATTAATGACAAAATTTAAAATAATTTATCCCATAGAATTTAATGTATAGTACCTATGCAGGTCAACTTTAAACTATTGCTTTCATATGAATTAAAGGTATGGACATTTCTTTAAATCGCCACAAAATTTCAGATTAAGCCAGCTGAATTTTGAAGGTAATTGGCTGTCAATACTATCAGCCTTACAGGAGAAAGTTCTAAGCAACTACTGTTTCTAGATTAATTTGTTTAGGAAACTTGTATAAAAAACTTTCATAAAAGACAAGCTGGATTTGATTCAAAGTAGAGAAAAAGGCTTGGTTTTGTTCTTGGAGAGTAGCCCTTATATGTTCACATTTGTGGACAAGATGTCTCCCCTGACATCAGACTGTGGAATTGCCTTCATAATTCAAGCCTGTGGAGAAGATGTGAAAGATGCCACACCAAAATGATATCCCGTTATCAACAGAACACTATTTATTAAGAAAGAGAGCCCTCGGTCCCTCTCTACCTACCTCAGTTCCTTGATTATCATTCCTGAGAACAAACAGAAGAGTTTATTTTATTGTTATCACTTTGCAGAGAGTAGTCTTAAATAACTTAATTAAATAACAGTAGGTGGTTCTGGGTTGTCACCAGGATCATTTCACAATGCAATGCTTTCCAGAGCCTGGTGAAATGTACTTCTGGGACCCATATCAGCCTTTCATACTTGTTGCTCACCAGTTTGCCGAACTATGGAGGAATTTATATTTTGAGGATCTAAGACTAGTATTGTTCAACGTTTTTCATGAAGCAGATGGCTTGATTGATTCCGGCCTTCAGGAAAAGACCGAATGCCTTTTTTCTCTCCCATCAGGTGACTGATTCTGCATGCTGTCATGTGCAGGGCCGGTGTTCCCAGAGATATTAGGCTCCTTGTGCAAGGGCAGCCAGAAATACTGCAAGTGTGCATTCAATGGGCCAACAGGTGCTTCAGGAACCTCCAGATTTTGAGCAAAGACAAACGCAAAGTCCTGCGTCCGGGAGGGAACACAGTGTGCACCAGTGCAGGTCAGGGACTGACTGATTTGGGAGCAGTGCTGCAAAAGAGACCTGAGCTCCCGGTGGCCCAGTGAACCCAGATTCAGCAGTGTGCCCATGCCATGATAAAGGCTAACCACATCCTGGGCTACATTGAGGACAAGTGCTTATTCCCCTCTGCCCAGGACTTGCGGGTCTGAATCTGGAGCAGGGTGTCCAGTTTTAAGCCTGCAGCGTGTGAGATATAAGCCAGAGAGAATCCAGCAAAGGGCCACTAAGATGGTTAAGAGGCTGGAGCACCTGCCGCGGGACCTTGGCCAGTAATACCCAGACTGGTACCTGCGGGCAGCTGCGCAGCACAAACGGACAGGACTGTCTCCCTGACCCTGGACCAGCTGTGACCTCCCTGCTGGGAAGGGTAGACATAGCGAACATAATGCCAGAGGGGGAGCGAGCTAGCGTGGGAGATAATCTAATCTCACTGGTTCTCATACCCCTCTAACCAGATCCACCGTGTTTTGTTGTTTGCTCTCTCTCACCCGGTGAACGTCTCTGCTATACGCCTACCTACATTCTTGATTTGTAGTTTCATCCTCCCGAGGGAACAGAGAGCAGCCTGTGTGCAGACATCCTCTGGCCTGAGATTTAAGCACAAGCTCTAGCTACAATATCACCTTCTGTAATTGGCCGAAGAATATTCTTTCTTTACTCTTTGTACACAAGGAAAATAATTTATCCAGAACCACTAGTGCTAAAATGGCACAAAAGGCAAACTAAATCACAGGCTAAAGCGTCAATCGCCTTTCAATGACGCCAGCAATTATTTCCATACATCCTCCTGGCAGTGACTTCAGCTATTCTTTTAGCTGCAACACTCATCCTACCGTACAAATCAATATCGATACCCACCAGATTAAAAGAAGAGGCAGCTTATCCCCTGTCTGTAAGCCTTTGAAAAACACGTTGATTTTCTCATAGGCGTTTCTGCAACCGCATCTGCTTGCTGCCCTATCCGAGAAGGGAGTAAAACTGATTACTTGGAGCGATTTTGGAAAAGGGTGTCGGGATGCTGCCCGGGCGGCGTCAGCGGCTGAGGCGGACCAGCAGTGCCATCCAGCGGGGGCTGCAGCGAGCCGCAGCCCCGCGCCGCCGCCGCCGCCGCCGCCGCCGGGGAGCCGAGCGTCCCCGCTCCCGCCGCCGCTCGGGGCCCCTCCCGCCGCTCGGGGCCGCTGCCGCAGAAGAAGCGGCGACACCCGGCGAGTCCCAGGGACGCTCTGGGCCTCCTTCGTCCTGAGAGCCTGGCAGGGACCCTCGCCTGCTGCTCTGGAGCTGGCAGCAAGCATTCTTGTTACTCTTAAGTTTCAAAGACTTGGAAATTCGCGTCCCCGCAGCCACTTTCTTTTGGGGAAAGTGGCTCAGGGGAAGCCTCAGTAATTGCGTTTTCTTATAAATCACGTGCACTGTCATTTTAACCTTTTACTTTTATTTTGTGACCACCGTTTAGATAAACACCCTACCTCCATGGGTGAGGAAAGTGGTTTTCTTTCTAGCACTGTTAGAATCCTTCATCCCAAGGAGAGCAAGATTTCTGGGATCCAGATCCTGATGGTTGTATTTCTCACAAACCCATCACAGTTGCATTTACTGTGACAAATACAAACCCAAATAGGTTAAAAAAAAGGTTTTTTATATTAAAAAGTTTTAAAATACATTTTAGTGACATTCCACTATTCTATATCCAACTGATTTTGAATTTGTGACAATTTAAGTGGGACATGGTTTAGTGGTGGACTTGGCCTTGACAGGTTAACGGTTGGACTTGATGATCTTAAGGGTCTTTTCCAACCTTAACAACTCTATGGTTCTATGATTCTGTAAGTCCCAAGCTTAACTGACTATGCTTATAAACTCAGCAGACTCAGGTATTTAAATAGTAGGTAGTGTTTTAGGTGAAATTTAAAAGGCAGTTCTAAATGAAATCTGCAGCACATCTCTGCAGCTATTTGGCATATGAATTCTCCGCAGGCTGGTTGCCTCTTCGTAGCATACCTCTGTGCATCTCAGCTGTTCCTTTGCACAGCGCGCACGCTTGTCTTCCTCGCCTGTGCTGACCCACCGCAGTACTCAATCGTGCAAGACACCCCACCACCAGCTCTGCGATTCCTACGATGCTGGAGCTCTGTGACTGCGCGGACTTCTAATTACTACTGTTTGCTTCCTAGGCTGCATCCCTAAAACTTGTAATTCTTAATCCTGTCTTTAAGTTAATATAACTGATGCTTTTTAGGTTAAGAAAAATTATATTCCCTACATTATCTTGACCTTTTAAAATGACAGTGAATTAATATCTGTTAATTAAACAGATGACATACAATAACATTATTCATTAATGACTAATGATGACAATGATAATTCGTTATCCATTGTGACAGCATGGCTGCAGATGTGTGTGTGCGCGCATGCGGAGGGGCTTAACACACACAGAAAAACTGTAAATACCATTCTTTAAAAAACAGTTTATTCCTTATGAAGAAAGTAGAACGAGGATCTTGCATAAAAAAACGTATTTGTAGTAGCTAACGTAGCAACAGGTTGCTGCATTCAACCCTCTACAGACAGATCATTACAGAATTATTATGACTAGCAGGAAAGTCACATATACCCACTCACAAAGTGTGGAATTTTCCCCCAAATACTCATCTTTTGTGTCTTCTCTATTTTAAAGGGCAAAAAAAGGATAAAACACAGAATTATCATAGTGTAGCTTCCCATGGATTTTCCCTTGTAACTCCATATGTCCTGATTAGAAGACATAAAAAAACATCTAGAAAGATGAATTAACGGTGCATAAAGATGGCGGGGGGGGGGGGGGCAGGGAGGAAAAAGACACTTCTTGTGTCTGTCCTACTTCGTTAAAACGTAAAAAATTTCTCAAATGGAATGTTTCTGACGTAGCTTTGTTAAGGATCACACACATATACCAGACTGAGGGCAGTTACAGCTGAATGTGCACCATGTAGTCATTTATCTAGGTATCAAGAAAAAATTGTGAGACTGTAGCATTTCCATGGAGAGAGGAAAAAACAAACAAACAAACAAACAAAACAGAAAAAAAGAAATACATGCATAGGCAAGAAATACAAGGGAAGTTTCTGAACATTCATCCAATAATTAAAAAACATGACTAGGACTATCCCAAATGACATCAATATGGAAAATGCAATTCCAGCTCTAAAACGCTGTTTCCCTTTTGGTAAAAATATTTGCAACTGAGTAGAAAATTTCAAGCCAAGTACACTTCACATCTGCAAACAGCCACAACTATTTGAGTAACTGATAGGTCCTCTGTGTATTTGATAGATATCCTGAAGTAGTAATGATTCTATTTAACATTTTTTCATGACATCAGCGGTATGTCCAGTTCAAGCTAATAATTTCACTGCAACAGAAAGCAGAAGATGCTGAAGTCTTTTGTGGCTGGTTAATAAATAAGATCACAAACAAGAAACAACCAATTCATACACGGTAGTTTGTTTGTTTGCTTCTAAGAATTTTGGTCTGGGCTTACAATTCTCCTGCAGGTGCTATTTCTTGTTTAGGCATTGTTTCTGGAAAAAATACAGGGGAATTTACTCTTTTGAAAGAGATCCTGTCTTTCTGTCAACCTACTACTGTACAACGTACAGTATATTTTCTTTGGTTGGGAACCATCACTGTCAAGATCTCCACTTACTAAATGTGTGATGCGTGCCATAGGGCTGTGCTGGTAAACTCACCTAGTGTTAGGTATATTTACAGAAGAGATCAGATTATCAGATATACTGAGAAAAGATTGCACCCTAAAGGCCCCAGCTTGAAAGAAAGACAAAAAACCGGAACAGCCAGATTGCCTCCCAAAATCACTTCTTCATCAGCTGCTGGAATCCAGGCAATCCTACTTGTACTTCTAATTCAGGACTACAGTTGGAAGAACATTATTTATTAAACTAAGTGCAGTGAAATATATGCAGGTTTGTCTTTGAAATCTCCCTTCTGACAATGCTCCATCAGGACAAGATTCTCACTTCATCTGAACTGCAAAACACCAAAGTCTCTACACAGTAAAACAATGCAGAGTTCTGCTACTGTGCATTTTTACAACTTGCTTCTTCCAGGAGCCACTCAATGCCACTTAGCAATCCAGCTAAAGTTGCAGCTACAGTGTCCTGCACCTGTACAAAGAAAAAAAAGCTAATGCATTAGAGAAAACAGGTAACAGGATCTAACAGCATTTTAGCATCGCTCCATGTCTATCCTTAAGGTCAGAAATACTCACATAAAATCTAAATTTTTATCACTGGTTTAAAGGTCTCTTAAACAAAAAAGGTTTCTTAAGAGTAAGGTACAAAAAGAAAACACTACTCTTCACAAAATGTATTATAAGACCCATTAGGAAAGCCTTGCATTCTTGGTGTCAAGGTGAATTTTATCTCAACTGTTCCATCAGCTATTCTGGAACATTATATTTACTTCACGGAGGAGAATCTACTTGAAAATTCTTATTGTAACTCTTAAAGCAAAAATGCTGCTAGCTTTGGAATTCAATGCGTATAATCAATTCTCAGATTTTGTAACGTATTATGAAGTGGCTATTATAAATGGTATGTTTTTAAAAAATCCTGTAAACATTTTCCTTATGAAAACAAAGGATTTATGTCAAATCAGGATTTTGTTTTTTTTCTGATTAAGTATTATTCTTCAGCTACACAACATCACCAAAAACAAATTACGTGTGGCTGAGCCATACTGATATACACTGTGCTTGACAAGCATAAAAGAACAGGTTCAGGACCTCATATGCTAGGTAAAAAACTGCTTTGTCAAAAACACAATACATCACATCAAGTGAGTAACAACTAACAGTCTCCTGGAGATGGCAGAAAAATCTACCTTGTGTCCAAGGCCTTGGGTCGTGACTCAGGAAATTTAGATTTAAATTAAATGAAGCTTCCTTACTCCTTCAAGACCAGCATTTCGTCCTTCCTTACATTCTGGCTCCATCTGAAGTTTCCTGTCAGTTCCTGGGCAAGTCATTTAGCTCCCCTATGTTCAGACAGGCTAATGCTTCATCTTAAGAGGACCAGAAAAACTAAATTCTTCACTTAAGTGGAGAGCTCACATACTAGTGTTGAAAGCTGCACACTTGCTTAGGTAGGTACAGTTCAGGAAATTAAATTTAAGCCACATAGAAATAGAAAATGAAGTTTTAAAAGCAAGTACCATCCAGGGCTGACGTAGCAGATTTAGTTGCAACTGATGTGCCATGTAAACACATGGAATTCTTTTCACACTGACATGAGAGATACAAGACAAAACTAGCAGAGGCCGGTTCGGAGGCCCGAGGGCCGGATCAATCATTGCCAAAATACGAGCCAGTTCCTCTTGACGATCATGCTCTACGAAACAATTTTTAATATGAGTATTAAATATATGCAAATCCCAAGGAGAACTTTTTTTTTTTTTGACTTTTCAAATATTTAGATTTCAGAGGTGAGGAAACTAGAGGGGTGGAAGAGAAATGGCCAAATTCTGCTTATCACAAGGCTGGATCATCTGTATTCATGTCACACAGATGTTCATGTCACACTTAGCTGTTATTTAAAGCTCTCCATAGATTCTACAGGCACCCTATTCCAGTCCTTACCATCAGAGTGTTTTCCAAGTACCTCACAGAGATGCAAACTGTAACAAGCCATTAAGAAATGGCTGTACACACTATATCATCAGCAGCGCTTCCCTGCTGACCATGCTTTTCTCCTTAGTATATCCCTTCACATATTTTTTACCCTCTTCTTTTCTGAGCTAGCCCCTTCCCTCCATTTAAAGTTGATGAACGTAAAGACAATTACCATAATAGGTACTTGGATTGTCCTCTTATAGGACTATCCTGATTTGGACTAATTGCATCTTTTACTGCAGTTTTCCTCGTGAAGGTTGTGTTTCCAGGCTATTACACCACCACTGATGCATTTCAGGCTTCTTCTCCTACACATGCCCAGGGCTTTTTTTGTTTTTTTTTTAATCCAGATAATTTCCCACACATATTATAGATGGCAACCATATCAGTATCTGCCATAAATGAAAGAAGGGGTCATAACCCCTCCCTCACAGGGAGATGAGGGAGAGTGTCTAGGATAGGGGACCTCTTCAACTGGATAAGCCATGAAGAAATAGCACTAATGAAGCAGATTTTGAAAGAATCAGAACATGGATTTCGATGTATTGCATATTCTTTACAATCTTTTACGACATTCCAATCATTCACAAAATATGAATAAAGAGAAACCCCTTACTTTTATGAGCTTCTGCATTAGCAACATAAATGAATCCATCAACTACTTCGCACACCTTTTTCACTTGAGCTATTACACTGTAGTGCACGGCTTGCTGATTCCCTACTACGCTGTTCTCTTGGTAGAACATCTTATTCACAGCAACAGCTTGCTCTGCCCTTGCTCTCCTCCTTTCCACACTGAAAGATATTCCAGTATTTCAGTAGTCAGGTTAATTGAGAATGCAAAAACTCAATTTTGAGAGTCTAAGCAGCACAGCAAAGGGACAGGAAAATGGCCTGAGCCAGCAAAACAGCGTCATTTCTCCCTGCCCCCTCCCGCCCCGCCCCCCCCCCCCTTCTTTTCTAGTGTACATATACAGATAGTTAGCAATCTGCAAGATGCGTATGAAAATACACCCCATGATGAGTTTGTGTAGTGTTTCAGAAGGGAATTGATCAAGCTATCAAGAGGGATAGAAGCCCCTGTTATGTATTTGTCATACACTTTTGCTATTATAAGATTTGGAAAAGGTTTATTACTTCCATGTGAAAATGCTGCAGTTGGAGAAAAAAAGTGAAGACAGGCATTGAAGCTTCAGTTTATAAGGGATATCCATGCATGTGAATACACACATAAAAATCACATGACAAAAACATGAGGAAAAGGATGAAATAACCCAGACACTGTACCTTTCTTTTTGGTGGAGAACAAATCTTACCTGGTGGTTGAATACAATGTCAGAATATTGAATTTTTGATTGTTATTAAACTGAAAACTGACTCCTGATCCAATTCCTACAGGAAAAAAAAGAATATATGAGATTACAACTATTTGGTTACTGAACACAACTAAGTGGTAGGCTGAAAATTCCAGTGGTGCTATAAAATGGCTATATCTAAGCCTAGGTGCTAGGTAGCATATTTACTATTTTACGATGAAATTTTATACATGCTCTAATTGCTCAGACTATTAATTTAACTAAAATCAATTCAATAGCATTAAAAGAAAACAAGGAGGCATTTCCATGTTTCTGATACTTAGATTTGAACCTAGTAACCTAAGTCAGAGAGGAGCTAGACTTGCATTTATTAGCTGAAACTGGCACACCAAGGCTCTAGTCTGTTTACGACAAGCTGCGTTGAAAAGGACATAAGAGAGAAAAAAGATAACAACACTAAGAAATCATATTTTCACACTTTCTATAAATACAATCTAATTATTCCAATTCTGCTATGCTGAAATAAACATTAGTCAAAAAGTCATAGATTTTTGTCTCTGGTTTGGACTGAAGTGAAATTACAGATGTTCAAAACTATGTTTAGACATTGAAAAAAAATCCTTCACATGCTCCTATAACTCTTCTAAATGAAATTTACACCATTTGACACCACAAGACTGAATCATATAAAGGATCAGTCTTGACTTCCTGTATAAAAACACAAGTGTGTTTTTTAGCCACTTACTGCAAGCCGTATCTAAAGAAAGTTCTGTCTGCATTTATCCATTACAACAGCAGGCGTAACGTGGAATTTAAGATCAAAGCAGAAGTACAAGGAGCAAAATGATCCCTCTGATACAGTGCAAATGTAATCATAAATTCACTGCAGCTATAATTTTATCCCACATGTTCATTGCATTTATCCCTCTGAATAAATACAAAGAGAGAACATAACTTTTTTTTTACCATTTTGCTACCGAGTTTCAGGAAGAAAACAAAGCATCCCTTTTCTTCATTTCTCCCCTAATGATTTTTGTGTTATATCTGTTTACGAAATAAAAAAGCCAAAAACCAAAACCAGCATTACCGTGAATTTGTCTTTGAGGCAGGCCAGCTACTAGCAGAATTTCTGGGCATGTCATCATCTTTTGCACTAAGGAGTTGTCCAGCTCTTCCAAACCCGGCCCAAACATAGCAAAGCGAGGTTCTGCCTGCGTGACCAGTGATTGCAAAAAGGAAGTCACAGCCCCATACCGGGGACGGCTCGATTTCAAACTTCTTCTACTCTGAGGACAGCTTTTTTTATATCTGTGTAAAACAGACGCAACTACAAATTAAACACAAAATACAAAAGAGGTATTAATCAAACACCATAAATTGATTTAGGTCCCACACTTCTCATGCTTTGTTACCAGTACAACTCAAGCACAGGTCAAAAATGATAAAGTTCAAAACTGATGGTTTCAAGCACCAGTAGAAAGCAGGTAAAGGCATCAGTCCCTTCCAAGTCCAAATACTGAATTTTTGGACCGTAGTACACTTCTATTTACAGATCTTTTAGTTTAGTTTAAAAAATAAAATAAAATAAAATTACAAATTCCCCCACCCTCGCTGAACACACAATATTGGTAATATAACATCAAAGCTGGTGAGTCACATACAATATAAAAAATGCGAGACTTCTGAGCGCATTTCAAACCTTAATTAGACCACTTTTGTGTTTACTAACTATGAAACAGGTAACTCCACCTGAAAAGGACCATCTCCCCTGTAGGCACAGAGAATGCATGTTGTGAAAGGAAAGAGATGTTGTCTGCAAGCTTATGTGTTTGTTTGATGCAGAAGCTAGAAGGCATGAAAAGACTTTGGTAATCAAGGGAAAGAAGTAACAGCCATAGAAGTGACAGACATGCTAGAGGAGCAGCTCCTGTCTTTGCTTCTGTGGTCATGGTAGGCTGGTGCTGGACAAATCACTTCAAGGGAAAATTAAATGTGTGCTCCTCTACACCCAAACTGAGACGCTTCCGTTGTGGTCAGCAAAACTATTAAGGGCTCACAGACACAATGGAAATCAGTGACAGGTGGTTTCAAATAGGTGATGCTCTGAAGTATGCAGACCTAAAGAGATTTAAATCTAATGTTCAAAATCAGGAGGTATTTTGCACTTCAAATTCTGGGTGCATCTTTCCCATCTGTAAAGTGGGGATGAAGGGCACAGAGATTGCAGAGGTTAGTGCAGTTATTATGAAGCAACAGTTTCATGAAATCACCTTTGGAAAATTTAACTACAAATTAAAAAAAAAAATTACTGCAAATTAATCAAGGGAATTGAATGAAGTTTAAAAAAACCCCACAGAATAATCTGCTTGTTTTAAGAGTTCTTCTCAGTCATCCAAACATATTATGAATGTTGCTATGCTTTTCAAAGATACTAGCTGAAACCACAGTCTTTGTCTTGCGGCCTTTGACCATCAGACCTAAAGCAGTACTAGTTGTTATTCTGTGCGCATTCAAAAAAACCATTTTTTTGCCCTAGGTCTTCCAGGTAACATGAAAAAAAAGGAAGATTCATTCCATTTGCTGTAGTTTGAAGACTTCTTAGTACTTTTATTAAAATAAGACATCATTTGTCATTGTACTGAGAGCAAAGAACACATTTTTATCAAGATATGCACAGCTTCTGAGATGACTGTATTTCTGTGGCATAGACGACACGCAGTTTATAAAAAGCTTTGATTTTTTTATAACCTTAGCTTTGACTTTTTTTTACAATGTTTTACATTCTTGTTGAATTCCAAACAGGAGCTGACCAAACTGTCAAACAACAGGAAATTGTATTTCCAAAACAAACAATGGATTTGAGACACAACAAAATTTAAGCAGAGGCTTACAGCACGGCTTTACTGCTGTAAATATGAAACATGCCCGTCGGCTGAATATTACTGCTGTAGAGAGACTGCGAGAGATGAAGATACTTACACTGCCATGTAATCGTACAGCGCATTATCGCTGAGCTCTGAAAAGGCTTTATTAAAAATCTCCACATCTGGGAGCGATTTCCAATCAACAGACGTCCAAAGGGGGAGATCCCTCAGGAGAAAATACCTCCACAGCAACGGATCTTGCACAGCCGCCCTCCAATAACAACTCGTGCTTCCCAAATGGCACAGATCTTGGGGCGAGAGGAAGGACATGATGTTCAGCTGCACGTTGATCTGAAAACCGTCAAGAGCAGCGGTTTAAGGACAGAGGAACTGAGGGGTGAAGATGGCAGAGGCGGGATGACGAGCCTCCCGCCCTGACCGGGCCCCACTCACCGGCAGTGCCTGCAGGGCGCTCACCTCCTCCGCGTCCTCCGGGAGCGATGGAGGCTGGGGACCCGCGAACGCGGCGGTAGCGCCGCGTTCGCGGGTCCCCAGCCTCCATCGCTCCCGGAGGACGCGCAGACGATCCCGCACGGCCGCCTCCAAACCTCCCCGCTCCTCCGCTCCGCCGGCCGCCATTACACTGAGCCCTGCTGCCGCCCCTCAGACCTAGCGCGCCGGCGCCGGCGAGCGGAGCGGCGGGAGAGTCATCTCTGACACTGTGGAGGACACGCCGTCATCCTTGCGTGCCAGTGTATTACGCCGTCATTTTTTTTCCCAGAAATACTTGATTAGACTTTGGACCTGTATTCCAGGAGTTCTTTGCATGCGTGTTTTTAATGCAATAAAAGCATACATTTTGATAAGAACAGTCAGACACTGAAGCAGAGACCACCACCCTAAGCATGCTCTTCAGACACCAGGTTTCCTCCAGCACAGCCAAAGCAGCCTATTTTACTTGTGGGATTTCACAAAGTAACACAACATTTGTTTTGCAGTTGTCGTGTTCCACCCTTGGCCTTTTAAAGGTCCCTCACATACAGCCACATACTTCGTCAACATGGTTTTGCCTGTTTCTCGGAAATCCAGCGACACGCTCTCTGATCTGCAGCCCAGGTCACTGTTTGAGACAGAATCTATCGTCTCAAGGCATTTCTGCTTCCCTTCTCCACAGTGTCGCAGTCCCCAGTAGCACATTTCTCCGCTGTACATCATCGCCAGTAAGTGAGTGTCACTAAATATACCTGCAAAAATAATTTAGATCAAGTACTTTATTGTTCTAAGAAAGTACACAGCTTGTCAACTTCAATTTTTTTTTTCCAGTAACACTGGAAAAAAATTCCAAAAAGGTAGTATAAGCCTATTAAAGAGCTACACCAAAACAACAAATTTTAACCATAAGATGACTAACACTGCCTAAAAGAGAACCTGGATCAAGGCCTTGATCATTACTCTATCCCTTTTGCCCCTCCATAATGCTAAAATCTTTTAAGATTGCCATATAAATATTATTCTGATAATTGTGTTTGCCTATTCATCTTGGAGAACTTCAGTATTTCTTTACCATCTGTTAAGTGTAGGCATAATTATGCATACGTATTTTAGAATACTTCTGTGCCTCCCACAATTCAAGCCTAAAAGATGCTGTTTGAGCATCATCTTAACTCAGGTTAATCAGCAGCAGCTTTAGTATTTGAATAGAAAGCCACATACGTGTCCATGATCACTGAAAAAAAAAAAAAAGTCCTGCTAAATAAATCTACACATCAGTTACTGAACTTGGCTTTGCACTATGGAGCTGAATTGGAGCAATGCCACTTTCAGATGAAATTAAGCAAGAAGGTGCTCCATCCCCCCACAGCCAGAGTAGAGCTAGTTTTGAGTGTGTACACTGTGGACATCACATCCTCAGCACCAGCTGTTTTACCTTACAAATCCCCTCCTGATGCATCACCTTACCTGCATCACACTGATGCAGCCTCAGATCCTCATGTAAATGTACTATAGCAATGCAACTTACATAAAGCTACATTAAGTGGAGACAGAGAGAATAAAAGTTTGCCTAATCTAACCAATTCCGCACGTACTTTCTACTTGTGTGAAGTCAGTAATTCTGTGTTCGTATCTGTGTTGCCCTAGATGTAAACAGAAAGACCAACATGGGAACATCCAGCACCCTCTGCAGTCATATTTGTGCTTCAGCATTTGTCAATTGACAATGGGATGGTTGTAAAACACACATGTTGTGCATAAGACACCCATACCACTCAGTCCACTTTCCTCCAGTGCACTCAAAAACATAGAGAAAATGAGCACTGCCACCTCCCAAAATCCGTGACTCAAAGAGAAGGGGGGGGGGGGGGGGGGGGGGGAAGAGGAGAGAGCGCTGCTGCCTGCTTGTCTGTCTAAAAAGTGACAGTTTTTGAATACAAATGAAATCAACAACAAAAATGCACAATAAAGCATTTAATAAAGTGGAGCAGTTATTAAGAGGAGCAGGTTGTGGGGTTTTTGGAGTTGGGTTTTTTTTTTACCTTCACTGAGTAATCTAGCTGTGTCTTTATCTTGAAGTGAGACATCTTCATTTAGCTGAAGAGGGCATCTAAAGCTAAACATCTTCATCAAGTAATGAACTCCATCATTAAGACACTGAGTACAGTTAAAAAACGAGGGGAAAAAAAAACCTTTTAGACAAGTTCTGATTAATTTAATGATAGCCAGAAATACTTCTCACTATGAATTTCCCAAAAACCTATTTAAAAGGAAACAAAAAACCAGCTATATTTTAAAAGCAAAGAGTCAAACTTTAAAACTGTATTCACATGCTCATAGAACTTTTTCCATCTCCTTTACCTTTTTAAATATGGCAATGTTTTCTTGTAGCCATTCACTCCTTTCTTTTGCTGTATGACAATACATGTAAAGCAGGGCTCCTTTTCTCCAGTAAAGACATTCTAACAACTCTGCACCAAGGATGCTGATGGGCTGAAATAAAATCCAACAAACTGGGCTAACCCAAAAGTAAACCATCTAAACCACTCATATAGATACTCACACATGCCAACAGTCTTATATCAAGTCTCTGACTTAAGAGGCTGTACTTAACAGCAGCAGACACAGCGACAAGCCTAATACTTTGGATATAAACTGCCAAAAGCACATGGAATCATGAAGTGTTAGCAAGAAAAATTCTGAGCGTGCCACAACTTATTTGAAAAAACATTTTCAGGAATCACTATTTAAACATAAGTAAGACTTGAAAATTTTTCAAAAGGTCTTAAATTCTGCCATCAAAAATACAAATACCACTATCCTGTTTCAGATTTTTGATTTTTAAATAATGAAATAACTAATTCTCTGGCTGAGTAACATTAGTACTCACTTCTTCATTTATGTTGCATTCCCTCACTAGGTCTTCTGGTTCTGAAAGAATACAAATAAGTTCTTTAACTTTTTGCAAGGAAGATTCTTCTGGAAAATCTTCATCCACAAGCTGGTTTTCCTCAAAATACGTGATGTCTAAGACAGCCTATGAAAACAAGAAGATAGACAATGGAAAAATGCTACCAGCAAAACGATCAAATGGTGGTGTGCAGTAACATACAAACTTGTTATAGTTTGCAAAACATTACAATTTTAAGGTAATTTTTTACATTTAGTTTACAAAAGCTGCAAGTTAAAAGTGTTGTAATATTGTTCACAGCAAACATAAACTCAAAACCCTTTCTGTCCTTACAGTACCGGCACAATTATTACCGACTCCAAGTTACCTTCTAATCCAGACAAAAGCAGCCCTGCACTTCGTGGATGTTCACTGCACGCACCAAGTAACAGGGGTGCCTTTCTGCTGTACCCCTTTCCTACGCCCAACCCTCTCCCATACCCTACACAGCAGATTTTCTTGAAAGCGGGTTCTTAATGCTGTAAATACACTACCTGCGTATAGAGCTGCAAAAGCGTGGAAGGATGTTCTCTCCCTTCGTTACAGAGGTCCCTCAATTTGTCCAGAGTAGCAGAGCCCTTTGCCAAGAAGATATCTGAAGGAAGAACACAATGCTTCCTTAGCACTGAAAAGCACTCAGCAAGAGCCTTGCTTACTCTCCCTTTTCACTTCATGTGGTTTTATCCATCCTTGTGGTTTCTACAAAGGCAGCTGAATAATACAGCATTTAAAGAGGCCCGTTGTCCCGTTAGGACTATGCCTTTCACCACTAAATTAAGGGCATTCATGGTTTCAGTCCGATGCTTCGAAACCACTTCCACTCACTCCATCTGCCGATCAGTCACACACGAAAGCACAACCCGCTCACGCGCAGGTGCACACGTTAGGCCCCCGCCGCCCCGCTCCGCAGAGAAGCCTCCGGACGGAGCCCGCAGGCGGGGGCCGGGGCCGGCACCAGCCGCAGCGCTCCCGGGGCGAGCCGCCTCCCGCAGGAGGGAGAAGCGGGGCGCTCAGCAGCTGCCCGCGGCCGGCGGCCGCCGCCCCGCGGCCCGCTCCCCAGCGCGGCGGGGCGCCGCACGGCGCGACGGCCGCAGAGGGCGGAGCGGGCCCGCCGGCGGGGTCCAGCCCCGTCCCCTCCCTCCTGCCGCCTCTCACCGCCGCCGCCCGCGCCCCGGGGCGCCGCCAGCCGCCGGCCCAGCGCCGCCAGCCGCGGCCGCAGCGCGGACACCGCGCCCCCCGCCTCGGCGCCCCCCGCCGCCGCCATCGCCGCCGCCCGTCACCGCGCCCCGCCCGGCGCGCCGCGGCGGCGGTTCGCGGCGGCCGTCAGGGCGGCCCAGCCCCCGGCGCCGGCCGTTGCGGCGGGGAGAGCCGCGCAGGCGCAGCGGCGGCGGGGCCGCCGGGGCGGGACGGGGGCGGGAGGCGGCCGGCGGAGCGGGGACCGCTGCCTGCCGGCGCCGCGGGTCCCCCTCTCTGCTGCCGGCTGGGCCTGCCAGCACCGCAGCGGAGCCTCCCCGGTACTGCCCCGGGCTGAGCGGACAGGCAGTGGAGCGGCAGCCGGGCCTGCAGCGCAGCCTTGTGCGCCCTGAAGGCGGGGACTCCAGTTTTATTTTTATGTGGACTTCAGAGCTCTGCTGTAGCCGTTTATGGCTTCTGCAGATCTGTGTCAGGGTCCCTAGGGAGAGTCCTTGGCGTGTCCCTCCGTTGCCTCCATGCGACAGCGCTCTCCGGCCTCGCTGCCAAATCGGTCTTGCCCGTAAGTGAACTGAAACAAATGCTGAGAGGCAGCGAGGTTTTTTAAGACCAAAACCATATTTTTTTATCAATAAATACATCTTTATTGGTGGCTTTTTACTTAGATTACTTAACACCTAGAAATACAACTGTAAAAGTACAGCTGAATCATTTTGAAACTGCAAACCTTTGGTTAGAGGAATGAGACTTCTGCAATTTTTTGTCCAACTTTAAATAGCTCACTTAATGAACTTCAGAAGTGCTAAATATCTTCCATGTTATGAGGGGAAAAGAGTAAGTTTTCCTTTTATTTTTAACAAAATCTTGCTAACACCCCACAAAATTACAAAGTATTTTATGTTGTGTAGTTATGCTGTATTTCACTATGTTGCTTCTCCAGCTTTCTCCATCTCTTTACCTGCCTGGGAAAGCTAATACCTCAGTGTCCGTTGGAGTAATGAGTCATGAGCTTACACAATATTCTGGACTTTGTTAGCTTGAGTATTTTAAAAGAATAATTGACTAAAGATATTTTCCCCTTTTCAAGTCATATAGTGTTCATTCTGTTAGTGCCTGTGTCCCACTGAAGTACTTAAAAAAACCAAAAAAAACCAAAAAAAACAACAACAGAAAAAAGTGCCATTTACTGGGGTACTTTAAGTAGCTGTCTGCTTACAGACACAGATGCTTTTGCTGTTGTCTATGTTATGTCTTATGAAAGAGTTGTCAAACAGATCAAATACAACAAAAAAGTAAAACCTAAAAGGCAAAATTGTGTTTGCTTCCAGAAACGGTTGATTTCTAAAAGAAATCTCTTAATGTTTTGGTTGGATATGTATTGTCATCTATTCCTGCATAGTCCATAGCCAGATACAATTTTTCATCTAAGGAACAGCTGTGTTAACAGTACCAAAAGTGTTATGGTAGTTAACCATATCATACCTGAGAGCAGAGGAGATGGTGCTTCATGTTTTAAGTGAAATACACCACTTCCCATGTTGTCAGTTTTGGGACTGAAGAGTGGCTGTGGGTTGATGAGTTCCTTTCTTCAGATCCTTTGCTTGCTTGGTCCTGCCCTTACTTCTCTGTTTCAATACCCAGCTATGGTTCTGTGTTGCTTTCTTAGTTGCTTTCTTCATAATTAGTCAAGTGGGCAGGTGGGTCAGCCCTTAATAATGAAGGAGATGTCATCCAGCTTTCAAGATGTCTCTTGTAAAAAAACCAAACAAACAAACAAACAAAAACCCAAAAAACCTAAACAAAACAAAACCCCAAAATGGTTGTGTGCTGACTCATTTGATAAAGGAAGTGGTATCTTTTTTTATTCCTGGGCTTCAGGCACTGCTGCAGCTCACTTCAGCTGCGTCTGTTTTGAAAGCTAGATGTATATGCAATGACTTTTTTCCCCGAAATTGTTATCCACTCTTTCTTTAAATACACAACAAAATCTGGTTTTGGCCTTTCTTATCAGCGGTTGAGATGGAAGAGGTGTGTTTCTGTTAATACCAAGCTGGTAAAATAGAAGCTGCCACAAATGTTAAAAAAAGGGGGTGATGTCCACTTCTCTGAGGAAAAGAGGACCTGGAAGATTTTTAGTGGTTTTTTTAAAATTTATTTATTATCCCCCTCCAACTTGATTTTGCCATGAAATGTGTGAGGGAGCAGAAGATATCTCTAGTGGCTTTCAAGTGTTTTTCTTGTCTTATACCCTACATACTCCGTGCCGGGAGCTGTTTTGCGAGGAACGGGGGTGTTGGGACTTGTGGGCAAACACCTGAGAGACTGCGGGGCCTGGAAGGGCGGCCGGGCTGAGCCGGGGTGGGGTGCTGCCCCCGCACTGGCTGCCCCGGGCCCTGCCTGGCTCCTGGCTGGAGTGGCCTCTGCCCAGCCCCGTGCCCGTCCCTTCCTCAAGCTGTGCTCCCTCCGGCACTAAACCCCCCCAAGCTGCGTTTTGTCCTTTGTGGAGCTACTGTGCTTGTCTTCTCCCCACACCTTGCCAAGTGCTTTGGTCTGAAGCCTGGTGAAAGACTAGGTGTCTGATTATTTGAGAGAGCAGTGACCTCAGTTTGCCTTATATTTTGGTTTTATGCTTGGAACATCTTTAGATAAAATCCCTGCCAGATGTTTGAAAGAGAATGGCCTGGTTTGGGGTTTGCGACCTCTCACCGTTCTTTTCAGGCTGGGAAATCTTAAAATTGAAATTCTCAGAGCTTCACACAAAGATAAAGTAGCATCCAGTATTTTTCTGAAAATTTTCCATGTTTGAGAAGAAACGCTCTTTCTGGGTGACACTTAACATGAATTATGTTGAAGCAAAAAATCATTCCACTCCACAGAGTTACCTTAGGGAACAGTTTCAGTATGGTAAAACGATCTCAGGTGAAGGGACTCGTGTAGGATTTGTGATCTTTCAGTGCCTAGCACGACCTGTTTTTAAGGCTACTGTTACTAATAAGGGAAGGCATAAGGTGTTGGCTGTTTAGAGACAGGCTGTGTTCCTAAATTGGTGGAAGGAAAACAGGAAAAGCGTTGTGATGTGTAAACAGTTGTGGTTGATGGAAGAGGGAAAGCCAATTTTGTCCTTCAGAGCCAAGAACATGGCAATATGAGTGTATGTGCATGTATGTATATATGGTGTGAATGTAAAGTAGGTTCTGTAGGTTGCTACAGTAGATGCTGCTGCTTCTTTCCTTCCAAACCACGTACTCTTTCTGTCATTCTGGGATTTGTGTCTGTAAATATGTATGCTGCTAGAGAACAGACTGGTTGTAACTATACACTTTGTAATTGTCTTTGTCCTGTGGTATTCCATCAACACTTACTAACTGTCCTGATATATGTAACTGTGAAACTGGGCTAGCATCTCTGAATACCTGAAAACTTTGAACATATTGGAACAACTGATGTCTTGGATATGCATAACCTACCTTGCTTTACAAGTTCTGTGACATCTTTTATTTCTGAAAGTTAAAGAAACAATACTTAAATATACAATTCCTCTGTATATTTAGAATTATCCAAACTAGGAAAATGTTTTTAGCTTTAATTAAAAATATAGAATTGTCTAGAGAAAGCAGCTTTGCACAGCAATGATTGATACACTTTTATCATTATTAGCAGCTTCAAGAACTTATAAGTTGTGCAGGTTGTGCAGATTTTCTTGAACAGTGGCACCTAAGTGGGGTGACAATGAACTCATACTAATTCTTGGAGAAAGTAGCCAAGAGAGAAATTTCATTGGGTTCAAGTGAACTGTGTATGTTCATAGAATCACAAAATATATATGAGATATAATAATTGGAAGGGACCCACCAGGATCAACGAGTCCAACTCCCTGCTCCTTGCAGGACCACCTGCAACTAAACCATATGACTCAGCACGTCGTCCAGACGCTCCTGGAGCTCTGGCAGGCTTGGTGCCGTGACCGCTTCCCTGGGAGCCTGTCCCAGGGACCGACCGCCCTCTCGGTGAAGAACCTTTCCTAATGTCCAACCTGACCTTCCCCTCATGCAGCTTCATTCCGTCTCCTTGTGTCCTGTCGCTGGTCACTGGAGAGGGGAGATCAGCACCGCCCCTCTGCCGCCTGCCGTGAGGAAGGTGTGGGCTGCCATGAGGGCACCCCTCAGCCTCCTGATTGCGTGCTGCTCTGATCTCTAGAAAGAAAGCTGGAAGAAAGAGGCTTTCCTTTCAGTAAATTAGTCCTCTGACCAGAGTTTATTAAGCCTGGTGATGATTACTGGATTACTTACTGCTTGCTTTCGTTATGAACTGACTCTTAATGTTTAAAAAAAAAAGTTTTTTTAAAAAAAGAGGAAAAAAAGAGTATGTGTGTAGGTGGAAGTAGTTAGTAATGGAAAAATTGAATGGAAAGACAGAGATGGAAAAACTAGATTAGACCTGATCAAACAAAACTCAAAAGATGTCAGACATTATCCCTTATCTAGCAGATTCCTAACAGTTTTAGAGTCTGTGGTCAAAATTCATCTTCAAAATGAACAGGGAAGACATCATGGATATTAATACAGACGTACTTGGCTATTTTGAGTTTATAGCAGCATGGTTCAAGTCCTGTAGAACCTGAGAGAAATAATACTGTATTTGGTACAGCATCTTAGAATGACACTAAATTACTATGATTTCAAGAATAAATTTATGCCCTTATTTTGCAAGCATGAATAATGTGTGATCCTCATAAATTTTTATAGGTAATTTAAGTGTTAGACAGCTGTGTCTGAATTTAATACAATAATTATAACTGAGACAGGTGTGAGTTGACTTAGGAAAAATGAGATAGGCTTATTCAGCTGTGCAACAGATTTCACAAATGTATTTGATCTCTGATAAATTACTTAAGTTAGGGATATATTTGTAAAATGTTAAGTAGTAATGGTATATTTTTGTTAGCAAATGAGAAGCTACTTACCTTGTTTGGTGTTTTTTTGTTTAAGAAAATTATGAATTTTGATAGTGTACAAAAGCATAACTACCTGAATTAGGGACAAATTCCATTTTATTGGGTGTTAGTGTGAATTCAGGATTTGATCAGAATTTGTGTGCGTGTGATGAGCATTATGATGATTTAGCTGTCTTAGAAATGAGGCTTTGCTGTTATTGTGTACCTCTAGTAACTAAGGAGCACTTCATAAAAACTAATCCAAGGTACTTGCTCTTTTTACTTATTTAGATATATTAATAACATGTAGTCATACTTGCCTCTTGTGGATTTGAGTAACAGAAGTTTGCTCAAAATAAGTTTGAAGTTTGCATCAGGGCCATCTTGTTTCATTTTGCATCAGCTGCTGAGCTTTAGTGAGCAAAGAGGTGAACTGAAGGGATGTGCCAGTTCACAGTCTGTTTTGTGGCTCCCCTGGTCAGAGCTGCCTCAGTAACAACTGGATTGGTGCACTCAGTCGTAGATGTTGGACTTGCACCATAAACTGTGTTAGTTGAGGATTATAAGAAATGTTGTTTATAGAAATATTTGGGAGAAACTGAATTTATTAAAATGTGTTATAGAATATTTGGTCCTTTGCATGTCTTTCATCACTGTATTCTTTGAAGCAAATATTTCTGCTCTTGAAAATAGGCAAAAAAAAAATTGTATTTATGCACAGAAACTATTAAACAAGGGTCTTTATTTATTGTATGTGAGCTTCATGAGTTTGTTGTATCTAATAATACCTATAAGAAAGATGCTCAATATTATGTTATCACCTTTCAAATGTTCTTCGGATTCACAAAAGGAGATGCACGTTCTCTCTCTCTTTCACTGTGTGGCTTTGCAATTACCAGGGAAGGGGTGTAAAACTGGAATTTATTCAGAATAATGCCAAGAAAGTGGAAGATAGTTACCAAAGATTTCCTCCATGTTGGTGGGACTAAGCACTATGAAATGATTTCCAGAATTCAGTGTCATAGTGGATAATGTCATGGCATTGAATAAGGAAATATCAAATTCAGTCAGTCCTCTTAAAATAAGGCTATGTATTCAGTCTGAAATATATCCAAGTCAGAGCATTTGGTATCATACTGTTGATGCCAAATGTAAAATCAGGGTGTAAGGTGATCTGGAATGGAATTTTACCTTTGTGTCAATAGATGTGAAATATATTTATTCTGGTGAGGCATGTGAATGCTAACTATTAATAGACGTTGTAGGTGTGTCATACTTTTGTTTGCCTAACCTTGCATGACTGTTCTTTGTTCTACCTGCTTTCTACTCTGTGTATAGTTCAGGTGGTGCCCTGACAAAATATAAACCAGCTGCTTTTTTACAGTGTCACCTGCAACCAGGGCAACATGGTACCTGATTCGCATTTAAATAGGTTCTCAACATACAAAATGATTTAGCAGTTTGATTTTTGGTTATTAGGAGTGGCATGCACTGGCCTTTGGTGTTGGAACCACTCTCTTCTAAAGTGACCTCCCTAGAAGAAAGCGTTAGAGACTGACAAATAGAAACTGCTTCTTGTTGCGTGAGGGAGAGCTGAGGTAGTTTCATTTTAAAAAGCAAGTATAAAGTCTGCAGTCTTCTGTAATGGCATAAAACAGTTTACCTGCAACAGGCAAGGACACCTGTGTTTTTCTATTATATGGTTAATGATCAAAGAACAGTATGTACTGTGGACGCCTTCATCCAGAAGAATGCTTGTGCCTGCCACATCTCAGTTATGGGCTCCTGTATGTGTCAGTCTGGGAGACCTTCCTTACAGGAATCTTCAGCCCAGTCTCCAGCTGTTAAAGATTACTGTGTATGATGTCACTTAGGCTATTACTTCACAGTCAGCTTCTAGCTGATGCGGTCAAAAAAGTGACCAGATTCATGTCCCTAACTGCACGTTCCCATCTTTAATTGTATTAATCGCAGAGTCATGTGATGGTTTGGTGTGTAAGGTCAGCTCGCTTATCTGACTGAATGCCTCCCGTTTTTTCCACAGACCTGGTCTGCAGTTGGATCACCAAGCTCATCTGGATGGCTGTAAGCTGAGGCTGTAACTTCCGTCTGAAACTATAATGTGTAACATACCCTCAGAGAACCTTCATCTGGCTTTTAGTAAAGTTTTTTGCCACCATAAGAGGCTTTATACAGTTAATTCCCTGGGATCATAGCAAAATGAAATCTACTAATTGGGGTATTGCATTAATCTATGTAGCACTTAGCATTGAAGCTTTTCTGGTTCTTCTTGGGTTTCTCTTGAGAAAAAAAAAAAACGTTCCTGAAAGGATCACCGGATGGATAAAAAGCGACGTGTACTTGAGAATGCAAGACAGAGGTGTCATGCCTTAGTTTGGCAAGCATTTCTCTTGGAAGAGTACTAGTTTAAACAGGTGCTCTGCTCTCTTGCACCTTCTTCCCACTCTTTATGACGCTGTCTTTTAAGTTGTGCTCATGCAATTGCATCTTTGAGATGAACTGGGAAGCTTCTCTGTGTTAAAAGCCTCCCCACCCCTTTTCCTGCACTACAGTTCAATGTTCACCCACGCAAATGCGTGTATGTCCTTGCTACGGCAAGAAGTCTGTGTTTCTTGTACATTAAGCATGGAGTAGGATGTGAAGTGCCTGCGGTGTTCTGGTTGGCTTGCTGGAAATCTGCTGCCTGGGAGTGTGACTGCCGAGAGTACTGTCTTGAACCTGTGTTCAGCTAAATACCCTATCTTTCAAAGGTGTAAGAAAATAAATATAAGCATACTGATTTTGAAGACCTATTCTTGTCACAGGTAATTCCTCTGTTATGGTGCAGAACTGCTGGAGTGGCAAACCATGATAATCGTAATCAAGGTTTCACCCTGTGAGGTAAATAGGAAATCCAAGATTATTGATCAGTTTTCTTATTCCTGTTGTGGATAACTTGCAAGCTGAGTGAAATTCTGGAAGTGCGTGCTTGAATTTATTAACAATTTAAATGCACTACAACCAAAAAGCATCATGTGTGTCAGCTGGATAAATAATCTAGTCATGTGAACTATACATTCAAAGGGTGCTTTAAAATTATCTGGGAATCTAAGACCTTTTTTGCCAGAAGTAGGACCTCATTGGGGCCTGCTAGTCTTACGTGAGGACAGGCATTGGTGCTGGAGAAAGACAAATGTCAAGCACCTTGAAGTCCTTTCTGTTTGAGAGTTCAGCAGGGTGCCACAGGGTGTCACCAGTGCGCTCAATACAGGCCAGCTTTTAACGGGGGCGTTTGTGGTAGTGATGTCAACCAGAAATGGTTGTGTTTCCTGAAACTCTGCAAAACCCCAAAAGCAGAGTACGGAAGTCTTCAGTGAACTGCTAGGGTATGGCTTCAATCTGGGCCCTGAAACAAACCACCCGGATCTTTGACGAGATGTTTGGTGCCGCTGAAATTGAGAGCAAGAGGCCCAAGAGCCTTGCAACAAGCAGCTGTGTCCTTGTAAATGCAGGGAACCTGCTGCTTCGGCTTAGCAGGTTTCAAGCTCCTTTTGGGTGTGTATTTGTAGAACCAGGTTTAAAATCAGACAGATATACTTTACCAAAACTGGAGGACAGATGAGGGAAAACATGATATTCTACGACTAATTGGTTCTAAAAGGCCTTTTAAAAAGATGGACGAGTGAATGGTAGGCGTTCATATTAAATCACCTTATAAAAAATTTAACAACAAAAGTTTCAGTTTTTGCCATATATCCCGTGTGAAAGTTAAGTTACCTTCCTTACTAATTCTTCTGTTCATTTGATTGTGACTGAGAAATGAAATGTCACAGGAAATGACTGTCTGCTTTGCCTATTAGATGTGTAAGTTTTAGACCATTGAGAATATTAACCAAGCCATTGATGAGCTGCCCACTGTAGGGGGGAAGCCATGCTGAACTCCAGACAGCTGTTCCTTCAGCAGCTGGATGGACTAGAAGAATTAGGCAAAACAATTCAGATGAGAATGGTTTGGCACTTGATTTTGTCAGTGCACACACGGAACTGGCTCCCTAGTCAGTGGGTGATAAAATAATTGCAAGGGCTTGGATTGCATGTGTGAGTTTGCGTGCTAGACTCTTCTAGCCAAGAAATGGTGCTTGCCAATTATGCTCCACACCTGTGAAATGGATGGCAAGCTCCAAGTTTCAAAGAGGAAACGAGTTACAGGCGAAACTTGCAGACCAGGCAGGTGTTGCTTTTCTTAATTTCCAATGCTGGCGGCCGTCCTGTCGTCTTACTGTACGGCACTAGCCACAGCGAGGTGAGGGGTGGGGGGCGTGGTCTGTTTACTGTGCACAACGTCTGCAAACAAAGTTCTGCGTTATCATCTTAAGGCTCTGTATTTGTTTTTCTAAGTTGTGTATCAAATACAAGGAAAAAGATTTCTTCACTAGTAGTTTTGCAAAGTCCTCTGAGGTTCTGAGTTTAAAGTACATTCTGTTGCTGATGAGGTTTGTTTGAAAGTACCCCGTGTAGCTTATTAATGTAACGTTGCATTGCAGAATCCGGAAAAGCCTGTTACAGTAGTGCTACCAAACATGAACTGACTCGCAGTGTGACAGCTGCTCAGGATTCCTCTTTACAGTTTATTGTTTCTGTAGCCCCTTTTGTTATGTTTACCTTTACTCTTTTACACCACTGTTGGTGTGGAGTGTAAAATAACCCCATTCTTTCAACTTGGCCAGAGGGGAGAAAAAAATAGACTTTCCTGTTCTATTGCATTCTTGCAGCAAAAAACTCCTGGCACAAATGAGGAGTAAGAGATTAGTAGGGTTTTCTGAATAAGAATTTAAACCAGCCTCCATAAATATCAATACACAAGCATATGGAACTTGTGCAGCCGATGCCTGCAAATATCTGCTGAATAGGCATTTTGGCTTTTCCTCACTCCTGCTGTAAAGGAATGATAAGTCACTTATCCTTTCTCCAGAACCAGTAGACATACTGACTGTCACTGTTGAAGGTTATTACACTTTACTAATTTAGACAGTGTTGATGACAGTTACTGAACACACAATATATGAACATGAATAGAAGTGCCAAGGATCATGCTGAGTAACAGACTTTGTGGTTCTATTTAAACAAAAATGACACCTTAATTTTAAGTACTGTATAATTACACCTTGTAAGTACTGTGGTTTTGAATTGAGGCACAGCATTTGCAGTGGTCAGAAAGTTTGACTTTTTGTATTTTTTAAGACTACCAAATTGAATTAACTATGTAACTGTTGATTTAACTGCTGATATTTCGGTGGCTATTTCTCAGTGCTGTCAAGGTTAGTAAGTGAGTAACCTGCTGCGGCAACTTTAATTCTCCAGTTTTGACCAAGTAGAAAATGTTCAGTGGCTTCTAAAAAGTTCTGCATAGTTGCTTATTTTAGCTTGTAATAATGATATGATAGTCTGACATGATATAGAAACTTCTGTATCATTTATATGAAAGTAGGGCATCCTGCCTAAAATATGAGACTGCTATAACAGAAACTGGGCTAGTATGAAACAAACAAATAAAAAATCCCCCCAGACTGGTTTTCACAATATGGATCTTCCCATCCAATTTTTTTTTTTTTTTCATTTTCTTAATTAGGTGAGCTCCTATATTCTACTATGATATTCATTGTAACAAAAATATTAGTTGACTTTCTGTTGTCTGCTGAAGAGGTCCTTCAGGGATAAAGAACTGCTCTTGCCAAAGAGTTGTTGATTCTTCCTTATTATGTAGCTTCAGGATCCTTTCATACTTTGGTATCCCCTTTGATCTTAAGCTTAAGACGATGAAGAGAAAATGTTGCCAGTTAGTTGGCAAAGGGATTCCTCAACAGCTCCACAGGTTGCTTCCTTTAAAAATCTTGGCTCTGTGATTCTCTCATTTGCTTTACATTTCCATAACTGTCTAGAAGATGTCTTTCTGGGTTTTTTTTGTTTGTTTTCCAATTTAATTTTGCCTTTGGTATTTATGTTTAATTATATGTGAACTTTCATTTGCCAAATCCCTGCTGATTTTTAACGTGTAGTTTTCACTAGACCTGTAAATGCCCATTTTCCTTTGTAATGACCTTCCTTTCACCTGAACCTTGTTAATAAGTTGAATATTTAAGTTCACATGGCTTACTAGTGCAATCATTGGTGATGCAGGTGTCAGCCCTCTTGTCTTCCCCTAGTTAAATATATTTCCTGTAAACAGTATGAGTTGATCTTAAAATTGTTGAATGTATTGCACAGGAGCTTGTAATTATTTTTATGTTCTCAGCTGGAATATATTTATAATTACCTAATGCCTTTAGGGCTGTATCGTAAGTTTTATATCCTTCCTTTATTTGTTTTCCCTGTAGTACTGCCTTCTTGCAGGAAGAGGTAGATGCTATGAAATAATCTTTCAATTTTCTTTGACTTTCCATCCCTTATCAAGGGAATCAGGTTCATTCCACTTTATCCAAAGATGAGTTTTAAGTGCTTTTAAATGTCTAATATAAAAAATACTTTAGTATTTTGAGTAATACTCAAAAGTACTTAAACACCAACCTCTTGTTTCAGAACTGGGACCTATTAACGTGTTGGAAGTAAGTTTAGCTGTTCTCTGTGTGTTCTAGTTGCTGCATAGTTTAGTGAACTTTCCCTTCTGTGGGGCTCCATATGTGATTTTCGTGCCTCAATAACTGAATTTTTATGCCACATTCCAATGGATCTGAAAGAAAGGTAAACTGCTAAATTTTAGTTAGCTAAAATCTGGGTGAAGTATAAACAAATTTTAAGAAATTTGTCTAGAAAGAAAGTTGTTAATCTCAGAGTTCTGGTTCTTCCCCCTGTACAGGTAAATCACGCCTATAAAAATAGCCTGCCTATCTACTAACTCTTTGGTGGCTTCTTTGGGAAGTGTTTCACTGTACTGGAGTGCTGGCTTTGACATCTTATTATGCTTGGTAGTAGTGTAAGTAAGCTGGTGTTATACCATGTATACAATGATTAACCTGTGGTAGCTCCAGAATGCCTACCTGCTGACTTGTTTTTGGCCTCAAGGGCTCAAAACTCTCCCACTACTCATTTGTAAATGCTGTTGAACTTGAAAAGTGTTTGACTTGCTTGCTACCACTGTTATGTGGTTTACTTCAATGAACAAAATAAGATCAGGTAAAAAATATTCTTGATCATTTGAGAGACTTGTTTCATGTTGGCTGCTTAGTTGTAGTCGTTGTTGTGTGAAGAGCTTTAAGACATCTTAAAAATTAAGACAAAGTAGATGATCTACTATCCTTTATAAACTACTCCAGAACAAATTCTTTAACCTACTCATTCAATTATGTTTGGAGCTTTTCTAAGCCACAATAAGAGGCTTGCAGTCCAAAGCATGTGGACTTTGCACAATTTTTAAAAATAATTTTGGTTTTAGATAATCCATAGCACCTGATAAGGAAAAGTTATATCCCCCTAATTTCTTAGTTCAGAAACTGTAATTTATATAAGTAGAATTGCCAGCTTTGCATAATAGGGGTTCCAAGAAGGTATTAATACTCATGCACTATACCTACTGCATGCAGTTAGCCCCCTTCCTCCAGCCTGCAAGGAAGAATGCTGCTGGAGTCCCAAATACTCCAAACCCCATGCAAAATAAACGCTGGCTGGGTATGTAACAAGTAGTCAGGAGTGAACGCTTTGGTAAGTTTGAGAATGCGAATGCCCACTGTTCGTTTAAAGGAAGATATTTATTGAACTGAAGAGAATAAACTTCTTTTAGACAAGTTTTTCAATGCTTAGAGAAATTGTTTTCATGAAGAAAAACGTGACATAAGGAATTTACCTGTCTATATGAAATTTAGGTAGAACCCAGGTTCAGAAATCCAGTCCTGTAAAACTTTTCTGCTGATGCTTGGCCCTGGAAGAATACAAGCTGTGCTGTTATTTCATTTTTCAGTTCACTAAGCCCTGGTAATTTGTAGCTTTTTACACCTGGAACTGTTCTAGACTTAACTGACTAGCTAAATATGGTATCTAGAAAAAAAAAAAAATCAAAAACCTTCCCAACAGCGAAAGTGTCTCCACCACACTTCACTGGCATCTGCAAGGTTTGTTATGTGAACTGTAACTACAGGTACCACCACGTTTTAAAATGCATAAGAGAGTGCCATGGCAGGGGCCACAGACCTACAAGGCTGGACCAGTACTCTGAATAAAATGGACTGGGTGTCCACAAACACTTTGGAGACTGGCAGCACGATCTTAAAACCTTGGCTTCCTCGTTGTAAATTATCCTGCTTCTTGTTCATACTGCAATGGCTAAGAACAGTGAGGCTGGCAGCTGTGCTGGAGACAGCCTGGAAACAAGACAAGGAGCAGCGTGACCTGCAAGAAGTGTGACCTCCTGTCATGTGCGTGAGGGGAATTTCTCTTTTCCTGCATCTAAACAGCTTCTCACATTTTTCTGTGAATCCTTCTGTTCCATCAGGCATTGTTAGGGCATGCACTGATCATCTGGGGTATTTTTAGAAAGTGTAAATAATGGCGGAGGCATGCTTTGAATTTTCCTTCTCGCAGCAGCAGAAATGCCAGCAGTGCACATCACGTGGCTGCTCAGACAAGTATACATCTATTCTAGTAACATTTTCCCACCCAAACATAGCATCCAAGTGCCCTGTAGAGACCATGTGCTTACTGGAGCCTGGCTCACCCTGAGAGCTACGCATTGGAAACTTAACCATTCAAAGCCCCTGTCCTTACATTCATTCTCGTGATGTTAGTCCTCGGTCACAAAGTGATAGGACAGAAATTTAAGCCACATTAACTTCACAGGGAGACATCTGCGATGGCGCATCTGCGTTGTCCATCTGTGGAAGCAGTGGAGTGTCAGAAGGAAAACAGGCAACCCCCCCCTCTTTACAACTAAAGTGACCGTAAGATTGATGGGTTTGTCCACCTGAGGGTTTTTAAGGACAAAAAACCCCTGGGGCGGGGGTATCGGTGAGCTGTAGCCCTTGGAGGGGCTGCTTCTGCTCCCCGAGGCTCCAGGAGTGGGGGCTGCTCCCCGTGCCCGGCCCTGCCCCCGGCCCCCCCGAGGGACAGCGCCCGGGCCGGGCTCCCTGGGCTCGGCAGCCGCGGGGCGGCTGGACAGCTCTCCCGAGGCCGCCGGCTGAGGGGAGCCGGCAGCGTCCGAGCCTCCGGCGGCTGCCGGCTCCCCTCAGCCGGCGGCCTCCCGTCCCTCCGGCGGCCCCGCCTCAGGCGCACCCGACGTCAGTGGGCGTCAGGGCCGAGCCCCTCACCCTCCCTCCGCCCGCGGCATCCGCCGTCCCGCCCGCTGCCGCGCTCCTCTCCCGGCGTTGGACAGCAGCAGCCGCCGCCTCGGCCCAACCCGCCGCCCCTCCGCTCCCCTCCCCGAGAACCGCGCAGCGCGAAGATGGCGGCGTACAAATTCCTCCTGCCGGCGCTCGGTCGCCGCATCCTCCTTCCCGCCGCGCGGGCGCGGGGCGCCGGGGCTGAGGTGAGGCGAGGCGGCGGGGGCGGCCAGGCCCTCCGGACCGCCGCTCGGCCGCGCTCCCCCACAGCGGCCGGCCCCGCCGGCGGGCCGCCACCCCTCCGCGTCCCCCTGATCGCCGGGCCTTGGCCGCCGCTCCCGCTCGGGCGGCGGTGACCTTGGCGGGGTACGGGGCCGAGCTCGGGGCCGCCTCCGCCGGGGGTCGATGGCTCCCGCGGGCTGGGGGGCCGGGCGGCCGGTAACCCGGGGGCAGGCGGCCGCCCCGGTGCCCGCGCCCGCGGGAAGTGATGGGCTTTGTCTTGGTTCTTTTTCCTATCGACGTGAGGGTTTTGGGCCGAGGGAGGCCCGCGGGCGCTGCGGGAGGCGGGCGGCGGGGAGGAGGGCAGAGCGCGGCCCCGGGGCAGGCCTGGCCCCGGCGGCTGCTTGGGATGCCGTGACCTTGGGGGACCGGCCTGGAGCTTTGGCTTTGAGGTTTAATTCGTTTTATTCCCCCGCATTTGAAATCGCAGCACAATTGCAGTGTGTTACTGTGCATTTTGCTCTTGCTCCCGCCGCGTCGGCCTTTCCTAGAGGTAGGCTGCAGGTGTAGGCAGGGGAGGCCGGGTCGGTGAGCGCAGCTCCCTGGCAGCCCCGCCGTGCATTGCCAGTCATAAACGTGCGGAGTTCAGCTGTGCAGCTAGCTCGCTTGCTTGCTTTGCTCTTCCTGGGGGAAGCTTCTGTCAAACCTCACTAATGTAATGGTTTCCAGCCCACGTGTAACCATAGCCAAGCTAATTTTCTGTCTCTTCAGCCAGAATTGCTTCCGTGGCTTTTCTTGTTTTATTTTAGTTGAAACAGCTCATCTACTCTCCTTCTCATGCCTGTGGTTACTCTTCCTGGTGTCTTTATGGACAAATAATTATAGCTCTTTCAGTCTTTGTTTTGCTAAGTTATGTTTTCCTCTTCCAGAAAATTTACTTCCATTTACTTCTTCCAGAAAATTCTGGGAACTCATCTGTCCCCATGTTACTTCTCTCTTAAACCTGGGCTGACAGAATTGCAGACAGCTCCTGAGGTGTTAGCTTCGTGCCCTGGTGTGCAGGGGAGGGTGGGTGATCCCTGGCACCTCTGCTCCCTGAAAGCCCATTGCTCTCAGACATCAGAGTGGGTGGGAAAGGGACTGAAAAGAACATATTTAGTATACAAGGGCAGATACCCTCATTAGAGACATCCAACCTGGGAATGCATGCATATGTAACACATGCTGCTCTGTTGTTCCCCACTGTTACAGGCAGTTGGGAAGATTAAAGAAAAGGTACCACGTGGTCTCTTCAAAATATTTTCCTGTGTGTGGGTGCAGGGACTTGGCAGTGGCTCAGCCTCCCTCCAGCCCTGGCCCTCATGCCTGTTTGCAGCCCTGTTGAACCGGGGCTCCTGAGGCTGCCAGCATTTTGTTGCTTCTACCAAATGCGACCAGAAGTGACGCTGTTTCTGAAAGAAATAGTCATGGTATAATTGAGCATGGGGAAGGGCCTTTCACTCTTTCTCACCTGGCACTGTTCCTTATGACCCACGTACTGATTTGGCTTTTTTTTTTTTTTGAGACCATCAAAGCAGAGGAACATCGATGTTTCCACTGGGAAGGAGATAAGCCTCCATTCAGAAAGGTTTTCTTAATATTCAGTATAAACTTTTGCAGCTTTAATTTTATAAAGAAGGCAGTTTCTGTAATCTTGAAACTGAGCCAAAAATTACTGCCCTGGTTGTAACTGGATCTTAAAGCAACTCTTTAGGGAAGAATGAGGCTATTGTCTTTAAAACGTGTGTAGGTATAATGAGTTATGATGGTTACGTGTAATGGCTTTGCACTGTGAAGTCTGGTTTTGGGGGTGGGATTTGTATTGATTTCCCTCTTGCCCTCCCTGTTTCGTCAGTTTGTTGGAGTCTGCCTGATTCTGGGCTGTTCTTCAAGAACGCAAAGAGCCCTAAGGCTGCATTAGGCAGCTGGGGGAAGGTTCACTCTGTTGAAGGGAGTCCCTGCTTACTATTTTGCCAGCACAGCGTTGTACTTCATATTGTTCCTTGGCCTCCACTCAAATTTTGTGGTGGGTTTGGCTTTCTGCTTCAGCGATTTCTGGTTATGTTTATTGTGTGGATATCTTTGAAGTAGAAGTAGCAATATGTAGGTTGGAGCAGTCTTTGGGTTGCTCTAACTCACACTGAGGAATTGCATTTGTGAATCTGGTCACAATAAGTCACAATTTGTCAGCAGTTTAGGGTGGAATTCAGAAATTTAAGATCTGTTTGGATATTGTCAAATTGATGCACCTCATATTAAGCCTAAAGCCTTCATAATACATATGAATGTCATAAAATATCGGTGATGTGGGGAATACAGAGACAATAGAGTCCTTGTTTTGGAGACCTGAACCCTTCCCCTCCCCCCCGGCCCAATGTTTAGTGTTTACAGTAGCAACATCTTTTTTTAAGTATTTTCCCCCGTATCTAGCCAGAGGGATGGTCATCATTATAAAGCTACTATATAATGCTTTTTATTCATTCACTTATTTCTTTTAATGTTGTTCCAGATTTGTGGATGTTCTTTTTCTACCAGCTGTCATCGCAACACTAAATTTTATACTGATCCTGTTGAAGCTGTAAAAGATATACCCAATGGGGCAACTATACTTGTTGGTGGTAAATATTTAAATTCTTTATGGATGCAATCATATGTTCTATTAATGAGCTACTTTTTACCATTTTACCATGTTTCTTTTAATATTAACTAGTTTGAGAATCCATATGCTTTTATGGGTATTTTAAACAAGTGATATCCTACTCTGCTAGTGAGGGGCAGACTCTTTCAGTGAGAAAATCCCAGTTTGTTTCTTAGGAGAGGGAAAAAGCCTCAGAAAAATCATTAGGTTTTTTTCCCCACTAGTGAAGTGTTAGACTTCAATTTTACTAGTTTGAATGCAGAAAGTCAACTTGGGCTTTTTCAAGTTAGCATCATTACTTCAGGTGGTGAAGAAATAGAATTTGGTTTGATTATTTTTGTGGTAGCGTTCTCGGTATTCTGTAGCTGCCTAGTTGCTGGGTCTCTGTGACCTTGAACAAATCACCTAACCTGTTTCTGGCTGTAGGAAGTGGAGATAATACTTATCTACGTTACACTAAATGGTTATGTGTAGCATTTCCAGAAGAGTCAAGAAGTTGTGTCATACTGACTTTCACCGTGACTTGAGCTTTTGAATATTCTAGATGATTTCCACAATTTCATGCTGTTCAAGCCACTGAAAGAAAGGTGATCTCTCTATTTAGTAGGTTATAAGTGATTTTTAGTATTGAAGAAGTAATGAAAGTAATGTTGTAAAACATGGGAAACCTCACTGAAGATGATAATGGTGCAAAATGCCTTCTAGGAAGAATTATTGTATTCTTTATTGTTGCTGGAACAAGAGCAGATCTGAGGCTCACTGGTTGGGAAGGAAATGATAGTAGTTGTCGTGTTGGAGTCTGGCCTAAGACCTAGGTGCCTCAAATGTACGTGGCATGGTATTTCATTTTAGGCATACTGGGTTCTTGCATAGTATGTAGGAGTGTGAGGCACTTCAGCCTGGGTGGAGATCTGGGCGCTTCCAGTTACACATCTTCCTGAGAGCATTAAGATTGCCAGATTTTTATCACCTAATTATAGGCTAAGCTGTATGGGAGAATTCCTCGTTCCTCCTGTTTAACATTGTTATGTGCAGCAAAGAACTGAAGGTTAGTTGGGTAGAAAGAGAAGGAGGAATAATGAATATGGTGGTTAGGGCACACATCAGAAGAGCCAAGGTCCTGGAGCCCTTCTCCAAAGGCCATTTGTGTGTGTGCAGACCTCTGATGGTTAAATGGCTTTCATCCAAACTGGGAAGCACCTAGTGACTGGGAGATTCCAGTACTAGGGTGCAGCTCTTTCTAGAAGTGTTGGTTTATTTAGTCAACTAAGGAGCTTGTTCTACTCAGAAAAGATTTTTAATTGAACAGTGTACATTCTTAGACTTCTGATTAATCTGTGTTTTTTCAAACGCTTGTTACATATTCAGTTTTATTTTACGTAGGTTTTGGATTGTGTGGGATTCCTGAAAACCTCATTGGCGGTTTACTGAAGACTGGAGTAAAGGGAATAACAGCAGTCAGTAATAATGCAGGGTAGGTATTCATATGTCTGTGGTTTAATAAGTACACACTAAATATTCCATTCGTGTGAAAAGGCTGGTGTGTATGAAAAGGTCTTACTTTTCATCATAAGAATTTTCATGTTAACCACACAGCTTTGTTTGAAAGTGTTATTTTTGGAATAAGCCCAGAAAGTATAGTAGTGTATGTACACTCAGCTTTGTCAGGGGGCAGTTGTCACTGCTGTAGACAGTTGCAGTTATGTATATTTATATATAACTGGTTGACTGTAACTGAAAATTCTGACTTAGATGCTTTAAATGTAGTATCAGTGATTTTTTTTTTGTGTGTGTGTGTGAAGTTCTAAATAGGGATTTTTTTTTTTTAACGACCTTCTTATTGTAGTTCTGTTACTTGAAAAAAACCCCAAACAACACAACAACAGTGGAGAATATTTATGAGGAAAGAATGGGGAGCCTCTTCAATGGGTCTTGGAATTTTTGATTTATTTTTTTAAATGTTTGTCCATTAAGAAATTCATGTGGTGTTGACAGTGAGAATAATTCTTTTACATATAATTTTCACCTTCTCATTAGGGCTAATCTTTACACAAGCTGTTCATTGTAGTAGACTTTACAAATACCTAATGATCTTCATGTAGAGAAATAACTACAGCCACTTCTGTTGAAATACATTGATAAAATAGAAATGAAATTAAATAAAAATATCGATATACAGAATATAATGACTTGTATTTGAAATCAGCCTGGTCAATAAGACTGATATTCTGTTCTTGCAGTATTGTTGGATAACTAGCATCTGCAGGTGGCCCTGACCTTGGTTCAGTGACTTATCCTATTAAATGTCGCCTTCAGCAACATAATAATTCCAGTGTAATTTAGTTAATTGTAGATGTAAAGAATATTGGAAGACTGATGTCTCCTAATGGCATTGTGCTTTCTTTAGCAAATTTTCTTTGATTAGGGAGCTCATCCTAAACTCTATTGTCTTGTGAAATAAGAGCCTTCTCACAGCTAGATGTACTGGGGTTACACACCCCAGTTGGTAAGGGAGATAGTTTGTGAGCATTCTTTCTGTTTAGTTTGTGGGGGGTTTTTTGGTGTTTTTTTCTTATTTTTTAGAATGTTGCTTACTTTCAGCAAATGGTAATATCTGTGTTATTACACTTTCTGTGAACTTTTGAATGCTGCATTTGTGATGAAATAATAATGAGAATTTTGTATTGTTTTCATGGAACTTCATTAATGCTTGCAAGTATGAGCCCTTTCCTTGGGTTGGAAGTCTCTCGTCTGTTCTGCAGAAGCTCAGCCTTTATCCAATTATAGAAGAAGAGCTGTAAGGGAAAAAAAAAATCACTGGGAAACTGTTTACTTCTGTATCTACGTTAGAATAAAAGAGAGACAAGTTTATGTGAGCCAGAAAGGTTGTTGGGGTATAAAGAACTTTGTTCATACAAAATGAAAATGGATGTCAAACCTTGATCCTTCAATTCCTCCAGCCTTGCCAAAGAAATTAATTAGGTGGGATTTATCTAATAATGCTTTGTGCTATTTTCAGCTGCATCATTACATCTCCCATATACTTTGTCCATAGATTTGTATCCCAGTCTGTTTAGTTTTTAACCTGACTGTATTTAACATAAGTTAAAACCAGAATACCATTCAAAACCCACAGATTTAGTTTTTATACATATATACTTATATATATATATACGCACACATATAGTCCAGGCTTCTGAGGCTGAAGTTTACAATATGTTGATCTTCAGTTTTTCTTCTGTGCTTCATACTTGCCATTGCACATTCATTGCATAACAGATATGATTTGTATTGGTATTTTACACATACACAGTCAAACTCAAGTTCCTTAGACTCTTTTGGGAAACAATTTCTGCTGGATGATAAAAAGGAGAAAGAGACAGAAATAATTTTGAGTGGAAAGATCAATCACTTAAGAATAGAGATCCTTCACTTTCCTCATACTCTTATTTCTGAATGATACACATATATGCAGATAGAGATTGCACAGATGCTCGTGGGAGGGAGGTGAGGGTTTGAATGTAAGGAAAAGTGAAAAGAGAAACATTGTGCAATAGAATGGAGAAGAAGACATTTTGTATTCTATTCTGCATATAGTTGGTGGTGTTATAGGTTAGAATTAATTTTGCTTGAAATAATGGTAACTTTCCTGAAAATTCTTAGGACTTTGAGGCTGGAGTGATTACTGTAAAATGTTTGGTTGCTGGCAGGAAAGGAAAATTTAATTTCTTTTTTCTTGAAACTAGTTTTCCGTGAACATTCATGGAAGTCTGGTAAGCTCCTCACAGAACAGTGTAATAATTTGAAAATGCCCAAGGGCATCTAGGCTTTTCATAAAGTCTAGTTTCTAAAAATCCTGGTTTTGCTCTCATCTTGAACAGTATCATTTATTTTGAAATTAAATTAGTAATAAAATATAGTCTAATCTATTGTTTTTATTATATGGAACTTAGCCTGCTATAGTTCAGTAGGGTTTGGGAGCCTGGTTAAACCATAGATGTTGTCATTAATAAAGTCAGAATCCTCATCACAGTGATTGATACCATTTAAGCATCCTCTAATACCATGTCAAAAAGTATAATGATATTATCAAGTATTGCAATACTAATAAATGGATTTGAAAACTGAAGTAGCACAGCAATCATATACCCTGCAGCAATAGTATTCAACGGGTGAATTGTTCCTGTAATTTCAGGATGTCAGGTACTTTGTGGGATAAGTAATTTGCCACTTTCCAAGATGCCTCAGGATTCAGTGTGTTTTGCTTTGGCACTGTTGTGCTGCAGTTGATGCCCTGCTGTGTTTCATCTTCCTGACTGCAGCTGCTTTCTCTTCTCCAGCTCTTCTAGCAAACAGGAGGTAATTGGTTGTGGTTAGGTTTTCTAATCCTGCAGTGGGGTTAGCAAGCAACTTCAAATTGGAGCCAGGGAAGCAGCCAAGTGCATGGACAGACAACCTATTCTGGAGAACAGTGCAGCTACATGGATTAAGTCACATGTCTTTCAATACGCGTGCACCACAAAATGTGTTGTGGAGCTATCTGTTCGTAACTAGAATAGCATCAAGGGAGACAGCACTTCTGGGAGAAAGCAGTAATTAGGAAGTCCTGAAGCGCTCTTACCAACCCTTCTAGCTGGAAAGAAGGTTCAGCAAAGCCCAGAAATGCTTGCCAGTGTCTGGAAACAACTTTAAAGGAGCAGGATGTTCACAAGTTCACACCCTACTGTTCTGCACTGTAGTGTAATAGGGAGGAGATTCCTCCTGCAAATCTGTGTTCAAATCACGTAGTTACTGGCAGGTAAAGTCCCTGTTCTGGCCTTTGAAAGGCTTGCCAGGGACAGATTGTACGGTAATGTATGGGCTGTTCTTAGGCACCCTAGTCAGAAACATCATACTGCTAAACTTACTGTCTTTTGCTCTGCATTATGCTAGTGCGTATGCTGTGTGCTATCTAGTGAAATGGCAGCTTTAAGAGTAGTTACTCTTTTGCCAAGCCAAACAAGGCAAAGTGTTTGAAAGAGAAGCAGTACAAATATCCGGTATCTCTGGTATTTGCACAGCTTGCTGCAGGGGAAACCGGAGCTTGTGAACCCGGGAGATAGGGAAAGATACCATGGTGGGAAGGTGTGCTTCTAAAATACAACCTCTCACATCTTCCCTTATAAATTGTTTTGCTTATGTTGTTCATATTTTAGGTATTTCTTTACACTATGTTATTATAAGCCCTTTAAATTTAGAGGATTCTATCTCAGTAAGCTACTAAAATCCATTTTATTAAATTTTTGCTGCATTATTGTTTAAGTTTGGTTCACTCCACATACGTCAGTAAGTCCTTATTTGAAACCTTGATTCAGTGAATTCCTGACATAGTTGTGATTAGTATACAGTACGTTCTTGCATGTCGTTGTTTTTTCATCTGCTTGTGACTTTGTGGTGTCTTGGTGCACACTGATTTCAGGTTACAGTGGACTTGGACATTTCAGGTCAGCTTATGCTAAGACTTCCCTAACGCATGCTATCAGACCTACTGTTTCAGGATCTATGTTACAACAAAAACTATGTTCTTGTCAACACAGCCAAATATTTAAAATGAAGGTTTAAGAAATTTGCACCAAATTATTGTTTTTAGTTAATTTTGCTTAATGAAATTTATAACTGATCTTGGGTATAATCACATTCTGAGATCAACACTTTCATTCTCTCTACCACCTGAACAGCCTGAATTTGTACTTGGTAACAATGTAATCCGTTACTTGTAGTAGCTGCACATGTGGTCTGACTATTGTATCAAATGAGCTACTTCCCTCTAAGTTATGTCTGCTTTTGAGACTTAAATATGCATTCTTTTTGAATACGATAGTGTTGAACAGTAGGGTTTCACTCACAGTAAAAATAGAGAAGTCACAGTTAATATCAGTGTTGAACAGTAGGGTTTCACTTACAGTAAAAATAGAGAAGTCACAGTTAATATCTTAATTACTAATCACCTGGGTGATCATCTAAAAGGAGATTGACAGCATGCTGTCAGATTATCACAGATTCAGACTGTCTGCTTAAAAGGCATTATCATCTTTTTGAACCTTTAGTCTCTCTGCTCTTTTTGAAGAAGTTCTTTTTATGTTACAATGTTATGCCTTAGTAAGGAGAAAATAGCTTTGTGATAAACATTTGAACTGTTGGTCATGATGCCTGAGTGCACTGTTATTTAGTTCTGTTGAACGTAATACCCTTGTTTTCCTAATGGGCTGTTTACAGTTGCCAAATCTCCCAATAAGACACTACTCTATGGCATCAGATGCAACAGTAAACTTACTGTACCCCATATTCTAAAGCACAAAAGGTATTTTATGTTCTTAGCAATTAAATATTTTGAATTTAAGGCAGGATTGATAAATGTTATGTATCTTAAAGTTTAAGGTTATCTCATTTTTCAGTCATTGCTTTGAATCCTATGTTTCTGTTAAAATGTGTCTGCCATCTTTGCCACAGACTCCCTGTTTGTTCTTGCGTATGTAACTCCCATGGCTTAATTCCATCCTTATTATTACTTATAGATACATGTATATGTTATATATATTTATATTACTTATATGTATTAAAAATGTATTTTAAAATATATACAAAAATACCATCAGGTGGAAGTTGCATTCCGAATTCACAGAAAGTTGAGAAGTTTTTTAACATAGTGTAAGGTGTCAGGTGGTTTTAATGGCATGAATTTGACAGTCCCTTGATTGAGAGAGCTAAAATGTAAGTGAAAAAGTCTGAGGGACTGGGAAGAAAGCATGTATGTACACAAAGATATGATTAAGGTGATACTTGGAGTATCTTACATTGTGTGTGTCATTTTTGTATACTCATAAGAACTTCTTTAAACATCCCAAATTAAGTATACTTTCAGAAGTGAAATACAAGGTCACTTATGACTCTTATGTCTCTTGGTGGAGAGATAAGAGTGGAGTTAGGTAAAATCCTGTGCATGGCAAGTTGCCAAAATAATGAGGAAAGGTATATAAGGTATTTTCAGTGTTAAGTTGATCATTTGAAGCAACTTACTTTTTTTTAATATAATTTCCATTCTTTGTAAAGAATCTAATCAGATAGATACTTTATTACAGCGGTTAGATTGGTGACACTGTGTGAACTGCAAATCCCTGAAAATCTGACCAGGTCATCTTGCTAATTTTAGTGTGGAGGTTATTTAGAATTTTGGCAGGGCGAATTGTACTAAACTTTGCACTAGATGGAACTATTGAGAAATCAGCTGTGCAGATGACTTTCTGGTTGTGATTACAAATGAGGAAGACAAAATAAGTGTAGAACTCAGTGTGATTGAGGAACTGTGTCAACCTGGTTTTAGAAAAGTGACAATAAAAGCTAAGCCTAGCTTTTCATCCAGGAGGCTTGAAGTATGATGCATTCATGATGAAATTCAAATATTTATCGGATTAAGGGTATACCATATAACTTCACCATGAAGGAAAAATATATTAAATTTTAAAAGTTCTGAATAGAGTTCTTTTATTTGTTGTAATAAAAACACAATATGCCATTTCATAGTAGAAAGGAACATGGAAAGAGGAGACCTTGCTGCTGACATAACCGTGCAATGTACAGTACTTGTCCTCTTCAAAAATCATTTGCCTTCACAACCTTTCAATAGATGTGACCTGTGTGCCTGCACCCTTCATTCTCACAGGGGTGGAGCATTGGTTTTGGAGGAGGATGGTGGAGGAGGAATACTGCCATTTTGCTTTGAGACTGGAGCTGAGATGAATTTATCAGAGCAGAGAGGACAGAGTTCCCCTAAGAAGGCTTTGGTAGTGGAGGGAGAAGAGTGCAGTCACATGCTGCAGAGAAGGAGCAGAGGGAGTTTAAGGCTCAGTCATGCCAACTTGCACGCAGGGCTTTGTGTTTCCCAGCAACCGTGGGCTCCCTTCTTTTCTTTTTTCTTTCTCCCCTCAAAGTGGAAGAAGTCCCAGGCTGCTGAGCTGTTTCTTTTGTCCTTTGCCGCGGGCTGCGAAGGTGGGGAGACAGTTTCTGTGGTTTCTGGGAGGTGTGACACACTGTCTTCCTTGTGCTGACCAGGACTGCCTTAGCATAAGGCAGCACCCATACTTCTGTCATCCTCCTCTTTTCTTTGTCGCCTTCCCTCAGAGAGCTTCTACCTCTCTTTTCTGCTTTCCATTAAGCAGTTCCCATTTGGACAGATGGGAAAATGTCCTCAGAAAAAGGAAAGAAAAAAGGTGGCTGAAGACAGTCTCTGAAGAATCAATAGGGCAAATAAATATTATGCCTCTGTCTAATTTACCTTCCTATGAGCTGAATCTGTTTTCCTCTCTGTTAGTTGACTCCCATTCCTTATCTTGCCCTCATTCCATGTACCCTGCTGGAAGTGGGAGACAGAAAAGGCGGAGAAAGAGAATATCATCTGAGCTGGCTCCTTAGTAATCTCCCAGTATAATGCTTGGGGGATTGCTGTGGGACATAGTCTCACTGTTAAGAGCCAGCTGGATGACTGGGGAAGATGAGTTATCAAGAACTGTTACGTGAGTGATTGTCCACATTTATTTTACCATTGGTGTACCTGTACTTTTGTTTGGTGTCTTCTGGCAAATGCCCTGTAGTAGGCATCTACTTATTTTCTGCACAAAGGCTATAAAGGATCGCTTTCTGGTGCTGCCAGGTTTATACTTTATGATTATTTTTGTGGACCTATGAATGTGCATCACTAAGAACTCAGATGGTATCTTCAGCCACATACCTTCTTTCATGTTGATAAAGTTTCATGCTATAGTCGGGCACCCCTGTGAGCCTGAAAGCTTAAGGCTGTGTTACTAAGAGGTGCCAAAGAGGTAGTGATTGATGCATTCCTTTTAGTTGGGAAGCATATCTGGACTTCCCTAGGAAGTGTGGACCTATCAATCAGGAGACATAATTCCGTGTAACCTGGAGCATATCCTTTTGAGGACTGAAAAGCTGATGTTACAAAGTAAAACAGATGAGATGGAGCCTCTTTTAGGTGGAGAATGATAGGGGAAATTGTTTCCCTCTCCCAGTCCTAGCCTCTTGCCAGGAAAATTTCTAGCTCTGGAATGGGTCCATCTGTTACCAAGTTTCATGCGTAGTTATGTAACACTCAGACCTGCTGCATGCCTAGAGAGACTGCTGGTGTATCTCCAGAAGCTGACTAATGTCTACATAAGGTGTTCTTAAGGAGTAGGACCAACCATAAATACGCTTTTTTGCAGCAACAGGAAGTTGTAGGAAACTCTAGTTTCTGCCTGAGGTGGAGCCTTGCCCCAGGATTCTTGCTATATGCTTTTCTTTCTCAATCCATAGTCTTCAGGGGTGATGTAGTTACCCTCCCATCCTTCCAATCCCCAGATTATGAGAGGAGAAAGGTCAGATATGGCATCATGTTAGCTCCTCTTTGGCCAATGTGTTTTAATTCTCTAAAACTCAAATATTCATGTTAATCTTTCATAACCAGTGACTTCTGATCTTGGTGGGATCTCCAAGGAATATTCACTGCAGGTCCTGGAGAATCTTTGAAGAACAAGTATAGAGGAAGACTTCTCTTTAAGAGATGTAGAGTGAAGCCCTCATGCTAACTGATGCTGCTTACCAGTGGTTTCCAGTGTTCCCAGTAAGGGCAGCCAGTCTGTCCTGACCACTCCCACTTTTCTTAGACACCTATAAAGGTCTTTACAAAGGCAGAGAGAGAGAGAGAGGAGAGTGTAATTATCTCCTTTTACTCACCCCCCCCCCCCCCCCCGCCCAAAATCTGATGTTTATTGCTAGAGTAGTGTCACATTCCAAGTCTCCTTTTTTTCTGCATAAGAATGCAAATTTCTATTCCCTGCTTCATCAGGCTGCATAGGGCATGTCAGTGTGTGAAGCTTTTATCAGCTTGGAAATTTAGGTGATCTCTTCTTCTCTGTGATGCTGTAGAACGTGTTTTGCTTGAGCCACCGAAAAGAAAGGTTTGAGAGCTGCAAATTACCGTTTATGTGGAGTGCAACATCGACGTGCTGCGTTTGACTACTTGCAGTATACTTGAGATATGTGGGCTAGATCTGGCTAGGATTTATCTTTGGTTAATTTTATTTATTATAAAAGGCAGACGTTAGTTTTTGACAGGAAGGTTTAGTAGGTCTGAGACGGAAAAAACAATAGGAGGGGATGTGTTGCTAAACAACCAGACCTCCTTAATTGTGATTACTTTTTCTCATCTGCGCCATTAGAATGGGGAACTTGAGTCACTTATGTTCTTGATGAGTGCCAGGCTAGATCTCTCTTCCTATATGCTTCATGTATTCTGTTGATTCAGATTTCATCCTAATATAGAATGGGGAGACTTCTAGAGACCTTAACAATTTTGAGGGCAAAGGAACGCATTCTCTTGTCTAGCACTAACGCGTACTTTCCCTCTTCCAACAGCATACATAACGACTGTATCAGCTTCCACCACGCCTTTTTCCTTTCCATCTACTAGGGCAACACATTTTGATTGTGCTCACCTTTGTTTACATTTTTAAAGGACCGAACCCAGCTTTTAAAATTGGTATACAGGATGTATTCTTTCCATGCATTCAGTAAAGGATCTTTTTTTTTTTTTTTTTTATGGTTACTATTTGATAGGAAGGGCATTGCCTGCAAGACAGATATTTTAGGGGTAACATTTTCAGCATAGACAAAATTTAAGCTGAAAAGTTCAAAGAAACTTTTGTGCCTAAAACAAAACAACCAAGAAAGTAGCAAAATATGGAAAGGGAGAACAGGTAAGTAACATTAAAAATGTTATATTGAAATATTATATTGAAAGAAATTTCCCTAAATCAGAAATTGTTTTTTTATTTTTATTCTGGAATAGAATAAGAGCAAAGAATAAAGAAGAAATAAAGAAATAAAGAGCAAAGGGTAGGGAGAATAGGAGTGAGAACAGCATTTTCTCTGCTGTGTGAAATATTGGTTTCTTAGGACATTCAAATACAAGAAAAAAACATCGGAAACATAAAATAGGCTGAAGTGTTCAAAATGAGTTTTTGGAGGAAGATGAAAGGGAATCTGATGTGCATGGAAAGCAAAAGGATTATTTCAGCTGGACACCTGAATGCAGATTGCAGCCTTAAAAAAGATGGATAGCACTGTATTACTTTTGAGAAATTTACATCTAGAATAAGCATATAAGATGAGTGACAGCAATTGTGTTTATACACAATTATACAGTGAAATGAGGCAGAAATTTCTTTAACCATTACAAATCTGCTGTTGACCCTCTGTTGCCATCCCTTTCTCATGTGAACGTGCACTCAGAATTTTGTTGTCTGCATACAGAAATCTCGTGTCTGCCTGTTTCTATTTGATAGCTTGGAAGTTTTGCGATGGTAAGAGTAGCCTTAACCACCTGCATGATACATAGAAATAGCACAATCTGGTTTGTAAGCAGTTCAAGCTGCCCCTGCTTGTTCTTTCTTGCACTACAAAGCACTGAACAGTTTTGTTTAACTCCTGTATTTTTGCTACACAGTTCTCTAGTTATACAAACCCATTAAACTGCTGTCAGATATTGGCTGGTCTGCTACATTTGCTTATTACCTTTTATAACGAGAGGTCAGGGTTTGATGGTTTTCTTGTGAAAGGGATTGTCCTGTTTTGAGTGACCCTATACAGGAAATTCTGGCATTAGTATTTTTATTGGTTTTTTAAATCCTTTTCTTTGCCCACAAGACTCCCTTTTCTACTCTATTCCTAGCTCTTTTAGTTTCAAACTGCGGGGATTTTTTCATCTGGGGAGTTAGAAATATAGCCTGTTTCCAGGCAGCACACATTTTATTCTCAAGGCTTTGGCACTGCAACGTTTTTAACATTACATCAGAGTTAGATTTTTTATTTTTTTTTAATAGGCCAGAGTTGGGTAGTGGAGAAAGCTTTTATAATAAGTCAAGTTCTTTACATCTAGAGAATACAGAATAAATTCAGAGAACCAGATCAGAGAAGCTTGTTTCACTTCCTCTCATGCAGTTGCTGAGGTGCCTGAGTATGCATAAAAGTAGGCTGTCATCTTAAAATAGTCCTAACCTTAAAATAGTCCTTATTATGCATGCAATTGAGAAGTCTTTCTGACTGCATATCTGTCCGTGCAGCTTGGTGAGTATCGTAGGAGGCGAAGAGCTGGTGCTGGTACTGCTCTGCTCAGCCCTTCTCCCTTCACAGGCAGCGCTGCAGCACATGCTATGGGACATCGGCGCTGGCGAGCAAGAGGGTAGTGGTGCTGTTGTAAAAGTGGATTCACTGTTAGCACTTTTATATTTGAAAATTAATACTGTATAGTAGTAAACTTTTTGAATCTGGCCTTTTGAAAGGATGCCAGGAGGTCACAGCTGGGTTGTCTGACGCGGATCCTGAAGAGGTGGAACATTAACATACATTGAATGAGATTTGGTTGTGATTTATTGTGCAAAACAAATAACCTCTCAGCTCACTCAGCATTTTATCTGAGACTTTTTTTTCCCTCTTTTGAGTAAGATAGTATTTTTTTGTATAGGGAGTATAGATTTGTATTGCAGTACTTATATGTGTCGCCTGTACATTATTTTTTTTTTTTTCCCCATCACCATATCTTACAAAGCTGGGATTAGGGGCTATACTTACCAGTAATTTGGGTAAGGTATTAGGAGGGAGAATAGAGGGAAAGCAGTCTGATGCAGTAGTTTCTCCATCTGGTTATTAGTGGAAAGCAAGTTCATTTCTGACAGTACCTAGGGAAGGAAGCAGTATTGTAGACATGGTGGTGTAAGAATACCAAGATGTGAGATTTATATAGGAAAGAGATATATTTCACTAAAGCAGTTAATAGAATCAGAAAATACAGAAAACCTTTTTGGAGCTCTTCTTCAGGAGTGGTGTTTTCAATAGGATGCATATATTGTAAGCACATGTGCATGTTAATTACAGCATGCTGGATACTGGGTTTGGTTTCTTAAAGGATTCTTTTAATATTTTTCAATATTTCTTATCCTGAAATCTCAAGCTATTGTGTGGATAATTAAGTCATACTGAATTGAGACAACTGGTGGCAGATATACATCACTTTTTGTGAGGTGCTTCTGCATTACACCATCTTTCCCATAGTGGGAGTGGAAGGTCTGAGTTCTCCACTCATATGTTGCAGAGACCAATGTAAATGTAGAGGAGCTTTGCACACGCGTACCAGTCTGCCAATATCCTGCATAATGTGTTGGAAACGTGAAAGAAACATGCCTTTGTAATATCATCTCTGTTTATTTCCATTTTTATATTTTAACTTCATGTCTTTTTCAAATTGAAATAGCTTTTTTACAGAGCCCTTTTGTTACAGGAACTCTTGAAATATGTTCTTGTCCCATCAGTACACAATATAGGGTGACAAACATCACAAAAATGCTAAAGACTAATAGAGAGTAATGTCTTTAGGATATTAGAATTTAGAACCACTGTCACAAGAAAAACGTTGTATGTTATCTTTGGCATTCAGTTTAAGCTGATATTATGACACAGACGAGAAAATCCTGACTGCAGTGTTGGTATCTTCTGCTGGAGTAGGCAATTTCTTCACAAGAAAGTGAATTATTTACTGTAATAAGAAAATTTAAATACAAATATTCCCTTACCTTATATTCAAACTATGTGAATGTGCCTTTCTCCTTGAGCTGCTAAGCAGTCACTTGCTTTTTTCCTGGAGAGTTAGACTTTAAACAAAAAATAAGTCTTTGTTCACTCAAAGCCAGGTTGTGCCATGTATGACTTTTTATTAATTAGTAAGGCTTTTTAAAAGAACAGGTATGTAAAGAAACACCACTTGTTAAGCTGGTATTTGTAGCTGTTACATGTGAAATGTCTTAAAAATGAAGTTTTGGAGGTATTCAGTGCCTTGGAAGAGATGAGGTCTGAGCATTGGACTTCTAAATTTTAATTGTAGCTTTGATGTTCTTCCTCCTAAAAGCTGGAATTTGATTTTTGTCTCCAACTCCTTATGTCTAAAGTGGGGGGAGATAACTTTGTCTTATCTTGTTAAGTCATCAAAGTTTATCAAGTGCTTTGAATACAACAAAACTGTTAGAAATGCTGAGTATTGTCTGGCTTTTTCTACACAGTGTTGACAATTTTGGACTTGGTCTTCTGCTTCAGACTAAGCAGATAAAACGCATGGTGTCATCATATGTTGGAGAGAATGCTGAATTTGAACGCCAGTATTTATCTGGCGAGCTTGAAGTTGAGCTTACACCGCAGGTAAGGAGTGTCTCTAGGAGACTGATGATTTCATTTCATCTAAAATACTGAATTGAATAATGCTTAAGTGCTCTCATAAGGTTATTTTGCAATCCAAATGTTTTCCCTGTGTGCACATGTGCAGTAAAGACAAATGGCACTTGCCATCTTGGGATCATGGGCTGAATTCCTTTCATGGCTTGTTACGTTATATTCATATCAAGTGTGTGTGTGTGTGTATACATATGTATATTTTATTGTACAATGTTTCATTTTTGGTAGTTTCTCCCAGACTGTAGAAAAAACACGAAGTGTGCTCTCTCCTGTGGCCCGTGTAAAGGGGAAAAAGTCAGGGAGTTGCTGAATTCCCGTATTGGTTGCAGCTCTCCTGTTCTTGGGGATGTTGCGTTTGCAGTGTCTGCCATCTAGTGGGTAGGAATCAAATTAGGGGATTTCAGTTCATTGTGAGACGTAACTCTTTTGAGCTTGTTCATTAAATCTTAACTAAATCAATCTCTGCATAGTGTTACAAACCAGTATGTACAAGTTTACTTTTTAGCACCATAGTTTTAATTATTTTAGCCCTGCCAAGCTACCCAAATAGCCTGAATGCAATGAGATCCTAAAATCATGAGTATCAGTCACGTTCTATTGAGATCTAGTTTTGTGAAATTAGTACTCTAAAGTCTACAGCATGTTAGTGTGTGGCATTTCCAAAGGTGAGATAACCTTTGGGCTTTAAACAGCTATTGATTTAAGTCTCTGGGAAAAGCAACAGTCTTGAGTTTTTATGGAGAAGAGAGTCTTGGGCTCCATCTCTTGGGAATGTCTCTTAGAATCGCGGAGGTGGGCAGAAAAGCTCCTTTCATACGCAGTCAGCTGACATGGAAATAACCAGGCACTTGTCACTTCTCATGTTTTAAAAGTCGCAAATCTCACAGTTCATTTTTTACTTTTTCCTAATGTTCAGTGCTTTCATGTAGAAGTCCTTGAACTCAGACATGTAATTGGCTTTGTGAACTGCACAGACAAGCTATGTAGATCCAGCATGAAAATACTGGGTCTACAGCATGTAATGATAAACAGGTGAATTAATGACTTGGTAGGAGATGTGAGGATTTGAAACATTTGTGTTAAGATGCAATAGGCTTTTGGAAAATGCTCTTCAAGTTTGGTATGACTTTAGGCAAAATGGGGGACTGTTGTCTCCTTGTTACACAGTAAGGGAGAGGTCATGGTGAGATCTTGACATGCTAAGGCTGCTTGGAACACAGGACTTTGTCTCATTGTGTGGTTCGCATCTGCCTCTTGCCACCGTTTTGTAAACCTACCAGAAGTCATTGTGTTTCTTGCAGGATAATTGGGGAAAATGCAACCTGTGTTTTGGAGGCCGTCAAGCTAGATAATTGACCATGACGGTCTTGTCTTGCTTTGAATCCAGAAAAATAGAAAAAAAATCGGAAAGGACACTAATGAAAAGCACGTAGACTTGTCTTTGGCCATAAGTCCATAATTAAAGCTGATGAGGAATTTGGGTTGTTCATATCTGTGGTACAGCTGGACATAGAGCAGAGTGCAGATGGGGTGGTCAAATAGAGTAGAAATGCTGTTCTGTCAGCTTCTTGGTATTCTTAGTACAGGCAGCCCAGATCACTGGACTCCCTTTCTCAATCTACTATGTGTGGCGGTTTCAACTTGGAGCGAGGTATGAAGTTTTTCTTAAGATGTTGGAGAACGAAACATAAATATATAGGACTGATATAAAAGAAAAACATCCTAGCATATGTAGCCACATGGGAAAGAGAAAAAGAACTCTGTATTCTTCTCAGACTAATGGATTGGGAAACAAGCTGAAGGAGAGGAGGCACAGCACAGCGCTGGGGCTTGGGTGTTGACAGTGAGTTGTGATGGTGTGCTCTTGAGCAATTTATGGCTGTGGTGAAGCATTTCTTGCCATATCCAGTACCAATCCCACAAAGGACAGCTAAAATGGGAGGAAGAAATAGATGTGATGGTCTGCTGAGTTCAGAAGGAAAAGCTCCAAATGACAGGATATAAAAATACGTTCATACGAGCCATTCATCAAAGCTTGATTTGTTGTTCCCAAATGACTAGTTCTTAAATGTGTTTTCCCATAGGGTACGCTTGCTGAACGTATTAGAGCAGGAGGAGCAGGAATCCCAGCATTTTACACCAGTACCGGCTATGGGACGCTGGTGCAGGAAGGGGGTGCGCCTATCAAATACAACACAGATGGCACCATTGCCATTGCCAGCCAGCCAAGAGAGGTAAGATGTCAGTTTGTTATTAGGAAGCCTTCTACTTTGAAAACTGAATTTCTTACATATTTCCAAGATAAACAGTGGTTTAAACACCTCCTGCCCAAGTTTAACATTGGTATATTGGATTAACAGCATGGCTGTAGTACCAGACACATGAGTTTTCATCCCACTGCTCACTTCTGTCCTCTGTGATGCATTAGAAAAGTTTTTACAGCTTTAGGGTGACTTAGCATCAAGAACTGGTCCAAGTAAAAACCTGCCTTGCTGATTACTCTTCACTTGGCAGTTCTCTGACTAGGTTCGCTGTGTATTCAAACAAAATCTTGTACCAGGCCAGTGCAGTGTACAGTATGGATTAAGAACAATTTATTAGTGAGGCAGGTGCTCCTTAAATACTGTGGTGTGGAGTAAGCAGCCCTGCAGCTGTACATGAAGCTTTAGCATTAGAAGAGATGGGATGTTTTCCTGTAAAACAGGGAGGAGCTCAGTTGACACAAACTTTCAGGAAACATATTTGCCAACAGTTGAAATGCACTGTAGTCTAAGTATTTGAAATTTCAAAGAAATAAAAGGAGTGTGGCTTCCAAGTGAGAAACAAGGGCTTCATATTGAAATTGGATGTAGAATTCGGAGAAGGGAAGAGATTTCTCAGTGCCATAACTGTACTTGAAGAAATGGATGGGGCTAATGCTGTATGTTTCAATTAGGCTGCAAACGGCATTAAATTATACCTCAAGAATGTCCCTGGGGTAAAGGTAATTCCCGCCCCCCCCCCGATTTTTGTGTATTTCATACACAGCTATTTTCAATATTATCTAATCATTAACTTAGTATTTTTTTCCTTAATTTTCTTACTGAATATGTCATTGTAATGTTTTACCATTTAAAGGAATGTTTTCTTTATTAAATAGCTTATAATTTTGATAACATTTTTCTTGTAATTTTAACATTTGTGGAAAAGTCTCTCTTACTCTCAGTCTTTTGGGGGGATAATAACATGACTAGCATGATTCGATCAAATCCGTTCTCCAAATCCATTTCAAATGCGAGTGTCATTTTATAAAAGCTCAGATCTGCTTTTACAGGACTGAAAACTGACTTCTGATACATTTTTGTCATACTTCCTCCCCCTCTCAGAAATTTTAAATAGCTTTCAAGTAGTATTTGTGTATACTCCTACGTTGTTAAGAGAAATGCTGTTTCATGTTTCTATATAGGATTAAAATACTGTCTGTTTGTCAGTTACATATTCTGGGTTCAATATTATTACAAATATTCATCATAAATGCAGAGAAAACCAAACTAAATTCAGCCTGTCAGATCATGTGATTTGAGTACTCTGTCTCAAATCCACTTCATTTTAGATTTGAGGTTTCTGGTGGTGGGCAGTGATTATGAACTTTTTCAACAGTTCTGCTTTAGCACTTCAGTTTTTGGTTAGCTGGTAGATGTGCAGGAAAAAACCATATCTAATTCCAGTAGATGGAGCAGCAGGAATATGGATCTGATTCTTGTTCTGTTTCACTAAACAGAGACACTATGATGAAACTGGGGTTTAGAGCCTTTTAATGCTTCTCTGTTATTATACAGCTGAGCTACATTTTTTCAGATAAAACTTTATGTAGTACAAAAAGGAAGTTTAAATATAATAGTCTGTAAAATTAACCCCATAAAATAAATATTACATAGGAGATCTGTTTGAAGAAACCTACATCTCAATAGTGTATTTTTCTCTGTAGGTGCGAGAGTTTGATGGCCGTCACTTTATTCTGGAGAAGTCGATTACAGGAGATTTTGCTCTTGTGAAGGCATGGAAGGCTGATCGTGCAGGAAACATCATTTTCAGGTATGACTTGTTTACCAGTGGGAAAAGATTCTTTAATAGTTTAGATAATGAAAGACAAGGAGAATCCTGTCTCCTGTGTGATGGCAAAATAATGTTTTACTGATTTAACTTTCTTTCATATTGCCTTTCCCTACCGTCACATTATACTGCTATGAAAAACAAAATATAATTGCTTTTTCTAATGACTTTTGAGAATTCAAACATAGCTGTGAAATAAAACATTGGTAGTTAAAAATGAGACATAGCAGACCAAAGTCATTATGATGACTGTGGAGAAATGTAGTGACATTCTGTTCATTTCAGTTTTCATGTTAGTTTGGGTCCTTCTCCTTGCGCAATTGAAGGGTGACCCAAGAAGTGCAGGTTCACGTATGTCAGAAGGGAAGGGAGCTGAGTCAGTCTTCTGGCCAGTCAGTGATGGGAAAACTTGATTCTGTCCACAGAAGAGTGTGTTTAAAGTCGATTTGATCTCAGCGGTGTAGGGAGAGGCATCATATGAACTTAGTGAAAAGTTTGGGCATTGCACTAGCGATAACGTAATTTATTTGACTTCCTACATTTGTGCTCTGGTTTGTCCTGAACTGAAGCAGGGGAGGTTTGCTTATGTTTAACATCTGGTTTTTATTTGTTTGTTTTATGGCTATCAGATGAAAGATAAGTGTTATGGTAATCAGTTGGAGTTTACTACAAGAAGATGCTGGATGATGCAGTCGTCTTTGTATGTATTAAAACAAACAAGGAGTTGAAAAAGCAACTGAAAAATCCATGGATAAAATAACATAAATGAAGTAATGCTTTTTTCTGTGTATATATGTATATATACACATGTATTGACATAATTTTTTATCTATATTACAGATATAATAACAATATTAATTTTAAATACTTGAAAATTAAGAAAGAATTTTTTATTTTACCCAACTCTTGACATCCTGGCTTGCCCACTGGCAAGACAAGATAGTTTCTGATTGAAAACTGAACTTTCTTGTGTGCGTGCACATGAATTTGATGGCTGCTAAACTGCTTTCCTTAGGCTCTGGGACATGGAATACAGGAAATAGTCTTCCCCCTGGGCTTATCTTTGTTTGATCTTGAGCCTCTCCTGTCTGTGCTTTTACTCTGTATCTATCTACTGATGCTTACTTACCTGTGAACAATTCTTTCATTCTCCACTGAAACAGACTGGTTGCGTTCTCCAATTTCCCCCTCTTCTGTTACGTCCTGTGGTGTCTCGTTATGCCTTTCCCTCTCCCTCCTGTTCCTTTCAGAAGTTTTCATATGTCTCCCACATTCACACAATACAGTTGATACCAGATGCTGCTTTCGTCTGTAGTGGAGACCTAAAAATCTTGACTCCTTCTTTCAAGTGTAACTAATCAAAAACAGAAACATCATCATCCAGTGTTTTATTCCATGTAGATTATTGCTAGTTTAAAAGAATTTGCTTATAATAAGCAGTGACACAATCTGGTTTTGGATGAGACATAGATTACCTCATGGCCTACAACAGAGAAACACAGGCTTATCTCATAGCCTGTGGGAGACAACAGAGGAGGAGATTGTAATAGAGTAGAATATAACAGCAATATTTCTGTGATCTACAGGATGAAAAGGAAAATGTATTTTTGACATTGTGCTACATACTGAGTATGTATTCACTGGCAGTGGGACCCTTCCATACTTTTATTATGTGACTTCTGTTTTTGTTTGCTGAGGTATGCCTAGATAGACATAAGCTCTGTGTTTACTCACATCTACCACCACTTTCACAGCAGTGTGGTACTATTCATAATGTGTTTCTCACGACTCTGCTGTCTGTGGAGCTTATAGGAATGGAGTAAGTGTCTGCCAAACTGTTGATCACCCTTAAGCTAAGAGCTTTTTTAAATCTAAAGGATGTACTTCAGGTAGACTTATTTGGATCACAGGCCAGCATGAGGTTTTTTTGTCTATTCTCATACATGAAGCTATACTGTTTTCTTGGGGATACAGAATGGCGCCAGCTCCTTTAGAAAGCAATTTTTTAAACAGGGTTTTCTACAAGATACTTGGTGTCCCCTAGCTCTTTTGTTCCATACAGCATGGTATGGCTGCTTTCCTTCCAGGCATCTTTATGCTGAGTGGACTATTCTGCACTACAGCTTTTGCCTAACAAGACCTGTGCCTGGCCCAGTGGATAATAATCCTTAGGTATAGTGCACTATTACCAAGACAAATAATCCAAGACTCCCTCAAACATAATGAACTAATCCTCACCTTGTTCCTGTGCTAGCTGAAAGGATGCATATATGGGCATTTCGCTTTGTTAGTCTGATGCAGGTACTAGTTCTGTTTAGCAGAACAGAGTGTCTCCAGGTCTTAAGCTCCCCTGGAGCTGTGCTCCTTAGGGACAACAGCAGCGAGTGCCACTGCTTTGGTGGATATTCTGCCTCCTTTGACTTCCCTCCCTCTTCATCTGGTTCCATTCTGCTTTGGAGTTGTTCTAGCCCAGTATACTTCCACTTTACAAGGGGAGGTGTGGTTTGGTGCCAATTAAAGTATGCTCTTGACAAAGGAACAGAGACGTTGAAGGGATAACCTGAGTCAGGGTCCCTGCTGTCACAGTCAGTCATGTCAGGTCATCTCTTCATGCTTCACGTGGTTCTGCAATATGTAAAGTGAACTCGTATCTGAGGTTTCCCTTCATCTCTGCACCATTAGGTACGTAGTGGATGTAGTTTGTTGGTTTAGTCTACTATGAACTAGTTTGCTATCTTTTGTCTTCGGGAGAAAAGCTGTTGTCATGTGTTTGGGTCAGCTTAGGAATTAATTGCTGGAACAATGGACTTTGTAGACATTGCTGAGTCCAGATGTCCAGAAAGCTATCTTAAAATAAAAAGGCCAACTTGGCTAGCTAGTTCCTGGATTTCGTACTGCAAAAACCTGAACATTATTCTGTGTTGGAAAATAAGTATAGTGTTTCTCTTTTTTCTTCTTCTGGATGATGTGTTCTTTAGAAATAAGACCTTTCATCTTGTAGAAGACTGCTGCTTCCGAAACAACTTCACTAACCAAAGAACATTCTAAGCTGCATAAGCTTTTATAAATAGGGTCAGAATCAAGCCCATTAACTTTTCTTAATTTGACGTTGAAGTGTTTTATTTTAACTTTTTCCCCTATGTAAAAATAATTTTATATCAGTTTCTTTTACTGACAGACCAGCCACTATGATCTTGAGAATCTTTGGCTTAGAAAGAGCCAAAGTCTTAGTCTTTGGCTCAGAAAAGTTGTCGCTTGGGGTGAAATACTGAATTCTTTGTTTCCACATCTGCCTTCCCTGATCTGTATCCGTTCACTATTTTAATTCAGCTTTTGTAACTCTGTTTTTCTTCTCATTTTTCTACTCTGCCTAGTTTAGGGTAGTTTTCCCTAAATTACTACTAGCTAGTATTGTATTCATGCATTAAGAGAAGAATATAAATTGAAGTCTTGTTGGGTTTTTTTTCATGGTTTCCTCTTCTTAAATCCTTTTGTGTTTACGCAGCCACAGAGGAGACCCACAGACAAAAGATATTGTCCCTTCTGTAGCCTCTGTTAGAGGCTTCACAGCTGCTGTGTATTGTCAGTAAAACAGGGCTTTCCCCAAGATATGTGTCTTTGGGTATAGCTTTGATTCTCTAAGTCTCTGCACTAGAAACCCTGTTAAAACTGTATGGTAGTCTCAGGGTTTGGCCGTTTCGGTTCCCTACCTCCCCCCGAAGCCACGAGGTGGCAGCAGCATCCCAAAGTTCAGCATGGCTATAGCACTGGGCATGGTCGTCGCACAAAAGGGTGAAGAAAGGAGAAGGCATTGTGAAATAAGGATGGTCAGAAGTAAATGCTTCTATGAAAAGGGGACGGTTCAAAGGAGGTTTTGATTTGTTTTGAACCCTAGTTTCATGCATTTTGATGAAAACTTTTCAAGAATTCTACTTTTTAAAAGAGAAAAATGCTGAGAAGCTATCAGCGGAACCCCACTAAAATATGCATACTTTTTCTTAAATGTCATGCCACACAGTTTTGTTTGCTTTCTGAAAACACAGAGAGAGGCTGACACTGCTCGCTTGTTTTTCCTTGTGCCTGCTAGGATCTCAGTGCGGATCCCAGCACAGTTATACGTCATGTATTACTTTTGTTCCCTAGACGTTCTTTTTCCTTGTTACAGAAATACTGCGTGGGAATACTTAGGATGAATGCCAGAGTCTTGCATTGAGTGCCAAAACTGGCACAGCTTTTTTAATCAAGAGAATTGGATTAAATTTACTACTGTGCAAAGTGCTATCCCAAGTCCTAGTCTGAATTATGAAGGCATATGTGGGACTTCAGAGGTTGTTAGGCTCTGTGCTGGCCCCCCTGTGGAGATTGATCTCATTCTTTGTGCAGTTAAATAGTGGGAAGGTGCATTGTACAAAGCCCAGCTTGCTGCTGCTCTTGGATCTAATAAATGAAGATATCAGTGGCATACCCAATTTCAATTAAACCATGTGCTGATTGAAAGTCAAAAGAGCTGTAATAAATATTTTATAATGTAGCAAAGTATGATTTAATTTCATGTGCATCTTACCAATTCCATAATACTTTTTCTTCCCTCCTATTTTTTTATTAGTCTTCTAGCTATTTGGCAAAAAGATTTGTGATGATTGTATTACAGAGATAGTTGTAGTAGCTTATCTCTGAAAAGTCTTTCCTTGTACTATTACAGCTTTTAATATTTATACATTTTCTTTTCTTTCACAGGAAAACTGCAAGAAACTTCAACCAACCTATGTGCAAAGCTGCCAAGACAACTGTGGTAGAGGTAAGGAATTGAAACATAGTAAGCCCTATACCCCTGTAGGCAACAGACCCCTTTGTTTTGCATGGTATTCTGGGTACAGAATTGGGGCATTTCATACCAGGGACAGTGGTCTAACCTGTCTCCTTGGATTGCCTCCTCCTAACACTACGCTATGTTTTAGTGTTTAGTTCACTATGGTTCCTCAGTTTGTTACTGTTCATCTGATCCCGGCCAGGACTTCGTGTTCACTGTGATCAGCCTTTGAAAGGGAAACGTGGCAACAGCCTTCAAATTTGTTAAATAAAATATGTGGATGAAAGAAGAAGCAGTAGGCTTAGGCTGTGCTTGAGAAGATTCACATAAGACCTTATGCAAAACTTCCTGATAATAAGGATAAGTATGTAACAATATAGATTGGGCAAATCATGGCACTATCACAGTTGCAGTCTCTAAAATTTAATAAGTTACATAAATATCAGTCCAGAATGAGACAGACATTTGGTTATGCCTTGAGAAAGAGGATGGACTAGATGATCTAGAAGTTTCTTCCAATCTTTTTTCGTTTTTCCTTGTTGTCTAAAACGGTAATGTTTAAAAACATGGAGCAGCGTACACTGGAAATATATTGGTGACTGGAGAGTTGCTAAGGCATAGCAATATCTAAAAGATAGACTGCTCTATTAGCTTTTTCATCACTCTCTCTTAAATTTTTTTATATGCCTAATAAAAGCTGAATATGGTTTGACAGTAAGATCAAGACAAACTCTTCTAGACTATTTCTAGTAAATTCTAAATAGAAGAGGCTTGTATTTCTTCAGGGTTTTTGGTTTGGTTTTCTGTTTGGGTGTTGGGTTTTGGTTTGGTTTTTTATTTTTAAATTTTATCTAGAAAATGTATTTGTTATATAAACATCTCTGGATAATGCATTTGGGAACTTGAGTTATTTCTTTGTGTTTTATAGAACTATGGCAAAAAAATACCATAGAATTTGTCACATGACTTACAGTGACAATTCAGCAGCAATACATGAATTTTCACCGTTGGTTTTCAAGAAAGGTTTAAAATATTTTTTCATTTAAAAATTAAATAAAGAATCTTTAATCATTCCCTTTCCTTCTAGTCACTTGCCCTTCATACTTTGTTCAATCTGGCATTTAGAGAATTTAAGTAGATCAAAGCCTTCCACCTACATTCCATCTTTCTGCGTTTCTATGCACGTGTGATAGGGTAGAATTTTCTTGTCAGTGAGCAGCAATTATGTGACATCCTTCTTGCTCTAATTCCACTTAACAGTCTTTAGTAGATCTGCTGTGAACTGTGTCCACCATGAGTCTTGTTGCATTTTCAATACCATTTAGAAACTGACAAGCTTTTTGCAAGGTGGCACATTAATATAACTTTACAGCTCTGTTTTTTATGGACAAATTAATCGGTGAAGAGGCATAACCAGAGATTTAGGACAAATAGATATTTTCAGCCAAATGCAATGCCTCATTGGCTTAACTTTTAAGTGTCTTTCTTCCAAAGTGGAATTCAGAATGTTGGTTTAGATTTAAAGAGTTCAAACCCAGGGAATTGAAAGCATATATCTCAATATGGCATCTAGTACATCCTCACTCCTGAGCGTTGTCAGCCTGCAGCTGTCTAGAGCTAATCACTAGGGAACTGAGGCAACTGGAAAGAGTTCTGCCTGACTCCGTAGTTAATGTTGTTAAAGGCTGAAGGGTGAAGTTCTTAATCCCATTTACAGAGAGAAGAAAAAAGTTTGTGTAGGGTAATAATTTGGATACTCTCTTGGCAGCAGGGATTTCTGAATTCTGGTATCTGTTCCCAGCTCTGTTTCTGCTTTTCACCCACTGACCATTTAACTTAATTTAGGCAGACAGTCCTAGAAGTAGAGACTTGAAGCCATCCCTGCTCCTTTCCATCAAACTAGCTACAGGTCAGACTTGTCTTCAGAGTCATGCAGTGATTAATTGGGATTTGCAGGACTGTAGTTTCTCAAGTCTGGCGCTCCCGTCCTGATTTTGAATATGGAGCTTTCTACCTGTTATGCAGCCAGACATGCTGCCAACATCTGCTTGTCTAGCATGAAGCACCAAGCCGAGGCAGGTAACTAGCAAAAATTAGAGGCATAGCCCTCTGTGTTCCTGATTTTCGAGTTGCTGAAATTTTTCCTTTAAAATGAATGCTATAAATACACAGAAAAAGAGAGTTGTTGGTCCTTGTAGCTACTCTGATGGCTTATTTATTTCCCTTTTCTGATTATTTGTATACATCTAGTTTTATCCAGTCCTGTAGAAGCAATCTCTTTCAGGAACAGAACTTTATTTGTTAAACCTTACGTTAGAAGGATGGGTGCTAGGCCATTCATTTATGTCACTGTTAAGCTCAGTAAGTACTTTCAATCAGAGTATAACATGAATTTTGGAAAGTAGGTTTAATCAGAAAGTTATCCTGCCTTAATACAAACAAAAAAAGAGATGGAAACCCCATCCTTCTGTTTGTGCTTGTTCCAGTGGTTAATCACCATCACTGGTATAAATATGTCTTTTTACTGTAATTAGTTTGGCTTTACGTTCCAGCCACTGCTTTTACTCTCTTCTGCTAGATTAAAAAGCTTTCTGGAGCTGGCATTTCCTTCCCACTGAGTGACTTCTCAGTGCTGTTGATATGATGAACAGATTGAGGCCTTAATGATTCTAACTGTAAAACTCTCCTGTCCTTTTTATATCCATCTCCTTCTCACTTTGTTTTTATTCCAAAACTTTACAAATGTGACCAGCTGGAGTGTCTTCAGCATTGTGACACTGCTGCCACTAATGTCACCTGAAAAGTAGAGTTGCTCTTTGGTCCTGCTGGTTCCTTGTTTGCATGCCTGTACTGTTTGCTGATCATTATGCAGGGGGTCCTACAGTGCTAGTTGCTTACACCTTGTTGATCTGTTTCTGGCATATTTCAGGAAAAGTGTAATCAGTGTTTTCCAACATGCATTCTGTAAGTATGGCAGGATACTTCTTGATGACAGATGTCTAACTTTGTGGTTTTTTATGAAACATGTTATGTTTGAATAGACCCAGTTTACCTGTTGTGTCTGGTACTGCTGCATCCTTCTTAGGATTTATTATCTCACCAGTCTTTCCCGAGATTGATTTTAGTTTCTGATCATTGATAACAATATGGAATGGCACTTGGCATAGTAAGATCCATACCAAGGGAAGTTTAAACTACTGGAAATCCAATCTCGAGGTATCTGTGAACTTGGTGAAAGTGAGAAGTGCATTGGGAATCAATTGCATTTGTTAACCTGTCCTTCTAAGTTAACCTGAGGTGCTGTGAAATATCCTGACATGCATACACAATAAAAGACACTTTTTTCTTTAATGTATTAAAGCTGCTGCTCTATAGTTTAAGTCAGTGTGGCATTTTATACTCTCTTAGCTGAAGTACAGACAGACACTTAATTTTTGTAACAATTCAGAGGTGGGAGAGCTTGGCAGCATTTGTGGATGTAGAGGATAAGAGCAGAGACAAAAAATCTGCACCTCACAAACCCACAAACTGATAGCTATTGCTGGCTTACGAACTCTGCTGTGCTGTAAGGAGCGAGGCTGGCTCTGCATAGGGAGGCTTCTGAAGGAGGAGGAAGTCAGGCCGTACCATTACCAGTTATGTCTGTTGCACACAGCGGAGAGTTATTGATTTTTAAAATTCCCCTGGAACAAATTTCAGATTAAAGTGTCTTACCCTCAGCCTTGTTTATTTTGACTAGGCAAATGGTCAGAAGTAGCTGTTCAGTACCTTTTTTGGGATCAGAAATACATTGATTGTAAACTTCTAATGAAATGCAAGAGGTGTTTACTGACCTGCACAAATATTTTGGGCTGTTACATGCATCTCTTTTGTTTGTCTAAGTGATAGGCAGTAGAACCTGCTAATGTTCATGATAATAAGGATGTATGCTGAGGCACAGGTAACTGTCTGTAAAGATCCAACTGCACTGAGTCCAGTGGAATTTCTACTTTAATTTAAAGATGACCAGTATGAAGGGTCAAAAAGACATTTTCAACTGAATTGCATGATGTTATTTGGAAGGTAACCTTTGCAGAGAAAAACGTTGAATAATGCATTACTGGCAGCATTAGTTAGTTTGGCTTTATCTATATGTGAAAGCAAAATGATGCAGGAGTTTATTTGGTTTTTAGTTCTTCTACAGTGTTGCATTTTAAAAAAGTTCTCTGTTCATCTGCTTCTCAATTCATCGTGCAGAACTTGCAGGAGTTAAGTATGCAGTCAGAGCTGCAGTTCTGTTTGGATCTGAGCCCTCAGGCACGCCCTCAGGCACACCCTCAGCATGAGGCTCTCAGTTGATTTTCCGATCTATAAACACTTTCCTGCTTCTATTGCAAAGATGGGAGAGTCAGAGTTGGGAAATCAGCTGATCTAAAAGGAGCTCAGCGGTCACAAGTTATATACGAGCCACCAGCCCTTGTAAAGGTGCAGAGGAAGGACTTGGCATGTGAAGAAACTTGAGGGCTTGTGTGGTCTTATATATGTGGTAACATTTCCAACGCTCTCTGTTGAATGAAGGACATGTCTGCTGAATTCAGCAGGCGGCACTGCTGTCAGGCCCCTCAACGGACCCGTTGAATTTTGTGATGGGAAATGAAATGTGTAGCAGCTTAAAGTTACAGGGAGGCCTCCTGGATGTGTGCCTAGACTGTTAGGACAGGGGCTGTGATATTAGGATGCTTCCTAAGATGTGCATCTTCCTGTAGAGGCTCCTGTGAGCAGGAGGGACAGCTTTTGGTGATGACACCTTTGTTTTGGAGAGGATCAAGGCAACCCAAAGCCACAGGAAGAAACATGGTGTGACCTTGCCAGGTGTGGGTGTCATGGCAGCATGGGAGAGGTGAAGGGTGATACAGGCTTGGGCTCTTGCTCTCTGCCTGTACATAAACATAAGCCCCAAACGTCCCTAAGCTGTTGTCTGTTTTCTTGCTATTGTTATCCTCTGCTGTGAGACCTACTGAATACTTATCCATGGTGAAGTGGTTTGAGATCTCAGCCACTGCCATGATCTAAGTGTTTGATAGTGGTAATATTCAATATGTTTAGAAATATTTATTGACTGGCTGTTTGAATATCCAGTTTGAATAATTTTCTTGTTCAGGTTGCAGAGGATGGCTAAATATATCTCCCTGTGTAAACAGCATTTCCACCTCAAATAATATCAGGGGAGGAAAAAAGAGAGTGTACTTTCTCATAAAAATGCATTAAATAAAAATCATTAAATCCTGCGTTTTATCTCTGGTTGCCTAGTAACAACACAGCCACGTCAGTGAGCGCCATTATCTCAGGTACAATGAACTGCACTGCACTAAGGGACAGAAGCAGACTGAAATAAGCTATTTGTATCCTGTTATCTGTGCTAAATCATGGCATTGTGTTTTATTGAGGAAACTGGAAACTGAACCTTTTTTTTTTGGTGTCTATTCCTCCAAGTGCTTTAAAAATGGCAAAACTTTCCTCAGAATCGTAGCTCTGTTTTGAGGAATTCTTCAAGGTTTTTGCACAGTGACAGTAAAAAGTCTGTAAGTACTATTTTAAAGTGGAAAAATAATCTAAAAGAATCTTTTTCCTTAACTGATGCCCCAGCCATGGAACTCAAAACTGAACCCTGGTACAGGAAGTACTTGCGGATTTGGGATGGGCACAGACTTTGCATTAGGATGAGTTTCTGGGAAACCACAGATCAGGATTTGAGGCCAAGAAGGATACAGAATTGAGGTCCTTCTGTGCAAATGCTGTAACCACTGAGCTGCTGAGTTGCTATAGCCTTTTCTGATACTGTGTAATTGCTCAGTGATGACTCCATGTGCACTCAGGGGATAATAGCTGAGGGGGTGTCCCAGGGATCTGCAGTAGGGGAATGTTTTGTTTGAGAATCCCCTTTGGCACAGGATGGACGTTGAGCTTCTTAGTCTTGCCACCTTACCAGCAGCTTTTGGCAGAAGTGACAGTAGAATTCTAGTTGCCGTAATATATTAATATAGTATAAGCAAATTATATATTTTATATATATAAATATATATTATTAGTGTAAGTATGGAAGTCTTTGCATCTTAAACATCTAGGTGGTTAGTCAGGGCTTTTGACTGCATGATTGGATTTACGTGCCTAGGTTTTGGCTAAATCCTGAATCATAGATTCTTGTGGATCTGAATTTAGATAACCCAGTTATAAAGTACAGACATTACAATATCCTTTCCCAAAGGAACCTTACGTGAAAGATTTGAGTGAACACTTCTGGGAGAGTAACTATGAAATGCAAGCTCATGATCCTTAGAAAGCATAGAAGGGAAAATGGCAAAATATCAGGAATGCCTCTTAGGAAGACTGATTTCATGAGCTCAAAGACTTGGTAGATGAAGGCTACTGGGAGGTATAGCTAAGAAGAAATGAAGTTAGGGGAAGACTGTGTTAAGAGCTTGAGAATAAACTTTGCCAGCATGGAGAAAGCATTGGAAGAACAGCAGGAGTTTGACCTTGATCACAATCATTGCAATCTCAAACAGAGAAAGGAAAAATGACAGAAAGTGACACCAAGGTCAGATGTCTGAGGCTAAACATTACAAAACCCAAACAAACAAAAAAGCTTAAGCTCATAGGAGTAAACTCAGAAATCTCCAGCCCAGTACAAAATAAAGATGACTTGAAAGCAGCAAGAAATCTTTCTAAGAGTACATACATAGCGGCCTGGGAAACCAAGGACGTTGATACTTCACTGCTCAATGAAGAGAGTGAAAATACCAAGGCAGAGTACAAAGAAGGCTGAAGTGTTTAATGCCTTTTCTGCTTCAGTATTCAGCAATGTTAAAAAGCAGTTTGGTGGCTATTATGGCACCTGTAATAGAAGGTTAAAGAACAAGTCAGAGAAGGATTGGAATTGAAATCCAGATACTAGTACTGATTTGGAAAAGCAGCTCCCAGAAACATTTGCACACCATTGCCACAGTAATTTTAGTTTGCCAAAAAGAAGTCCACCCCAAGACCTGAATGCTTTTTTGTTGTTTTTATTTCCCTTCATTGTATTTGATTCCTTGCTTCTGTGTGTGCATTTATTAAAAGACAGAACAGAAAAACAAAACCATTTTGCAGGTGTTGTGCAGACCATCTTGTGATGATTTGAGAAGCACTGGAATTGACTGGGCTAGAAGGGAGTTCATAAGGTAGTTCTTTTTAGTTAACATGCTTCTGATTTTCAGGGGAATAAACTTTAATAGTTAATTTAGCTATGTGGTTTTGGTTTTTTTTCCCCCTATGGCTGCTTTTCTTTTATATATAAATATATATGAAAATAAATATTTATATTTGTATTCATTATTTTTATATTTTTATATATATATAACACCTCTAATTATGTGGATTCAGATTTGGCACCTCATTGCTGGAGTAGTCAATGTTAAGTGGTTAAAACTCATAGCAGATCAAATTGTTGCTGACTGCTGTTCAGATAGTTTTACCTACACACAACATTGTGCTGGAAGATTTGAATTTCTTTTTCTTTTATCTGTCTCTTATATTTTATCCCTTTCTAAATTGATTCTTTCTTGAATGAGTATTGTGAGCTTTCTCAGCATTCAGTTTCAGAAGTTCATTGCAGATGTGACTGTAATCTTCAATGAAAAAAAAATCCTTTTATCCTTGTCACATATGTTAAGAACAAATATGACATTCAGAAAGAACAAGCTAAAGCAAGTCCATGGTTGATCAGTAGATACTGCAGATTGCCAGGAAGTCAGTGTGCTGGGGAAACTGATGGAAAGCCTCTCTGCTCCTAAAGCTAAATTTAGGTTTTCTTTCACAACAGTTTATAGAAAGCCTGATATACTGTGCGTTTGAAGTATATTTCATTAACAGGACTCATGTCGTGCATCATGAGAATTTGAAAATTAATAGGATTTAAAATACTCTAGATTTAACTTTTCATTGTAGGTACTAATATGTGCAATAAATTAATGATGAATCTTACGCCCTGCTTTGTGTGTAAGATGCATTAATCAATCAGTCAATGATTTATCAGTCTTTGCATTTTAAATCACACATTATTATATCACTGAAAAGATGGTGCAGAGAGAGTTTTAGCCATGATTCAAGGAATTTATATGTATATATACTTTTATTTATGTGTCTCAAAGCAATAATTTTTTTTCTGTGCTATTAACATCTCTGATGGAGATTTCTGGTACACAAAGAGAAAGATTGGACATTCAAACTGAAAATCTTACAAAAAGTTCACAATGGGAGTAATTGCCTACTGATATGAAACATGCATTTTTTCAGGTGGTCAAAATACTGAGATTTGAAAAGCTGCAGCCTTGTAACTATTGCTGCAGTGAGAATTTTGGAGTAATCATTTGAATCGATAGCTCAGATTTTCATCGGCTCTTGCAGCATCCTTCCCTGGAAATGCTGTAGAATAGAATTATTCAGTGAAGAATGTGAGGATGTAAAGAGAAGTAAAGGATTGAGATACCAAGACTGTCTTGACTTCAAATCATGCTGATTTTTCAGGCTGCACAAGATGGTAAAAGAATGGATGAGGACCACTGAGTAGTTTTCTATTTCTGTCTCCCAAACGGTTTCCTGGTGTTTATTTGAAAGTCGCCTAGTCTTCCATTTTTTCCGAAAACTGTGTTAAATTGCTTTATAGAAAACCGCACTCATAAAGTCCAGTGTGTGGAAATGCACTCCCATTGATATTCCTATGAATTAGATACTACGTTCCTTAGTTTGCCACTTGTCATTAAGCTGGAGAAAGCGATAGCTAAACAAATCATAAAACAATTTCACATCTAAAGAAGTGTTTGGGTTTTTTTATTATAGAAAAACAGGCACATTTCTCCTTTTTGTTAACCTTTGGAATAAGACAAATGTTATTATACGAGGTTTTTTGTTCGTTTTGAAAGAAGTGGGGAAAAGCAAAGAGGAGAGCTGGGATATATTCCTGATCAAAACGGGGGAGGTATGTAGCCAATTGGCTGTGTAAGCAATGTGCTAAGGAGCACTTCTGCCCCCCAGGCTCTCGAGGTGCTGGATTTCTCAGTCACTCTGAGCATCAAGAGCTGCAAATGAAGGTACAAACATATCTAGCAATTTGTTTTTTAAGTAAACTAAATTTCTCAATAAAAATAGTTTCAGGTACCAATTTTTTCCCACAGTACCTTCAAAATAGACGCTTCCATTTTTATGCCAAAATTTTTGCCTATTTGAATTCCAGGCTGATGGAAGTTATACTGGTGTCTCATGGTTCTCCCTTGTTCTTTTCAGTGAATTGGGCAAGTTCTAATGCACCTTTGTTGCTGTTGCTTTGCGCTGTTGAGTTTTTTTGTTTTTGTTTTTGTTTTTTTTTGTTTGGTTTGTTTGGGTTTTTTTTTTTTTTTTAGTTGTATATCTTGAAAAGTCTTGTAGCTTTTGTAACACCTCGAGGTGCAGCCAGCTGAGAAACAGGCTTCCTAGCCTGGACAGCAGCACTCTTGATGCTGTGGTATTTGGTCACCTCCTGTAAGGCATTTAGCAGGGGTTACGTGCTTTGTGTTTGCCTTGGCCACCAGCAATTAGAAAAGACTCCTGTCCCCCCATACACCCTGAAGTAGACTATCCCTTGATTTTCCTGAGCTATGTGTGCACTCAGTTTCTCCTGGTGTTTATGCATTGAGAAGAGCTATTTTTACATGGTTTTGGTCTTAAATTTTACAGAAATGTGATGGTAGATGTGCTTCATTCATTCAAAATTAGAACTAATTTGTGATTTTAAGAAACTCCAGATCTGAGGGACTAAATTGAGCCATCATACAAGTAGAAATGAATTGCTGTTTGTGATGGATTCCATCAGATTCCATCAAGGTTGAACATATGCTAACCAAATGTATCCAGTTTAGACATCTGCCAGGAGGCTTATGGGAAAGGGGAGAACGAGACGAGTTATATGTAAGTTGGCCATCCAACCACGTACTTCAAGATGTCATCTAGACTTTCAGACACAAGAACAAAAAAAATTGCTAAATGAATGTAAAGGTTTCTGAGAGTGCTGAATTTTTCTTTGAACAATTGAGAGGAATCAGACAGCAAAGAAACCTATCATTAATGCATTTCTATTTTGAGGGGGCTGGGGAGGGAAGGGTTAAAAAACTAAATAAACAGTTTATATAAAAACTAGTTGAAATAAGTTGCATTAGAGTTCTGTTGGGAATTTTAAGCCAATTGGTATTGGCTTGATGTGCTTCATTGGTTATTCTGCCTGATTAATGAATACGGAGACAGAATAGGAAACTTAGTATGATCAGGAGATGAGATGAACTCTGTTATGACTTTGAATATCAGATGTGCTAAAGGCAATTTTTCACTGTTGCCAGAGGGAAAGAAATCAGAATTTTCTCATTAGGCTGTGATAAGCAAAAACTTTTATTTTTATGGTATGAAGGACTGATTTAGCATGTTTCTATCAGCTTCAGCATCGAGTAATATTTGTGGTTCTGTGAAGCACTTTATTCTTGGTTTTTATTTCCATGCATGTCTAGTGCTTTCCTTTCCAGGCAGCTCTCAGGAAGGATAATGATTAAGTGTAAGAAAAGTTTTACTTTTCTTAATGTTTGTTACTTACAGTCTCTTGATAACCCATATTCCTGTGGTTTCTGATTAATCTGTTGAAAGTGTCTAAGCCGCATGACATACTACCATCAGTTGTTTTCTTTCTTCCAGTCCTTTCCTTGAAAAATACTCTGACTACCTTCTTCCTTAACACTGCGGAAAAGTTTTATCGATGTTGAATATTTTGGGGTTTTGGGATATCAGCTATGATTTTGAAGGTGAAATGGACCACACTGATCCTTCGTTGAGAAAGAAAGTGGTAGCATGTAAAGTAGTTTTCAGAAATCTTTGTAAACTACCACTGTCTATAATGAATGTCTGAAATAATGAGGATAACTAATATATGTGTGCACATAAAGTGCCATTTCGAGATGGTGTGGCTTTTCCTTGCCTTTATTGAAATACCTGCGGGGTTTCTTTTTCTTACCGGCAAGAACCAGCAACATAATTTCTCAGAAAATAGCTGCTTATACATTGTTTTAGCTTGATTACCTTCCTATATGTCTCCTGCTTAGCACGCTCTGGTCTGATCCTTAGTTAGAAATATTCCTTGAATTTGGGGGTGGTTTAGTTGGACTTGCATAGCCTGGAAAATACAAAGAATTCCTTCTTGAATGGTGCAATTAAATCTCTGATTTTTTTTTTTTTTTTTTTTTTTTTACTTCTCTACCTCTTCTTTCAGTACTTAAATTCCTCTTAGTTTATTTTTGAAACTAAAGCTTAAATTTGTCTCCTGACCTTTAAGTTACATTTCTTTGAATGTGTGGGAGATGAGATCTCTTTCAGTCTCTTTTCATTTGTCATTTCTCTGATATGAGTAAGAAAATAAAATCTTTTGTTGAGATTAAAGCTAATTCTTTTTTTAGATTTCAGTCCTTCTTGGTAATATGTGAAGAATTTTAACAAAAAATGGTAGTTACTTATTTTACCTTCTAATCAGTTCAAAGGCTTTCAGTCGAATGTATTTTGAAAATAAGCAATGAAGTACAGGAATAATGTATTTAAAGCAACATACATTTTGTTTGCAAAAATGTTAAATGATATCATTCCAGTAGAGTTAATATTGTTAGCAGCTATTCTGTTCTGGAGTGGAAGGATCTGGGATGTGGTCAGTTCCCTTATTCAGCGAAGGTACCTAGTACAGGTTAAGCAGGTTCTTTGCCATTAGCTAGCCCTTAACAAATGAAGACTATGTTCACAGACTGTGGGGTTTTTGTTTGTTTTCTTCTGGCTCTTCTCCCATTATTTTAATTATTTGATTGAAAAATAATTACATACTATAATCTAAAAAAATATTTTCCAAAATTGCCTTTTCCAGATCTGAGAAGGCAATTTTAAATGTATTCCATGTGGATGGTGATGTTTCATTTTGTGTTAAGAACTTAGGTACTGAGTACAAATTGAGCACTTTATAATTAAAGGTAAGAACATAATTATGTTCCAGTTTTTGTTGTCACAACTATCATCTAGTTGAGTATAGTAAAAATAAGCACTGAGTACTATGAAATCACCTCATTTCATCAAGAAAGCACAAGTCACAAAACGTGATCACAACCAGCATGAGTTCATCGATTGCTTATATCAAAACAATTAGATTTTAAGACGGGTGTAGGAAGGAATCACGCCTTAGGTGTGCCTGCTGCAGGAGGCTGGGTTAGTTGATAATACTGGGACTGGTGGATTGCTGGATCTTAAAGTAGTCTCTCATACTTTTAATTCAGGTAATTTTACAGTAGAAAATAGTGTAAAATCCAAATGAATGAATTTAAGGAAGCAAGAAAACAGCTATCATTTATCACTTTTGCTTTGTGATGCATACAACACTTGTGCAAATCATCAAACAAGCAATTCCATCAATTTAATGAAGTAACTTCAGTAACCAATAATAGTTAGCAGACTTTGCTTTTTTCTTCATTATCTACTTTGTGAACTTCTTGAGGAAAAACCTGCAAGTTTCAGTTCATGCTTACAAAATACATTTTTACAGTACATATTTATAGGCATGGTTGATGGCATTTGTTGTTGAAGTAGCTAATCTTTTATAAAATCACTTCTAGAGTGATTTAAGTGAGTCTGCCTAAGTGAGTTTTTGTTTTGGGTAAAACTGCCCAGTTATGAGAAAAAAAAAAAAAAGGTGAAAATACATTGTTTTGAGAATGTTATTTTCTTAGGATTATTCCTTTGAGAAATGTCAATATCTCCTGCTTTTGAACATGTTCTTGAAACTTAAGAATATCGTGTATCCTAGCTGTGCTAAAATGTGGCTAGCTTAAAAATTTCTGAAGAAGTATAGTTCTATGTATATGGCAGAACTTTTTCAGAGGCTGGTGGTTAAATTTTTCATATTGTTTCATGCATGCACACAGCTTTACATATACATAGCTTTTGTGCATAATCAAGTATGCTTCCTCTTTTCTTTGAGGTTGTTATCCCAGAACTGCTATGTGTGAGTACCTAGAGCAGGTAATTTAGTGCCGTCTGTTTTTTTTCTTTGCTGTCAGCAGTACCACATGGAGGAAGAGGTAAAATGCGTGGAACGGAAAGGGATGGTTGGAGGAGACAGGCAGCAGGTGCAGAGATGTGTGAGAAAAGAGATTAGGACTGAGGCAACTAGAAGTGGAGGTAATTGAGGAGATTTAGAACAGAGAAGACAAAGGTGAAATGAGTATAATAGCAGAGGCTCCTAACTTAGGAGGATGTGTAGCCACATCACAAAAAACCTGGAGACAAACCTAGGAGATTTATGTCAGCTTTGCTTCCCTAACAATCAGCTATGACATACTGGCAGCACACCTCACTGTTCTTCTCGGTGGTATTCACAGAGGATAACAGTCTACTAGGAACAAGGAAAAAATATAAATGTACATAGGATCTTCACTGGTATGGAACGGGCAAATAAAGAATGGCTGTGTGCTATTCCTGTATTGCAAAGAGAAAGAAGCACACCGTGAAATTACAAGACATAATAAGAAATGTTTTTCATACTAGTTAAATTGTAGAAATGCAATGACAGAGTCTTTTGGGTTCCAAGAAAACTATTAGACAAGTTCACAGTGCATCAGAAGCTATGAAGCAAGGTTGTCTATGTCCAACCTCTGACTGAGGATGTGCTTAAACTGCACGTTGCTAGAAGCTGGTACCACACCGTCTTTTAAGCTCCTGCTCTTTGCCAAGAAGAGAGGTTACTGGACTAAATGGACCTTCAGTGTGACCCAGGTCAGTCTCATTAGGCTAAAGGTTCTCTAATAAATCTGAACTTCACAGATTTTTACTGTTCCCCTGTCCCTCGGTATGCTTATGAAGACATTTATTCCAAGTCTGATGTGAGTAAAACATGGTGATTATTGACCAAGATGCGCCTTTATCAGACTACTTGGTAGTTGCTTGCTTTTTAAAGTTGTTATAAAAGTCTCTTCTGGGATGGCTATTGGCTGACCGTCATTTCATTACCATATGATTTTGGCAGGAGTAGAAATTTCATGGTCTGGCTGATCTTAGAGTCAGAAAAGGACAGAACTGAACTCAGAAGATCCTCTGTTTCATCTCCCTGCATACAGGCAGAACTGAGTCAATATTAACTTGCTTTGCTCTTTCCTGTAGCCCAGTAAGTTTGTATAGTGTGGTGTTAATTTCCAGTGACCTGTTTTCAGAGTGTATTCCACTGTTTTACAATATCAAAGCTTTTTGTGAAATTCAGTCTAAACAATTATAAACAAGACTGACTTTTTTTTTTTTCTTGTGTCATTAGCCATGGGGAATGGTTGATCACAGTTTCTGTGATCTTGGGTGAACCAGACACATACAATGCTTCCTGATAGCCCTTATTTTGTTTTTTAAATTTTTTTTAACTTCCCATGATTTTATAAATGTTACAGTGACATCCTGACTTTTCAAGTAGTGAACTGAAGAAGTGCTCTAATGAGTTTGTTTGAGCGTCTAAGGGGCTAAATTTGATTTCATTCTTCTCCTGTTTTGGACACTTGACCCGTTGTAATGTTTTATTCTACTTATGTTCTGCCAGGTATTTCTATTATTTCAGTTTGAAGAACTGAAGTGTACTAGGATAATTAAGATAGTGATAGAGAGATTTAATAAAGCCAGTGTAAAAATAAGCTACTTAAAAATGCATAGGTTTTGTTAAGCTCTCTCTCTCCCCCAGTCTCTTTCTCTCTCTCACCACCCACACACGCATGTTTTTGATTTTTCCCCATAATAAGGAATTATATTGTCATTTCTGGTTATAGCGTAGTTTTATGAAAACTGAGATTTAAAACTAAAACAGCTGAAAACATTTCGCGTATCATAAAGGACCCAATTAGGCTGCAGAAATAGGTTAAAAGGTACATACTCAAAGGAAAGGCCTTTTTATTTTCAAGCGTTTTGGCATGAATAGTTGTGTCATTGTAATTTCCTTGCCAATTTTTGGTCAAGAACCGGAGTTCTTTATCCTTCTTACTGGAAGTTCATAACCTTCAAGGTTCCCTTTCTCTCTCCGGAAGCCTTCAGAAATTCTGAGATAAAACTGTAGATGAGTAGCTGAATTTCCATAAGCAAAAATAAATCAAACTACTTTAAAAAGGGAAAAGTAGATGTAAATTACAGAAGGAAGTGATATTGTGGAACAAATGACCATTGATTCTATGAGTGCTGATACCAAAAGGAATGGCAGAAGGCTCTTGTGAATCATAGTGGAGAACAGCTTTTATGTTCTGGGTATACTTGCAGCTAAACCAGTATTCAGAAATGACTGAATTTATTCATTCTGCTCCCATTGTCAGCAATCAGACAAGATTTGCAAGAACATTTATACCCAGAAAGAAAACCAATAGTGTGAAACTCTTGAAACAATGAAAGGATTTTTGAGTCATGCATCAGAGCCTTCCCAGAAGAGGGAACTCAGCCCATATGGTCTCTTGAAGTTACTGTTCAGCTTCACCTGTGTAGAAAAGATGTAAACATTTTCTATCTTCAGTCATATTGATGAAGTTAAGATTTAAAATGAACATGTGATCAAAGCAATCTAAATGGTACCAGAATATTTTGATTGGCTAATTAAAAAAAGTGCAGGAGGTAGTGTGCCCTGATTAGTTTCCTCTTTATGCTTTGCCAGACTTTGTGTCTCTTGGGTGGGATGCCATATAACTACAAGGACACTGAGGTGCTGGAGCGTGTCCAAAGAAGGGCAACAAATCTGGTGAAGGGTCTAGAGAACAATTCTTATGAAGAGCAGCTGAGGGAGCTGGGGTTGTTTCGCATGGAGAAAAGCAGACTCGGGGAAACCTGAAAGGAGGCTGTAGTGAGGTGGGGGTCAGTCTCTTCTCCCAAGTAACAAGCGATAGGACAAGAGGAAATGGCCTCAAGTTGCCCCAGCGGAGGTTTAGATTGGATATTAGGAAAAACTTCTTCAGTGAAAGAGTAGTCAGGCACTGGAACAGGCTGCCCAGGGAAGTGGTTGAGTCCCCATCCCTGGAGGCATTTAAAAGCCGCGTAGATGTGGTGCTTAGGGACATGGTTCAGTGGTGGACTTGGCAGTGCTCGGTTACTCGGTTGGACTCGATGATCTTAAAGGTCTTTTCCAACCTAAATGATTCTATGACTTTATAATGATTTTTGATGTTTACAGGGATTCTTCTGTACATGACAAAATAAAGCCTGAGGCAAGGTAAGCAGAGAGAAGAACGAACAGCAGGATAGATAAGATGGAGAGTGGAATAGGAAGAAAACTCACACACATCCTTTTAATTATTAATATGAATGCTCTCCTGCACGTCTCATTGAGGTTTAGGCTGTGGATGTGTTACAGAAAAGACTCGTAAAGGAATATGAAACTTGAAAGGGAAGTGAATATGCCCAGCTATGGAACTATTTATTTTTGCATTATCATTCTTATCTAGAAAGATGCTTGTGTTATGTCTTGCAGTGGTCACAGAAAGTTAAGTTGCTAATTCCCATAGCCATGAGATTGCCCCGTTTCACTTCTGTTGGCACAGCTTCATCTGTGGTAGCAGTGCTGGCAATACTGATGGAGGCTGCTGGCAGCCCATCTACAGTGTCTCAGCTGGAGTATCATCTAGTTCCCTGTGAGCAGAGTTCGGAGAGAGACTTGGAGCAATCAGATGACGTGTACTTCCCCTGCGCAAATTCTTTCTTTTTCATATAAAGATAATGATTAATTTCGCTTGCAGAACTGGATGATATGTATTCTTGCAGACATTACATGCAAATTTTTAATCCCTTTTCAAAATTCCATTTTATTGCTATATGGATATGTTAACATACTTAATTTTAATTACATTTGATGCTTATTTCACATAATGGTAGAACATGGAAGTTCCGAAACACCAGTAAGAGTAGTAGGGGGCTACCTGTGAAAACAAAGGTGTTCCAGTCTGCAGGGATCCATAGGCTCATTTGAAATCCCCAGGACAAGATACAGTTGGTCTGTGCTATGTTTATTTAGGATAATATACGGAAATAATAAATAATTGTGTTGATGGTTCTTGTGAGCAAAAGCTATCATGCTGACTGCTGTTTCCAAAGAGACAAAATTACCAATTAACCAATTAAGGGAATGGGGTGACTAATAACAAAATCCAACAATTTATTGTTGGATAAATTATTTATCTTGTCTGTTCTATGGCGGGAGAAGTATAGTGTGTCAGGTTTTCTGACAGCATAATTCTGTTGAAGTTGGTTGAATTGTGCAAGCAAACATTTTGGTTTTATAATCTCAGCTACTACAGCAAATAAATGTAGTTCTTTTATGAGAAAGTTCAAATCAGTAGCAATTAGTATTTCCCCAGGCCTAATTTTCTACCTGATAAATGAAGACAAATTTAATTAGAAAAGGTGAATTTGGGAATTCTGCTGGTAGCAGATGATCTGCTTGCATATGGCTTCATTGAAAAGTCTTGTCTCCTGCTTCTCCTCCTTTTTGAGCATGTTCTGATAGGAGTCAGTGCACTGAGAGTGCAGTGTGCTTCAATTGTGTCCTTCAGGATTTTTTCATTTTACCTTGTGTTTGACTTGATCTCCATATAAATTTTAAAATTCATGTATAAAATAATAAACTTCAAGTGAGATAGGGCATGGATGTGATTGCACCGTTTTTTCATGAGTACAGTAGTCTGAATTTTTAAAATACTGACTTGATCGTCTCTCGTTATCTTGCGGATAAGGACTTTCTGGATGTGTGATTCTGCTCTCCATGAACACTAAGGTTGGTGTCGCTGTGGCTGTTACTGGTCTTCCTTACCGCCGTTGCCTTACAGATTTCACAACTTGTCTCTTCCTGTCTGTTTACCCCGGGGCTTTTTTGGGGGATCATCTGAAACTGATCCTGTGGTCTTTAGTTTGTTAATTTTTCCTCTCCCTCTGCTGCTTTTAGGGTGGATTTGTTCGTTTGTTTATTGTCACACTGCAAGGCACAGTAGGGAGGTAATTGTCTATCAGATGTACTATAGATTTTATTATTGATCATTGTGCAGTAACAGTAGGATGTCAAGCTGAATTTTAAGCTCTTTAATGTTGCTTCACTGGTGTTGGCTGCTAAGTGATGTAACCCTACTGATATGTCATACCCTGGGTCTTGTTTTGGGGTTCTTAGATTTTGGCCATTCCTGAAGGTTTAACTAGTTCCTGGTGATAAAGCAGTTTGGAAACTTATTTAATTTCTTTTTGAGTAGATTGTTTCAGATGTTATCTTTGACCTGTTGCTTTAACAACATACATTTTCTCTGTTGTCAGATGCAGGTACAGCCCTAACAGTAGTGTCTGTTTTGTGGCAGTGAGATGTGCTCTCTGCACCTGAGACTTGTCAGGGAAAGCACCAGACATGGCTGAGGGCCTGTGCTGCAGGCATCTGGCCATAGCAGGGTCTCCAGCTAGACCACCCTGAACTCAGGTGTAGAAGGAAGGAAAACCCTGTTGTCTGTGGTGCTCCAAATAGGTGACATTTCAAATGTACTATGTGTGGATCGGTGCCATTTTTTGCTGAATCTCTGTTTCACTAATTGTAGAGACTTACAGGTATTCATGTCTTTCTTGCAATCAATGAATTACAGTTAAAATGTTTTTAATTTTATTTTTTAGTACACTATGGAGAAACTTCAAGCCACCTTCTGTGTTTATATCCTTAAAATTCATACTTCTACTTTGTACTCTGACATTTTGTTACCTGTATATTGTTGCTTTCTGTTTGGATGGAAAAGATTTGTTGGTACAAACAATTCTGATGTAACTGTACATGGTATATTTCTTTAAGGTGGTCATACAAACTGGGCTGTTAAAACATAAACTACTTCCAATTTGTATGTAGAAATATCCTTTGAAAGAGGAAAGATAAGCATCTAAACCAGCCTGTTTTAAAGGGTATATCTATTTTGTCCCATTCCTTAGTTTTCTTGATTTGATCCACTGTATATTTAATATTTGAAACTTCATTGCTAATAAAATCTGTCATTGAATACTTTTTTCTAAATATTTTTGCTTTCCGTTTTCTCTCTGTAGGTGGAAGAAATCGTTGATATCGGAGCATTTGCCCCGGAAGACATTCATGTTCCCAAAATCTATGTTGATCGTCTGATACAAGGAGAGAAGTTTGAGAAGAGAATTGAAGTAAGTAGTTGAGCTTCTTGGTCACAACATTTTTCAGCTTGGGGTGTATTTTAGAATTTACAGGGTTTTTTCTCTATCCACCAAGTCTTAGCACAGAGAAAATAGTGTGAGAAAGACCTGTCAAGTTTTGCTGAGTACTGGAGCTTACGTATGTACTTAGGTAGTTAGTAGGTGGCCTGAGAATTGAGCCTTGTTTCTTACACCTCAGCCTCTCTGGTTCAGTCCCTGAATAATGTAGAGCAACTGCCTGTAGTCCTGGATGACTTTAACACAGTTGAAAGTTTGATAGAAAATGCTACTTCATTCTCCTTCCTTCTCTCAGTTCACCTTCTGTAGACACAACAAGGAGAACACCTAGACTAACAGCTGACTTTGATGATTAGATACTTTATTTTCTACTGGAGTGCTTTTGACGTGGGCACATAGGACCAGTCTCACTCAGCTCCTCGTGCTGTGTACTGAAGTACGTTACATTGCAAAGGTTCTGGAACCTTTCTTTCCTTTTATTTAGTCAGGAACTTTTTTAGTCAGTGGCATTTCTGGTCTGAATGAAAGATATCAGTAGCTATTAAAAATTGCAGCAATAATATTCCATCACTGAAAACATCCAAGAAAATTATGATTATGTAACTGTTCTTCTTTGTTTCTGTGGCTTTGCCTCACTCAGGCTATGTCCCTATATTAATTTTGGTGATATGACAGCACTTTTAAAGTGCAGTTGAAAATTCTGTATTTCTCCTGTGTCTCTACTCTGGAGGTGGGAATTATTCAAAATGTCATCAGAAGAGCTGATGGAGCGGGAGATATACGACACAAGGAAAAAAACTTCTTGAAAAAAAAAAGTGCAGAAAGAAATTGTAATAATTAAACTTTTATTAAAATCAAGTCACAAAGTCCTAAAAAGTCATACAAGGCATTTTCTCTGAGTAAACTCCTTTATGAATGTTAAGGTTAAAAAGCTTTTTTTTTTCCTTCCATCTGTTCATTCTGCAAAAGCATATTGCATGTTGTTGAGTATTTGACTGGAAACAGATGTGTCAAACCTCTTCTTTTTTTTTTTTTTTCTCTGGGCATGTTGTGTTAGACTGCAATTAATGACCTGTTTTCTTCTGAGTGGATGCAATATCTCACAGAAAAGCTTTTACCTTTCATGAGAGAAATCCATTTTGCATTTATTAAACTGCTGTTCTTGTTGCAGTTTGGCAGCAGATGAAGAGGTGACTGTCCAGGGAAGACCTTTATACAAACACCTGATTTTCTTTGGCTTGGCTGCATGAGTGGATACACCTATCTAGTCAACTGCCCCCTTCCCTACATGCTTAAAAAAAAAAGGAAGTGAGAGGGGGGAAAAAAAAAGCTACTATAAACTGCACAGCAAAGTTGTAACAGATACTGGTTTTGTTTGTGTAATTTTGTAATTCTTGCAGTGGCGCCTCTCATTAATGGAACTATAGGAAGGAAATAGCAGATTGATTCACTCTTCCATAAAAGATTATATATGAAGGAAGTGTCTGTACATGTGAAAGCATTGGGTATGATAAGTGGTAAGAGGAAAGATGAGGAATAAAGAGAATAAAGAGAAGCTAGTCTGTCATAATTCTTACTGGCTTTAAATAGCAGTTCGTGCCTAATTTGACTCAGACATGGTCCCTCTAGCGCAAGTCATTCATACTTTCTATCTAACCTTCCCTTTGCTGCAGAGAAACCCTATGTGATTGTTCTTACTTCTTCCATAACTCGCAAGTGCAGCAATTCTAAGGAAAATAGCCAAGGCATAAAAAGAAAGTTGCTGGGAAATTCAAGAGGATTGATACTAATTGTTTCTGACTGCCTAAGAGGAAAGTGACTCCCAACATGGGGAAAAAAGACACTGCAAGAATTCTTTTGTGGTGATGAAAAGGAACAGAGGATAATTTTGCCTGGTATTTTCATTATGGCCTGAAGTAGGAGAGGATGTGAAGACATAGGGGGATGCAGGACATGATGTTGCCCAGAGCAGTTCTATATGTGTGCAAGAGATGTGCAAAGAACATAATCTATGTAAATAATAATTTACAAAAAAGATCTTACAAACTTCTTGAATGTCATGGCATTTTCACCTACATGTGATTCAGAAAGCATCAACTTAAGGCCAGGAAGTCTCAGGGAACAACTTCAGGCAGATTTATGCAAAATTATACAGATTTATGTTTGAAAACTTAGTTGCTTAGCTCCCAGTATCTTTAGATGACTGGCATTTGTCTGTCTCATGAATATAAATCTAGAATAGCACCGCTGAATTGTATGAATGCAGAAAGAGAGCAGTATTTGTATTTTAGGCTGACATTTTACAAATGTATTTAGGTGTCTCTGGGATAATGAATCTCAGACTTGCTAGTATTTGCACTAATGTTTGGTGCCTTCTTAACCACTTGTCTATGTATCATGTACTCTCTCAGCCTTGGCAATACAGACAAAGAAATAACTTTCTGCTCTAAAGCTATCATTGGGGATATTTGATGACTCCATTGGCTTAAATAAGCTTGAACTGATAGAATAAAAGGACATTTTTTGTAGAAGATGGATAAATAATGCTATTCTTAGACCAAGTATCTCAGTGCAATCACAAATGAGGCTTTTATGTCTTGAGAAGCAAGAATCTGGATTCTAATCTTTAATTATGATTACTTCTTCTTTGGCAGCGTTTATCAATCCGAAAGCCTGAAGACTCAAAAGCCAAGCAAAAACCAGGAGACAATGTGAGGGAGAGGATCATCAGGCGGGCTGCTTTAGAGTTTGAGGATGGCATGTATGGTATCCTTCAGCTGTGCTATAGGTTAAAGGACGACTAACTAGAATAACAACTGCAGCTATTTTGTTTAAGACAGGTTAATTACCATGCTCATTGTCTTTCCCAGAGTCTGGCATTCTCTCATTTTATTAACACCCTATTGAAACAGATGGGATGTTAAGACATAGAGTACCTGGAGTACGTTAGCAGTTGAATGTTACTACGTTTGAAATGAAGCTTACTTGCACTGTGGGTTGTTTATCATGTAAAACATTTGACAGAATGTAATTAGACAGTCCAAATGCCAAAATAATTCATCACAAATATGAGGCATCTAACTAAAAATGAAAGTGTTCGTGAAGAGAACTGTTCTAATTTAATCATAGTACAATGATAACTTATTTTAATTTACTAGTTTGCAGTAAGCGTGTACCTGTTTGTGCCTTAACCAATTCTCTTCAGCTAATCTGGGTATTGGAATCCCACTGTTGGCCAGTAACTTCATCAGTCCAGACATAACTGTTCACTTACAGAGTGAAAATGGAGTCCTGGGTTTGGTAAGAATATATCTTGGTCACATATTGCAGTGCACTTACTTTGCAGTGGCTGGGTTTTGTTCTCTGCCCATGCCCAACTTGATTATCATTTTACTAAAAATCATATTCAAATATATGCCATATTATATGATCATAAAATTCTCATTGTAGTGCAGGGAAGTTTTTAAGGAAATGCTCTTTTTCAGGATTATAGTGCTACTTTGCTAAGTATGTTCTTAAGTACATGTTTTGCTGGAACAAGTCAGAACCTTCATTAATTTGCAAGACCAAGCCTTGTAAGCCATATCAAACATAATTTTAAATAAAGCTTAAAGTGAATATTATTTTCACTGTCATATGGCTTTATGAAGTTGCACCTACACACCTTTTTCTGAAAAATGTCTGTCACATTGGTTAAAAACAACAAAAAAGAAAAACCCAAACCAAACAAAATCCCCACTTCATGGTTATTTAGTAATTCTAACAGCCTCTAACAATATGTCCATCAGCCCTGATAATGTCAGTTGATGTAAATTGTGGCTTGTGTCATCAGGGATGTTGTTCTGATAAAGAAAAAGAAAAAGCATGTCTGTGATGATCTGTTTTCAGTAATAAGCATTAGAAATAATAAAGCAGTTATAAATTGTATCTCAAAGGTATTTTAATAAAAAGCTGACTTATGTCTGTGTTGTTATCAGGGTCCTTATCCGCTTGAAAATGAAGTAGATCCAGACCTGATTAATGCAGGTATAATTTTTTAAATAAATTTAATTTATGGAAAATGGTTATTCATTGTTAATCTAAAAATTTTCTTTTGATTCAGTATTTGAGCCCAAACTCCTGTGTTATTTACTTATAAATATTAATGTATTTGTCGTCTTGTAAGTGAAGGTTGGTTTTGGTCAATGGAGATGTTTAATATGCTAGTTAGAGAGCTTATGCTTTGATGCATTTTAGTAGCTACTGAAGGAAACTCTCTTCCAGGCCAGGCAGTAAAGGGTCAAATCTTCCTTTTCAGAAGTGAGATTGTTTTGTGAAGCCTATATGCAAATATAGATTTGGTTTCCTGCTACTTTTCACCTTGTGTCTTCTAGAAAATGGTTTTCAATTATTTATGTTTGGGACATGTTTTAAAACGTCTTGTGTCTAGTGGCCTGGTTTATTCCTGGCTAGTGAGTTGCCAGGAATGCAAATCATTTGCATTTGGAGAGGAAGCGGTAGCCAGGGCAGGGAGAAAGAGCTCCCCAAATGGGACCTGGCAGACTGGAGGGCTCTGCTGCTGGCAGCTGGTTTTGCCACTTTACGGGGGGGAATGCCAGTACTCACATAGTGGTTTTGCTCAGCTATTTTGGGGCATTTCACCTCAGAAGCAGCCATGCAGTGTAAAAGCTTACGTTTATTTACGGTTTAGTGCATCGGTCTGATTTCTGTTTTCTTCATGGAAAGTTTTGCCTGTGTCTGTTCTCTGTTTCCATGTAAAATTATGCCTGTATATTGCATTGTGACAAACAGAAGCAGGCCTTGGCACCTCATAAATTCTCATGGATGTTTAATGGCATAGGTTATAGACCCATACCTGACATCTTAGAGTTGGTTTTTCATATGGAAAACCTATGCTTTTTATATTTTTAATTTATGTATACATACATACACATATATGTATGGGTGTGTACATGTGTATCTATATAGACGGTACCTTTCTCAGTAGCTGTTAGCAAGTACAATTAAACTATGAGAAGTCAAAGGACATAAAGCACTGATGATCAAACAAGCTTTTAATTTGAGAGTGCAATCCAGCAATTGTTCACTGACTTAAAACATTTGCTACCTGGCTTAACTAATTGATACCATTATTATACTGCAGTGTTATTGCCTCTGTTTCAGTATTGTGTTCTAAATAAGAAATGATTTAAGGCCATCTTCTGATATGAAATTATTAAGGAATTGAGTCCAGCATTTCACCAGTAGCTAGGTAACTGTTGTGATACACTGTATGAAGGAAAATGTCAGAGGCACATGAGAGCTGTGCAATGCTTGAACTGAAATTGAGGGGTTTTTTTCCTTAAAAAATTATTGCAGGTGTCACTGGAAGGAAAAAAATATTTAGAATAAAAAACTTTTACTATAAAAGGTGAAATTATATGCACTCACATTAGAACTGAAGTTCTAATATGGGTGCATTAGAAATGAACATGTTAACAGAGTGATGATGGAAAAATAATCCAAGAACTTGATAAATACTCTAAAAAATCATTGTGCTTTTATGTGGATGTCGAGATGATCTTGAATTGTTATTTATGGTTGATAAATATTTTTGAAGAGATAGTCTTGCAGGGATGAAGCTAACCTAAGAGGTCAGAATGCAACATAGAAATCAGATTGTTGTAGTATTGGTCATTCAGTGCTAAGCACTTTCACATCTTCCTCTGATGCTGCAGTAGACAGGACACAGGATAGGTGAACCTCAGCTCTACCACCAAAATTGTTATTGTTATCATTGCTGAAACATTCAGAAGCTGCTAAATCCCACTGACACTTAGTTGAATTAAGACCATTCTAGGTGCTTTCCAGCCAAATTTATAAAACCATGTGAAGAAAACAAACTAAATGGCAAAGGAATACGATTTAATTCTGTTTGCATTCATCGACTGATTTGGTCCAGAATCAGCCCCCAAAGTCCGCGTTTTCAAAATATACTCCTGGTTTGGGCTTTTGCCAAATTTTTATCTGCAAATGTAATTGTATTTCCCTGAAATATGTACGGGGTTTTTTTGTTTGTCCCATTTTCTGAATGTCTCACATGAAGTTTTATCTTCACTGTAATTGAAAGGTAGACTTCTGTCTTAGAGCAGAAATATTTACAAGTACTGACTTCCTGAGAGCATTTTCAAGAAGTGGGTAATATGGTGCTCTCGTTACATTATTCCGCGGCCCTCAGTCTGTGTCTTTTTCTTCTCGGCATTGCCTTAGCTTGCCACTTTATCCAACATGGTTCTCTCTCCATGTTGCTGCTTGCAGGCTGTGTTGTCTCTCCCACTACCTTGGGTGGGTGCCTGGTAGGGAAAGACAATTCAGGCAGTCTCCGCAGGTGTGGATGTTAGCATTCTTGTGATCTAACTGCAAGACTGCTTGTATGACCTTAATTCTATACTATTTTGTGTGTCAAAATTTAATTTCCGTACAGTGTCTTGGCATATAATATACATCAAGTGAACTCAATAAATTAAAGCAGGTAACCTAGGTCTCTATTTTAACTTTCCTACATTGTTTCCTTCCCTTTTCCCATCTTCTTAGGTAATCCCATTGTGGTTTTTTCCCTGTTTTCTGGAAACTGTTTTATGATGTCTCATTCCTCTTCTCCTTTGTTGTTACACTTTTTCTTCACAATGTCATCTGGTGCTGAAGTCTTTTTTTTCTCTCAGGTTTCCCATGCTTGGTTTATAATTTCACCTTCGGCTGTGTTTCGTATGCCTTTCCAGAGTCACTCTGTATACATGGTTGTTGCTTAGACTTATTCGAAGTGCTGGCAGGAGAGGAAAGAGAGGGCTCTGAACAGAGTCAAAATAAGACACTTCCATGTGTGCTCCATTGCTTGACCCGAGCACTGTGCAGAGAACAGTGCAGCACACAGAAGCATATTTTCTTGTGCACTTTAACAAAGCAAGAGCAGTCTAGATCTGTCATTTATTTTTCTGTATTCTACATCATTGTCACTCTCGACTGTTCAATCTGGTCTGCTTGCTCTTCCTTGCAACCTCCCTGTTTCCTGAAGATGCTCTTTCTCTGTTTCAAAAGAGAATTACCTCTCACTTTTTCTGTGGAGAGAGCAGGAAGCTGAAGTACACAGATATTTCTTAGCCTCTGGTGTCAGTGATGTCTTGCCTGGAACTGCTGGTGGTCAAAGCTGGCGGTCATTGCTGGTGGCAATCCTATCATTAAAAACTGTAACAGACTGCTTCACAATTCATTATGATTGATTAGGTTTACATGTGATATAGTAAGTGTAATCAGGTCCATAATTGTACAGAATCCAAAGGAATTTGATAAAAACAACTTTATTTCTTGGTTAATAGCTGTGACTTCATTTGTCAGGGAGACAAAATACATACATACTATAGCTTATTTCTTTTACAGGTAAGGAGACAGTCACGGTTCTTCCAGGTTCTTCCTATTTCTCTAGTGATGAATCATTTGCAATGATAAGAGGGTACGTAACAACACAAACCCTGGTCTTCTGAAATAGGAAAAGAATAAACTGAGTCAGTGACTGAACTCATTAGTAATTCTTTGAAATGTGGTTAGCATTTAACAACCTGTAAAATGATCATGGACTTAATCAGTGATGGTTTACAGAGGATTAGGTCTAGCTATTGGAAGCAGAAAAACACTGTAACTAATAGATACCATAGTGATGTTCGTGTCTACCACCACCTGGCCATACATAAACACATTTATAACTGTGTTTTAACAGCTACTTTTTGGTCATTTCCAAGTATCTAATCTGTACTTGCACTCTGTATATTCTCTTTGCTCAGCTTGCAATTGTGATCCTTATTCCACCTCCCTAATGGAAATTCACTGTCTGCACCTGTTTTTTGTTTGTTTTTTGGGAAGGAGGTTGGATGCAAACAAACGCTAAATCCTAATGGCTCTGAAAAGATAATGAGTGCATGCAAATATGTGAAGGAGTGCACTTAAAAGTATGAGTTCAGAGCTGATTGACTGTGCATGCAATTAACCAAAACCAGACAGAAGTAATAACATTTTGAGGCTCCGTAGGCAGACAGAAAAATTTGCATCAGTGATACATCTAGAGGGGAAAAAAACTCAACTACATGTGTGACAAAATGGTTGCTAGCTCTGTGGTATGCCACCGTTTTTATATTGATGTAATGAGAATGTGAACAAAAGCTTGTTAAGATTTGTGGGCTGTTACTTGAACATGATATGCTAATTGCACACTTTCTGTTGCCAGCGGCCATGTTGATTTGACGATGCTTGGAGCTATGCAGGTGTCTAAGTATGGTGACCTGGCCAACTGGATGATTCCTGTAAGTAGGTGTTTGTACTACTGTCAGTGCACTATATTTAGGATAATATAAATGTAGATGAGGGTCAGGCAAAGGAGAAAAGGGCTAGAGCAGAATGGGGGTTGTGGAGCTCAAAGCATTAAAATAGAGGATATGTGCAGCTTTAAGGTTAACAGGTTTACTTGCATACTGCTGGCACCAAGCAATCAATTATCAGGAGTCAGCCCTCTAAAATTATGTTTGTGCTAAGCATTGTGAAAAGCTAAACATGATTTATGTAAGCCTTTTTCCTTCCTCTTGGGTCTATGCCTTTCAAATGTCATGATTTTTTGCTGAGGACTGATGCTTTTTCTTGAGAGTGACAACTCTTGTAGAGTTGTACCTGGAGGAAGAACTTGAAGGAAGGTGTAAAATAGCATGTAGCTCATCATAAAATTATAAAAAAAATGTCTGCATTCTTTCTGTCAGTGTTCGTCTCAAAGGATCACAGCATTGCCATTTTGAATACATGTAGAAGGAAGCAATACTATTGTATTTACCCAAATAGTCCTACAGGTTTCAACCATAGAAATATAAGCTAACCCCAGTGTTATTTAAGCAGCTGATGACATTAAGCCATTCTTTGAACACAGTTTATGTTTTAACATTAAACAACATACGTATCTTTCACATGGTTTACATGTCTGATATTTTCGATGGCTTTCAATAGGGCACTTTGTGATACGGTTTGTATCAGAGATGTCTAGAAACAAATTTCCTTTTTAGCCTGGTTTAAGGTAATAAAGCATATTTCTATCTGTCTGAGCAGCGCTAACAGTTTCAGGAAAGTCTTTGAAAACTGGAAGCTGGGTAGAGGAGGAAAAAACCCCAAATTTATGTCCTGTCTCTTGGAGAAGTGTTAGTTGAGCCCAGCAGTCTGTGTGACTTCTCCAGCTAGCCTGTGTGTGCACATGTTGTGGAGCAATGGCTGCAGCATAAGCTGCTTTTAGTGAGAGGAGACAAAGGCAGGGTCTGTACAGGCCAACGTGGGAGAAAGGCTTATCTGAAGGGCTATTCCAGGTGTCTGTGTGAGCGATTGTAGGGGATGCGAAGGGGTTATGGCTAGGTTAGGAATATGGCACAAAGGAGAGAAATCCATAAGAAAACAGTCTTAGGTGTTCTCACAGCACAACCTGGTTTTATGGTCACACAACTGAAAACAGACGGACTAGTGCTGGCAAGATCTTTTTAGATGCCACTGGTACAAGCGCTAGATTTTCAAGACTCTTTTCTACAGTGTCATCCAATTAATATTATGACAAATGGGGTCTGAAAATTAATGCTGCTGTTAGTGCATCACTCTGGGATCCTGTGTGTGCTCTTCTATTGCTGTTTTACGTCTTTTGATAGAAGTCCATGTTTTAAACATAATCTGATGGTCAGATATATTGTAGGAGTCCGAGTATGATGTGCGTTAAGGTAATACCAGTCAGCTTTGCATTGTCCAATTCCAATTACTTTTTTTGTCTTGAGTTACAGGAACCTGTCACTAGAATCCAAAACAATGAAACCAGCCTCTATGGAGGAACCCACACATACTTTGAAATATAAAGGATAAATCAAATTACATTTTTAACCCTAGGTTTGTTGTTGGAGCCAAGCCAAAAGTATGGTAGTGTAAGTTTTCAAGGAGTTCAAAGCTCAGGTAGCTAAAATTGGAGTTCACCTGATTTATCCATGGCTCTGTATCCTAGAGTCACCCAAACTGTAATTATATGTTTTGAATAGCTAACTTTAAAAAAACTGACACTTCTTAGTAAACTGTATTTTTTTTCAGATGATTGATGTAAATAGATGTAAGTAATCTATGCTGTCAGTCCAGTACTGCAGGTATATGTTACTGAGAAGCTAAGAGGGATATTTTTGCCTTCACGTCAGTCTAAGAACTACTCTTTTCTTTTACTGGATGAGGTAGCTCTGGTTTTGTGAAAGCACTTCCTTCACGTTAACTTGTGGTGGCTGTGATGCCTTACACAAGTAGAAATTACTTGCTTGCATAGTGGTTTTTAAAAATGATTCTGAATTGTTACATTCTTTGTCAGAATTTTGAAGATAGACTAGAAAAAATATTTAAAGGTAAGTTGTTATAGTATAAACTCAATATTTTTTGTAAGTAGTATTTAGAGATTTTCTTATAGGCACAGTTTAAGATGATTTTAATCTATACATCTTTTTATTTCAATTGACAGATAAATTCTAGGTTTTGTTTAGCTGGGTTGCCTTAGACTGACATTCTCTTTATACTTTTGCAAAATGAAAGTCATTATATAAATGTGTCCCTAGACTATCCTTTATATTCAAGATTACTTAACTCCTGAGATTTTCTTCTTTGACAATCCATTGGTCCTGCAAAAGCAGTGTTAAATGTTCCTGCACCTGGTAAAGCCTTCTGTTTACTCAAGCTGTTTCTGAAAGTCCTATTAGAAAGTAGAAGGGGGTGGGTTGAATGTTAGGTAGGAAGAATTGCTTTGCTTTTTCATCGCTTTTGTAAACTAAAGCAGCAATAGAAGTATTCTTCAAAATACCTGAGTGAACAAGTAATGAATAAAGATTCCTGCTCTAAAGTATTCCTAGTAAAGCAGCAAAAATGTACCTCTAGTGATAGCTCACAAAGCTGAAATGTGTGAAAAAAGGCACTCCTGTATCATCAGTGGATAGATTTTAATGCCAAAAAAGTCCCAGTAATTTCAACTGACCATATTGGTATCACAGGATATAAAATTTCATGCAGTTGCATCTGTGCTGAATCTAAAAGCTATTCACTAGAGTGTTCATTTTTGAAAAGCAATGTCATGAGCCGGAGCAATTCACCACTTGTTTTCTTGCTTGGTTTCATTTTACTTGGGGTGGTTTTGTTTTTTCTTTTAGTTTTTTTGTTATTTTTTGTTTTGGTTTTGTTTTCTTTTTTAACAAGCCCATTGTGCTGTATTTCCAGTTTTATTTTTATTTTGATGTCCACTCCCATTGGCTTTTCCTAGGACTTTCCTACTATGTTCCAGAGCTTTTCAGCAAGCAGTGTTTGGGGTTGTTACTCATTATTGTATTTGTAAATAGAGTTGCGGGACTTTTACTTTTTAAATTAAAGCTTCCAGTTAAAATCAACATGTATTGCCATTTTCTCGTGACAAATTTTGTTGTTTTTCATAGTTCTGTCTTTTCTGTGTTTGACAAAATTAGTCATGCTTAACAAGCATTTTCTAAACTTCATAAACTACATGTCTCTACTTTTCGTACAACAAAGTATGTTTTGATGTTGTTTAAGTATTGAATCAAAAATTAAATTTTTGCTCAGGGTCCGTATACAGTTATCTTTAGAGAAAGAGGTGAAAATTCAACTTTTGCTGTATTTAGATAAACTTCAAAATTAAGATAATTTCCACCGATATTTTCCCAGTATATTTAGTTGACTTTCCAGAGCTTGTTTGATTCCTGTTAGCACCAGTTTCCAAAGATATGTCACAACTGGAGACTATCAGAATTATTTTTGTGTTATTTTCAGTTTGCTAGTTAAATCTGTGTTGAAGCAAAACACTTAACAGTCTAAACTGCTTCTAAAAACTCAACTTTAGCTTTTGTCATAGACTGAACAAAAGCACAGCATTCACAGACACTGCAGGCACAAATAATACTTAAAATACCACACAGTGCTTTCAGGGACTAAGTCATATTCACTTTTCCAGTAGCTCTGTGCACTTTTTACTTTCTTTCAGAATACGTTTTGCCATATAGAAGTTAAACTCATTTTTCTGATCATGATGTTGAAATTCTTTCAGTGACAGTTTTTGTGACTTGTCTTTCAAGATCTGAACTGGCAAAAGATGAAGCCAGCATTTTGCATTAATAAAACAGATCCATTTACAAACATATTTCTTGAAGCATTGAAGGTTAAATTGTATTTTAAGTTTTTCTCAAAATTGTGCGGACTTACATATTCCTTCCTTCAGTGCTTTATGTTCTCTAGAAGATTTTAGGTTTGCGTCCATATGAAGGGCATTATTTTCCATAGCTGGAATTGCTTATTTTGCTTGTGAAGATGCTTCTCCATTCTCTTCAGCCCAAATTTATGAATAACTTGATATGTTTTCAAAACAAGAAAGTATAAGATACAACTTTGGGTAGCTTTTGTCTTTTTGTTACCCTTGAGGTGTACCGTTTTACTAGCATACACCACATGGGGCCCTGGGACTTTTTACTGTCCTCATTTGCCACTCTTACTAACCTTTGGCTGTCTCCAAATTTCTTTTGCAGTGAGTTTGTATTTACTTGTGAGTAAATATGCCTGATGACACTCCGTAAATCCAGCCAGGAGCCGTTCTAATCAGCAGTCATTTCCCTTTGCTTACTCTGTTTTGAGATCAATTGGTCAGATGATTCTTAATCCTCTTTACAGATGTGTTATTGCTATTCTACAGTACAGATTTTTAAAATGGGATTAACCAGCACATAGGCATTCAGATCTTCCTGCTTTTCCTGTAAATAAGATGGTATGTTATTGTCAGTTAAGTTGAATTATGAGCAAGATGCATCTTTTCTTAGTCACAAGATTTGTGTGGGGTGATACAAAGATGGACTTTGTTGAAAACTCATCATGTAAGGAAACTTTAAGCTGTATTTTTTTGTAACGTTTTTCACTTAGCTTTGTGTTTAGGTTTGGTTTAACTATTTCTTATACGCTGTAGCTTTTGGGTTCTTTGATTGATGGTATTCACCATAATTTCAGAGGCAATTTCGTGTTTTGAATAAGTACCATCATGAAGTTATCCTTTCTGTCCCGTAAGAGCTTGATAACACTTGAGTCCTAGTGTGTGCATGTGTGTATTTACTTGCACTTACTATTAGGAACTGAGCTAAGGAAGGCTTATTGCAATAATTACAGCCCTTTCTTCGCTCTTATGTGCTAATTTCTAATGGAGGGCAAAATCCCCTGAGTAAAGGAAGAAGAGGGTGAGAATATTCTAAGCACACGTAGTAAACAATGCTGTTTGCTTAGGCAGAAGTTACTTCCTAAACACTGGCATTTATTGATAGTTTTATTCCATTAAACGCTACTACTTAATGGCTTTTTGTCTTCCTCCCTTAAAGGCCTTTTCCAACCTAAATGAATCTATGATTCTATGATTCTGGATGAAGACTGAGTTACTCAACAGCTTTGCCTTAGACTTTAGTGGCATGGTCTCTATGGTTAGTGGTAGAATTTGCGGGAGGGTGGGTAGTACCCACCGTAGAAGAGGATGAGGCCTGATTACGTAAACTGGACATATGTAAATCCATGAGGGCAGACAGGATACATCCAAAGGTGCCAAGGAAGCTGGCAATTTCCGAAACCACCAGGCTCAAAGCCTAGTGGCCAGCAGTTCAAATAATAAGCAGCAGCCTCAGGGATGATACCAGGACTGATAGTATTTAACATCTCTATTCCCTACAAACAAATAAACCAAATACAATTTTGAGCAAGAAAATTAACTCTAGCCTTGTATATTTTTCTGCTGGAATATAAAATTAATGTTTTGATAGCTAAGGTAACGCAGTTAGGGGGGCTGCAGAAGAAAGTGATGTAATTTGTGCAGGGTGATGGAGTTTGGATACATAAATCTGGATGATTCTTGGAAAAAATAAATAATCCTTGAGTTTTAGAAGCAGCAGCCATAATTTTTAATGCTCTGACTGGAGTAGCCAAACCTAAAGGATTAAAGCGTTAATAATGAAATAAATTGAAAGATAATGATAAAAAAATTCTAAGCTTTGTCAAAGAAGATTATCTTAAAAGAAGACATGAGGAAACCCAATTCAAATATAGTAGTAAATCTTTTAATTTACCATCTGTAGAGGTCAGTATAACCTAAGGCGTTAGGAATATAATTTTATACATTATTGGTAGTTTTTCTACAGAGATTTAAAGTACATCTTTTGCACAGTTTTGGACACTTTGCCCATGAGGTGAACTGCATGTTCATTGGTAGAGACATTTTAAAAATGAAAGTAAACTGGCAGAGGCCAGCTGAGTATGTGGCTGTAGGAGGGTTTTTTGATTTTGTTTTTGGTTTTAATTATTATTTGTAGTGCCAAACCTGAGAGCAGAGGGCTCCACAGCAAGGGCTTTTCTGACTTGAAATTATCATTTTTACTGTTGGGAGAAAGGACACGTATCCCTGAATACCTGAGAGCACTGTAGGTCTTCTCCAGGGAGTCCTGTTGCAGGCTATTTGCCACTTTGCTTGAATAGGAGTGTCTTTGCACAAGACTTATTTGCACTTTGAATCCAAACACACTGTCTAGTAACTCTCTTCTTCTAGTATTTGTATTGCACTGAGTGCATCAAACTGTCAGTGTTTTGTTTCAAGTTGTACAGCATTGCAAGAAATTTTGAGAAACATATTTTAACTATTAATTGTAAAATGAATTGAGCACTACAAATTAGCTAAATTCTGTATGAATAGAAAATATGCAGGTTAATTACGTTCAATGACTGGGTTTCTCTTAGTAGTAATGTGAAGTTGTCTGATATCTGGGATGTGACTGAGTAGGGCTTATACAGCAGCAGCTGAACAAAAGAGAAGGACAGGACCTGCAGTTACCTAGAGTCTCCTTGGAAATCTACATTTCAATGGGATATTATTTTAATATGAAGAGATATTAGGTTTTTGTGGACACGTGCCTTGGAATGAAGCCTAAAGTAGTTCATCAGCTTACTGCTTCTCTCTCAACAAATACGTGCTTGGAAACCCTGCAGAGCCCTTGCAGCATATAATTACCACCATTGGAAGAGTCCTGGAGCCTCAAAGGAGAAGGGGAGTGTATTGTGTTAGCTCTACTTCTTCCACCTTTTTGAGGGCTTTTTCTATCAATTTTGTTTGTGTTTATTTCTCTTCAGACTGCAGGGAAGGAATGTAGGAGCTCACTGTTGGTATTTTATTCATACTGTCTTAAATTTTCAATGTGGGAAGTGGCAGCTGTGCATTAGGCATCTGTATAATGAGAGCAGCTGAAGAAATTGTGCCTGTCTCAAAAATAAAGCATATGTCAAAAGACTCCTGATCTGTGGGTTAGTGATAACAATTGTGACTACGGTATGGAACCATCACTTTCAAGTGAGACTAGTAGTATGTTGGCAGTAATATTTAATTATTGCATGCTATGCTGTGTGTTTTAGAAACAGTATGCAAAGGTAAATGGAAGGCTTAACTGTCCCATTACACTGAAATAACATTCATCACTGTAAAGCAAATCCATTTCAATGAAGCATGTCACGGACTGTTTTGAGTTGCTCCTGAGATGCAGTTTCTCAGTGTATTCATTTGAATTTCACTGAGTAATTCGAATCTGTTGCCAGTGGTTATTTCAAGTTAGTTTTATGGGAGAATAAAGGAATAAAATTTGACCAACTTTCTTTGCACATATTTTATGCTGTCTTAATTTTCTAGTTATGCAAAGTAAAAATATAAATATAGTTAGTGCATATATTTGTGTATGCTGCATTTTAAGGAAGCGTTATTAATAAATTTTGCCAAGAAGTATCAGTCACTCAAGAACTTATGTTCTATTCTTTCAAAAATTATACTTACTTTTTAGTTTTGCTTTTCCTTATTTGTGTGTTAGGAGATATCTGGCTAGCATTGTTGAAAATCAGGTCATTTTCTGTATGGCTAAGCCATACAACTAAATCTTTATTTTGGACATACTTTAGAAAATAGCTTCACCCTGTTGTGCATGTGGAGTGTGCTCAGCTTTGTTGCCTTCAGCCAGTATTAACTCTTTGTTGTGTTGTTGCATTATCAACTCTACCAATTGAAAGATCCCATTAATGATTTCCCAGTGTTTCTTGGTAATGTTTATTCAGTCATATTCTCAGAGTAAAATCTAATCTAGCTATCATAGTTGACAGTATAATTACAATAATTCTGTAATTGTGCTGTATAAGGACTTAAAATCAGTGGAAAATAGGACAAGGAAGTATATTTCAGAACACTTAATCTTCAGCTTTATCCATCTTTTTTAATACAGTCTTCATCCAGCCATTTTCACTGAAGAAACGGAAAGTGAAATCTGGAAGAGCTGTGGCTTTCATTTTAGAATGAACTATAAATGCACCTTTCCTTTAAACACTGGACAGGACTGTTAGCAATGGGTGAAGTATTGTCATCTACATTTTTATGCAGTTAGAGTAGATTTATGTGTATGTATTATTTTAATATTACCTTCCAATTCATATCTTTTTTGTACAAAGCTAAGGTCTGTGCTAATATGCACCCCCCCAAACAAACAAAAAAACCCCAAACCAACCGCATCTAACTCCGCAACAACTGACGATATTTTTGTTAAATAATTATATGTGGCTCTGATGACCTCCTTACTCGTGCTGTGCGTGTCATCTGAAGCTGAGACATCTGTGAAGACACACAGTACCTATACGGAGAGGGAGACCTGTGTGACTAATGTATGTTAGTAGTGCAGACATACCACTGCAGAGAAGGGCAGAGCAGAAAACTTTGAAGGGATCCTAAGTTCATCCTTTTGACTGTAGCATTAGTACCACCAATTGTGGTGATGAAGTATCTTGTATCCACTGCATTACCTACAGTTCTGCTTTTCTCTGTGGAGTTCATACTGTTCCAGTTGCTCTGAATTTTAGTAGCTATCCCTGGCACGATATAATTATTTGCTTTTATAAGGAAGCCAAGACTGGCATTGGATTCCGTACCTGTCACCTAGTCTGTGGCTGTGGCTGTCAGAGACCATACTGACATTCTTAAAACCTTTACTGTCTCATCCTAGGTAGCTTGTTCAAGGTCTTCCGAGGGATGCCTGAAAATTCAGATTGAGTGAGAAGCCTGCATGAGGACTGTAGTTTAAACTAGAAGCATTCATTATCTTCTGTAAGAGTTTTTGAAATAGTAGTTTTTCTAACTTTGAGCATAGTGTGAGGCATATGTATTCTTTATTTAATGGAAGGAAAGAGAAATTTCAGACTAAATGCTATTTTTTTAATACAGTATTAGGGTAGTTGGCAACATGGGCAAGGACTCTTTAACAGGGAAGTAGCTCAATTCCTTTTCAAACGAGTATACATTTTCACCTTGGATATCCTTTGAGATTAATTTTTAAATGGAATTATTCAAGGTTTTATTTCCATCTGTATTCTAATCCTTCAAACTCTGCATTTACCACTGATAAGTTTTCACTGTTTCTTCAACACATCATTAGCATCTACTTTGCTGTACTGTTGATGTGATGTGTGTTTGTCTCAAAAGATTATGTTCTTTTAACATAACTAGATCAGTTCAGATGCATTTTATCCTATGATGTAAGGCGTAGCTATAAAATTCAGTTATGGAAGAAAAGTCCTTCCCCCCTGGGAATGTAGAGGAGAAGACACAGCATGCATTCAAGACCTTAACAGTGTTTGAAGGCTCCTGAGTTTTCCTCTTTTCTCTCAGCCACCTCTTTTTAGTCTGTTTGGATTTTCTTATAAATTGTTTCCTGCTTCCTATAGCATCTTTCTAGCCTGCAATACCATTGTGGAAAAATTTCACATTCTCTTGAAAAATATCTTGACTCCCTTGCCCACCTTGGAGTACTCACAAGCTTCTGCTGGAATGCCACAGATTGTCTTGGATGCCACAAGTGACCAAACCAACAGAAAGGTTTCTGTTTAGGAATTAGTATTAGGCTAAATTACTTTCTCAGGCTCTTTAATGTTGTATTTTGGCCACTCAAATGATGTTCAGATATGAAGACATCAGATGAGAAAATATGTACCCTTCTTTCATATTTTCTTAACGATGCCCCATCACAACAATAACAAAATAATTTATTTTGCAATAAGTAGGCATTATAAGAAATTCCACTATTTTTTTTTTTTTTTTGGTTTTATGGCTGCAAAGAAGCAGAAGAGCTGAATATCTTAAAAAAAAAAATAAAAATCCATCAGGTCTGTCAGTTCTCACCTCTTGCATCCCAAGATTATTTGGACTGAGACTTAGCAAGAACTGCTGATGAAGCACAATGGGAAAAGCAGAATTCCTCCCTGCAATATGGACCTTTTATGGTAACTGAGAAGCAACAAGGAAACTGTCAGCTTGTTTCTGTCCTGTCCTCTACCTAACCCTCTGTATAAATATTGCTAACATTGGACCTCCCAAGAAATGCATGGCTAATTCAAAAAACTTTTCTTCTCGCTTCACGCTCTTGCTGATGAAGCAGGCTTTATAACAGTGCTTCAAATTACCAGTGCTCTACCACTGAATTAAGTCTTTCCTTCTGGTTTCTTAAGCAAGCAGTACCAATGGGGAGCTAACAAAAATCATGTCAAATAAATGAATGAGGCAGGGTGGGACATGCTAACCCTGGACTTTCCCAGCATGGTAAGAAGGAGCAGGAAACCTGCAAATGTACTTCAGCTATTCCTTATTTGAAATAACTTCTTTTTTTTTATGAATTGTTTAAAACAGTTGTGCTTTGTACAGGTTATTACATCACACTTAAATGCCTTATCACATAACCAAGAGTGAACAGTTTTACTGTCTGCAATTCACCCTGTTCAATAAAAAATAAATAAAAAATAACATTTTGTTGAAATGAAATGTAGAGTTCCTACTTCAGCTAGTATCCAGCACTATAAACCCAATTTAGTTTTTTTCAGAGGTTTCACAGCAGAGGTGGCTGTTGCAAGCGGTCTTCAGGAGGAGAAAATGTTTATTTTTATGACAGACTGCATATTACGTGCAAAGTGTTAAAATAAGACAGTCTGACTTATGTCAGATGCAATTAAATATGCTATTAAAATTTAAAAGAAACAGAAATTGCTTGTTGCTTGTAAATGTGCAGTGTTTATAAATCTCAGAACTGTTTTGGTTTGCATGCTTATCCTAGGCAAAAAGGAACAAAATGTCTTTTGGGAATCACATTTTAGTCTCGAGCATTTTAATTCAAATTTACGATGCAGCTGTCCCCTATGCCAGTATGGTCTGGGGGGAAGTGCACGTTGTGGGAGTTTGGTAGATGCACTCAGAGCGATGTAAGGCTCTTATGCTTTGGCTATTCCTCAAAATGAAAGCATGTAATTACTTGGCTAGTTGGAGTTAATGCTTAATTGATTTGCTTTACCAGGCACCCTACTGTGATGAGTATGTTTGCCTAAAGAGGAGCAGATGTAGCCATTTAAAAGTTCTAAGTCCTTCTCTTCAACTTAACTTGCATTTTCCCGATCCTGCGTACACAAAGGGATGAAGTCTCTTCTTTCAGTCCTGTATGACAGCTTCTCCAGCAGTAGATTTGTGACTGTCCTTCGTCAGTGCTTAGTTCTTCAGGTACTTCCTAGTTGCTGTAGGTCTGTACTAGTTAATAGAACTAAAAGGCCTGGAAAATGAACTAATGGCATTGTCAGGACAGGTGTATTGATAGCATAATCCTCAATGCAAATATATTTTGAGTTACTGGGGAGATCATCCATTGTCTTCAGCTACTCTGCGTTACCTTGTCAGTGAGCCTCTGGCAGGCCGGTGAGAGGTCACTGAAGTCTCTGTAAGAGCTCTGTATGTCCAGGTAGGATGGAGAATGATCTGAGCAGTGCCAGGAAGTTAAGGACAGAAATAAATCTTCTCATCCCTTTCAGGTTTGTGTTTGCAAAGAAGTATTTAGTAGTAATGTTAATTAATGTGATTAATATTAATCTGACCTGAGAAATTCCAATGTTTATAGATACAGGAAGATGTTATTTATTCTTCACTGTGCAAACAGTAGGAAAATATTTTTTTTTGGGGGGTGCGTGTGTATATTCCCTTCATTATGATCAAGAGACCATAATGATCAAGAGACCAGTAAATTGCTGGCCTGGTAGCTTGACGAGACAAGTCTCTTCCATATGTTCTATATCATAGACCATAGGTACTGAAACTAGTAAGGTACTGAATCACATAGCTAATAAAAGGAAGCATGAGAAAAAAGCTTTATACTGGGAAGTTTTCGAGTCACTTAACCATATACTTTTAAGTTTTATATCTAAAGCAGCATACATTGTATTACTGTCCATATTTTATTTTAATTACAGATAATAACCAGTCAAAAGAGAGCAAATACAAAACACTTGAGACAGAAGTTAATTTATTTTAATCTGTAACATTCCTTGCCTTGTGTTTCCTACTAACCTCCCCTGTCACGCAGGTGCCTTGATGTTCCACTCCCCCTTCTGCCCTCCTCAGCAACTCTGGAGTGGCATATGAGGTTGTTGCCTGGTTTGTTTTTTGGGGTCTGGTGTCTGTTGTCCAAAAATGACTGCTCTGCTTATACTGATAGAACTTAGTACATATGGTCATTTCCCATCAGGAGTGTGCCAAGTCTTGACCTCTTACCTTCCAAGATCAGATGTGTTCAGTTTAAGGTGGTGGAAACAGGCAGGGATCGAATGCTGTAGCATTACAGAAAGTAAAAGTAGAGGTGGCTGAACACCAAGCCATAATACAGCTCCTGTGGTTACAGGTGCAATTCTGACAGTCTTTGAGAGGAATGAGTTACAGAGGCAGAGAGCATTGCTTGGTTCAAGGGACAAACAGAAGTGAATACTGATCCACATTCATTTATTTGCCCATGTTCTGAAATGACATCCACAGACATCTGGAATAGAACAAAAAGCGGGTTTTGCTGATACAGTGATAGGAGCCATGGCTTTCTAAACTGGCGGGTGGAGAGTGCTCAGATGTTGTTGTTGCTACATTTCATACGCAAAAATTTATTTTGACGAAGTAATGACATTTCTATCAACAGGAGAATGAACTTTGCTTTTCTAATGTCAGAACCACTGGAACTAAATTCATCACTCCTCACTGCCAGAGCTTCCATTAAGCCAATGGCACTATTCAGGTTTAAGTTACACCCATGGCACCAGCCATGGCAGTGGATCCTTATTCTACTTCCCCATCTCCTGTTTGCATCATATAGAGCCTAGAATGAGACAGCTGTTTTTGCTCTGGTGAAGCTCTGGTAGTGTTTGAATACAGTGGTGATGAAGTAGGTGGGCTTTCTGTGCAGGAAAAGGTGAATATCTCTTGCTGTCATTGCAGCCAATAGATTCTATCTTTATTTATTTTTTTTTAAATAGTAAAAATGTTATATTTCCGTGAAAAATTTAATTCTAGGGTAAGATGGTGAAAGGAATGGGGGGTGCCATGGACCTGGTATCCAGTGCACAGACCAAAGTGGTTGTCACCATGGAGCACTCAGCCAAGGTAAGGCTCTGCCGCTTCTTTCTAAATAAGTGTTTTGTGCTATACCAAAAAAAAAAGAAGGAAAAAAAAAAGACATCTTACAGTCATTCTGCTACTTTGTGAGGATTTGACAGTTTTGCTGTTAGTTATTATCGAGGTGAAAAAAGGGGCTAGGTTAGTATGGTTCCTTTCTTCTTGTAAGTGAATCATTCACCATGGAAAAAAATGAAATATTAACTTAATGTTTAAAAGCTGCACACATTTTTTAGTTACTTCATGCAAATTTAATGAAAGTGGCAATTGTGAGAGCTACAGTAGACGCTACCCCAGAGGTTTTACTCCTCTCCTCAGAATAATTTGAAAAATGATGTTCACCATGGTTAAATACTTGTTATGATGGAAAGATATTTACCTTTGAAGTTGCCAGTCAAATTGGTACTGACAGCTTAATGGAATAGGTCTTTTTGGCATGATGAGATGCAGGCTGCCTTACATCATTTCGTGATAGAGGTTAATCTAGAGACTTCTTTGTGGGAGGAGTTTTATAGATATAGACAGTCCCCCACAGAAGGTCATAGGAAACTTGTCATTTGAAACTTCTAAAACGATGAGAAAAATGTACTGAAGAACAAAAATCTCTATTTTCAGGGAACTATACCGAATGTTTAAAAGATGAGCTTTTTGTTTAATTTCTGTGTTTCTGTTATTCCAAATTTGTTGTATGCCTGCAATAAGAATTAGTTGTGTATTGTTCAAGACAATGTCTATGTCAGAATGCCTAAGGGCAAGCATAAGGAATTTGCATGGTAAACTATAGTAAATATGAAAGCTAAATATATTAACAGTTGTGTGTTTTTAAAATGTGATTTGAAGAATGAATTTTCATTTTAAAAAGAAAAAATTGTTGAAAAAGATAGTAGTTTCATGATTTATACTAAGCTGTGATCTCAAGGGACACATTTTCAGTAACAGGGCTGAGTCTGACCCAATAGTGTTCACATGCATATGTGTAACTAAGTAAACAAAAGTACAAAGCAGGTTCATCTGTATGACTCTCATCCCTATCACAGCCTCCCAAAAAATGGATATGTAATTATCCATTTGCTCAGACACATACTTCAGGTATTAATGTGACCTGAATAAATATTTATCTGAAATTTCTAGTTACTGTGGAATTTGGTTAAGGCTCAGAGTCCACACACAGTGTAATTATTCATGCCAGTTTTTCTCTTAAAAGTACTATTACCAAAATCTTTTTTCAGTACAATGGTTGGAAGTTGTTTGCATGTTGGTTTTTTGTCAGTAGGAGTACTGAAACCTGAAAAAGATGGAAACACAGGTAGGTTCACTGTTACTAACAGTTCAGGCACAGACCTATTTATTTTGGCATGTATATACGTAACTTGGGCACTTACGTACATGGGATGCCTGGTGTGCACTTCTAGAGAGCCAGTTATAGGCTTTCATAAATTATTTCTTCTGCTTTTTTGAGAAGGCACTGCCAAACTAAAGTTTGTGCATGATTTTTCATTTTATTGTTATTTTAAAATGGAGGGTATTCTTAGCACTCTTTCCTCCTACCTAGCCTCTTTTTGGGGTCTTCATACTGTGTCTTCTTCACTCGAAAGTGAAGATGATCAAATATGGAAATCTAATGTTTGGAAATCAAAGGCTGCTGTTACATTTTTCAGGTGCTCCTCTTTTTTTTCCCTTCCTTTTTTTTTTTTTTTTTTTTAAATAATACATAAGCAAATATAGCACCTGGGAGACCAGCTCTGAAAGTCAGAAGCGTTTTATTGGGGCGACTGCTTCTTACAGAGACAATTTTATATTCATGTCTCTTGAATTCTTCACACCAAAGATTTTCTCACAAACTTATTGCATCTGTATCTATGCATCAGAGGAGCAATCTTCCGTCCTGCTCAAAGCCCAATGTGCTACTGAGTGAAGGAAATGTCTGCGTGTACTGTGACAATCTGTTGTGTCTGCTGGCTTTTTAGTATAGGGACATTTTTGTCATCTTATTCTCCAAATAAATAAGATGAAATCTATCATTAGACACCAAAGTCTCCTTTAAATCAACAGCAGTCAAGATTTGATGGATGGAAATACAGTGGAAGGCATGGGATATACACAGTACCTTCAATGGACATGTTCAAGAGGTGCTGCAATAGGTAGTTCTTGCAGTCAGTTTTGTCTGATTTGTGATCTTGTGAAGGATCCTTTAATCCTTTTCAATTTTTTGTATAATAGTAATGGCTTGTTAAACTTTAAAAACTGCAACATGCATACTGAAAGGAGAATGCACTTTTAAACTCTTAGAAAGCTTATTTTAAACATAGCAATAGTCTGAGTCCTTGTAGTGCAGGCAAAACGTAATTTACACTTAATTATGAAGGTGAAACAAGTATCTGTCTTAACACTTAAATAAATACTCAAAGAATTTTCCTCTTTTTAAACTCTGATATGCAGTATATTACAAACAAAACTAAATATGCTCTGCCCCAAATTGTTTACATTTTTAATTACTTAAATTTTTACATGTAATGAAAACCAAAAGGTACAGAAGAAAGATGACCGAACATGAAATGAGTTTTGTAGAAGACTCTTCAGCTTAAGAAATGCGACTGAGGAAGGGTAACATAGAAATACACAAAATAATAAGGGCATGGAGAAGATGGATGCAGAATGGCTAGTCACTGCCTTATAAAAGAAATAGGGGTAGCCAACTGAAATTAGCAACCAGCATGTTTAAAACAAACAAGAAGCATTTTTCACAGCCAGCTAATGAAGTTGTGGGTGATCAGCAGGATGATGCAGGAGCTCAAAGAATTAAGTCTATATGAAAGGGACTAAACTGTTTTATGAGGTTAAGTTCATCAGTGACAATTAAATAGCATTGCCCAGAAGCAGTCTCTAGCTCAGGAAATCTATACATCACAGCATGTCACAAACCAGGAGGGCATATCTGTGGAAGGGTGGCTCAGTTTTTGCTCCATATGCCGAGGCCACTGTGAGACCCTTGGCAAAGGGACCGTAAGTCTAATCTGTTACAGTATTTCTTAATGTATTTTTTGCTAAATTACTTCTTGTTTAGAACCATGAAGAAAAATAATAGAATGTAAGGTTGTTACTTAATCTCTAAACAGTCACTGTGCATCTGTGCCTAATGTGCTAAATACTGCCTAAGAGAAATAAAAGTCAAGTTCTTACCACCATACCATCATTGACATGTTTTGCAAAACATAGTAAAGTAATGGCTGGTAATTGTTCCATGTTGTGAAATGAGTTGTCGACACCATTCAGAAAAATAGAATGAAAACTAGTTTTAAGCACTTGATTTGGACGTGTCTGAAACATGGAGTGCTGAATTGAAAACTCCTTTCTATCATTGTGAATAGTTTTGATTTTTATGTGTTGTGGAAGATTAAGGACATTTTTGTTCTTCAACAACAGAATTTTCTACTTAAAGCAGACTGAAATACCTTAGGGTTTTATGTATCTACACAACAGTCTTTTTCCTTTATCTGAACAAATCCCGTATAAACTCGGACAGTAAAAATTCATGCAGTTCCACGTGGCTTCCTACTCTGATAGTGCCCTGATGGATGTCTTCCAAAAGTCACCTTTAATGCTAACCGGTAATACAGTAATCTTCAGCTGAAGTGTTACGAAGCTGGAATGTATCAGTTCTCAGGGTCACAGGAGCCATTCAAGCTATCACCTCTGCAAGGCCATGCATTTCAGTCTCAATTGAGTACCAAGAAGAGACGCTTCATTTCATATGGCCGAGAAGTATACCTGCTATGTTACTGAAGGTATTACAAATAGCACAGGTTAATCTTGGCTCTTAGGCAAAGTGTGCAGGAAGGTCCTCGAGACGGACAAGATATAAGTAGATCAATTGAAAGTAACACTGTCGCAAGTCATTATTTTCATTAAGAGTGAGTGAGTTTCATCAGAGTAGTTGCCTTGATACCAGATGTGGATCTTGCCAGTATAATTAGAATGAAGAAGTAGTTCTTCACAGAAAAAGATACATTCAGAAGCACATGGATTGCTCATTTTGTTACCACTCAGGAGTCAAACTGGCTAAAATATGGTTCCTGAGTTTATATTAAGCCTTAAGGCAAACTGATCATTGTTAATTTAAAACGTATTGCGTTCAGATGGTTAAATGAAACGTGTAATACTCTGAGAGTTTTGAAATACATAACTGAAAATTGATAATTAGAGAAAAAATAAAAGCATGTGATAATGGGAGAAACGTGCACTTAATACTACCTCTGTAAAACGCCTACAAATACTGACTAAAAATGTAGTGATCCGTCTCTTTTATATCCATTCAGAGCTCGTGCAGCCTACATTCATTTAGCAGGATCTAAAGCCATTTGTGAACTTCTATTTAAAAAAAAGGGAAAAAAGAAAGAAAAAAAAAAAGGCAGGGGGAAAAAAAAAAGAAGGAAGAAACTCATTACCCAAACCTTACCTCCCCAGCTTCATGTCAGAAGCTATCTCTTCTCATTAGATAGTATTTTTCCCAGGATTTAGAGTAGCTGGCATTTGATGCCCCCATAAAGGGAGTGCCTTAAAGTAAATCCCATTTTCTATATATACATTCTTTTCTACTGTATTTGCATGCTAATTTGTTCTATCTAAAACAGAGATAATGTAACTTCTGTGTACCACTTGAACATGAGTGTATTGCACTCATCTCTTGGTCTGCTTTTGGGCCTTCCTGGAGAGATGGAGGGAATGGGAATTCAATGTGGGTAAAGAAACTGGATTTACTATCTTCAGAGCATGACTATGCACTTGAGCCCTGGGGATTTGAAATGCCTGTGTGTATGGCTGATCCTGCACATACTGTTTGTGATAAAGTATAAGACAGAGAAATGTCAGGCCTGCAACATCTTCCCCTGATTTTTGTCCTTTATGTGTCATCAGTGAGGTCCCGTGTATCTCTTATCCTCACATTGCAGCAGGAAAGACAAATTATTAAGCAGAAGTACGCAGAACTTCTAAACTCAGGAGCCCACTCAGTGGTACAGTGCGATTCTGATTAGTCATCTCCCCCTATGTAGGATTTAAGTAATAACTGTCCCAAATTGCCAGAGATGTGATCTGCCATAGAAGTGAATTCAAAGAGTGTTCTGAGTATGGTGAATGTTTCAGTAACACTGAATGGCTACAGCTGTGATTTTCATGTACATATCTGAATTCTAAGTAAGTAATGTTGTTTTTGAAAATTAATGTTTGTCTGTGTATTGTTAAACACAGGGCAATGTCCATAAAATCTTGGAAAAGTGCAATTTACCACTTACTGGGAAACAATGTGTAAACCGCATCATTACAGAGAAGGTAAAGTACTTTTCTTGAATCCTTGTCGATACTTTCCTCCTCTATCCCTAAGAAGGGACACTCAGTAAAAGTAGTAAAGCTTAGTAAAAATGAAGAATATATTTGGTATCTCTTACCAATGAAGGGCAAAAATTCCCTTGGAGTTCAATTCCAAAGGTCTGGGGGCTCATATTTTTCCTTTTAAAGCTTTCACCATTGACATCTAGCATACTGGACTATACTCTTAGACACCTTCAGAACAAAGATGCCATGCATGGAGTATGCAAAGTGTGTATCTCCTTATTTTTCCCAACGTATTCCTGAAAATTTGCTGTCTGAGATGCAAATCCTCAAATACAGCTGTAACCACAGCTCAGTTTTTTTTCCAGAAGAACAACAACTGTGTATCATGTATATGTCAGACAAATGGCATCTTCCTTGGTGTATACTACAGACTCTTTCAGAGAAACACAACTTGTATCTGTAGGAGGGCTTTAATTCTTTTGTCCTTACTTGATTCCGTTTGTGAAGCAATTTACTCTCCAATGCAAGTACATGTGAGCATCTGATATTGCTGCTGCTCAAAGTACATTGGTGGATCTTGTCAGCAAAGGATAAGTGACTTAAGGTTTTTGCTGTAATCATACTCCTTTTATTATCAGTGTTTACATTTTTAAGGGCTTAGAGTAGTCCCCCTGTGAGCCATCTGTCATACTAAGTAGAATGCATCAAAGGTGCTGATGTAGAATTTGCTTTCTCCTGGTGGTATGTTGCTACTGTAATTTAAAGGGCTTTTTGTCTCCACAAAGTAAGAGAGAATAAATGAAAATGTGGAAGTTTTTTCAGTCTTCTACTAACTGGCCACATACAAATGTAAGGTGCAAAAAAATGAGAGTGAACAAGGACTGCTAGAAAATAACCAATAAGCAGAAATTTCTCTAGGAGTCACCACTTGTCAGGTCTGGTTGCTTTATTAGGAGATAACACAAATGTACAACGGTACTTAGATAGTTATACAAATTCTGTTTCCACACTAGCTTCCTAGTGTGTATGTTCCTTATACCTAGGTTCTTTTTTAAGACTTAGGGGAGCTATAGTTTTTCAGTCCCATAAATCAGTCTCATGTGGATATGTCCTCAGAGGACAGCTGAACTTTAGTACACTTCTGTGATGAGCTTAAGACTTCACTTTCATTTCAGGTTCAGTCTTCACTGGTCTTTTGCTACTGATTTTTTTTTTTTTTTTTTTTTTTAAGGAAAATTACTATAGACCTTATGGTTTCCTTGGCAACTAGCTTGTAACCTGTGTATCTCCCTCTGGAAGGCACCATTAAGGTGCACATCTTTTACAGGTGTTATTATTTGATGCACTTGTGAGCCTTGGAAGTGGAAAGCATGTCATATGAAGACATCAGAAAGAACAGCCTTTGCTCCTTCAGCCACTTTCTCCCAGGCTTTCTATTAAAAATACAACAAGAAATCTTGTCTTTCCTTGCTAGCTTCTGAAAATACTAAAATTTGCACTGGGTGTGCAATAGCTGTTCGAGAAGCTTATAATCTGACAATGATCAACCGCTCTGTACCTCTCTACTGGCCTTAAAACAAAATAGAAGAATGAGGGAGACATTGTCTTTTCCTGTTTTCCTTCATGGTCTCTTGGTGAGCATTGTCTTGCAGCAAAAAACATCTTGGCCCTTTCCTTTGGACCTCCCAGTTCTCACCAGATGGGAGCAGGAGGCATGATCCTCATTTCATGCAATGAAGAACAGTTGCACGTTTTTCCCACAAAACTAACACATCTCATATTTTACATTCTTTCAGGTACAACTAAGTGTAGCAGAAATCTTTATTGGTCAGTCAGAAAAGTGAAACCAATCGATAATGGCATCTTTTGTTGCTGAGGGAACGCTACGTACTTCAGAACACCATTTTGTACAATATTACTACTTACATCCTCAGTTTCTACTTTGATAATATAAAATTAATTTCATGCTATTTGAACCTAACAGGCTGTGTTTGATGTGGACAAGAAGAAGGGATTGACCCTTGTGGAAATCTGGGAAGGACTGACAGTGGATGATATCAAGAAAAGCACTGGCTGTGACTTCACAGTAAGTCATTTTACAAACAAATATAGTTAATCAGGTGTCAGAACAAATATTTTCCACAAATACTCATTACATGAAGACTTGTAGACACAGTAAGTTTCCTCCTTATAGGTGAGGGCTGGGTAGATTACCTGTGGGATTTATGATGAAAACAAGAAGATAATTTAGGGCTAATCAAGTATGATTATATTGGAAACATTAGAAGCTAGGAAAAACGGAAGGGATGGAGGAATGACTAAGAGTAAAAGGACAATGTGGAAAGGGAACTTTTATGATGCTTTCAAGAGGGCAGCTGGTTGATATCTGAGAAGTGGATGAATATTTTCCCACTGTATAAGTTAGTTTACCTAACTCTCTGTTGCTAAGTTTTCATGCTATCTTTAGGTGGGGCTGTGAGTCTTCTCAACAGGGGTGACTACATGCGTCCGCTCTGTGTTACTAGTGTCAATGAATTAAATGCTCTGCTGTTGATATCTTTGCTTTTTCTCTCCCATTGCCTTGTACAAATGAAACTTATGCTCTGCATTAATCCAGAAAGCCACTGCCTTTTGACCTTCACATTCATTCTTAAGTCTCACTTAATGCTAACACAGAAGTGGCTTATTAATGGAAAGCTGTAGCTCACTAGATTGTAATTGATTGCATACGTGTGGTTGATAACATATTGTTTCTTCTTGGCCTTCTCCTACATGCACATTAGGAAGTTTTTTCTTCTGTGTTGTGAAGTCTTTTGGGACAGGTCAGCCCTGCTTTGGCGAGGACAGCGAGTATGACAGTATACAAACTGTGCTGTAAAAACTGTTGGGGAATATTTGGTGATGAAGTGCAATACTCTTCCTCTTCACAGAGTTTCATGGCAGGGCTAGGGCACATAACTGAAAGATTGCAGAGCAGTTAGTGCATGAAAGAGTTTGTTATTAAGGCTTTGAGCATGCTATTGGCAGTAAGTAAAACTTTCTGAGCAAGGAACCTGTGGAATTTTGTTCATTTCCTGGGTCCATAAGAGAGCATTTCTGAATAACTAAATATGATAGTGTATGTGTGTATGTTTTTCTTGTGGAGTTTTAAATATTTTAAATAAAGTGCTGTTCACTTCTGAAAATACATTCGTTTATCTGAGAAAAATTGTTCAGTTACAGACGAGTGACCTACAACTGCAGAGTGCAGGAAACTGCTACAAAATCACTTTGATCCATTATTAATTTTCAATGTAACAATTTATGGAAGTCATTTTTATTTTTTAATTTACAGTGGAAGCAACTTTCCATATTCAGCAATTCTGTGTGCAAAAGAAATTATTCATTTGGCTTCTTACTGTGATGTAGGAAAAAATTATCAGGTTTTTTAAAACTTCGATAATGTCAGGACTTCTTTTTCTTTAGCTCATCAGCCTGTCAAACAGATAGCACCCAAAATTAAAACACAAAAATGATCTTGTAGGTTTGTATCTACTGCAGTCAGTCACTTTGTTTTGTTCTTGCATATTTAATTTGGGGATATTAACTTCATGATGAATTTGAAGGTGCCATGTTTAGTTAGCATTTAAATAGACTGAAACTACAGGAAAGGACTTTTGTTGTAAGAAGACACCAGTCCTTACATGTTCCAAACCTGCTTGTTTGGAAGGAGTTGGTTTCTTTGTGGTTCAGGTGACCAATATATATGTATTTAATTGAGCGTGTGTTACTCAAACCTAAACTCCAGCAGCCTACGCTCAAGGCAATGAAAGCAGAAGCAACCAGAGAATTCAGAGAAAGAAGAGATAAGCTTAAAATGATGGACTATGAGATTAAGCTTTGCAGCAGCACAGTCGATATGATAGGGCAGGGCTATTGGTGCCAAAGAAAAGATTAGCACCACCCACTGTCCCTTAGTGCTTTCCTGTAAATGTTACAAACGAGTCGTATAAATTTTGAATCTTTAGGATAGCCTGAAGTTAGCAATTGATGAGAGAGATTGCAACAATCCACCATCTAGGTCCCTCGGATCTGTCTCACTGGGATCAGGAAGGGACGCTTCGCAGGCACCATTTCCTAGTTCTCCTGAAGGCAAACTCCAGCGCAGTCTGCTCTGTACGGCATGCTCCGTGGTCATGCATGAAATCACGAGCTGCACTAAAAGAACATGGACATGAAAAATGTAGATGCTGCTTGGTTTATGCGCTTTCATATATTTATCTTCAAAGCGTGCAGCTTGCATAAATGTTTGCAAAGCAGCGCTTGCTTGCAAAGCACGTACGTCTGCCAAGGTATGCGCGGAGGGCAGTGTTACCTACTGATCGGTAGTTCCGAAAGTGCCTGAAATCTCTATAGTGCTGCAGATGGAAAGCGTGAACCACAATGATTTGTTTATTAAAGCTATGGCATGGAAGAGCACTAGCTCTTCATTTCTTTCTCCCGCCCCTGGCCCCCGCAAAGAATGTTTCCAGGCCACAGTTTACCCAGACCCTCCTCTCATTGAAATCCATACCAAAACTTCTATTGACATCTGTGACAGCAAGACTGGGTCACTCTTGCGTAATATTGGACACTTGATGGCCTGATTTTCATATAAAACGGACACTTACAGCTTCTTCTCTTAGTTTTGGAGTTCAGAAAATAGGGATTTGTGTGTTGAGATAGTCATTTGTTCAGAAAGCAGCATCCTCGGTCCTTTTTTCTACATTTCAAGACTCTGCCTCAGGCTTCCTTGCAAGAGTAACAGTTGTGCTTGTGATTATTTATGCTCACTGAATGAGACATCTTGTTCTTGTTTATATCGGTGACAGGAACTTTAGTGATAATGTATTGCTACAGTAAAAGCAGGGCTTTTGGATCATATGTTTTGCTAGTTTGAAACTAATGGGTGGAAAATAAGGAGCTGACCCTTTTCTAGCAGCTTTTTTCAATGGATGCAGTGAATGATCTGAACTAAAACAAACATCTCTCTAGGCTCATTACAAGTTAGATTTTAAGGAATGGCTGTACCTTTATATATAACTCTCTCTCCCCATGCAGACTACTCCTGTTTGGAGAGGAGAACTTTATAGCCTATATGGCTTTCTTTGAGACACATTTGGCTATACAGTCCCATTTTCAGAGCCTCCTTCCTTACTTGGAAAAACATCTCCTAAAGGACATTTGCAACAACAAAATGTCAAAGAAAATGTGTCAACAGTCTTCATTGTAGACTGGCATCACATCAAAAATAAACAATTTGCCCTCGATTTTACTGCGCTGTGAAGACAAAGCGTTGGCTTATCTTGCATGCTTAAATCAGATTTGCTGTAGCCTAGCATATAGATCACCTTGGCAGGTAATCTGTTTGGGCTTGTACTGGCTGATACCGTTGATGAGACCATGAGAGAACAGACTGAGAACCATACTTTTGCAGATGTATTTCATAATAAAAATAATCAGGGTAAGTCTGCCTGGGTAAAAATTCCCTGTCCCTTCCCTCCCCCCTTTTTTTTTTTTTTGTTCATCTAAAAGCTCAGTTTTACAAAATTATCTTAAAAGATAACATGGAGTTTAGGAAAAGCATCTGCCAAGGAAACATGGAATAGCAGATGACTAGTGTATGTTTAAACAGAAATCAACTGTCCAAGTTCAAGCCAGTGAGTACAAAATAATAGAGGATATGATTTTATTTTCTGGAAGTACATTTTCCTTTGAGGAAAGGGCTGTTGCATGATCGAGTCCATTTTTAAATGGATGTTGTGTTTATTCATGATCAATCACCCCCACTGCAAAAGTCACATTAAGAACAGATTTTTGTACAAAAGCTAATGTTGGAATTGTCGTTTGCTTTTTTCTGCAATTTCAAACAATTAGGAGTTAATAAGGGGTAAGGAACTGTTCTTATGTTAATAAATATGGTAAGAGTGGTCTTTTTTTTTTGAGGGGCTGTTTCTACATTTTTGAACAACAACTTGCTTTTGCACACCTGATAAGGTCATTAGACAGTATTAGGACTCAGCATCATTCAGAATCAGGCCTTGAAAGAACTGTTTGCTATAAAGAAGCATAATGAAATAAGCATAGGGCTGTTTGTGTAGCTGAAAAGGGTAGTTTGGGGCTGGAAATCAGAAAGTCAACATGCTTGAATTGCAGGGAGTCCCTGGGGCCATGTGTCCTCTTACCAGTTCAGAGGCTGCCCAGGCAAACTCCTCCCAGTACACCAACCTGTTCAACATTAGCAAAGTCTTTTGAAGCTTCCAAGATAAGCTGTTCTTCCTGTAAGTGAAATCATATTAAGAATGTGTTGCTTAGGAGGTACTGGAAGAAAGTAGCAACTCTGCGGCTGTGTACTGTGAAATAGTCTTCATTAAGCACATTCAGCCCTTACCAAATGCTGTGCTGTTAGCACAGGGTGTTACCAAATTGACTGACTACTGAGGTTTAAAGGAGTGAACTCAGGAAGCTTTCTGCATTTCAGACTTGATTACTCCTTGTTATCCAAGCACAAACCATCCCTTTTGTTACATTAGCATTTTTCTGCTTATTTAATTGCTTTTTTATTTAGAGCAAACAGTTGTATTTGGGTCCAGTTCTGAGTGGTGCTGGGCTCTTGCCACCTCTGTTATCTTCAGCAGGCATTGGGGCACTTCAGCACTCGTGGGGATCAGACCCTTTCTGAAGTGGATAGTGGTACACACGAATGACAGCTGTTAGCATCAGATGTGCAGACATTACATTTAACGTCATATGACCATTCAAATGTAAAACACTTGAGGTTTTGATGGCATTAAAAACTACGACAGCAGAAAAACAATAATCTCCTCCAGTAATTGCCTTTTGTCATTATTTGCAGAATCTAGATTTTAATGGTGCTATCTTCATCCACCAGTTTTTGCCTTTACTTCAATGGAACCATCCCTGGGTGAGGCAGAAATAGGCGCAAACTAAGTGAGGCACATAGGCACTTGGAGTCAGAAATGTTGAAAGATTTCTGGAACTAGTCCAGGAATGCTGGTGCACTCAGGGAGTTTCTCCAGCTCTTCTACACTTGTACCTATTACATCTATTTATTATCTTAGTTCATGCACAACTTTGAAAAAATCAATGAACAGTTTCCGTTCACTGAAAACATTTCATTAGTATTTGATACAGTAAACACATTCTTCATGAACTAAGCTTTCCTTGGTGACTATTCTCATAAGGTTATAAATGATGATATGTAGTGGCTGGAGGAAGGATAATGTAGAAATCTAACTGGTACAGGAAATACAGCTCTGTACCTCTGAAAGAAAGAGGCTTTAATGCTTGAAAAGGCCCTTAGATATCATTCTTCCATGAGTTATCTTGTTCAGTACTGTTAAGTGAAAAAGATGGGATAAGGAGGCAGAAGGAATGCAGTATGTGATGTTTCAGGGGGACACATTAATCAACTAGGAGCCAGATTATCTGTGGAAGTGTTTTTCATCCTGAACAAGTAAGATTCACATGAGTCATTTTTGGTCTTCATCCTGGGGCACCTTTGTAAATAGGGCTGGAAACAGGACATATTTAAAGAGGCTTGGATCTTCTGTGGAGGGTTTGTTCTCAGGGTATTTGTGTAGACCTGCAGTCATGGTTCAAACAAATGTTAACCATTGCTACTCTTCAAAGTCTTTTCTGTATTGTTCCCATTTACACCTTCTTTCCTCATCTAATTTCCTGTTCAGGCATACTGTGTTTTGGTTTTGGTCTGCTGGATTTCTTGTGATATCACTAATTGATTTTTATGAGTATATGGAATTAAAACAATAGAATACATAAGTGTGTCCTCACACAAAAATGAATGTGAATGGAAAAAGGCAAGTTTAAAGAAAAAAGGTAAAATTAGAACTATTAAACTGTATCATCATCAAACAAATCAAATTAATGTGAATGGAAGAAGGCAGGTTTTTAAAAAATAGGTAAAATTAGAGGTATTGAATTATTTTGTCATCAAATAAATAATGAAATCAAATGTTTACATATACTGTAGGTACAGTATGTGTGTAATATATATATTTGATTGTACATGCCCTGCTAATATGCATGTTCCAAAACTCGGTTGACTATTGCACAGACCCAGCATTGACAGACAGCATCCTATCTCCTGGTGAGTGGGGAGGAAAAGCAGAATGAAGTTGGTTATTGAGCAAAGAAGGCAAATCATCAGTTTAAGATTCCTTGTCATGATTGTTTTAATACTGCAGTGGCGGTTCAATCATATATTGAATATAATCTGTTTTGTTGCCTCTACATCATTCAGTGTGTTGATGCGTGAATGCAAGTGGATTAGAAGGTGATGGCTGAAGCCATTGCCCACCTGCAGCTCTCTCTTCTGTTGCTGTTCATGGCAAGTGCAGCCCCACTCTACACAAACTATGACCGTTCATGGGCCAGTGCATTAACTAAGCCACAGCCTATTTTTTAGTTATGTTAATGCGCCATTCTGTATGCTCTATGACTGAGGAGCTGCTTCACCTGAGTTCAGCTATCCCTTCTGTGGGCATTGGAAGCCATCCGAGAAGACCACGCAGTTAGCAGGGGCAAGTACAAGTTCAGCTGTCCAAGTTTAATCTGCTTGCATTCTTAAATCAGTAACCCAACTCAAAATAAATGAAGTTTAGAGGCAGGATACTAGCACCACATGTACCTTGTATTCCTGCATCAGAAAATTCAGTTGTGGGAGTGTTTATCTCTGAAATACTGCAAATATATCAGTTTAAATAAATACAGTGTTTCTAGTCTTCAGCAGCACATAGTTGATAGAGGTGGAAGTGAACGGTGGGTTGTACTGCTATATCTGTACGCCAACTGTTGTGTTTTTTCTTCCTTTTTGCCAGGTTTCGCCAAAACTAATACCAATGAGGCAGATTTAAACATGAAATACAGACTGGGCTTAACTTGCCAGAAGGCTTGTTTCCAAATGGGAGCTCAGTGAAGAGAAATCGATGACTGTTCTGCAATTTTACTTCTTTTTTTATTTTATTTTATTTTAAGGGCTTTGTAAGTAGTTTCCAGATAGTTAAACTCAGGCTGTGACTATCAGCCTAAATTGTATTTTACTTTCATAACATTACCGATTTTAATAGAAGCGTGAATTTATTCCCTAAACTTTGACTAATGTTATACTAAAATGTTAATGAACATTGTCAAAAAAATGCCTTGTACTCGGTCTGCCAAATGCAACATTTTCTACACAGATTCAGAAAATGACCATGCAAAACTTACTTATGATTGCCTCTGCTTTTCCTGATGTCATTAAACTTACAAGTCACTCCATTGCTCTGGAACTACAGCAGTTACCATGTCCATTCTCCTGTAAAGGTGTGGCTTTTTTTATCTGGAGTGGTCTATAGCAAATGTAGGCAGCTGTCGAGAGACATCAGGAATACGGACTTCCCTTTTACTGAACATTTTAATGAGTTTGTGACAAAACTGTTTATACCAGTGGAAGTAACTAGGTCCTTAGCGCTGAATGTATCTGTTGTTTCCACAGTATGTATCTGTTGGCATTAAGAAACCTACACCTCCCAAAGTCCAACTCTGACCCTTTCTATTTAAATCATACAAACTAGAATGGGGCTAGTATGGAGGAGGAAGACTAAAAAGTCTCTGTCCCCATGCAGACAACTGGTAGCTGCACAATTGTCCCATGTGAACTGCTCTTACTCTCCAGATATAATCCTTCTCCCCAGCCCCCATTCAAAGGCAAAAGAAGATTGTTTCTGGAGTGAGGTCTGTCCTTCCAGTGTTACACAGAGAAACAGGGGAAGAGAATGTTGTGGGCACTTGGAAGATTCTTTTGAAGGGAATACAGTTGGTTAAGCATAAAAGCAATAAGTTCGCACCACTTGCCGATTAAGGCATCAGCAAGAACTAAAGAGTTTGGAACCCAAACTCATGAGAACTAGAACACCATGAGGCAATCAAAATGAAAAGTCATTCTCTCATACTGGTTCTGCTGTTTGATAAAGATCTTCCTTTCCCTGTTATTAATTACAAAATGACTGTTGCTTTTGCAAATAGGTAATATGACAGCACTGGATCTCACATCCCAAATCAGCACCATATGTCTTTATTATACAGAGCGTGAATTGACTGGAAGTCCGCATTTACTAAAATACAGTGTTCTCTCCAAGTATAATCATTTCTGTCATTCATATAAATAGGAACACGTGAAACACGTAAGTTAAAATAATTCCTGACATAATGTTTGACATCAGGACTGGAGCAGATTAAGTGACTGAAAAACATGTAAAATGTAGATGCACAAATAAATATATATATATATATGCCTATCATACATCTGATAAGCAGTGTTGAGATGTGGTATAGAAGGACATTCTGATACTAGATGGATTAGGTATCCCTACCATCAGTGTGTGTTGTGGAAGGAATATAACACATTTCTAGGGAGACAGATAGGAAACTCCTACAATATCTAGCTCCTATTCTAGCCTTTGTACTGCGTTTTTCCATTCGAAAATAAGAAATGCTTCTCTTTCATGGGACAGTTATAAAATTTGTCTTGATCCACACATGGGTTTTATAGCAGTAAAACTTTTTTGATCAGAGAGATTATTTTGTTTAGTTGCACTTACTCTAAACTATTCTTTGATAATCTCTTGTCAATACCAGAATAGGTTATCCTTCTTTCCACAAAGGAATAAACAAAATACCTTTGTAAGCACCTTTATGGTAGTACAAAAGTACTCCCATAATACTAAGTTGTATGACTTGAACTCATGGGTGCTAATGGGTGGTAGGCGGTTGTATAGCCTGAATGTGTAGGCAAGACCTGATGCTGAGCCCATGGGAAAGAAAGGTGTTGTACAAAGACTAGTGCTAATTTCATGATTAAACATATACAAGTGATTTGGTCGATAGGTATTTTTCATGCAAGACTTGAAACTATGTTGATCAAAGTGCTCCAGAATATCTTAACCCAGTATTAGCACAAGTTAATCTTCACCTAGCTTTAGTTTTCACCTGTTTTCTCTATTTAGGTGTATTCCCTATGTTATTCACTCATTCCAAACATGTTACCTTCTTAAAGTTTGGCCCTTTCTGTTGCTGTGGAGGTGGACTGAAGTTCTGCTCACAGGTTTTGCAGATTAAAAGTCTCTATATAACAAAGGTTGGCTCTATTTTAGCTCAGTATGAAATAGTTTTGGTTTTGGACAGAGCAGCCCAGAGGTGTCTTCCCCACTCCATAAAGACACTTCAGTGACAGTTCTGACCCTTGTGGTGCTGTACACAGCAAACGGTGCCTATCTTTGCCTTCAGGGACAAGGATGGGTGAAGAGCTGCTCTGAGGGGATGGGTGTGACACCCTGAAGGTGTCTTGTTCGTCATCACTCAAAGCTCTCATAGGGAGTACCCAGAATGGATGCTGTTATTAGGGGAGGAGTATAAAAACTATTGTACAGGGGAAGGGAGTTACTATTAGCTTATCCAGAGAAAAAAAAATATATTTAAATAGCTGGGGAAGTCTTAAAGAAATCTATAAATGAAATGTTGATCTATTGCAATTACCTATGCTACATTAGTTGTAGGGCTGATTAGTTAATTACAGCAAACGTTTATTGACATATATAAAGTACAGCAGTGTCTGAGGGCAGCATCAGGTGCGTGCTGCTTCTGCCATAGAACTATGCTTTGCTGGCATACGCACAGAAGCCATCGTCATTAATATGTGGCTATAAAAGGACTAATGACCTGATAATGTCTGGGAGTTCAGCACCTTGGTTTCTGAAGCAAAGAATTAGGAGCCAAGAACTCCTGAGTTTCAGCTTTTCCAGTTCTCCACTTACTGCCTTGAGGAATGTCATCTGTGCTTTCTGCCTTGTCTCCTGTTGCTGGAAATGGGGATGTTTTTCTTCTTACCTCACAGAGATGTTGTGAGGAATAACCAGCTAAGGTCTGTGCAATAGGTTATTTTTTCTCTTCAGCTTGGGGATCACACACACTTGATCTTCCACACTTGAGTGTGGAAGAGTACTTGAAGACTGTCATACATGCTGGGTATGAGTTCTGTGTCTTCTCTTATTTGTATCAGTGTTAATGCAGGAGAGCAAAAGTCAATACGGTGCTGAAAACTGGGAAAGAAAGGAGAACAGGCTCTCTCCGTATACAACAGTGGTGCAAGTATCTGTATGTCACACTTGAATTTTTTTATCTTGAGGACAATATATTGTGGTAGGATATTGGTATTGTTATGAAAACGTCATGTCTCCGCACAAGCTAATTGCAACAAGCTGCGACTCCACTTTTTTAATTGATTTGCAAAGTAGGATTAGAAATTAAAGCACTTCTAAGTATTTCCCTCTCTGTGGATGCAAGTGTGGTTCATAGGTGAGGTATACTCTGAGCAGTAGTTGTGATGGTTGGTATTAGAGGGATGAGAGCTTATTGCTCCTCTTTGGTGGTTGATGGTATGCATTGAAGGTTTATTGGGACATCACCGAGATCATCCCCTGCTTGACAGCACTTCACAAGACAAGGAGAGTTGATACTCCTTGTCCTGAAGAAGATGGTGATTCTACTATATTATCACGTTGGACTTATTTCACTTTATATTTTATTGACTTTTGTCCCTGAAAAAGCAAAAAGATGAAATATTATAGAAAATGTAGTTGTACTGTAAGCTCTGCAAACTAAACATCAAAGTCCTATGTATTTGCAAAACAATCAATAAAATAAAGATTAAAAATCTCAGGTTTCATGTGTTATTACCATTTTTCAAGGTGTTCTGTTCTGCCATTAGGAGCAGTAAAAGATTAGCTGGTGTTCACAACAGCGCGTCACACCTCAGCTCACGCAAGGACCTCAAGGTCTTGGCTGAAGGTGGAGGGATTTGATGAACAGAAATAATGAAGCTCAAAACTCAGCTAACAGCTGGATTCTCCATGTTCTCTCTTCTCACTGATGTCTCTGTTGGGTCAATCTCAAACATAATTATCACATTTTTGTAATTACTTGTTTTTCGATCAAGTAAAATAAAGGACTACATACGTAGTCCTCAGAGAAGTGATTTTTTACCGTTTGATTGAAACTGCTGTAGAAATGATAGCATTTGAGATGTTAATCATTCATGTTAGTGTGTGGCTGCACTCTGAAAATAGTACTAGATGACACATGAAGACAAATGCCATTAACCACCTGGTGCATGATAAAATAGATGATTGCAAAGTGATGAAGGTGCTTGTCTGTGGATAGTGGGGTCATTCTTCCATACATGTCATAAGGTCATGAGTAAATATGTCATAGTATCATTTTATCTTCAATATCATTGGAAAGCAGGTTGATAAATGTGAAGAAAAACGTTCAGGCTCAGAAAAAAACCTTGATGATTCGCTCTGAAATGAAACTCTTCAGTAATTTATATGCGTGGTCAAAACCCAACAGTCTGTCACCCCTATGAAGGGGGATACAAGGTAAGTGCCAAAACCACTGAGATAATACACCAGTCTTGCAGCTCTAAAACCCACTCAGACAAATGTAGAAGGTAAAGTTTTCCTCTGTCGAGAGGAGAAAGTTAGTTACAGGCATATCTGAGCGGTTTTGTGGTGTGTTGTCTATCTTCAGTTGTTGCCTGTGTTACAACATCCCATCGTTTCGCTGAGGCCCTGCAGTATTCTGAGCCCCTCTTCCGCCCATACCCATCTGCTGCTACAGACCAGGGGTCTTCGCTCTGAATATACCTACACCGCAGTATGTGTCGCAGTTTTTAATAGAGCAATTTCAGGGCACGCCTTGGGGGGGGAAGATGTGAGAAATTCCTTTTCCTGGATGTGTTTATGTAACATCAGATGTTGAGGCTCCAGCAAAGGTAAAAGTAGCCATTGTTTGTGTTGCGAAAACTTGCTGTGCCTGGTTCACATATTTACGTACATATTTAGAAGCGAGAACATGGAAGAAATTCTTGCCTTCAAGGCTGATGGGTTCGCCATCTGCCTCCCATGGTACTTAGATTTTATTTATTGTATTTTATTATTGTAATGGCTTGCAAAAGCAAGTAGAACATTACTAATTTGTGGGAGTAGTAGAGTCTAAAACGAGAACTTCTATTTCCATGCTCTTAAAGCTGTCCCCTGAGCATGCAATCCAGAGAAAAACTGTTAAATTTGTGGAAAGCTGTGATAGATGCTTGGACTGCAGCTGCTCCGATGCTTTCGGGCATTGCACTGCTGCTGTTGCACAGGGTGAGAAGTGCTGCCCTCGGAGCGGTGCAAATCATCATGTTTGTCTCAGACCTGTACCCGTATGAGATTCACAAGCTGGTGTCCCTCCACCCGGCTGCTGAAGGGTCTCACCAAGTACGTATGTTTGTGCAGTTTTCAATACCGCAGCAGCACAGCCCTAGCTCCTTTAAAAAATGGTGGTGATGCTTCTTTCCCTGTATTAACTCAGCAAGGAGAGTGTTTGTGAAGGTTCAGCTCCTAACTCTGTCCAGGAAAATTCAAAGCACGTCTTGCTTGTCCCAGGAAAGCACGTAACCTGCTGCATTGCGAGGTGAGCTGGGTAAGAAAGACTGCTGCTTCGGGGGAAAACTGCTTACTTTACAGAAAGGATTGTAAGGGCTACAAGGCTGTGAGTAGAGAAAGAAAGAAGGAGCAGGAGATGGTCGTGTAGCATGTAAGTCAGTCATTCACCCAGCAGTGGCAAGCCCTGAATTATCCTTTGAAGAATGGCTTTTTTTTTTATTAACACAGGCTTTAAACTGTGTAAGCAACTCACTTCTGGCTCTCCTGCGTGTAGGCACCCAGCTGCATTAAGCCAGGGGTTTTAGGGCAAGCACAGGAGAAAAATGTGAAGGCACCTACAGAACTGGTGGGTCAAGCGGTGTGGTGCTCTGGCACCTCAGCAGGGTACAGCGCGGGATTTTCCCTTTTAAGATTAGAGTGCCTAAATTAGTCAAATTCTCTTGTAGGTGCCTATGTCAATTACTTTTATTTTGAGGGCAAGTAAGTTTCTAAAATCTCCCTTTGGTTCTGTCAGCTGGAAAGTACATAATACATAGGTAGAAAAGGGAATAGAAAACTTCTGTAAATGCAGGGAAAATACGTTACAAGAAGCACAAAAACTGCAGCCGGGAGGAGAATTGGTTTGCATAAATTGAGCAAAAGCAACGTGAGAAACAAACTTACATGTTACCCAAAAAGAATAAAGGCAAGCCACAGAAGAAGCACATTGGTACCACCTACAGAAAGTATACATTAATTCTAGGACAAATTCAATCTCATCTGTTTAGGCGGTGAGTGAATAAAGGCTATAAATTGGATCTGGTGCCCATATCCTGCAAGATTGTGCTTCTCCCACCACTTTGGAAAGCCTGGCTGTATGAGCAATTAACACTTTCTCTCAGATCTGTCCAAGAATAAAGCATGCTGTGCGAGGCTATAGCAGGCAAAGCTGTCTTGTCCAATAAATATCCCTAAAAATACAAACTTTAAAGCTATAATCAGGCACTCTGGCTTGCCAGTCACTTCTGTCTAGTTCCATCTTCCATTTGCTCCAGTAACACCCATCACCTGTACTTTCCTCATTCTGGCACCCTCCTAATCCTAAAGGAGTAGCTCTCTTTGCCCAAGGAAGACTGCTTAAATTTCATCAGTATTTCTGCTTGCCTGGGCTTGTTCTGGGGTGAAGGAGAGAAAGTAGAAGCGTGTGTCTGTGTGCCCGCTGAGCCGTGCCAGTGGGGGAACCGAGACCAGAAGAGCAGAGCTGGTGTATGCTGTGCTCGGCTGGACGGCTGCAGGGGGGCTCTGCTCGCTCTGGCTGCTCTCAGCCGAAACGTGGCTGCGACAGACAGCGTGGGCAGAGATGGTGCTGGGGAAAGGCATTACAGAGCGACCGCTGAGCATCAGCACGTCTGGTCTGTTTCTAATGCACTGCTACTCACACACCTCTTGCTAGAAAAAAAAAAAAAAAAGGTGCGTGCTATGTTCTCTCTGTTTTTCATTTCATTTCAACTTGGAGATCACGTGGATGCCTGTGTTTGAAAAATGAAAATAATGCACTCCTGTGAAGTGGACGCATCTTAGCGAAGAGCCAGGGGCTGGCTAGCCCAAGCCCTGAGCATACTCCTGGCTGCAATGCCGGCTGGGGCAAGGAGGAAGACATCAGGCTTGGACATGGCTCTTCTCAGATCCTAGATGCTTGTCGTATGGCCCGTGCTTACACAGCGGCGGGGGACAGGGCTGCACCACCATGTCTGTCTGCCTTGGCTGAGAATGGCTCAGGCCTTCTTCGGAGCAGAAAGCGGGGCTGAGATCTGGGACTGAAATGGCACAAAAACACTTCTCTGTCCTGCATGGCAGAACCACTACTGAAGCTTTTGGTTCCATGAGGAGATGCTTCTCGTGGCATTGCTGATACTTCCCTCTTCTTCAGGGTTACAGGCTGGCATTTGCTGATTCTCTGCCGCTGTATTGATTAATACTGACATTTTCAGATTCTTCTCTTCTTCAGGCAACCGACAGCCTGGAGAAAAAAAAAAGAAAAAAAAAAAACAACTGCATAAATGTGGTAGCTATAAAACTGAGGGATGGTGAAATTAGTCTGCAACAGCATATCCATGTTCTCATTAAGAGCAATTCAGCATTTTTAGGACTGCTGCAGTGAGGAGAAGTGGCTGCAGATCAATATAAAATAAACCACAGCCTTGCAAAATCCCATTTATAATTTCCAAAGTACTTTCCCTCAGTCGTGCAGGAGAGTCATTGTCGGTACATCAGTGGGGCAATAGTTACAAAGAAAACATCACAGACCAGTTTGGGGTGGAGTTGCAAAACTCAGCCAATCTGAAAAAATCTCCATATATTAATGAGGACAAAAACCTAGAGGTAATGTACATTGCCACAGAGAAACGGAGAAAGGGTAAGAATCACTGATAGCTTCACTTCAAAAGTGGGAGAGGTCGTGGCTGGTAATTAATTACCCAAATCACTGCTGTTGTATGTCTCTGCTTAACAAGCTGTCTGACCCTTTGCAAAACAATCCCTCTGAGAACATATCAACCTGAGAGCTTGTTTCTATGGGGATTTTAATTGTGTGGCAGATTATTTTCATGGCAAAGCTGACAGGGATAGAGGGACCAGGGAGCAGCAAGTGTAAGCCGGGTGCAGCAGACGGGGAGCTTGCAGGCAAACGGCCCCACGCATTGCATCATGGCACTGCTGGTCCTGGGGCAGCAGACTCACCCACCGGAGCTCACTGCTCGGGGCTATTGATTTGGATGGGATCCTCTTCTGAGTGATCTCTACAAGCGTGTCTTTAGTTTAAGCATATCTTCAAATCTAATCAGATTTAAGCGTGTACTTGAGGACCTCTGGGAGCACAGACTTAGAGGCAAAGGCCAGAGGAAGGCATCCTGACCTGAAAGGGCTTTTTGGCTCCAGCAGAGCATGGCCAGGCAGGACCTGCCAGTGGCCGGGGCATTTGTTTGCAGTGTGTGCAGGACGTACAGCTGTCCTCAGGGCGGAGCAAGTGATGGTGGGACGGGAGAGCTGGGAAGTGCTATGCAATGCTGCTGCTGGTGTGACAGCTGCCCTATGCTGTTAATCCCTATCTCAAAATCTGATCGATGCTGTGCAGAGTTGCATGAAAAGGGGAGGATTTTAGCCTGTTTTGCAGACATTTTGCATCTTTTCCTTGAGATGCTGAGTGCGGAACCCTGGCTTGGATAGGGCACATCTGAAGGCTATCATATACAGAACAGTTCTTCTAACGTGACAGATGTTGGCAGTAGCCGACAGTTTTATCCCAAAGGGAGAACAGTTCTTAGTACAAGACAATCCTATGCACAGCATGATGCTCCAGCTGGGGCAGACATGTGCGTGCTGTGTGTGGAGGTCGCTCAGTGCAGTTTTAGCTAGTTAAGCATTAAACATGTATTAATTTAGTGAGATTGTGGCCTAAGGACCCCTGGTTTACTGCTCCCAGGTGTGAGCTTTCACCATTGAGTCACAGTAAATGTTTTAAGCCTGTGGCTTTCAAGTATTGAGATGGGTTGCACTAAAATCTAGAAATAATCTAATAATAATATAATCTAACGACTATATTTAATTTGAGAGGTTCTGTAAAAACCTAGTAAAGAAAGGCTGCAGGAGGAGAAGGGCTTTCCCGTGACTTTCTTGCCTCTTAGCACTCAAAACTTCATACATTCACACAATGCTTCCACCATTTAAGAGGACTTGGGCAAATCAAACCCAGCAGCAGCCATTCATCTGCATAATTACTGGGAGCCAGATAAGAGGAAACAAGCTCTAATTCCACCACCCTGATTTGCAGGTGAAGTCTTCAACAATAAAAATGAATACAGCTTGAGTCTTGCTAGTTGTATTGAACCTTTAAGGTGGAAAATGAAAAAAAGATAACTGGGTTTGCTGAATGAATTGGCACTGCCACCTCTGCTGGGGAACCTTACGGCAGGAGGAGGAGGAGGTTGGTGCCCTGTTCCCAGGCACTGTGCAATCACCTGGGTGAGCGATCAGGGGGCTGCAAAGAAGGCTGGAAATGGTGCACTCAGCACATCCTCATCCACAGAGCGGTAGGATCCAAACGGGCTGAAATGACAGAAGAAGAGGTCAATTCTTAGCTGGTTTCTGCCACAAAAGCTCAGGACTGCAGAGAATGAAAGCTGCTATGTCCTGTTAGGTGAATTAAATTGGCAGTCTAAAATGAGCATTAATTCCTCTCCAAAGCATGGTTTGCTGGGGAGGTGCGGGCCCCGGGGTTTTGTCGCTGCCCCTGTGAGGATCTTGGTGGCAGGGAGCCAGTCCACTCCCATCAGCACCTTTCCACCAGTTTTGTTGCCATTACTATTTTTTAAGGCATCACAAAGCAATAGAGGTCTTTAAACATGAAATGGAACTGTGGCAGAGATATTATTCAAAGCAGAGGGCTCTGACTTCAATTCGAATGGTTCAAAGTAAAATTGCAGAGATATTTGCTAATCCCAGTAAACAAAAAAAATCCCTGCCGCTGAGAACCATCTCCAGAAAGCACAGGCAGAGTTGGCTCTCCCATGCCGTTCCCCCACGGTTTTCCTTCCCTCTCAGTCATGCACAAACACAATATTTGTTTTTCACCCTTTGCCCTGTGTGGGGAAAAAAATAAATTCACATTTCTTCTTGCAACAGGAGGTATATTCTTTTTTGTACCTTCCACAGATGCTAACAGGATAGTCTCAGGATCCTTGGCATGTATGCATCTGTATGAATGTAAGATAAAGGGGGGGAAGATGGCAGTCAAACATGTTACAGTGATACTAAGTGGCATGGGGCTAGAAATGCTGTGGTTTAAGGTTAATTTAAAATCTCTTTGGCCAGATCACTGTCTTGTTACTGGAAAAGGGACCGCACATCATATTATGGGCCATAGTGCCTGAAAATCCTGTGGTTTGCTGATGAAGCCTCTTAAAATGACGGAACAGTGAGGCAGCAGGCAAATGTTCAACTTTCAGAGTCTCAGAGCTTTTTAGATAACCAAAAAGCATAAAGTTTGCCAATTAGTATTTTGGACAATACTAAAGCTGACAGAGGAGGTGAGGTGCTGGCAGGGCAAGATCTGGTTTCGGTAGTGGAGATGTGCATTACTTCCAAGGCATTATTTTTGGACAGGTGAAAGTAATTATTTCTGATTACCAAATGTGGAATGATGCCAGGGCCAGGGGTACTGATGAGAGCCTGAGGCCACCACTGCCCTTGGGGCAGCTGAGCCTGCAGGCAGGGACCTGCTGGAGGGCTGGGGCTTGGGGTGAGGATGATCTGTGTGTGCTCCGTCAGGGCTTTGGCTTTTAATCCAGCTCTGGAATACTCCCCAGAGGATCTTTGTACAATAAAAAACAAAGAAAAATATGAGAATATCCAGGAGAAACAGCTCATTTTAAAATTCAGATGAAGTTTTGGAGACGAGTGGTTCCCATACTCCCAAGGCCAGGAGAACGGTTTGTTCATTGCCCTTGCCCGTGGCTGGAAGAAATCTTGCAAAACTTGTTTTAAAGGAAATTCTTGGCCAATGGTGGTAGTTTTCCTGTTACCAGAAAAGTTGGGGTTTTTTTACCTCCCATCTGACAGCATCATTAAAAGTTCATCCTCTCACTTAACCTTTGCTTCAGCTTTTAATGAGTGTAAGGTAGTTTTGACCATCTGTATATTCCCCCTGTTAAATGTTCTTTTCATAATAAATTATACAATAACTCTCCCAGGGGTGGTAAGTCTGGCACAATAACAGTTTATTCCAATGCAACTGTTCTTTGATGAGACTAAACCTGCTCCAAGAGAGCAGCCACGAGGGATGGTGCAGCCTTCACCCAAGTCCCTACAATGAGCTCATTTCTCTGATGTTTATGGCAAAAGGGACTTAGAGGATAGCGTTGTTTGAGACAATTTCCCAGGCTGCTCATGATGGAAGTCCTCAAGTAACCATGGAAAAAGATGAGGATATGACATGACTGTTTCTTGGGACTTACCATGCTGCATAGAGTATTGCAGGGCCAGAGAGAAGTGCTGCATGAAACATGGGGAGAGGCGCATGTTCCTGAATTATCAGCAAGCGGGGTTTCTTGCGGAGAAGGGACCTGCTCTGCCACAAGATAAAACACGAGGGAAGTGCTCTAGTCTGGCAAACGGAGACTGCTCTCAGCAGGAAATGTAAAAAATTCCTGATTTTTTCCCTTATCAAAGCCGAAAGCCTTCAGCACTGCCGATGCTGCACTGCCTGATTTGGGGCACCAACCCGCCTCAGCCATGCCTGGAGCCCCGCTGCTCTGCAGTCTCGTGCCTCTCCAGCACATGCTTCAGCAACAAAGAAATACTCCTCAGGGAAACAGCAACTCTGGTAAAAACCTGGGAACAAGAATTGAAGGCAAACAAATGGGATTTCAGTCTGGTTTTTTTCCTTTTACTGAGGGTGACTAGAGCTGTTGAGCACCTTCCCACCGGCTTTCAGAGCAGCTGGTCCAGGACCCTCCTCCATCACCCTCCGCAGGGCTTCACCCCTGTTTGCTTCTGTGGTTGTGCTGCAAAGGTACCAGCTTCATTTCTTTCTCTCAGCAGCCTTTCATAGAATCACAGACTCACAGAATGGTCTGGGTTGGAAGGGACCCTAAAGATTACCTAGTTCCAGCCCCCCTGCCATGGACAGAGACACCTTCCACTAGGTCAGGTTGCTCAAAGCCCCGTCCAACCTGGCCTTGGACACTTCCAGGGAGGGGGCATCCACAACTTCTCTGGGCAACCTGTTCCAGTGCCTCACCACCCTCATACTGAAGAATTTCTTCCTTATATCTAATCTAAATCTGCCCTCTTCCAGTTTAAAGCGATTACCCCTCTTTCTATCACTACATGCCCTTGTAAAAAGTCCCTCTCTTGCTTTCTTGTGAGAGCCCCCTTGCCTCACCAGGTAAGTGAAAAAATGATCAGAAATTATATTATTTATAGTCCTGTGTCCATTCACATAATCTTTACCATCTAACAACAAACTTAACAATGCTTTTGCAAGCCTTTGTGTTTTGCTGAATGCTGCGGGGTGCTGTGTTTCTGAGCTAACGTGCACTTTAAAGAGCCTATGATTTGTCTCTTGGGTATCTTATCTTGCTATTAGCTGTAAATAGGGATGTAGATAATGTTTTATATCTGTACAATTAAGAAGCAACAAATTAGACTCTTCCAAGCCTCTTCCCCTAGCTCACAAATCTTTGTTAACTCCAGGAAATATGGAATAAAAAAATCATTGTTTATAAAGATACAGACAAAACTCTGCAATTCATATGCTTGCAAATATAACAATTGTGATTTTTAAAAAGATATGGTTGAAATTTAATATTCCTTTTCTTGGGAAAGCTCAAAAATGTTGCTATTTGTTTTCATAGCAAAATGAAAAGAAAGCCCAAAGCATCAAAGTTTCCTTTACAAAACAAGATAAAAAGCAATTAATTTCAAATCAACCATTTAGAACATTTTGTTTCAATGAAATACAATTTCTATTTTCAATAAGGTGCAATACAAAATAAAACACTTCAGAATGAAAAGCCACTTAAGAATAAAAAATATCAAAATATTCTTTCTCAGTGCAACTGAAATGTTTATTTTCAATGTATTTGCAAAATACAATAAGCAGCTTCTAGGTGTTCTCTGGGAAGTTTTGTTTTCACAGGCTGAGCAGGCAGCAGCTTTTGAGCTGCCTTGTCCCCAGCCAAATTCCTGGTGCCTTCTTGCAGGCCTTCCTCCATGGGCAAACCCAAGGGCAAAGGCAGGTAGCAAATAGTTTCAGACACTTGAGCAAAAAATGCTAAAGTTCTCTCTCCCCAGTGCTGGAGAGATTTTGATCAACTCCCAAAAGAGAGGGGAACAAAAGCTTTTTAAAATTTTCTTTCCACATTGGCAAAACTCCAGCCCTTTGGCTTTTTTAAAGTAATGATTCAGTAGCTGAAGTTTTGAAGCTGAAAAGCACAGCTTGGTTTTGCACAGAGGGGCTTTCCAGACAGACAGCCTATGCTGGGCAGTGTGCCAAGGTGGTGGGACAGACAAACTGCTCAGGCTCCCCACTGTCCCCTCGCCCTTCGCCTTCCTGAGATGCCGATGCTTTGCCTGGACTCTCTGCAAACGTGCACCCCACTCAGTATAACATTTTCAAAAGTGATGTGTTCAGAGGTTTGCGGTCCTGGCTGAGTGCTCTGAAATCGGGTTTAAACACCATGGATAGTTTTTGGAGACCCAAAGGGCTTGAGATCATCTTATGGCCTGATGTCCAGTTTCTTTCATAGCTTCTGCATCAAACCTATAACACCCCTTGCTTAGTTTGGTAAGGAGTCCCTTTCAGCTAAATTGATATAACTAGATTAATTTGCTATCAGAGCACCCCATCGGGGTTTTACACTAAATTAAGTTGCTTTTTGAAACTGATTTTTGTTAGAATAGTACCACTTCCCACATACACAAAATTTCCGTGGCTATAAACATGCGATAACCTGCCCAGAGACTCCCTAAACCTCCCTCAATCAGTGCCTGATATATCCACTAAAGCAGGACAGTTTCTAGAAAAATGTTATTTAAGGAGACGTATTCTCTCTTGCACACATTACAGAGTGTCTTATGGCAGTCCAGAACATCTCCCTCCTGCATGGCTGCCGCGCGTGCAGCTGCAGGTCCTGGGCATTAATCCTGCCCCCATGGGTACAACCTCTCAGATACCTGGTGAAGACAACTGGCTGCTTCCCACTGAATATTTGCTAATGGAGACTCACCCCTGCGGTAGGGCCCTGATGCACTCACCTGCTGCCTCTCACTGCTATTTGCTCTAAGAGAAGTTTCCCTTTATTTACTCCAGCTGTGCACTATGCAATTAAGAACAAGACCAGGTGATGCATTTTTCTTTAAATTCTTTAAATTTTCTTTAAATCCTGTCTCTGCAGTTCCCTGCAGTTGGGTAATTGGTGGTTCCTGCTGCTTGGTAGTTGGCTTAAAAAAAAAAAAAAAAAAAAAAAAAAAAAAGCCAGCAGTCAGAAGGGTTGTCTGCTCTTTCACTCTCTTCATGTCATCAGAAACGTTTCTAGGAGGAGCAAGGCTGTGGTGTTGCACATCTGCATGCAGCAAAAAAAAAGCCCAGAAGTATGGGCTACCTCATACACAAGGTGAGTTACTGCACAGTGAGAGAATGTTGTGGCATTGGGTTTGCAAATGTGGAAGGTGAAACCATGATTTTTGGCTCCTAGGGGAACTCAAACCCACCTCTCGTTGCCAGCCTGTAATTGCTGGATGTGTTAGACCAGGAGGGACTGGACAGATGCTCCTGTTATTTTAGTAAGGCCAAATAGCTGTCTTCAAAGGGATGCCATACAGCGTCTCAGCCAAGCACAAGTCAGGACTGGTACATGAATAACTTGAGGCTCAGGTACTGCCTTGTCCAAATTTGAAGGCAATGGTATAACTCCTTTCTGTGTCTTTTGTTTCTTTGTCCCCCCCGCCCCTGTAAAAATACTGAATTAAAAGATCCCTGGAAGATCAGGGGTGCAAATAAAACCACAGTAAACATTACGGTATCAGCTGGAGGTTGAAGCATGCTGGGATCTGGTGGAGGTGCTATGCCTGCTGCAGCCTCAGTGGCCTGTGAAGTGGGGCACAAATGGTCCCAGATGTTATTGCTCCCCACCAGCTTCTGCACCCCAGTCCCTAGAAGGCGCTGTTCTGCAAGCCAAAACAGCAGGAACTGCCCCAGGGAAACTAACGTTTATTAATACACAGGCCTTGCAGGGGTCCCTTGCAGAGGGCACCTGTCCTCTGCATTGGATAGAAGAAAGATCCTTCTTTTAACTTAGACCTAAACCTCAGCAACTTTAATTCTCTAAATCAGGAGTCACACGCTCCTGTACATCCGTCAGGCGTGGCAAGGACGTGCTGGTAAGCAGTGAAACACTGAGAAGGTTGTGCTCTCCCCTGGTATTCACCTAGAGGTGCTCACAGAAAAACCCCAGGTGTTTATACAGTGTTGTTAGTGAATTATATGAACACCAAATGGGATTCTAAACAGACCAGCTGCATTAGATAATATAATAATATAATATAATATATTAGATAATATAAGGGTAGTGATGACACTGATCAGAAGGGCTGGTGTGGTTGGAATGGCGCTGGGGAGAGTGGTAGCAAGATGGATGGGTTGGCCACTGCTGTGATTCCTCCAAGCATCCCTTCCCCTGCAGGTGAAAAGGCCAAGGAAAAGAGAAGCAAAGACTGTTCTTAAACTCACAGACCAAGTGAGTTGGCAAGACCTTTACCGGGTGTTAGCCCACTGTGAGGGCCATGTCTAGGCTCTGCACTGACATCCAGGCTGCAAACTTCCCAGTCTGCTCCCTCTGAGCAGCTTCTCCTGAGGGCTGGGCCGAATGGGTGGGGATGTGGTGCAGCAGCGGGCACCTGGCGGGAACAGTGTTAAATGCCTTTCCCAGTGTTTGGAGGAGTCCTTCTGTAACAAACTGTGAAATCTCAGCTGGCAGTTCCCCTTGGGGCTGCTCTCTGTTGCACCAGGGATGGCTGCGTGCTGCAGGGAAGCCGACAGGTTTTGGTCCACTGTGGGTGCAGATTTATTGGGGAGGCCAGTGAGGTTGCAGCCACCAAGCACGCTGCTAGCGAGAGCAATGGGATGGGACAGTACTCGAGTGTTCCTGCTTGTCCCCAGGGTGGAAAGGCACCATGTGGTGGGGGATATCTGGTCCTCCCTGGTTGGTCCCATGTAGAATATTTGCTGGTGTTCAAGTCTCATTTTAAGCTAATTCACTGAATAATGCAGGGATTAATACTTGGAAAGGGCAAGGCTGAGCAGAAGACAAGATGTGGTGTGTGTAGTCTGCTTGTGCTAATAAACATACATGTAGGATCTCAATGGGTCACGGTGATGTGCTCATGCACCACAGAGCCCGTGCATGCAAAGGGCAGCCCACCCTGCTTGCCCCATGGCTGGGCAGAGGGGTTGACTGCTGCTGGAAGTATTTTGATGCAAGAGGAATTATGGATTGCACAGCAGCAGACACTTTCTAGTTCTTTGTATTCTTTCATCCATGTCTCTTACAGTTGGACTCAATGATCTTAAAGGTCTTTTCCAACCTAAATGATTCTATGATTCTTGCCTTAATTTAGTGGGAAATATATTTGATTGGACACATCTAAAGTTGGTGGAAACTGACTTTTAGAGTGGTGCTAAGCATAAGTATATATAGAGAGAGAAAAGCTACTTTTTGTATTGCTACATGTTAGAAATGCTGAAACGGAAATACTTGCGATGGGGATATCATGCCTATCAGGTCATGCCTGATGCCTTGGGCAGCCCAGAGAGGGTGTGCAGCCTCCATCCTTGGCGAGGTTCAAAACCTGACTGGATGCTGCCCTGAGCAACCTGCTCTAGGTGTCCTGCTTGAGCAGGGGGGTTGGACAAGATGACCTCCAGAGGTGCCTGCCCACCCCACCCATCCTGTGATATTACAAATTATGATCTTTTAGAAGGTTTGGCATTCGTTCTATTTTTTAAGCTCCTTCGTATTGCCTTTGAGTGAAAATGAAATGGTCTATGGATCAGTCCCCCTCTCCCGCTGGTGAATGGCTGTGGTGGGCCTCCAGCCAGAGGCAGCTCTGAAGGCAGCCACAGAACCTCTCCCTTACATGGGTGCCAAGGACACCAAAAGGCTTTGAACTCCAGACCTCAAGTAACAAACTCTGAAAATTGAACAAAAACCTCAAAGTGAGACAGAATAGAAATAAGAGTTTAAAAAACCAAACCAAACAAACAAAAAATCCAAAAAGCCACCAAAATCCCTTTGTTCCCTACTGTACCCTGCAGGCCGGTCCTTTCTTTCAGGCTTTGCTCACTCTGTAGCGGCTTTATCCATTTCCCACAACCTCCTGTGCTCCTGAGTGACCGATGGCTATATCCCCAAAATGTGGCCCACCCTTCCCTTTGATGGAACACGATCAGCTCGACAAACCCATTTCTGCTGTGGATGGGACGGGACTGTCTGCAAATAAACTTGGGTTCTTGGAAGGGGGCAAAACTGGAGCTGTATTCCTGTCCGGCTGGGTGTGTGCATTTGCACACAGGCTGCATTGGAACTACTTCACTAATGACTTTTCTCTCTCACACCCACAGCTCACAGTCATGTTCATGTGCAGGTGCTGCAGGAGGGTGCTTGCTGCAAGCCCCACAGGAGGCCTACTGGGACAGGGGGAAAGGGTAGGAAAGACTTGCCTTCTGGAGCAGCATTAGCTGCAAAAAATCAGACTATCCTATCTAAAGGTTTATCTGATTTAAAAAGAAAAACAATCTTAAGAAGATAAATGCATTAAAGACTAAAATGTTGACAGTAAGGAAGATTGACCTCCAGTCCTTTAGAGGAAAGAAATTTAACTATTTGGCTCTGTCTTGTTTTAATACTGCTTTTAAATCACCTACTTTGAAAATATATTCATATATTGCAGTTTCCCCACAGTGTGGGGAAAAATCCTTTGCTGGAGGAATGGATGTCATTAATGTGTAGTAAAAAAAGGTTTTGATTTGTTCTAGAGTCTCTTTTAACATGTCTAAATTACAGTGTTTTCCAGTCTAATCTGTCATTTCTTAGAAGAAAACCATCAACTGATGTTTTCAATCATTCATTTATTGCCTAAGCGGGCTGCTCATGAAAACCCTGTTTTTCACAGGAATTGGCTTTGAATAATGTGGGGTTTTCTTTAAGTTCTATCTCAACATTTTTCTTGGCATCATCGGGAGGGTATTCCTCTGTTGTAGCACCCCTCTCAGGTGAATCATTTTGTGCCTGAAGAAAAGGCAGATACCTTTTTTCCTAATCCAGCATATTTCCTTGGGGATTCACCAGCTGTATAAAATTGCAAGATCTTCCAACTGCAAGATCTTGGTTGGCCCTTCATACTCCTATTGGGCTCTTGTTTAGCAGGAGGGGAAGGGGAGGAAAATGAGCCTCAACCAAACAGTAAATGGTGCATGTGAAACTCTTCACACATACTCGTGTTTGTGTGCTGTGTCTGGCAGACTCGGGCTCGGGGCTGCTCCCATTGTGGCAGGGTGCCGGGAGGTGGCACAGGGCCATGCTGAGGACCTGGGGGCCTTGCAGTGTTCAGTGGTCAGAGCTACATGTGCTGATGAAACCTGAGTTCACGTTTAAAAACCATGAAATGCAAAATATTATTCAAAGGCAACAGTTAAAATGAGGCAAAAGGAAGGAAGGAGTTATTGCTGTCTAGAAAACAATTTCTGTTCTTCATTTATTAGCTCATCGCTCACCTGCCACTTGCATTTTTAATGTATTACTCCTGCTGTGTGTAGTGTTGGAGACTTCTGAAAATGCCTCTGAAATTAGACTATGATTTGAATGAAACATAAAGGCTAATTTTATTTAAAGTCATATTACCTTCACACTGAAGTCCTGTGTCCAGGTTATATCCTGTTGTTATTTATTGCTTGTACTGTCAATGAATCTTGGAGCACAAATCCTCACTGTCTGAAGAGCTTATGGAAAAGGGTCCTCTCTGCCTCTTTCTCCCGATCTCTTCCTTCAAGGAGCTGTGTTTTTCTCTTGCTTATGCGTGCTTTGTCAGCAAGGCAGATATTGCACCAGGTGGAGCCAGGCTTAATCCAGTAAGGAAAGAGCTGCAGGGATGTATCCCACAACACACATGACCAAAGCCCGGCCCTGGCATGCCCCTCCGGGCAGCTCTAGCACCAACTGCACTGGGCGGCCCCTCCCTGGGAGCGGTGGTGCACAGCAGCTCGGGCAGCGCGCTGCAAGCAAGCCACCTCCATTCATCTGCACAGCACCCTTCAGCCATATGGTGACATTTGCGTCTTCATCCATCACTTGGTATAGTGAAAATACAGACATTTGTTTTGCTGCAACACTTGTCTTCCATGAATGTCTTGACATTTATGTACCACCAAGAGACATTATGTTATGTCAGGATTTTATTCTTGTGGCATTATCTACCCTAATTAAGGCTGTCCCTACCTGCTTCAGCCATGTAGCAAAGTAACAGTGAGCGTTGTTTTAATTTCTGAGTCTTTTGAAGTTGTAACAAAGGAGGCAGTTGATGCCAGGAGGATGGGCACCGCATCGCCGCAGCCTGCCTCAAACACTGCTCAATGCCATGCCATGCAGTAAAGCTTTCCATCGCATGTTCAGAGCAAATCTGTGTCCTCAGCTGAGGCTGGCACCAAGGATGTGCCCGGCAGCCCCAGCACTGGAAGGGGCACTAATCCTGAGCACCTCTGCATCTCTTTTGTAGATCAGCTACTATAAAACAATTGTGTTTATGTGGTATTTTGCAAAGCCTGCTTTCTGGAAACCTAGGAAGATCAGGGTCAAATCAGCTTGAGTAATGGGAAAAGCACTTGCCACACAGATGACTGCAGGTAGTGTCCATGGGTGCATAAGACTTTTTTTCTTGCCCCCATCTCACTTTGCTGGTGTGCAGCCTGGGTGGGCAGTGGGGCAGGTAATAAATGAGTGTGCTAGTTTTGGCTGGGGTAGAGTTAATTTTCTTCACAGTAGCTGGTATGGGGCTATGTTTTGGATTTGTGCTGGAAACAGTGTTGATGATAACACAGGGATGTTTTGGTTACTGCTGAGCAGTGCTTACACAGAGTCAAGGCCTTTTCTGCTCCTCACCCCACCCCACCAGCGAGCAGGCTGGGGGTGCACAAGAAGCTGGGAGGGGACACGGCTGGGACAGCTGACCCCAACTGACCAAAGGGCTGTTCCAGACCATATGACGTCATGCGCAGCATATAAAGCTGGGGGAAGAAGAAGGAAGGGGGGGACGTTTGGAGTGATGGCGTTTGTCTGCCCAAGTAACTGTTACATGTGATGGAGCCCTGCTCTCCTGGGAATGGCTGAACACCTGCCTGCCAATGGGAAGCAGTGAATGAATTCCTTGTTTTGCTTTGCTTGCATGCACGGCCTTTGCTTTACCTATTAAACTGTCTTCATCTCAACCTATGAGTTTTCTCACTTTCACCCCTCCAATTCTCTCCCCCATCCCACTGCAGGGGAGTGAGTGAGTGGCTGTGTGGGGCTTAGTTGCTGGCTGGGGTTAAGCCACAACAAGGAGGCAGCTCTGTGGAGATGCCCCAGGCTCTTCAGTGATTCAAGTGTTTCCGCACCTCCTGCAGACAGCCCAGGTGTCATCTGGTGCCATTTGCTCACCTCCAGCTTCTGCCAGGTGCTGCAAGTTGTGTCCTCCATTCTAACCTTCCTGAGGTGCACCAGGGCTGGACCAAATACCCATAAGGCCACGTGCAGGATGTAAACCATGTGGTTTGCTACCAAACAGCTGTAGTATCCTATTAGCATGTTTTTGCTCATGGAGGAAAATGTAATGGTTTGGGAAAAATGAACCGCAGATAATGAGGAGAAATCATGTCCTACAGCTTTTACAAGTTTTATCAGACTGCAGGGCAAGAACATTTTTCTTCCTCTGTGCAAATGTAATCAGTTTCCTCTAGCATTTATGGAAGCATCGTTTACACAGATGCATATCTATCTACATATAATATAATTCCTGGAGACTTAGAGATGCTGTAAGAGTCATCAGGATTTAAGCACAGTGAGCCAGAGTGGGTAGAGGGTTCAACAGCTGCTTAATCCTTCTTGCTGGAGTAGATTTGTATTCATTAAGTGCCCCTCACCCCTGCAGGGCTCTAATTCAGACAAGGAGACAAGTGCCTTGAGGGTGCCTTCCCAGGGCCTCACTTCCCAGGCATGGATGAGCAGTGCTGTGTCCCAGTCACAGCTTCGTGTCCGTTCAGCCACTGACTTCTTGGAGAAGACTGTCATTAAAATTGGAGATGTTTTTTTCTGCTATTCCTTCTTGGAGATTGAGTGTTTGGCATATTGAGCGCTCCTGCTTTAATGACAGGGCTCTTCCCCAACATGGGCCCAAATTTCCCAGTTCATTTACCTGCCATTCAGCCTTTGACATGTCAGAGTAAAAACATAAATGTCTTAAAATCACAATTTGGTTAAAGAGATGAAGGGATTTTTTTTTTTCCTTAAAAAAAGGTTGAAAAAAGACTTGATTGGAAATGGAGCCAAGTGGGTCTGACAGTCTGTGTCAGTGGAAAACAAATTCAGTAATAACCTGTGAAATGATTGCTCCTCAGCACAGCCAGCCTTCTGCCTCCCACCGCAGCTAATGCACTCGCTGCCTGTGCCGCAGCTGGAGGGACCTCCTGAGACCCACGCTGGCAAAGACCAGAAGATATGCAAGGAGCTGTTCCAGCTGGATGCTGGGAAGGTTTGGTACTGTGGAGTGTAAAATGAATTATCCTTTTCTTTAGTAGGAGAGTTGGTTGTTGCTGTGTCTCATGGGGAAATATATATTTGGGAAATTAATGGTTGTCTCCAGCTAAAACCTCTAAGGCAGGTATCTTCATGTTTTAATTGTTGATACTGAAGTCCCCCTGACTTTCTAGTCTCTCTGTTCTCTCCCGTTAGAAGAACTGGTAATTGTATTTTAAAATAATTATAACATTTCCTCTGATGAGCTTAGCTCATTTAGCCAGGTCGAACAAAGGTTAGAGGGGATGTAATGTCTCTTAATAAATATGTCGGATGGTAAATGCTGAGGAGAGGAAAGAGCTCTTTGGGTTGAAGGATATTATTAGCTCAGGATCTAACGGCTACATAGTGGTCATGAATAAATTCATACTGTAAATTAGAAGACAATTTCTGGGTATCTGAAGAGGCCAGTTCTGAAGAGCTTGTTAGGTCAGGGAAATGGGGGCTTGTTTTAAGACAGCTTTATGGCCCCACACAAGGGGCAGAATAGGTGAAGGGAGGAATCCTTGGAGAAAAGGGATGAGGTTTGTGCTGTAAGACTTTGGCTGCAACAAATTAAATCCAAAGGGTTTTTGAAGAGACACTGGATTCCTCTGCTAACACCATGCTTGCACTGTCATTACCTCGTGTTTCAGCTCTCTGGGGTGCTGGGAAGGACACGTCTCCTTGGCCTCCCCTGGCACTGGTGACTGGTGAACCAGGGTGGTGGCAACACATACTGCTGCTGCTGGGGTGTTCACTTCAAATGAGTCTCAGTGCACGTCCTCTTTCCTTCTGTGCTTAAACCTGTTACCAGAACTCAGTCTAGACAGGACAGAAAACTGAGGGCTTCTCATGTCTGCTCTGGTAGCGTGATCCTGGTCTGCTTTTTTGGTCCATCTAGGATTTTTTTTAGGTTTTTGGAACAGCACATCAATTTGCAGTTATTGGAGAGCCAGTGGTGTGAGTGATGTCCCTGATCTTTCCTGTTCTTTTCCTGTGGGTACATCTCGGTTTATTATCATAGGCTTTGAGTTTGTTGCAAAGGGGGATGCTCTGTGGCCTGCAGCATGTCCTGGCAGATGGGTGGATGTCCTGGGGTCCCTCTATGCTTGACACTTGCTGCCTGCCATCTTGTGATCATGACAGTCCCCCTAGCTTGGCATTCCTTTATGTACTGAGTACCACTGTCCATTGCCCTGCAAATAACTCTGCATTGCCCCCCAGATAGCAGCAAGAGATGCTGCTTTGTAAGGTTTTTAGTCCACGGCCAGTTTTTAGTGTATTACCATGACCAAAATTACCCTCCTGTATCTATCTGCTGTGTGCTTTTTTCCAGTGTTCATAAATGAAATTATGAAGTTCCATTTAAATGAAGATTTTTTGCTTAGAATAAACTTTCACTTTAAAAATGCTAACATATCAACTGGACCTATGATAGCTTGAAATATAACATTCACAGAGTGGGAATTGTTTGCAAAAAAGCTGCTCGTTTAACTGTGCAGTGTCTCTCTGACCATTAGCAGTGTGTTGTCTTTGCCTGAGACATGATTGTGGAGTTGAGCCTTCTCCCATAGCAAGTCATAGGACCTGCTGGGTGCAGCACTTGTAGCACTAACTGTTGAAGCTCAGTTCTTGGGGACAGAAAAACCCCAAGTTTTGGTTACTTTCTTCTGTTATACTCTTACAGTGTAGGCAAATGCCGTTGGATGGACAAATCTGGCAGTTTTGACAAAAAAAATCTGGTAATTTTGACAGTATAGTGTGCACACTGAAACAATATGGAGTTTTCAGACAATTGAGTTTTTCTGCGAGAATGTGATGTGACATTATCTGAGAGTGTGGCCTGTCCTTAAAAAGCAGATTTGTTCTTTTTGTACCTTTTGCACTCACTGTTTGGATTTCTCTTCTGAAAACTTCATACATAATCCACCATAGACTGAGAGCCAAATCTGGCCTAGAGTGCAGCACCTACAACTTCTGGGACTATGAAGAAATGGATATCAGGTAGTATGTCCATTTTCCTACTACTCGTGCTGCTGTTGCATATGCTTTGCCTGCCTGCTCTGTGCAGAAGACTCCTCTGCACACAAGAAAGCCGTGAAGCTTCCCATGTAGCTTCACCAGCATGCAACCCCAATTAGCCCCTTAACACTCCCAATCAATCCTTTTTTTTTTTTTTTTTTTTTTTCTTCATTGTAAAAGGATGAAAAAAAGCTTGACTGTAAGCAAAAATACTGTGAAAGCACTGATTCAGTATCTGCATCCCTGGTTAGTCAACAGCTCTTCAGTTCCTCGCTGCCTAGCTCTTTCCTCCCATGTTAGAGCAGGGTACAGAAGGAGTATTAAACTCTAGTGGTCAGTTTTGGTTAATAGAAGATGAAACACCAAACTAGCTCATCTGTCAGGGAGATTTCTTCTGGAAATGCCAGCAAGGTCAGAGAGAAAGTGAGAGTGACTGGTCCAGTAAGGAGACAAGTCTGAGGAAAACAGTCTTCAGGCAATTCCACTGCTCCAAAGCCTGGAGCCATATAGATGTGTCTGTCTAAGTGCATGCAGGCGGATGTGGTGTGTCAATGGCAGTAGTTGTCCTTTTTTCAGAACAATATTTTCTACTGACATCTTTATCTTTCAGTAGGAAAGAATTTTTTGTTTGGAAAACAGCTTGGAAATAATTAGCCTTACATTATGCTTTTAATTTTAAGCACTTTGCCATGGGCAAGCTAATGAATTAATCATGGATACCTTAATAAAGAAATGCAATAGGTCAATAAATTGTTCATAACCATGGCTGATAATTACTACAATCATAGACGTGCATAGGACCATCTCTAATGCTAGCCATAGGAGCCTGGCACATCCTTTAGGGACTCTTTACTAGTAGAGTCTGCATAGAAATTGTGACCAAGGATTGTTAAAAGCCACCCATTTCATAATCTGCCACCTGTCTAAATGAGAAGCACTTGGGTCTGTAATGTCAGCATCCTCTGCAGGGGCACACAGTTGCTTCCATGTGTGCCTGGGGCTCTTGTGTCTTAAAACAGCAGCACTTGCTGTGCCAGGTGAGGTTTCTCTGGACAGCTTTGTCATTGTCCATAAACAAAACCAAATCAGTCTGAATTGTTAGGAATATTTTTGTGACTCCTCCCAGTTTACAGGAATGCTGCACATTCACTCTCTGCAAGAAGAATAATTTTCTTGTCCTTTGAGCATAGCCATTCGTTACATAGGAGCTCAGATGTGTATGCTCATAACCCTTAAACTGTAATTCCCTTTTTCTATTCAGAACATGCAGCAGTCTCACTGTGAAGAACAAGATCAGTGCCATCACTCAAAGACTTTGGAGTCACTAGTGTAAAATGAAGGCTTCTCTAGACCATCCAGGCAGTGCACGAAGCCCAACATTACTTTTTTATTCTTTGAAATCACCTACTGTTCATGGCTGTTTAGTCTCTCATACACAAGTCATGCACGAAGGCACATGCTCTCTGCAGCTTATGCTTATAAGCCCTAGAAACAGTGGCTGAACAGCAGCTTTCTTAGTCTCTATAAATATATATACCCAGGTTTTGCTGGTGCCATTGAACACCCTGATTCTTTGTGAACATCCACTTAGCAGAAACCACGGAGCGCCCAGTGCTGGGATAAAGCATGCCTGAGGATGGTGCTGTGAGAGGCCTACGGGCTCTCCAAATGACATGGCTGCAAAAATATTTCAAAAAGCCCTTGAGTCTACAGAGTTTGATTGGTTTATACAAGTAACAGTGAGCTTGTAATTAATTCTTATGCAATATTAATGACATTAAGCAATCTTTTCCCAGATGATTTGAACAGACATTGTTATTTCCTTCATCACATTTAGATTTACAGCCGAGAACAAACTTCAGAAAGCACTACATAAAGCAATTCGCAGTGTGCCTCTGCGGAGGCTCTAACGCATGGCGTTAACTTTACTTTTCCCTTCTGTGTACACATATCTAATCAGGATTGTACAGATTTTATACAGGCTTTTACAGAATCCCCATCACTGTGGTATCTGAAGAGTTTCCATGGTACTTCAGACAGGCATGGGTCATTCTGTAATATGTCCTCAGAGGGAAAAATGTAGTTGCAGAAGAACATTTTACTTTAGAAATACTTTTGTTTAGATTTGAATCTTTCCAAGTTTCAAGTCCCATTAATGTTACATGGCTACAGTTCCTCTGGCAATAATAAAAAGCTGTGAAATGAAGCCTGGGTCATGTGTGAGGATGGGAATAAACCTCTTACAGAGATGGCAATGATGAAACCACTGTTCATCGATGCTACCTGGCATCAGCAGCATGAAAAAACTGCAAATTTCAGACTGAATTTTTTCTGCCTGCAGATAAGCAAATGGGAGCCAAGCCTTCCTGAGCCATCAAGTCTAGTATCCCACTATCCCTGTCTGTCACTTCATGTTTTCCCATTCACATGTCTGCCAAGCCCCACTTCAGCATGTCATCTTGCCCAGTGTCCAGGCTGAGAGGCTGCTTCAGAGCCTCTGGTGGCTGTGAACTTTCCTCTCGCTTCCAGCCTGATACTATTAGTGGCAGCTTGTACCTTTTGTTGTGGTGCCAAACACACCTCTTGGCCCTAATAATTCTTGTTTCTGGTATTTAGTTTATCCATACTGCATTTCAGAAGAAAATTCCCACCACTCCTTGCCAATGGTTTCCACAGCTAACTGCTCCAGGATGTTTCATGCCCTTGCAGGGACTGGCCAGCCACTCTTACTCATCTCGATGTGTGCTTGCTCTAGTCTGCATTCGTTCATACTGCAGACAAATGGCTTTCATCATATGCCATTGCATTTAAAAATCAGATTATGTTAGCAATTAATTTTCTATATTTTGTAATAATATCATTTAATGTTAGTCACTGGATGAGGTAAGCCCATAGCGTGGTGGATGGAAGCTCTGACCACACTTCTGTGTGTGGTCACATTCAGCCCCTCTCCATCCTCAGGAGTATTTCATTATGCCTTGCAAAGTGGTACTCACAGAATTTTGCTCCAGGAGAGCCCATAGCTGGCGGTTTGGGCACTCAGGCAGGCGTTATGGGCTCAGACCCTTCTTGGTGAGGTTTCCTCATGGAAACCCTTTCTATGGGGATCTGGCCAGGCCCTTGAGGTCCACAGGGTCTTTCCAGGGGACAGTGGTGACACAGGGTGTTGACGAACCCATGTGACAGGTGAGGAGGGAGTCACAGGGTTTAAACTTGTGACTCTGCATCCTGGAGTGGCAAATTGGTAGTTTTGGGGCTCCAGTGATGCTCTGTTCCCCTGGCTCATGGGCACCGGTCTAGTCATGGTGACCAGGGCACCTCCACCTCTTCTGCAAAATGACAGAGCATGGGAAGCTTAACTTGTGGTTGTCTGCCACAGGCTGGAAACTCTCTGGTTGCAAGGCACAGATGCCAGGACAAGGATTTTTGTTGCACCATCGCCATGAGCAGGGGGAACATTGCTGAAATATCCTGTTTAGGAGACTGGTTGACAGAGTCCCTTGGGAGACAGCCCTGAAGGGCAGAAGGAGTCCAGGAAGGCTGGACATTCTTCAAGAAGGAAATCTTACAGGCGCAGGAGCAGGGTGTCGCTGTGGGCCGAAAGACGATCCGGTGGGGAAGACCACTGCCTTGGCTGAACAGAGAGCTTTGGCTGGAGCTCAGGAATAAAAGGAGAGTTTACGACCTTTGGAAGAACAGCCAGGCAACTCAGTCTTTAACAGTAACACCAGTTGTTCTCGGGGCACCCAGCCCCCTGAGCTGGAAGATAGAGATGGGGAGCAGAACAAAGCCCCCATAATCCAAGGGGAAATGGTTAGAGACCTGCTACACCACTTAGACACACACAAGTCCGTGGGGCCAGATGGGATCCACCTAAGGATACTGAGGGAGCTGGCGGAAGTGCTCACCAAGCCACTTTCCATCATCTATCAGCAGTCCTGGCTAACCAGAGAGGTCCCAGTTGACTGGAGGTTACCGAATGTGAAACCCATCTACAAGAAGGGCTAGAAGGAGGATGTGGGGAACTACAGGCCTGTCAGTCCGACCTCAGTGCCAGGGAAGGTTATGGAGTGTCCTGAGTTTCATCACGCAGCACATACAAGACAACCAGGTGATCAGGCCCAGCCAACATGGGTTTATGAAAGGGAGATCCTGTTTCACTAACCTGACCTCCTTCTATGACAAGGTGACCCGCTTAGTGGATGAGGGAAAGGCTGTGGATGTTGTCTACATGGACTTTAGTAAAGCCTTTGACACTGTTTTCCCACAGCATTCTTCTGGAGAAACTGGCTGCTCATGGCTTGGACAGGCGTACTCTTTGCTGGGTAACAAACTGGCTGGATGGCTGGGCCCAGAGAGTTGTGGTGAATGGAGTTAAATCCAGTTGGTGGCCAGTCACAAGTGGTGCTCCCCAGGGCTCAGTACTGGGGCCAGTTCTGTTTAATATCTTTATCAATGATCTGGATGAGGGGATCGAGTGCACCCTCAGTAAGTTTGCAGACGACACCAAGTTGGGTGGGAGTGTTGATCTGCTGGAGGGTAGGAAGGCCCTACAGAGGGATCTGGACAGGCTGGATCCATGGGCCGGGGCCAACTGTATGAGGTTCAACAAGGCCAAGTGTCAGGTGCTGCTGTGGAGAGCTGCGTGGCGGAAAAGGACCTGGGGGTGCTGGTCGACAGCCAGCTGACTATGAGCCAGCAGTGTGCTCAGGTGGCCAAGAAGGCCAATAGCATCCTGGCTTGTATCAAGAATAGTGTGGCCAGCAGGACCAGGGAGGTGATCGTCCCCCTGTACTCGGCACTGGTGAGGCCGCACCTCGAATGCTGTGTTCAGTTTTGGTCCCCTCCCTACCAGAAGGACATGGAGGTGCTGGAGAGTGTCCAAAGAAGGGCAGTGAAGCTGGTGAAGGGTCTGGAGCACAAGTCTTATGAGGAGCGGCTGAGGGAGCTGGGGTTGTTTAGTTTGGAGAAAAGGAGGCTGAAGGGAGACCTTATTGCTCTCTACAACTGCCTGACAGGAGGCTGTAGCAAGGTGGGGGTCGGTCTCTTCTCCCAATTAAAAAGTGACAGAACAAGGGGAAACAGCCTCAAGTTGCGTCAGGGGAGGTTTAGATTGGATATTAGGAAAAACTTCTTCACCGAAAGGGTAGTCAGGCATGGGACCAGGCTGCCCAGGGAAGTGGTTGAGTCTCCCTCCCTGGAGGTATTTAAATGCCGTGTAGACGTGGTGCTTAGGACATGGTTTAGTGGTACACTTGGCTATGTTAACAGTTGGACTTGGTGATCTTAAAGGTCTTTTTTATAACCTAAACGATTCTATGATTCTATGAAATAGGATGAGCAAGTGGTTCGGTATTACCTGGAATATTTTTGTAGAAACCATGGCAACAGTCTTCCTCAAAATAATAGCAGCTTTGCTGTTCAGAAGCTTATCCTGCACCTGCTTTAAGCTGTTACTTGTGGCTAGTCCCTTTCCTGTGCTAGGGCTGCCTGAGCAGATGAAGCCAAGCACCTGAGTACTTGTTTGAGAGTTTGGTCATTCAATGATTGTGGCTTCAGAAGAACAGCTTGAGAGTAATTTTCTCAGTGAAATCTCTGTGTATACCTATGAGTGTGTATGTCTGTGTATAATTTCCACCTAGATAATTTTAATTTATTGATGTATAAAAGCTCTCACAGTTTGCTGTTAATCCTGCATTGTTCTTGTACATGGACAAATCACTCTCTAACACTGTGTCAGAAACAATAATTTATGGCTTGGGGAAGGTCTCATTTTTCATTATATTTTATCATTCTGCTTTATACTAATTACACACTGGGACTATTTGTTTATTTACTCAAATCACGGTGGTTTGGCATTATTTCTAAGTACTTTGCAAGGCAATGTGAAATGCAGAGAAGAGAGCTGCTCTCCAAGAGAGCTTGTTTTCCCATGTGCAGGGCTGCCAGCATTACAGATGCATGGAGGCACCCACATTTTTCTTATTCTGCCAACTTATGTGTATTAATGCTATTTAATGTTTGCTGTGAGGAGGGTACTTTGGAGGACTTCTAAGGACCAGTTTGGTCTCAGAGCCATTTTATTTGATGAAGTCTGTTTTGCTTGATGGGGTCTGTAAAGAGCATCTTCTCAGAAGCTCTTACAAGAGCATTTCTTATTGCACCAAATGGGCTGCTCTCTGCCTCCCTGGTGCTGTTTTGTACCTTGGGGGCTGTGGCAGAGCATATGCTGCTGCGTGGTGCTGCAGGGCAGCTGTGTGGGGGGAGTTGGGCAGTGCTGTGGCAGCTCCTGCGTTTGTCACCCGGCTCCCGCAGCAGGACCAAGAGCACAGGGAAGCCACCGGGGAAGAGGCTATGAGCCCTCGTGCTTCCTCCCTACTTTGCTGTAACCTCCCAGGCAGCTGATCTGTCTTGCTAGCCTGAGGATGAATAATAGTAGTAATATGATTTTGTTCCAGAGATTTCTGAACTGTACTGCCACATTCAAATCAGAGAATAATTAAAAAAAAAAAAAATCTAAGCATTCCAGGCCTGTATTTCTTGAGGATTTTTTATTAACATGAGTCACTGAACACTGTTATTAAAATAAAAACTAGTGTCCTAGCTGCTGCAAACAGAGCCAATGTTTTACGGCAGAAGTTCTTTTAGCTGCAGCTGTGTAGAGCCTGGTGCTTTTTATTGAGTCAGAGAGCGCCAGGATTTGAACAATACATTAGTGCAAAAGAAAAATCTCATAATTTTGTTGCTTGATATGGTGATCCATCTGTAATTCAATATCATCAGTCTTACATCAGATGGTAATAAAATCACTGTGAGCCAAGGTACAAATCTGATGGTTATGTTTTTTAAACTGAATGGAGGCCTTTTCAGCCATTTTTAAGGAGCTCTCCTTGCTAGGAGTACAGAAATTGCTTTTACTTGATCCAATTTCACATTAGGACAAAAAGTAAATTTCATGCTACGTTTCATTTTCAGATGTAGGATATAAAATCATGAGCTACAAAAGAAAGTAAGGTACTGTTCCTACCCTTTGTCTCATAATAAAACAATGACAACCAAAAAAAAGTGTGGAGAGAAACAGAAAGTTTCCTAGGGAAAAAAGCCCCACCATGTAGGGGTGAAATCAAGACCCTGTGCACCTTCCTATAGAATACATTGTGGCTTTATTTATGTGAGGAGCAGTGATTTGGCCACTGGAAGGTCAGGAGATTATATTCCCTGCCTACCTCGGTTCCTGTCTGTGGTTCTTACTGAATGCACGATTTTTTATTTACTGCTCTGATCGGCTGACTAATGGATATTAAGGCTGGACGATAGCTCTAGTTATTTAGTTTGACCAATATGCCATGTGCTGTAAAGATTCACCCTGGCCCATTGATCTATGATTTATTTTCCAGAAAGATACCCAGTCTTGATTTGGAGAGACCAAGTGACGGCTGAACATCAATGTCTCTTGGTGCTTTGTTCCAGCTTCAACATCCTCACCTGCCAGACTGTGTGTTCTCATATCTCTAAGGTGGAGATGTCTGCCATCCATTCTTGTTATTCTTAGTCTGTGACAGAGATGACTTGTCTTTACCAATGGTTGTATTTCAGCAGGCAGCAAAAGGAGCCCTTATTCACCTTCTGAGCTCTACAGTTCTAGAAAGCCCTACACTTCTTTACTCAACCAAAAATCTATAGTAATTTTTAAATTATATAATTAATATATTATGCTAAGACTATCTAGCCACAATCAGAAGTTTTTCCCTTATCTTTGGTTGAGGATTAAACCTCAGAAACAGAGGAACTATCACCTAGGAAAGGACAGTTCAGATAACTGACCTTTCCTTTGAAAGTCTTGAGATACTACATTGAGAGAGAAACATGATCTGAGCATTTCCAAACAATGCAGAAGAAAATTCGCTACCGTAGATTAGCACATTGATACACTGATGAAATACTACAAATTCTAATCATGTCACATCAAACCTAGCTGTGTTGTTTTCAATTCATTGTTTTGTGATGAGTATATTAAAAGTAAGGGAAAAATAGAGATCAGAGATCAGCACCCCTGCAGAAAGCTCATTCAGGCTCAAACTAAACACAGCGGAAAACTCTTGACGTCTTTCTGTGTTGCCATTACAACAGGTACATAAATAATCTCTCTCCCAGGCACAATTGTATCAGACAAATCCTAGCTACTGTAACAGCTCTGTGTGATACACAGGTAATTAGTCCTGACTGTCAGTTATGCTTTCAGGGGTTCTCTTCTTGTTTCTAAGGCAAAAATTAGAGTGACTTTTGCTTACAGGTAACAAAACCCAAGAAATGCCTCTATTGAAATTTAGACCCGCCCTCTCAAACAGAAACCCAGCAGGCTGTTCATGGTCTGCTGAATCTCAGTTTGTCCATAGCATGGAGGCCACATGGCCTGGGTGACCAGGAGTACCAACGCCTACATGGAAAGTTGTCACTGACCTGCCATCTGCAAACCTATAATTGTCACCATATACAGCTGGTGCCAATGACCTCCTGCCACTGCCCAGAGCCAGGCTGCCATCCCTGCCATGGTGACAGCCCAGTGTGAAGGAGTGCTCATCTTCAGGGTCCCAGCCCTCACCTTTGGATGAGGGTTTACCAAATATAAACAATAAATATAAACAATATATATAAATTCATGAATATACACACCTACATAGCTAGAGGTGTCACGGGCAGCTTGCTGCTGGCCTTAAGGTGGAAGCACCAACAACCTCCAGGACCAAAGGCAGGACTTCGATATCAAGGAGTGTTAAAGGCCTCATATGAGGACTTGTGGACCTCCACGCACAGAGGTGTAACTTTTGGGATCCTGCTTAGGCAGATACCTCTGGCTATGTAGGTCTGTATGTCAGTGGGTCACACAGGCTCTGTTTCTCCCCCTTTGTTCCGTTCCTCCCATTGTTCATCCTCAGGGAGCTTGTGAGACAAGATATTTATGCCATACTTCTGTAGAGACAGCAATGGTTTTCCTTCCTTTCCTCCTTTTTGCAGAAACCCCAGAGCCTAGAAAATCTGAACTTACGGGCAGAGAGCAGCTGATGGAAGTTTTACCCAGTCAAGACATACATGAGCATTAATAGTTTTTTACCAGTATTAGGAAACACTTTAATTTTCAACTTCATCTTTTAGTCTCACCAGTATTTGAGCATCTCGAAGCAGGCTACCAAAGTAGAGTATAGCATTGTGCTCATGGTTTGTGTTTTGGTCCAGAAGTTTTCAGGTGGTACAGAAACCTTCTCTTTTCTTCCAGCAAGGAAACTCTCTACTGATCCACATTCCCATCATGTCTAGTATAGACGCTCACAACTCCTTTTTCCTCTGTCTTAATATAAACATTACAGGAAACTTGAGATTGTACACCACGTAGCTACATGCCTCATAAACAATGATGGCCAATGCGAGCAATTCACATCTGTGGTTTGCTAACTGTGTTTCATCCTCAATTTCAGAACAGAGTTCAAAATCCTCATCATCATCTACAAAGTCGTTGCTAGAATAATGATGAACTCTCTGCTTTAGGGACTTCTAAATCCTCCAGAAAGCTCCCTGCTCCAGGGAAGATAATACTTCTGGGACAGGTTCTTGGTTGCTTGAGATGCACAGGGCACCTTCAGTTCAGTATCCCTGTGGAAAGAGAGGAGAATGGGCTGAGCATGAGCCTGACTGTGAAGTGCATAGCACATTCTTCTTTAAGACCAGGGATTGGTACTGAAGCCAATACCATGGCGGGGGGGGTTGGAACTAGATCATCTTTAAGGTACCTTCTGACCCAAATAATTCTATGATTCTAATGCATGCTAAAAAAAAAAGAACAAGACACCTAACCTCCTCCAATGTATATATATTCACACCCTGCAGTAGGGCAAGGGAATGGGCCAGACAAGCAGGAAGATGGGGTGACCTGTGATTAAGGTGTTGCCCCGGGGCTTTACCTCTAGGCTCCTCTTGCCCAATTTTTAAATCTTTCTGGACCTTGCTATTTCATCTGTAAAATGATGGCTTGAAATATTGCTTTTGTCTTTTACCCAGATAAAATGAGATTATGTTAATGAATGATTGTAAGGGACTGGGATAATAGGATGATGGGAAAAATACCATTTGATTTTTAATCTATGGTCCTACTTGGATAAAATCAAACTTCATGCATAAATATCAAAGATTGTTTTCTAAAATTACAAATGGTGGACAAATAAAGAATTCAAGATATTATTAATTAAAGCCCTTGGAGCAGCTTGGGTAAAAGTCACCATAAAATTGCTCATTATCATATTTCTACACTGGACTAAAGAGTAGCAGCTTTCCCATTTTTTTCCCTCAGCCTTGCTTTCCTTAGAAGGCATGTTCGATGCTTTGATACCGTTTCTTGCTTAAATGAGAAGACCCTTGTTTCTACAAAATGGCACAAGTCCAGAGCACATGTCCCACTTGTGCTTGTCTGAAAAGTTACCATGATGGTGCCATGCCATGCTTACAAACGTGACCAAGCCATTGCTGCCAGTAGTAGTCCATGCCCTGGTTAAACCTCAAATAATAGCTGATGCTGAAAAAGCTGCTGAGCTGAAGAAACCACCCCCTCACACTTCTTATCACAAACCAAAGCTGTTGGATCTAGTTTTACATGTAGCAGCACTAGCAGTGTGCCTCCAGTCTGAGGAGATGTTCAGCTCCTTTTATTTTGTCTTAGAAAATCATATTGTAAGAAATTACTTAGTCTAGCTGGGATTTAATAAAGCAGTTCTATTATATTTTATGCTGTGGAAAATTATGTTGAAGGAAGAACATATTCAGTAGGAAAGAGGCTGTACCCTTTCCTAATGGTTGTCTCCCTCGGGACAGAGGGCTGTCGGCTGCAAGGACTTGGCATTCCACTACTCTCCGGGAGCTTTGGGGTCGTGGTTCTCACTCCTGTTAATTAATGGGAGTCACTTCTGTGTGTGAAAGCAAGCCCTGCTGGCACCAGGTAAAATTCAACTCAGTTCTTTCCTTCCCTTCTTCAAAGTTTTTGTAATTTTGTGAATGACTGCAATTACTATTTTGAAATCACTAAGCTCCAAAGTTGTAAAATTACATATATACCACTGTTTAAAAAGAAAAAAAAAAAGAAAATACGTGGCAATGTGAAAATGTTACTGGTAGTAAGTACAGTGGTGTGAAATGAAATCAATCATGTTAATACCAGAAAATCTGTTGTGATTATCAAGTGAATAGAAAGTTCAGGGATTATTCCCAATTAATTCGATATACATGACATTCATTCCTTTTGCTGTACACACTAGCTATTTCTACATTAGCCAATAAAATTAAGCTATCCATAAACCTGAAGGCTCTGCTCTCATATGCAGTTTAATATGCCAATAAGAACAATGCAATTTCCTGAGGATGAATAACTAGGGGCTTGCTGGGAGCTAATGGGCCAAGGTGTGCACAGAAACAATCACACCCTTCTGGTCATTAATCCCTGGGATCACCATGTTCTGATTATTACTGTGTAATTAGTTAATAAAGCCCCTTTCAAAGTGGAAGAGAACTGCTTTCTCTGAGTACAATGTGCATTGCATCTATCATGGTTTATTCATTCTGGATGAATCTGATTCTCATTTAAGGGGATGTATTCTGGGAACTTACAGTCTCTATTGTAATGTTTCTGTTCTTTCCAACACTGCAAAAATAAAAGATGGTGACGATTATTAATTATTTCAATCTGAAGCAAATTTCTAAGAAGCAAATTACATTGGGAACAGTGTTTTGCATTGGGAATAAAAAGTAGAGGTGAAGAAGGGAAACTGATATTTCAGAGAGAGACATTTGCTTATGTGACTTTGAGAAGATGACATATAATCTGAACAACAAATATTTCCACTTCCTGTTGTCCAGAAATGGGGTAATATTTGATTCACTTTCTACTATTAAATTACTATTTACTGTTAAATGTATTTTTGAAGTAACTGCTTTGAAGAGTAACTAGTCTGCAAAAAGAATTATCTTGAGCTGTTTTGATTTCATGCATATGTTGCATGGCATTTAAGTGTAAGTTACCAGGTCAAAAGTTTTGGAACTCAAAGCAACTTAACATTAGTGCTTTCCATGACAGATCATAGAGTAAATTCATTGAACAGAATATTCACAGAAAAAAATACAAAGAGAACTCATTGTAGTCAGGTGAAATTATTGTAAAATCTGAAATGAATATTCACAGATAGGGTTTGGTTGGTTGGTTGTTTTTTTTTGGTTGGTTGGTTGTTGGTTTTTGTTTGTTTGTTTGTTTTGTTTGTTTTTTCTTTTTTCTCCTGACAGTACTTGGCCCAGGTTAACTGATCAACTTCTCAAGTTAGAAAACAGATCCTTCCCATTCCTCTGTGGAAGTTTGATGAATTTAGGTCCTGCTCCAGAAGATGTAGTGAGAATCAAATCCAGCCAAAATTGTTTCAATCCCTGATCAGTAGCAGCCTGATCTTCTTCATTATTAAGAGGGTCTCTTTCAAGATACAGATATCATTGTCAACATCCTGAAATGGGAATGCTGACCACCTTACTGAAAATGCTTGACCGGTGGAGCTGCTATGGGTTTGTGTAAGCAAGGAACAAAAATGTCTCTCTCCTAATACCATCAGATCACCAGTAGTCTATTTTAATTACAAATCCCTGCTGGAAAATTAATGGGAGCAATTTTGTAGCTTTTTATTGTATAACAAAACCCAAAGAAGAGGTTGATTAGGTGGAGTGAGCCCAGCGGCAGGCCACCAGGATGCTCAGGGGCTGGAGCACCTGCCCTGCAAAGGGAGCCTGAGGGACAGGGCTGCTTCTGCCTGGAGAAGGGAAGGCTTTGGGGGCACCTCAGAGCAGCCTTCTCCTGCCTACAGGCAGGTCATTGAGAAGATGGACCCAGGCTCTCCACAGCAGTGCAAGGCAGCAGGATGAGAGACTGTGGGTCTAAGTTGAAACAGGAGAAGCCCACATTATATATAAAGGGAAACCTTTTTCCCCATGGGGACAGTCCAGAGTGGAGCAGGTTGCCAAGAGAGGCAGAGGGGTCTGCGTTCTTATAGCTTTTCAAGATTGGGCTGGAGAAAGCCCCAGGCCACATGGTCTGATCTTCTTGCTGCTACTGTTTTGAGCAGGTGGTTGCACTGGGGACCTCCTACCATCCCTTCCAGGCTGTGTTACCCAAGCCCTTTAGAAGAGAGTCCAGGGACATCTCTGTGCCATGGCTATTTGCTTAAATTGTGGTGTGTTGAATTTGATAAGCCATGCAGTCTCTTCCAGTCCTATCCATGTAAGCATTTTATCTATTTGTTCACTGTTTTTTAAACTAAGCTTATAGTTTGAAACCCTTTTTCCACTCAATGTCTGACTCATGCGGTGACACGCGCATGCCATACTTTTCTCTATCTCAAAACTTCCCATTTTAAGTAATGGTTCTCTCTCACAAGCTAAGAAGCTAATTTAAGACGTTTTATCGAGTACTGTGAAGAGTCATTCTTTTTTTCTATACACCCCTGACTATCCAACGTGCTCTCCCTTCTTTAGGTGCATCAGTATGAGCAGTCTTTAAAAGTCAGCTGGATCCCTGGGTGCAAGAGGCCTCATACCATATATACAAGTTTGGTACAGTCTGTATTTGCATTTGTAGTTAGGTCAGGTGAATGTTTCTTCTTCTACGATTGAATTTGCTCAGTTTGGGGATTATCCCAGTGAGGATTCTGCTGTGCATATCTGCTCTCTGCTGATTTCTCAAATGCATTGTACCTTATTTACAGTATTCTGCTGCTACCATGCAAACTTTCTGTATAATTGAGTTTGTTTCATGTTTTAGCTCATTGCTTAAATTATGAGCAAGCTGCTGTGCACTAGAGCTCTAGAAACTACAGCTGATGATGGTTTTTCAAATTTCAGGCAACATTTTTCCTATTATCTTATAAGAAACATTCCAACTCATTAGCCAGTTCATGTGCTTTGAAGATATTTTAGAGCACTCATTTTTCAATTCTGACTTTGTAAAGAACAAAGTCAAGTACATGTCACCACCATTCAAGTCTTCAAGCCAGTTACCTTCAGCCACTCAATAAATTAAATCAACTGTCTGGCAAGACTTGTTTTCCATAAAATCACATTTACTCAAGTTAATTATTGTCTTCCTCTAACTCTTTATCAATTAAACCCCTATAACAGATTTGATAGACCCTACCTAATAGCAGCCAATGAAGGTTCAATGAATAAGCTGTTTCTCCAGCTCCAACTAAAAAGCATTGACTCAGGAAAAAGGAATAAGGAGGGCAAGAAGCACGAAAGGCCAGCAAGCTGGGGGTAAGGCCAAAAAGGCCTTAACCTTTGAGATTAGCTGTATCTTCTTCTTCCCTGCAGAGCAAAAACCTTCACTAAATGCCTGGGCAGAATAAAGAGCAGCAGTGGCAAATGTGTTGCCATGGCAGATGTAAGATGGCTCATTTTCTGTGGGCTGAATCTCCTACAATTGATTATTTGATTTCCCACTATTTTGCCTGAGATTGCCATCAAATTAATCCACCATCTGTCATTCTGTTTGCTCCTGCTGAAGTGTGGACAATGTTGCTGTTCTTCCAGTCATCAGGTATTTTCTCTGGCCTCTCCTAAAATTTATTTTATATAGAAAATCAACTGTCTAGAATTTTCCTCAGAAAATTTATTTCATGACTTGTGAAAAAGTTATCTGGCCTTGTTGACTCAAGTGTTTATCCCCTATATATAGCTTGGCGTGCTTCTTTGGTTACTGCTGGCCTGGGAATCATTTCATCATTGTCATGAAATATACTTAGTCTAGTACCTCGTCTTGCCTTTTTCCAGATATAAAGCAGTAGATGATTATAGAAAGGCTGTTACCAATGGTAGAAAGAGCTGTTCAGTAAATAGGTGCCCATCTTGCTTTCATTATTATTTTTTTTCTTAAAACACGTAGAAGGAAGTTGCTTTGATCTTTGCCCTGCCTGCCATGGATTTTTTTCTAACATCATTAACTTCTCTTGTTATACATTCCTGTACTGTAAGCTAGACATCATATTCATTTTACCTGTTCCTCCTTGTTTCTTTATTATATATCTAGCTTCCAGCTGGTCTTCATTTATCCAATAGGAATTTTTACTCAAAAAAGTTCTCTGCTTTGATTGTAGCTTTTTGACCATCTAAAAGTTTTCTTAAAGAACCGCAATATTTGTTCTTATTCCTTCTCTTTTGTCTGATCTTTTCTTTCATATGAAGTTGCCTAAAACTTGCTTCATATACAAGAAAAGAACTGTCTCTTTTTTATCAGTACTGATGCTAATCCATGAGTCTTACCTTACAGGATTCAGAAAGAACTGGAACAGGTAAAATTTTTAGACCTTGAAATACTTCTAAATGGGAATGTAAATAAAGAAACTTTTGGGAGAAGAAAAACAACTTTGTTCAATGATCTTTTAATGCTAAATCAAAATTTATGAACATTCACAGAAAGCTTAAAAAAACCCCACAGAAACACCAGTTAGTAGTCTGAATGGATGAACAGATTAAGATAGGATCCAGCAGCATGCCAGGTAGCATCCAGGTCAAAGATGCAGATTTCAGAATAGTAACCTGACTAAGACAACAGTCTTATTGTCTACATATATACTCTTCTAGTTGGTTTATTGTTTCAGTCTACTCATATGTGTCAAACATGGAAAAAAGAGCTTAAAAAAAGAAACGCAAACCAACTTGTAGGTGGTATAACCAGCGTCCAAGCTGCTGTCTGGTGGTATTATTATTATTATTATTATTATTATTATTATTATTATTATTATTATTATTATTATTATTATTATTATTATTATTATTGCTCTGGACTGTAGTTTCAAGTCCCTAAGATGAGCAATGCTGCCTGTGACACATGGTGTAATTCTTCCACCTACGTTATACCTGCTTTGTTCCTCTTAACCAGGTTAAAAGCAATGTTTTTAACATTCCAGACATGCAAGTCCTCCCACTAGATTTCTGTAATGCCAATTATATTAAATGCCTTCTTGTAAATGAGAAATTTCCAATTCTTTTTGCTTCTTACTGCAAGTTCTAGCAATTGGAATGCTATTTATTTTCACTTTTACTGTCATTGTAGGTCAATTTGTTCATGATTTGCTGAGTTAATGTCTGTGTTACATTTGCCTCCTTTGCATACTCCCTTACATTTTTAAAGTACTACTTTCCTAACTGTTCTTCTTGCCTCCATTCCCAATAATTATTGCTGCAACATGGGAGACACTGGTCACCCAATCTTTCAAAAAACTCCTCTTTTTAAGGCTCTTCAAAAAGAAAAGCCATTTCACTCTAGTAATATGAGTAAAGATGTGTCTCCATTATTTTTATCCTGTTCCCATCTCACTCTTGGGGACAGAAAAAATGGAGACAAGTTTTTTTCTCTCACCTGTCTAGTTTTCTTTGATATCATATTGGTCCCAGGGTGTATCATCATTAGCAGTGGTTTTCTGGATGTCTTCATAATTCTATCCAATTCCTGCAGTTCAATTAGAAAAGTCAGGATTTGTGCTTTTCTACTCCAAAGAGACAGCATGCACTATCCTGTTGTTCTTGTGCCACCACGACGAATGGTGTATAATCTTGGTATTGATAATGGTTGTCTATAATCTTGATATGTCTGATGAACTTCTCTTGGTTGATGCTTACTTCATACCACAAGGATGCTTATCAGGTTACATCCTGTTTAGCTGAGTTTCGCTTCTTCACAGACATGTTTCTTGGCAGTGGACTTGCCAACAACTTTGTAACCATGTGATGTCTCCAGCTGTGTTGAAAAATGTTTCTATTTCTCATCTTTGACTAGTAGTCCAGTCTGGACTCTACATGAGTACGAGTACTGGGGTAAGAGAATCATAGAATCATAGAATCATTAAGGTTGGAAAAGACCTTTAAGATCATCAAGTCCAACTGTTAACCTAGCACTGCCAAGTTCACCACTAAACCACATCCCTAAGCACCACATCTACACGGCTTTTAAATACCTCCAGGGATGGGGACTCAACCACTTCCCTGCGCAGTCTGGTCCAGTGCCTGACTACCCTTTCGGTGAAGAAATTTTTCCTAATATCCAATCTAAACCTCCCCTGACGCAACTTGAGGCCGTTTCGCCTTGTCTCCTATCGCTTGTTATTTGGGAGAAGAGACTGACTACCACCTCACTATAGCTTCCTTTCAGGTAGTTGCGGAGAGCGATAAGGTCTCCCCTCAGCCTCCTTTTCTCCAGACTAAACAACCCCAGCTCCCTCAGCCACTCCTCACAAGACTTGTTCCCTAGACCCTTCACCAGCTTCGTTGCCCTTCTCTGGACACGCTCCAGCACTTCAATGTCCTTCTTGTAGGGAGGGGTCCAAAACTGAACATTGCATTCGAGGTGCAGCCTCACCAGTGCCGAGTACAGGGGGACGATCACCTCCCTGGTCCTGCTGGCCACACTATTCTTGATACAGGCCAGGATGCTATTGGCCTTCTTGGCCACTTGAGCATGCTGCTGGCTCATAGTCAGCTGGCTGTCGACCAGCACCCCCAGGTCCTTTTCCGCCACGCAGCTCTCCAGCCACTCCTCCCCCAGCCTGTAGCGTTGCATGGGGTTGTTGTGACCCAAGTGCAGCACCTGACACTTGGCCTTGTTGAACCTCATACAGTTGGCCCCGGCCCATCGATCCAGCCTGTGCAGATCCCTCTGTAGGGCCTTCCTACCCTCCAGCAGATCAACACTCCCACCCAACTTGGTGTCGTCTGCAAACTTACTGAGGGTGCACTCAATCCCCTCATCCAGATCATTGATAAAGATATTAAACAGAACTGGCCCCAGTACTGAGCCCTGGGGAGCACCACTTGTGACTGGCCACCAACTGGATTTAACTCCATTCACCACAACTCTCTGGGCCCAGCCATCCAGCCAGTTTGTTACCCAGCAAAGAGTACGCCTGTCCAAGCCATGAGCAGCCAGTTTCTCCAGAAGAATGCTGTGGGAAAACAGTGTCAAAGGCTTTACTAAAGTCCATCCAACATCCACAGCCTTTCCCTCATCCACTAAGCGGGTCACCTTGTCATAGAAGGAGGTCAGGTTAGTGAAACAGGATCTCCCTTTCATAAACCCATGCTGGCTGGGCCTGATCTGGCCAGAATAGTGGCTTTTATCCAGTCTTGTAGAAAGTCCTGAATATCACCAAGAACTTGAAATGACTTTACTTTAACATTTCAATTAGTTGCTTATTGAAAGGGCCATTTGATCTGGACCAACATTGGTGTCTGCCTAGCTTTGGAGAATGAAGGAGACTTTAAAACTGATAAAAGTCTCAGCTGAAGTTTCCTCAGTGGTATGGCTGAGGACAAGAAGGTCACAATTTTTTCCTGCAGCTGGAGAAACATAAGGTGCCAGTGGGGTTCCCCACACAAAACTGCAGAGCACATCTTTGTTATTTATGCATAAGCAAACACAGGGATGCTTGCAGAGTTAAAAATCAAACTGTATGAGGCTATAGCGGTATTTTGTTCTTATTATTTTGTTCTTGCCAGTGGATAAACCAGTGCGATCATAGGGATGAGAAATGTTGGCAGTTCCTATATTTGGACAATGACTGCTAAATACCCTTTGGAGAAAATACTTCCATCAGAGGAAGGGACTTCAGTAACTGCTTTTAAGATATACACAGGGAAATTTTGATTTTAGTTAATATCATGCCACCTTCATTGAATTCTGAGCTGCACCTGGGTGTATGAGAAAAGCTTAGACCCATGACTATTTTGTAAGCAAATAGTGATATTGCAGCACTGTCTGTGAGGAGTGGTCTTGAGCAGCATAGAAGAGAAAGGGCAAGAATTGTGCATAAATGAGTATAAAACAGCAAGGGCCCAGAATTACTCTGCAGAAATGAAGTTACATTTAAACCATGCAAGACTGTGCTATGTATTTTGAGTGACAGCCTGCGCCCCCTTTCACACAGGGAAAAGGAGTATGTACACAAGGTGCTGTAACTCCTCTAAACTCTGAGCATCTTCCTCCTGAGCCATGCTGCTGTTCTGCCAGCCTCAAAGTTCTCAAAGTATTTTTGGAAAGAAAAATGGAAAGGAAAGAAAAAAAAAAGGCACAGGAACTCTCTAGGAGCTTGAAGCTTATTCCTACATGCTGGTGTGAAGATTTCCTCAGGTGCTTGCTTACACACGGAGCAAGAGGCAGCCTCTGCCCAGCCTGAGGTCCCTCAAGGACTGCAAAGCTGAACTGAGTCACATCCCTGTGCCCCAGTGCATAAAGGCAACAGTAGATCTTTTCCCTTGTTGCCTGCAAATCTTATGCCTTATGTATTCCTTGGGCAAACTAACCATAAAAGCAACTATATTGGGGAGCAAAACAATGAAAACGGGTCCCAGTGAGTTTCTGACTCTTTTTACCAGGACACTGTGAACAGCAAGCTGGAGGCAGTGTGCCTTGGCTTTGTGATGTGGCCGAGGGACTGGATATTGATATGAATGAGAGAAAGGAAAGATTAAGAGAAGTTGCTAAGCAACCAGGGAAAATTATTCTTGGAAATGACATTTGGACTGGAAAGGCCCAATGTCTGATCTAAGCCTTCCTGCTGCAGAGGGGTTAACCTAATAAGAGTGCTATGCAGTTATCTGCAGTGGGCTCTTCACCGTCTTAAATGGAAGTTACTTAATAGCAAGAGAACTAATTTGAAGATGGAAAAGCTGTAACTCGCAGAAGTGAAATGGGCTAAGATAAAACTAAGGAGAAAAGGCAGAATAATAACTGCTTGCAGCAAGAGAGGTAAAGCCCTGTCACTGCTGCAGCTGGAGCACAGACAGCAGTGTTAGAAAGAGCACATAACTGTTCAGCACATCAGGTTGCATGCAATATGTTTATAAGTGGCATATTTGGTATTTTTTGTTTAAGAATATGATATGACAGTATAGTAATATGTTTGGAAAGATAATACCATGCAAAAAGGAACAGAATTATAATGGATTGCAATAGTCACTTGTGCACTGGCCTCCTGAATTTACATTCAGTATAAAGAATGTGTATGGCTCATTCCCAATGGCGAAGAAGAGTGGGACTAGTCCCCTGATAGCACCGCATAGATAACCTGATAGCACACTCATATATATGTGTGTGTATGTATGCCTCACACAGGAATGTATTATTCAGTGTTGCACTGGCAAGGCCAACATCTTTAAAGGAAGGCAGGGATCAGATGACATCTGCAGCAGTGACAAGGCACCTAATGTACCTCTAATTCCAATTAAATGGGAAATTGAGTATTTGATATCTCAGGGATCTGGCTGCAGCTCCTACCAAATGGTCTAGCCTCTCATCTCCAATTCTAGACAGAGTCAAGAGTACAGGAATGAAGCTTTTATTTCTAATAGCTCTAATGATCAAAATGTCTTATGGACAATAGTCTGAGCTAGCAATGTCTTTTATACTACTGTAAATTGCCTTATGGCACTGTGAGGATAGAATTAGTTTATTCTGGTGAAAGAGAGAAGTGCAAGAGAACTGAGCTGAGTTCTTGCTTTCACCTGGGCAGAAAGAAGCTGTGGGCAGCCCCAGGGAGCAAAGAACAGGCTCACACTAAGATCATGGAAGATCCTCTTTCTATAGTCCTAACTCTTACATTTCTGATTTAATCATGTTGTCTTGCACTAGCCATTTAATCTAGCTCCATGTTTTGGGCTAAGTAATGTTAAGTTTTGTACTAACTGGAACCAAGAATCTAATTTTGCACTTTTCTCTAGTATGGACATTTGCACTGGTATGAAAGGACCGTATCAATACGGATACTTCTTGTAAACTCACTGAAGTAAAAGATAGTGGCCTTTTTGTTATGAAACCAGCACATCAGCATCAGGAAAAACACACCTTTAAACACAAAGAACATTTTTGTGGGTTAACTTTGAAGCTGATCTCATGAAATGTTAAGGTCTAAATGGACTATCATTATCTTATCCCCTTTTGCTGTCCCTGTAGAGATAGACAAGAGGAGTTGCCATCTCTCGTTCTTGAATTTCTTGCTCACCGCTCTTCTACCTCAGGATATGTTATATGCTTACATCTCTGCTGCACCAAGAAAAATAATGCCAAGCAGTGTGTGTTTGCTGTCAGCATTTTAAAACATGTCAAAATCCTCAAATATTATGCACTGGCTATGCATCTGAAAAAAAAATTGTTTGAAATGATAAACCAACTTTTGATTGAAATAGCCTGGTTTTGCATCTGCTTTTGCCCATTTTCCTCAAATAGTTCTACCAAAGATGATTTCCCTCAAAAATGAAAAGCCAGTTGGGAGCAGAAAAAGTAGGCAAGCTTGTTTTCTAGTTTATGAATAAAAACGAAGTGTGGAAGTGAAATTTATTGGTTCTAAAATCTTGAAGGACATGGTCACCAGGAACAATCTGTTCAGTTCATTGTATTTCTTAATAAATCAGTTTTTAATGTAGAATATGACTTGATAAGCTCATTTTTTCTTTTGTGTCCAGCAAATTCAAGGCAATTTAACAATAAAACTACTCTTAAATTCTGCTGCATGCAATTTAGCTGACTTCCAATTTCCATCTAAATGTTGCTTTGACATATCACAAATACAAAGTTTCTTAGAGACAGGGCACACACTGTTTACATTTATGTGAGCAGCTATTGAATTGTAAATGATTATGTAGCTTAACATAGTTATTCAGTCTTATTTAATCTCGTGAAGACATTGTATGCATCCTTGTGTTATCAAGAATTATGAAATCTAGTGAAACAACTAGAATAGTTGAAAGAACTATAGCAGTTGAAAATTCACATATAATAATAGCTTCACAACATGAATCAACTTTTGTTTAGGAAAATAAAAAAAGAACAAGATTAAAATGCATGACAACATGAATGAAGACCTCTTCTGTGGTGTTGGTAAGGTATTTTACATCAATTCATCCTGAAAATACTGTGTAGATCAGGCTTTTAAGTCAGTCTGGTATAGTTTGAGCATTATGAAATGTTAGATTAGATATACTAAAGCCAGCATGGTGGGGTGCATCTTTGCCTTTGCTAAGTAGCAATGAAATGTAACGCTGCTAAGGAGCCAAAAAGCCAACACAGCAGGAGAAACAAGTGTTGGAAGTTGTGGGAAGAAACGTGCTAATGGAGCTTGAGTGCACGTCCATTTTCACCCGCACATCCCACGTCAGGGAGCTGCCTCTCCCAGCCCATGGCACAGCAACCACGGGGCTTGCAGCACTGCAACAGTGGGATGTGCTCCAGCCCGATGTGGGCTGTGTTGGGCTAATCATAGAATCATAGAATCATAGAATCGTCAAGGTTGGAAAAGACCCTTAAGATCATCGAGTCCAACCGTTAACCTAACACTGCCAAGTCCATCTATACCATGTCCTCGAGCACCACATTCATCTGTTCTTTAAATACCTCCAGGGATGGAGACTCAACCACTTCCCTGCGCAGCCTGGTCCAGTGCCTGACTACCCTTTCGGTGAAGAAATTTTTCCTAATATCCAACCTAAACCTCCCCTGGCGCAGCTTGAGGCCGTTTCCTCTCGTCCTATCACTCCTTACTAGGGAGAAGAGACTGACCCGCACCTCAATACAACCTCCTGTCAGGCAGTTGTAGAGAGCAATAAGGTCTCCCCTCAGCCTCCTTTTCTCCAAACTAAACAACCCCAGCTCCCTCAGCCGCTCCTCATAAGACTTGTGCTCCAGACCCTTCACCAGCTTCACTGCCCTTCTTTGGACACTCTCCAGCACCTCGATGTCCTTCTTGAAGTGAGGGGCCCAAAACTGAAAACAGTACTCAAGGTGCAGCCTCACCAGTGCCGAGTACAGGGGGACGATCACCTCCCTGGTCCTGCTGGCCACACTATTCTTGATACAGGCCAGGATGCCATTGGCCTTCTTGGCCACCTGAGCACACTGCTGGCTCATGTTCAGGTGGCTGTCAACCAACACCCCCAGGTCCTTTTCCGCCACGCAGCTCTCCAGCCACTCCTCCCCCAGCCTGTAGCGTTGCATGGGGTTGTTGTGACCCAAGTGCAGCACCTGACACTTGGCCTTGTTGAACCTCATACAGTTGGCCCCGGCCCATCGATCCAGCCTGTGCAGATCCCTCTGTAGGGCCTTCCTACCCTCCAGCAGATCAACACTCCCACCCAACTTGGTGTCGTCTGCAAACTTACTGAGGGTGCACTCGATCCCCTCACCCAGATCATCAATGAAGATGTTGAACAGGACTGGCCCCAGTACTGAGCCCTGGGGCTTATGACTCTTCTAAAAACCATTGCAGGTCCAAGTTTACAATGATACAAAATTGCTAGAAACAAGCAGTAACAAAACTGAAGAGGCTTTAACCTTCATCTCTGATTAAACCATTTCTGAGAAAGTATGGATATAAAAGTAGCTCTAACCTTGCGCATGGCCAGTGTCTGTGCAGCCCCAGGCAGCGATACAGGGGATGAGCTGGCAGCAATATTGCCTTTGCCTTCCCCTGAGTTTTAACACCAGAGGGGCTGACTTGAGTCAGGGAGCAGCACTGGGATTGCTTTAATACATAGAGCTAGTAATTTTTACCCACAGAGAGTGTGCTCTGACCACTCCTGTTCTAGCTGGGGAGTTGGATGTAAGTGGCTTAACTCTGGGGTCATGGGGTGACTGGCATTAAAGCTGTCCCTCACTCCAGGGAAATCTCCTACTTCCAGAAGGGCAGCTTTCTGGCTTTTTCTGACATTAAAGCACTGCTCCCACTGTAATGGGATTGACCTGATTTTGATTAGGTGCCTATAGTAATAACCGCAGTCATGAAAACATAGAAAAATGTAAGGGAGGAAAGGAAAAGATAGAAAACTTATCAGAGTTTCTACCATATATTTTTTCCTATCTTTATCCATTTAAAGCATCATGTCTTTCCAGCAAGGTTAGCAGGTGAAAGCAGGAGTTTGGCACCCACTTTGTTTGCTAACACTAAACGCTGTGCCATGCAGGAGCACAGTTCAGCGCCGTGCAGCAATCCCGTTCATTTGTCCCTGCCAGGGAGCTCGAGGAACCGGAGGGTCACGGGCCACGTGTTGGCGTGGTGGTGAATGCCGCCACTCAACTTCTCCATGGCTACAGCAGGAGATAATCACAAGCATAACGTCACCAGTTGAGCCTCTCCATCAACAAAATGTTGTAGCATTAAAGCATTAAAAATTATGCACTTAAGACTTAATTCTTTTTTAATGACAAAAATCCCCAGCGAATCTGCCTAGATTTAAGACAAGCAGAAACATCCAGTGAACAAACAGTGTTTTAAAGCGTTACAGGAAAACTTTTAAAATATTTTTGCACGCATCTGCCGTCTTGCTTTTCATGATGTTATGGTATCTAAATATTCACAAAAAATGTTGACAGCAAAGTTAGGCTTCACACACAACAGAGTCATAGCTCGAAATACCATGGCTGGTTTCACAAGAGGCTGCAGCCTGCCAGCTGTGCTGGTCGGGAGATCACAGCCATAAGCAGGCTCTCCAACAACCCAGTTTGGTTTTCAGCTGCGATATCTGCTTGCCTTCAAAGCTCTGCTGTGGCGTTCGTATCCCAGTGTCACGCACACCCTGTGAATCCACAAGGTTGGTCGCCCCACCAAGGTGGAGCCCCCCAGGGAAGATGAAGGATGGCGGCTGCTGGCCACGCAGCCTAGTGCCCAGAAGAGAGGACACACTCAAGCAGGTTGTCTCCTTTCAGAGGGCACTGAAGGATGCCCAGGTGAGGGCAGGAAGAAGCCGAGAGCCCCCAGGGACTCACTTGAGGGATGCACCAAAGCGGGGTGAAGGCTGGGACTTTGGGCAATACTTGGGTGTTAGACAGTAACATGCTGCTATTTCTTGAAATTTTCCTTGCATTAGGCAGTTGCTAACCTGCTGTCGACTGCAAGTCCAACAGTTGCCTTAGAAGGTACTCTCAGAAGCCCTAAAATTTTCTTAAAAATCAGGATCAACAAAAAAACCCTGAAAATTAACATCACTATCAGGTTTTCTTTATGTGTGAGTAACAGGAATTTAAGCTTTTTAAGCTGTCATTGCACTTGCATTAGTAGAAGGTTGTGTGTGAGTATTTTATTTCATCTGACAGCACTTACAAGTTCATAAATCGAAAAACATAATGAAATAAAATGTGGTTTAGCTTGCTGAAAAGCAATGGTGTCCTTCCTCCATTCTGTCTCCAGATTTCCAATGCAACAGGAACACAACAGCCACAATATTGGGGCCTTTTGGAATAAGGATGCTAAACGGATTTGAATCTGGCAATACAAGTAATATTTGCTTCATCTTATTTATGTTTTTATGCTGGCATACAATAAATATCACATCTAGGTACACACAAGCACCTGCTGCCTATTTGCTTATGTGTTGGTAATGGCAGAACCATTGGCAGCCAATGGTTTTGGCTGCTTTTCCCCCCTCTGAGCAGCATAAACACTTAGAAAAGCTAGCTGCTGCTGCTCTCCACCAGCACATGAGTTTCTGCACCTTCACTTGAGATGGCCCATGGGGCCGCTACTGCTCTGCAAAGACTCCCCTTCTCCACACAGAGCCTCCAGGGCACAGATGCCAGAGATCTCACCTCCCTGCTTCTTAATGCTTGCCTTCATCACGTGGAGAGTTTAGCCATTAAATGTAAATGAGAGTTTAACCATTTTAAATTACCAAACAGGGTAATTTTATTTAAGATTAAAATTTTTAAATTACCAACCCAGGGACTGCCTCTCACCTGGGATTGCTTTTCCCACCTGCAAGGCGTCGTGCCCGGGACCCCCAAGAAGGCAGTTGTGCCCAAGAGCCTGCAGTCACAGCCCGGCCGGCTTTTCCCCCATCGCCACTCCTGCTTCAGTAATTTTTTGTTTTGCTTTTTTTGTGTGTGTTCATAAGAGTAAAGTGTAAGCCCAGAGTCACCTGGGCAGTAATTATGCTCCTCATGAAGCGTAATAACACTCTGTATTTCCCAGGGGGATGCGGCAAATCTTACACTTTTCAGTTCCAACCCCAGAGTGAAAAGAACATTTTTCCTGTATTGTGAAAACACAATGGCCCCACACTGCGAGACAAACAGTGCTGTGCCACTATTGGATATAATTATTGTAGTGATGCTCTTTGCTTTCAGGTGGATTGCAGAACAGTTTTTTGGGCAGGAATCAGTGCTTATGTTAGAGCTGGGGGTGAAGGCTGTGGAGAGGAAACAGGGATAATGCAGAGAGGAACACATTCAGATGAGCTTTGCAGAGAACAAAGTGGCTCACCTCCTTCTAGTTTCTGTGAAAGAAGCATGAAAAGAAGTTTCTTGCTTCGTTATATGGGTAGACCTGTCTGTCTGTATGTACATATATATTTTTATATATATATATATATAAAATTCTTGAATAGTTCTTAAAACCTCCTCTCAGGGAAGAAGGACATATGAAAATCAAGCAGCTGGAAATTAAGAGGAAGGAAAGTCATCCAGGCTGTTTAAAATCCTAAGTCTCATTTATGGTCTCTTTTAAAACAGGCCGATTGAATGTGTCAGGGTTCCTCATAACAAATAGATATATTTTATTGTGCTGTCAGATTATCTCATGGGAAGGATACCAGAATCTTAAAAGCAATCATAATCTGGTTATCAGTTACAAACTCTATTGATTTATTTTTAAAATGAGAATGTAACTAACTGGGAAGGTACAATATTTGCTTTTAAGAGATGACAATTTTACTGACTTGTGTGGGTTGAGAATAAAAGAGGCAGCTGATGGAAAGTCTGCAGATCTGATTGAAGAATTAAACAGAAAATTATTGCTGCATGAGCTGAAGCATAGACAAATAGCCCAGTTTGCTGTGTTTATGATGGCTGTTAGTGATCTGGGACCAGACAGGAGAAAGGGATTAATAATATTTTATTGCTGTTTAGGGAAATTTTAAATGGAGCCATTGTGATTCTTTACTGGTTAAATCTTCATCAGGGAATGAGAAATGACTCTTCTAGATGGTGAGTGAAGAAGCAGGAACTTCTTGCAGATGGGTTTTGCATGTTGATTGGGAATCGGTACCTCTAGAGCTAATGTGTGTGCTTATGATGCAGAGTACAGGCACAGAAGACTACTTCATTGGGCATTTTTTCAAGTCACATAGGCCGGACAAAAATGTTCAGGAAAGAACGTGTATGTCACTGAGAGAAATTTGCAATTCAGCAACACAGTTCAATAGGAGCCAAAGAAAAAGAAAAAAAAATATTAACAATCCCCCAGATACGTACTTAACTGCTGCTGGAAGAGGTGTACCAGGGCTGAAAACTCATCTCAGAAATGTCAAGCATAGACATTTCACAGATGCTTTTCAATTTCTATGGCAATAAGAAAGGAAGGAAAAGCAGAAAGTGTAGAATTCAGGACATAAAGACTGCAGTGATGAGCTGCCTCGAAGGGTCCAGCAGTGCAGCCTGTTCACTGTTTCTTTCCTGAGTCACTCCAGGAGGGACAGTGTTTGTCTGCCATCATCCCATCTGACCTTTTTGGTCCAACAAAGAGAGGTGACATAGGACTGTGCTCTTCCCTTGGCCTGTCCCCTCATGAGAAACTGTAGGTTACTGGATTTCGGGGAGAAAAGAGTGTCTGGTGGACCTTAGGTTTGTTTCAGGAGTTTTGAGGGAGAGGGAAGGATATGGAGAACGTGCACTTTTGAAACGGGCATCCGCCAGCCTGCAGCTGCTGGCCGGTGCTCGCGTCCCCAGGTGCTGCTGTCCAGCCCTGCACGCCACAATTTCCATACAGATCCCATGGCTGTCTCTGGGTTTCTTTAAATTCCTCTTCCTCTCAGGCTTCTCAGATGATGGATTTAGTCATTACTATTTTGTATATACTTACTCCTAGAACTAGGGTGGTATTGCAGAGTATTGATGGAAAAGATTGCCTCCAACTCCTCTAAGGGAACCACAACATGCAGACCGCTGACAGCCTGTTTCACCTCTGAATTTAATTAGTTTTACCAGGACTGATGCAAGGCAGTGTCAAAATCAGTCTTTTATTATCCCATAGTCTGTCTGCTTCTCTATGCAGCACTAAACAGACACTGAAACACCACAAGCAGTCTCACTAGGATGCTGAAGAAACCAGTATTTATGAATAAGTTAAAGGGTAAAAGATTAAGACAAAAACTTCTCTCTAACAATCGCAGGCTGCTTCTTTTAATTAAAATAACAAACCAAAATAAAGTCATGCCATTTAAAATGAGCTTGCCAGAAGCAAACAAGTGCATGAGGCATAATTGCTAATAAAAAGGATAGACTGCTGATGAGTAACAAAACTTTTGGCACCACTAGCTCATACTTTAAATATTCCTATAAGGAAGGGGTATCAAGGCAAAAACAAAAAATTGCATGCCTTGAACAGTTTTCTTTACTCTTTCAAGTATAAAAAGCCGCAATCCAGAGAAAGCATAAACTTCAAACTTCATATTAAAAGTGTATACACATTTGTAAAAATACATATACAAATAATTAGCAGGTGAGTATTAAAACAACTGAAATGGGTTTGTATTTTCCACAGGTCTGTTTCTCCTTTTGCAGTGGTTTTATACCAGGAAAACCTTATTTACCCCCATGTATTTACATATTACAAGAGCAACATTCAGGTTTTTCACTTTTCTAGAAGGACGTAAAGACCCTTTGGCTGCCCAGATGAGAAGGACCCAGAGAGCCTTTTCTTATCTTTTATAGAAGATCAGCTTCTCCATTTTAGTATCTTGTGCCACTTTGCAGGGGGAAGTGGCATGCCTCTCTGCAGAGAGCAGAAAACAGGTGCATGCCATAAAATTGTATCAGAATTTGCATCCCAAATTAAAGAAAAGGATATTTGAACTTGTTTATAGCACCAGGCAGGCAATTAGTCCCACAGATTTGGTGATACTATTCACATGATTGAAGTTCTTTTGTAACTCATTCAAGAAAATAGACACGTTTAACTATTTTGTAGTGATAGGGCCAGCTAGAATTTCTTGAACCTCTGAGTGATTGCTCTTTGACATAAAAATATGTGTTTGATTATGTTGGGTTAAAAAAGGGGAATGGGAGAACAAGCCTGATTTTGGTACTGCATTAGATCTCAAAGATAAATTTTATTTTCTTTTTAAATATTCAAAATTTCAGTGAGACCTAATCTACGGAAGCAGTGTCAACAGGAGTATATATCTGCAGCCAAGTAACAAATCCTAAAGGTTTTTTAATCCAATATTTAGCATAAATCCAGGCTTGTATTACTGCAAGTATTTACCACTTCAGGACAAAATGTTAGGGAAAAAAAAAATCAACATACAGTTTTATGCTCTTTTTAAATTAATGAACAGCTGCCAGCTGATGAGAATTTTGGTAGATTTATCATAAAAAGTTTTAAGTGAGAGGTCTCCTAGAGAAGGTCTACAGAAAGAGAATTTTAAATATCAGGACAAAAATATGAGGTAAAGGGGGATGGCCTAACAAGTAGGAAGTGCTCTGCAATAAGATTCTACTGTTAGTTTTCCAAAAGGATAAGGCCCAAAGAAAATTTAAAAAAAAAAAAAAAAAAAAAGAGGAGGAAAACATTTAGCACAAACTTATGCAAGTGAAAAAAGCCCCAAGCAGTCTAGAAGCTTTTGCAAGTACAAGGCAAGGCGGCTATTGCCTAATGTGCTGAAATTAGGCAGGTTGGCTTCAGAGTACAACAGCTTAGATGGTACTCCAAGAAGTGAAAAGTTGAAAGCTTAAAGGATGATGGTAAATGAATTCCTGCCTGGAAGAGGCAGGAATATTGGTTAGCCAAGCTGGGATAAACCCTGACCAGTGCTGCCAGGAGCAGTGATACAAACCTGACCCCAGTCACCCAGCTCTCCGGAGACCTTCATGCACCCACATCGTTGCTGCAATTTCAGAGCTGTTCATTAAAAATGAGGAATGGTCTAGGGGTCTTTACTAAGTCTTTCCCCTCTGCTTACTGATATTTCCAGGCTGTAGATGCTGGCATTGCACCCAGGCCACACGGGTGAGAGGCACTGACTTCGGGGTGTTTTCATCTTGCAAAGCACCGAAAGAAAATCCTCTTCACAGGGCAGAAGTTCCTCCTGATGCTGGCATGGCAGGGAAGTGCCAGGAAGAAGCAATGCTCTCTGCCCACTCTGCCTCTGCATCAGGTTTGGCATGGGCAGCATGTGCTCAGGGATGTGAAACACGGGTGGTGACCCTTGGGGGGATCCCAGCATTTCCACGCTCCACCCTCACCTCTTGGTCAGCAAGTCTTCCTTGATGTCAGTGTTACAGGATCCGGCACTTCCTACACAAACCACTGCGTATTCAGCAGTGGCATGAACACTGGTATTTCAGAGGTTTTATGGATTTCCAGCTAGGGGTGGGGGTGAAATGCTGACATGAGGGAGTTTGTACTTGCTTGCTTTTTGTAACCCACAGGTGTTAGCTCTGCATCTGAAAAGCACCTAAAAAGCATTGGCGCAGGGAGACTGATGCATAAACAGCAGCTTTCACTCACAAAACCTCAGCTTCCAAAGAAAATTTCACCTAAACTAAAACAGCAATTCTTTTCAGGAAAATAGTGCTGTCATGATTGCATTTGGCAAGCCTCACTAGCTTTACAGTTGTTATTTAGAAACACAGTGTTTGCCAACATGATATAATCGTAGGTGCAAGTCTCTACTTCAAAGAGGAAACAACTTTGAAATGGCAAATGAAGTTTGGCAAATTTTGGCAACTACTTTAACAGTGAATTATTACCAAAAATATTTTTTTGCTATGTGATTACTTTGTTTTCCATGAGAACTCCTGCTAAGCCAGCTCAGGAACAGCAGACCCAGTGGTACCACTTTCATAAGCTCAGGCAAAACCTTGGTAAAGTATTAACACAAATCTACAGTTGTCACCTAAGCACTGACTGATCTAAAATAGATTTTTTTTTGCATACTGAGCATTTGGCAGGCTGAACTGAGATGCTTAGATTATTTGATTTCCATTTCTACGATAATCCCATGTTTGTTCAGTCTTGCCTCCTGTTTGATGCCAGGGATAGGTATTTGGGCTCCAGAGTCTTCCTTCAGCCCCCTCTGTATACTGTGCAACAACAGTTGGCATTGCAGTTTGGTTTGTTGCTTGGAGACAGCTGCAAGGACGCATGGTGGCATAAATCACACCTGACTCTGTTGCTAAGGAAATAAGACCGTCTCCTGCTTTTCCTTCAGGCCTTGTAATAAGAGAGGCAAACAAAATTCGTACGCAGGATATTTAAAATATTGCTTTAATTTAACAAAAGTGAAAAGGAAACTACATAATGCACATCTGTAAGAGCTTTCCTGGGGAACAAATACTGCATTTTGTTTCTTCTGGAGGTGATTACTGGAAGCACAGGATTCAAACACATTGTGTGACGGAGGAGAATAATTAGACACAATCTGGATTTGGGGCATAAAAGCTCAATAAACTTTTCGGAAGGTTTTCAAACTTGCAAAGCTGTGCCTGCTGCTCACCCTAATGTTCATGGAGTTTCAAAGAGAAAAAAAAAAAAAAAACAAGAAATTTTTGCTGCCAAAAGCTTGACTGCAAAAGTGAAAATTGGACTTGAGAAGCTGGTTTTTCCTTCAGGAAGACCATAAAAGAAATGAATTTGTCAAGCTAATGAAGAATCACAGAATCCATACTTCAGTTGTCCTTGACAAAATGGTCATTAAAGAATTAGCTAAGAAAATATATTTGGGGGACAACAGAGAATCTGTGAACACATTTCTCAGTCTCTCCCAGCCTTCCCTTAGGCTTCTTTCCTGAGAGGAAACTGGGAAGCGGCGTGAGTGCGAAGGCTGGTTGGATAGACCTATTGCTGCTGCTGGTCCCTCAGAGCAGTGGGAAGGAGTCGGGCATCCTCTGCTCTGAATTATTCTCTCCCCTTGGTGAAAGCGGCATGAAAACAGCTCCCTTTGTGTAAACACAACTTCACAATGTGTGGTGTATGTTATTTTGCCCTTTGTCAAATAAGACAAACTTTCTCATCTTTTATCCTTTGCAAAACCCATGTAAGTCCACAATCAGCACAGCATACCAAATCTATGTGTTGCATCGGGTTGGAAACAAAGTTCATCACTACAGGGAAACACATCCTTGGAAATTTTACTCTTGAGAGGTATTAAGAGGTTTAGAGGTACCTAAACATTTAGAGCCTGTTACCAGTACTGGCACTGATTTGCAGGTCTCATAATTATTTCTTTATGTCTCACTTATTTATGTTGATTTATACAACCAATAAAGAAAGAACCTATCCCTGTCCCTAAGAAGCATTCCTCATAACTTTTGAGATGTGTCTTAAACTTCCCAAGCTTTATCAAAGCACAAGCAACAACATTTATTCCCTCTTATGAATCTTTTAAAGGTCCCAGCTTAAATGCCTGTCGTTTATCCCCCTGAGAAGTTTTGCTTTCAAAATTCAGGCAATGGAGCTGGGCTTTGTACACTTGACCAGAATACCTTTCTTTAGGCAAAACCAAAATGTCAAACAATACAAATCTTTCCCAGTAATTCCTCCCCTCTGATGCAGGGCAGGGGGGGTGGCATGAACGGCTGGTCCTGGTGATGGCCAGTGGAGGGTCAGGCGAGTGGCAGGTCCTGCACCTTTCCACACCACAGAGGCGAGCTGTAGAAACGCCAAAACAAAAACCTGCCCAGGATTTCACATGCACATTTAACCACCTGACTACTACTATGCTAACTGTTCCTTAAGGTTATTAATTTGTATTGTGTTCGTGAGTAGAGGTCCCTATTAGCATGTTGATATGAACACCTGAGTCGAAGGATTTACTGCTATACTAAAGAAAGTGAATTGCAAGGAGAGGAAAAGTGAGGAAACAGTGAGGGTCAGGGTAGTATGTAGTGCTGCCAGAGCATCTGCCTAACCATTGCAAGGTGTTTTGTAGGTGCTGTGCTGTAAGTAAGTGGATTACAAAAGAATTTAAAAGTAATTACTATTCTTTCTCCTTTCTCCTGCACTCTTATCTTTCACAGACACAGGCAGTTTTAGCAGAGATTCATTGCCTTTTCATACTTATATTTTTAAATATTTTCTTTATGTGTGTACATGAAGTGCCAGAAGTTCCTTCTATATCTAACAAGACTTCCTTTTTTCAAGGACTGGGTACACAGTAAAAGGACATTCAGATTATACCAATGTACTTTTGTGAGGATTTTTTTTTTCCAAAGGTATTATTCCTTGGTCAGCAAACTATTTATCCACTGCTGGCACACACAGAGCTTCTGAAATCCTTTGCTCTCATATTTTTCTTAATTATCCTTCTTCATTGTCCTAGAGCTCCTCTCTGTGCAGCAGAAAGAAGGTGGCACTTCAAACCAATCTCAGCTGGACTTCTCTAACTTACTGAAAGTTGCTCAAACAGCTTCTCCCAATAAAGAGAATTTCTAGAATATTTTATAGTGAGAAGTATTGGAGAAGAGAGTTGGGGTGGTGACTAACAGATATCCTTCTCTCAAAGTGTTAAAATCCCTCTAGTGCAGGTGATGAACCATGTCCCAGCTGGACTTCCAACTTCAAGTGTGCGTGCATGAAGCACGTTTCTCAAAACGGATTTCTCTTCCAGAGCCAGTAGGGTTTCAAAGTACTTCATTTGCCCTCTAGGATGTCTTTAGTTTGGGGGATTAAGGACATCTGTCTCCAAACAGGTCAAGAAAATTTTTAACCTGGGATCCCAAGTTTCTTTCCAGGGAAGAAGAACGGTGCAGGAGATCTGGTCATATTTCAGACTCACATTTGTAATGGAAAAAGTAGCTCCTGCCTATCCTCCTCCTTCCACAACACTCTGGCTGTTTAGCCAACAGTGTGACTTGCAAAGCTCTTGCAACATCCCAGGGAAAGCCAAAACAGCGCTTGTGAAGGCTGGCTCCCTTTGGTGTTTGGTGCCAAGCCTCCCATTGACTTCAAAGGGGCGAGGATTTTACCCACTGTGTCTCCTCAGCCTGTGCGTGATTCAAGTTGTTTATCATCCAGACCATTCACAAACCTCCCACTGCCGCCTCCCTTTCAGCAGCAGAAAATTCTTCCAAAAATGAAATTCTAAAAATGGGACCAAGTTTTGTTGGCTTTTTCACTTCATATGGCTAGTGGAACAACGCATCAATGCTCCTGTTTCTCAGATGGCATATGCTGAATATATAACAGTGAGGAGACATTATCAGTTCAGCCGGTACTGAATATGCTGTACCATTTCCACACAGAGATTTTCAACAAAATAATTATGCCCTGAATCAATGTACATTTTCTTCCATTCATAAATCTCTATTGTCTGATATGCTTACATATATGCACTTGCATAAATCTGTCAATTTACATAGAACTGCATCTTAGTACGCTTCAACCCAGAAAGAAGCTTGTTAAAACAAAAGGCTTCTCAGAAATCTTCAAATTGAACCTAGCACTTAAAATTACACTAATTAAGCCTACGTAAATACTTTGCTATGTTCTGCCACTGTGGTCTGCTCACAAAGGTCTTTTCATTTGTCCGGAGAGTGATAAAACCAAACACTGGGCTTTTTTTCTCTCCAGCTTCTTCCTCTTCTCCAAGTCTTTCTGCACCTCCTTTGTTTCACAGTGCCTTTGCTGGCGCTGGGGACTGCCCTGACAGCAGCTGTGGACGCAACCCAGCTGTCCCCTGGCTCTCCAGACCCAGGCCCCGTGTCGGCCCCAGTGCCCAAGGAGCTTTGCCTGCACCGCAGCCCTCTGAAGCCGACATTTCCAGCACCGCTCCTGCCAGCCTCCTTCCAAGGCTAGTTTAGCTTTGTCCTCAGGTACATGGGCTTCACAAAGCTGTAATTACCAGGCGGAAAACACTCTGGATCTCCCCTTAGGTGAAAGAAAACAGCATGCACGTTGGCTGGATTAAGTTTCTGCTTTGCACAGTAGCAGAAACTGGAAATCTCTTGCTTTGCACACACAAGAAAGAGTATTTTAGTGAAGTTTGTAAGTCTGTGTGCAGATTACTGCAGAATTCTTTTGCCTTTTGTTGTCTTGTCTATGTGAGCCCCCACCAACCTCTGCAGGGTCTGGAGCCAACATGAGAAAGAGCAGATGCTGCACGTTATAGCATAGTTGTGCTCTAACCTGCTCAGCCCTGGCAAAAACACATGTTGAAAGCAGCTGGTTTGTGGAAAGGAAACAGAATATTTATTTCTGTAAATGATTGTTTTTCCCTATTGCCCTGAAAAAATTTAACAAGACGACTGAGTACCTGAAAAAAAGCAGAACTAAAAGATCAGATGTATATTAAGGCAAAGTCATAGTATGCTGAGTTCAGGCTATGGGTCAAGGAAAGGAGCTGCCTAGTGCTGCTGTGGAAAGCACTGGGGCTTTGTTTTTTCTTTGGAGTAACACTTTGGATTTGCAAGTGACTCTTCGAATTTAGATTCCACTTTTAATGAGACATCCTTCTCCACCTGAAGAAAAAAAAAAAAAAACGCATGAACAGCCGTGATCCCAGCCCTGGCACCAGTCCCGCTGGCAAGGGTGTGAGCGCTGCGTTTCCCTCCAGCTGCTTATCCCGAATGGCCCCATCTCTCCCATCACTGTCCTGCAGCGATCCATGTTCCCTGCCCCCTATTTAACTTAGTTGATAGCAAAAGACAGCTTTTGAAGGGATGATTTTAATTTGGCCAATGTGTATTTTTCAACAGGGCTCTGGATGTCAGGAAAACACAACCAGACTTTAAGGGCTTGAATCCAAAAAGCAGGTGTTGAAACCCTCTTTGTTAGGCTACAACCATATGTAGGTGCTTCAGCCAGATCAAGGCCTTACTCTGATTTCCAACCTACTGCATCCAATGAAAAACAGTTAAAAATGGGGAAAACACTGCTAAAATACCAGCAGGCTGTGAGGAGCAGTGTATTAAAGCTGCAGCCTGCACGAGCCACTGGAAGCATGCAGCACTTGCAGCGTGTTGGAGGGCGGTTTGTAGGCTCTCCTACCTGCTTGAGAGCAGTGGGAGGAGGCTGGTCAGAGCCAGACTGCACCTTTTGCCCTTTGCGTTGGTTTATGGTGCTTGCAGGTTATGTGGGGAGAAGTCTCTGATGGCCTTTTTAACCTTGGTCTTTCCTGAGAGAGTTAGGCAAATGTTTTACAGCCTAGCGGCTAAAATGTGTGACTTTATATTGCAAAAAATAATGAGTTTTCATCTTAAGGGGATTGTATTTTTATGAGGAACTCCTCACATCTTTTATCTGCTCAGTGTCATACAGATCATTACATTTTCAAACTTAATTATCTTTATAATTCAGAGTTGCACTGCATTTAATGAAACTGTTTTTAACAGCTTTCCATTCCGGTAGCAAGTCGTGATGCACAGCAATTAGGGCCCAATCCTGTGGGCAGAAAATTCTTTTGGAAACTGATGCCTGATTTCCAAGCTCTAGCTAAAAATATTTACAGCCATTTGGAATGGTTCATTAGATACAGTGTGGTCAGGTCTTAGGTGCATAATTTAATTTGCCACGTAGGTCAAGGGTGAGGCAGCAATTCAAAGCAGAGAGAAGCAGAGCCAAGTCCATGGGAACTGGGAGGAGCTGGACGGCAGAGGGACAGGTGCCTCTGAAGGAAAAGCAAGACCAGCTCATCCACCCCATTGCCTCAGAGGATGGAGGTTCAGGGGCAGAGATAAGCCCCAGAACTTAGTCCCTAACCTCTTGGTGATACCACCACCTTTGGATATCAACTTTCTCCATGTCCTTGGGGGATTCTCCTCCTCTCTTCATTACCACCCGCTTTTTCCACTCTCTCACCTCAAGAAGAGGAAGATCAAATACCCCTGGTTTCAGGTAAGAAGTTTTAAGTTGTTGCACAGGATATTATAGAATCATAGAATCATTTAGGTTGGAAAAGACCTTTAAGATCATCAAGTCTAACCGTTAACCTAGCACTGCCAAGTGTACCACTAAACCAGGTCCCTAAGCACCACATCTACATGGCTTTTAAATACCTCCAGGTATGGGGACTCAACCACTTCCCTGGGTAGCCTGTTCCAGGCTGAACAATCCCAGCTCCCTCAGCTGCTCCTCATAACACTTGTGATCCAGACCCTTCACCGGCTTCCTTTGAACCTTCCTTTCACCATTACCTTTGAGCAATGACCACGCAGCACTCCTTAACATCACAAGGTCGAGTAGGGCACACCACGGAAACACTGACTTACCATAATGAGTTCTCATCTCTGTTTCTCTAGCATTCATGCCAACCTCTTCCTACCTCTTCCTCTAGAGAAGCCAGGTGCACCACCCCTTTCTTTGGGGTTGAGACACTGCCCTGCAACCTGTACTACCAGACCTGCAAATACCAAGCTGGAACAACTGCACTGCTCACACCGATCATGGGGTGTGTGTAATTAAAAAGGAACATTACCTCTCAACCCCCTCAGCAGGCACTGACTGCAGCCTGTGAAATGCAGCTAGCATACCAATTTGAGTAGTGTGCAAAAAACTCATTAGTCCTGCTGACTATTTTCAACACCTTTTGGGAGTGCTTCATTACCATGCAAACAGCAACAGCCTGTTTGGAAAGCCTCATCCAGGAGGCAGAAATGCATCTTTCATGAAACATGACTCCAGTTGCCAAGAGTGGAACTGACCATTGTTAACACTCTGCAGCTCCTGTTGGAAAGTCTCTGTGTCATCCATCATCCTTTCTATTTAAAAATAGAAAAGACTTTTCATCTCCAGTGGCTTAGGATGTAAGCACAGTAGATGCATTAGCTATTAACCAACTGATACTAGTTTTTCATCCAGGGGATCCAAATCCCACTGAATTCCATGGAGTACTTCCATTATCTTCACTGATTTTGGACGATTCTCCAACAGGCACAGAAATAAAAATAATTTGTTTATTATTGCTCAATAGTCATTGCTTAAGCAGCCATGACACATTTATTTGCTTTCACTATTTTCTCATTTAATGCAGTTTCCCTTTCTTTTAGCCTCTTTTAAATAACATTTACTACAGAACATGAATGGTTTGACTGATATTTGCTCTTTTAAAAATAATCCTACTGCAAGGAAATGGGAACTACATAATAGTGCATATGTGCTGCTCAGTCATAGCCAAGATCAATTACAAGATGTCATTCTGAATATCTTGATGGTAAAGAAACAGTTGTAAAATCTGAGAGTCCCTTTTTATAGCACTTAATTTCCATACTTTAACAAATTAAAAAGTACTTTACTATCTATTTAGAAATACTATTTTCCTCTTCTCCCTCAGTTGCTAAATACCCTGCCCTGTAGGCCTGAACTACATCCTAAATGGCTGACACATACAAAGTGATTGCATCTTCTGTTTCTGGTGGTAAAATGCTGCAATCCACTTCTGATTATCTCATCCATTTCATTCCTGCTACTTTCAATGATTTTTCTGTGTATGGGTTTTTCTTTTCTTACCACCATGTGATACCATAATAAATATTGTCAATGAAAATAGGGGTTTTTTTTCTCATCTTGGTTCTGTCTTGCATTTTTAACAGTTTTTACGCTGCCTTGAACATTCCTAATTTGTCTATGCTAGCTACAACCCCAAAGGTAAAATCTCAGCATCCAGAAAATCTGAATCCTTCTGGAGTGTGTCGTCTACTATCATATTGCTTTTTAGTGAAGATTTTAGTTAGACTGGTCAAAATTTTATATTCCTACAAAGCGCTCTGTTTTCTGACAAAACTAAGTAGAGTCATGGACTATTTGGCTCCCTTGAAAACTTTTCATTCTTTTTTGCTGCTGCTGGAAAACTTAAAAGTTAGGAGGGGAGAAGCTGGATTGGGGCTTTCAACTCTTTTTTTAACCAAAGGTAGATATTTTCAGATTGACAAAGTCTTTTGTGACCGCGTCAACAGTACATTGGGTGGCTACATGGATTATGATCAGCACTGGAGCTTGCTTTTGCATTTCTTGTGGTAACTCCACTGCTAAACTAGCTCATTTAGCTCGTTTTTGTTAAAACAGTGATCTACCTTGAGAACGTGCTGAAATTCAAATGCTTGAATCAAGCTTTCTCTGCAAGTTCTTTACCAAGCTAAACATGGGGCCTTCAAGTCACAGAGACACTTGTACATGACAAAATGTTCATGAGCTTCTATAGAAAAATTTTAAACACTGTCAGGCCTGTTTAGAAATAAAAAGCAATCTCTCTCTCATCCCTCCGTGTGCTGAAGTTGCATACTTTGCTATGATCTTATAGCACAGGCTAGAAAATACGGCTTTCCATGTTCTGCCATCAGTGCTCTTGGTAATGACACTAGAGTCTTTGCAGTAATGCCAACATAACCAAACTTGTTTGTTTTTAACCAGGTAAAAAAGTAGCTACTGCTGTGTTTTTAAGCAAACATCTTAGGTGAGACACAGCATGAGTCTGCATGGCAAACTTAGACAAGAAAAAAACAAAACAAACCTTCTTCCAGAAACCTGAGAAATACTTTGCAGAGAGGGGTAGCCTTGGTGAAATTGATTTCCACCTGAGGACTGGATACAAATATTATAATTTGTCTTTTAGCTTCCTTATTTCAAGTTTCTAGAATTTGGTTAACTATAACAAACTGTCTTGCCATACACTTTAATTATTTTATTCTGTTCTAATAGTAGACGCAGTATGAATTTTAGACTCGACTTTTATCTGGACTTCATTAAGACACACAAACTCCCTTGGGTCCTCTGTATATTACTGTAATGTCTCTGCTTTGGTTATTAAGCATGCAAGTAAAAATGTATGTTGGATGGATCTTCAACCCATCATGTTCACAGTCTCTGTAGTTCACAACAACAACGAGTGGGGATAACATTAACATCCTGACATTTATCAGCTGCCCAGAACAAATATGGCTCCCTCTCAAATTCAATAACAGCACCAGCAGGGATGCTCAGATTTTCTTAGCAGAGAATAACAAATCGGAGTGCAGAATAAACCACATTTTCTTTTGCTTGAAAAGCAGAAACAGACATATTCTTTCCCATAAAATGAAGAAAAGAATATTTACCCTGCTTCTACAAGGCTTTTTTTCTGCCTACTCAGAAATTTTTTAAGTTGTTTTGACAGGATGAATACTGCTAAATAAAGATTGCTTAATGAATGAAAGGTGAGATTGTCAAAGTAGCCAGATGAAGTATGAAATGACAAAAAAAAATACTTGTCACCTCTTCTATTCACCCATATGGTCATTTAAAAAATGATCTCATTCAATCAGTCTATGCACTTTGACTCTAGGGTTTTATGTCCTTGTCTTACAGATAAAAATTACTTTTTACACCTGTTAGCCATGAGGAGTAATGAAGTTGAGAACAACGTGGATCTACTGTGTTTTCAGGTAACAAGCAGACAATTGGGAACTCAGCTGCAAACAACTGGATGGGCTTTGCTGCCCAGATGTGACTGATGATGTTATTTAAAGCCATGAGAGCTGCAAACATGGGATGGCAGCCAGAATTTGTTCCGAAAAACTTCTATTAATAGAAATGGGCAGTAAGAAGGGGGAAGAGACCAAACCTCAAAAGCAGAATACACTGAAAAACTTCAAATATTTAAGCAACAGTAATTCTTCTGTTCAAAGCTTCACTTTGAATTCATTAACAACTGATTTAGAGTAGCCTCTAAATAAATCAGATATAATAGGAAAATTACAGAGAGGCAATGCCCCATTAAGCCATTTTTTCTTTTACTTCTCAGAGTGGAATGTATTTTATGTAATTTAGAGAAAAAGATCCTGTTACTTCTTTGTTATTCACATGATTAAAATAGATGCCAAGGACATATGAAAAGGCAAAGTATCTGACTGTTAAAATGACAAAGTATAACAGTGAATGTTTACCATTAAAATACTAATTTTTAAGAGAATAAAAACAATGGAAAGCCTTTTTTAACAATGAAATTAATTTTGAGTGCTGAAGTGACATTCCTACTGGCTAAATTACTCTGTTTTTCTGTTCCATAGAAGCAGAGATGTCACTATTCATCCATGCTGTTACAGCTGCAGACTGGAGAGAACACAATACATGATGAACAGATAGTACGATTTCAATTTTCCTTCTCTTCATGGCATTTTCAGTGACCTCACCATAGCTGTGAACAAAAGAGCAAAGATGGTATTTTTCAGTATCTTGGCACTGCCTTTCATTTTCGTTGTACCTGGTCTCTCCTAAGCTATTAAAGTATTTGATTCCTGGAATCCACTTTCTTTGACAGTTCAGACTTGTTATGTGTAGGGATTTCAGTAATTTGACAAAAAATGTGATTTTTATTTTTTTGTTCTTTTTAAATAGGAATAGAAGTTTGTATGGATGCTCTGATTTTGATTTACAGGCTGCCTTTGTTTATAAATCAGTTAAAATCAGTAAAATGGCAGGTTCAAGCTAAACCACAGTAAGCTGCTCTTCAATCAAGATAAGCAAAGAGTTTGCTCTGGTTTTTATTAAACTCTTCCCAGGCAGATACATAGACAAGTGCTGAAGTTTCAAACCACTGAAAAGCTCCAAAAAGCTACCTTTTTATTTTAAGTCAAAACTTCCACAGAAATGTTTCTTCAGGTTCCTGTAGCAATGTTTCCTACTTTCTGTCCCATAAAAGCTTCCTCTCCTATCCCACTTCCCTCCTAATTATTTAAGCCTGCATTCCCATAATTTCATAGAGACCCAGTGACAGATTTTAAGCCTGCTATCTTAAGAGTTACAGTGCATTAGAAACAGAGGCAAATCTCTTCAAACATTATTAGTGTGAGACATGTTAGAAGGGACTGGTTCTTACAAAGCAGAGTATCCATGGCTTGAAAATTCAGACTATGAAGAACCTTACTTTGGGCATTAAAAAAACAGAAGATACAAAAGCTCTAATTACTTGTGGAAGCAAAGGCCAACAAGTTTCTAGTCAGCGCAGAGAGCGACGTTTACAGTTCTCCAGTAAAGCAGAAAGCATTACTGAGAGACCTGGAATGGTATCAGATAGGTTAGGCATTATTATACATAATAACACATTTTAAAATGACAGGGTTTTGCAGGTACTTATTTTATTTTGCTCCGAGCTACACCCAAAGGTTTAGAGACTGGAAGAGATCAACAACAGTATTAACAACATGTTTAACCTTTCAAAAAGCTGTATACTTCAGTTTTATCTCAGAAAAGATAGAACACATAGTGGAGTAGATAAAAATTTAGCAGCGGGTTTCCAGGTAACTAGTGCAATCCATTAATAACTTTGCCACTTAAACTGATTTGATTCAATCATGTTGATAAAAACATTCATTACTACTTACTTGAATGCTCTTTAGAAATCTTGAATTTTTTTACTGTAATTTCTTTCTGTCCTTAGAAGATGATGTAAAGTAACATCTTTAGGTCATTAGTGGGTTTAATGTCTTTGTACCCAAAATGTGGATTCGTCTTTTTTTTTTTTTTTTCATGTTTACTAATAACAGTGATTTTGGAACGGGCAGATTAACATCCTAATAGGCAGGAAGTAATGCTGCAAAAGTTAAACCTGTCTCAGTGACTGCTTACTCCTCCCCCTTTTTCATGTACTACTGAATTCAGGTTCAACATCTCCCCCGAGGTCAACCATCTGTTCACATTTCCCCAGTCAAATCCCACCTTAAGAGCTATTTTTATTGCAAAAAGTGAGTCAGCAAAATTTCCTTTATTTAAATACCCCATAATTATTCACTCGTTTTCCAAGAAATCATTCCTTTATTTTGTGGCTGAAGGAAGAGCTTTTCTTCCTACTTGCTCTGGAGACTTGGACAGAAAGAGATAAGAGGGTTATTACTTGTTCCCTGCATTTTTATTTCCAAAGCCAGCTATTATAGAAGATGTTGAGTGAGAACACAAGCTACAGGACCCCAGCTGACCCTCCTAGGAATTCAAGGTGACCTGGTAATTGATCTTGGCTCAGGCATGGCTCTCTCCAGGCACTGTCTTTGACCGATCTACCAGGTGAACTTCCATGCGCATATCAACAACTTTGATAAAAACCAAACAGTCATGCTGAAGTCAAAAGATCAGGCTTTTAACAGTTCAAGATGGCTCACAGAGCTTTATCAGGTTCTTTCATTCATTGATCTGGAGGCAGGAATGTAAATGCTTTGTTAACGCCAACATCTTAAGATGCTTCTCCATAGACAGGCTGGGGATGAGAGTGGAAGATACTGGTTTGGATCATCCTCAAAGGACAATAAAAAATTATTGCCAAAAAAATTACCTATCTCCAAGGAGTGTTTAAGTAAGGAGCAATGTTTTTTTCATGAGTAGCCCATTGCAAAAGGAGAAGTTTGTACCAGAGGCAGACAAGCCTGCCACAGGCATCAGCTGCCAGATGTGCCCAGGTCCCAGAGGAGAAGGCATTCAACCAACTAATCACCAAGGTCAGGGAGGTTATTGCAAAGTCTCACGGCTACCCAGGGGAAAAAAAGCCTGCCAGTGCTCCCCAATGCCATCCTAGGAGCCGATGCCTTGTCGGCTACAGCTCCGTGGGCCCGGCCGAGCTCCCGGGCGGGCTCCGCTGCCTCCACCCGACCCGGCGGGGCGGCGCCGGGGCTGCTGCGGGCGGCCGGAGGGGCGCACGTCGGCGGGTGCAGAGGCGGCTCCCGCCCAGGGCCTGGGCCCTGACCCCGCTCCCTGCCCCAGCCCCGCCGTGTTACCTAGGGCGGCCTCGCCCCCCCCAGCACCCCGCGCCGCGCCGCCTCCGCTGCCGCCCGCCCCGCCGGCACCCGCCGCCGAGCAGGGCGGCCGCCGGGGGCAGCGCCCGGCCTGGGCTGGGCGGGGCTGGGCTCGGCGGGGGGAGGCGGCGCCGGGCGGGCGGGGCCGGGGCCGGGGCCGGGCGGGCTGGAGCGAGCGGCGGCGGCGGCGGGAGAGCGGCAGGGGCTCGGCGGCGGCATGGCTTCGTCGCAAGGGAAGAACGAGCCGCGCTTCGCCGACTGGATGGCAGCTCTGCCCGGCAGCATCCACCGCACCCCGCTCACCAACCTGGCCATCCCAGGTACCCGCTCCCGTCTCCCCTCCCCGCGGGCCGGGACGCGCCGGGGCGAGGCGAGCGGAGCCTCCGGCGCGTTTCACCTCCTCACGCCGCTGAGGCGGCGGCGCGCCCGGGCCGCGCTGCGGCGGCTCCGCTCCGCCTGAGGTGCCGGGCGGTGCGGTGCTCCCGTCCTCCGCCTCGGGTACCGGCCGGCGGCGGGCTGCACCGAGCGGCGCCCGCAGGACGCCCTCCGTGCGGCCCCCAGCTCTAGCGAAGTTGGGGGCGATGGCTGGCAGAGTGCGCAGGCTGGATCTCTTCTTTGTGCGGGAAAGCGGCGTCTTCCTATACCGCTTGAGTGGGGTAGCAGTCCGTTTACTGGACCTCGTGTGCGACCGAGGTGCCGTGTAGTGCCTGTGCCCTCGTACACTCGTGTCGTGAGGTCGGGTCTGAGCTCGGGGGGAGCCGGGGCAGGATGCGGGGCTGCCGCCTGCCGTGGGGGTCCGCGGATCGCAGCAGTGAGCGACCTGATGTCTGGCTGCCTTCAGAAAACATTCCATCTCAACACTGATTTAAGTAAGGTGAGAAATAGGTCGTGGTGCTCTGGCTGTGAACTCTTTCTTCCCCGCGCTCCCTGCACTTTTTGGTAAGGTATTAACTGTAACTGTAGACTTACGCAAAATGCATATCAGAATCCAGAACAGTAATTGATTTGGATGATTCCTGGTTTGAGGGAGCACCTAATTTTGCAAGACCTCTTTACCAGCATCCTGTCCCCTCTGAGATGTTTAACAGGAATGAGGTTTCGGAGGTGCTGAAGCCGTAATGTCTCCAAAGCTCCTTATGCAAAATGTTCACTTCTTGCAAGTTTTGTGTAGCAGCTGCTCGTGCAATTTTTATAACAGTAGTCAAAGATATTTTTTAAGACAATGTAATTGCAGCAGCTATTGCTAGACTGTGTTTTCTGTAGTTTCCTTTAAACACAGGTGTGCTCCTTTAAAATCATGTGGCTTTTAGTTTCTTTCAGTTTACACAAGCTATGTCTAGTATTCTACGTGCTACACTGTTTTTTGCTATTGGTTGAATATATCCTGTATAAAATTGTGTTCCTCTAAGGCATAGGAATCCAGCATCTGTAACTGTTATGTCAAATCATGTTGGAGCTGTGAAAGCTTTTGGTGTTAATAACTATTCATTAACCCACAAGCTGTGGAATGTTCTTGCAGAATATTGGCCATGATGAGAAATGAGCCTGTTTGCAATTCATTGGGCCTTTACAGGTTAAACGTATTCCTTTAGAAACTTTTTCTTGGTTTTGAAGAGATCATGATCAAACTTACTTGCTGCCAGATGCAAGAAATTGCGTTTGATATTTGTCACCTTTAACTAGCTTCCTTGACTGTAGCATCATGAGGCCGTTACTGATGCATTTATCTCACCAACATCTCTCAGTTACTTTCTCATAGCCTCTTTTTAAAATATAGGGCAATTTTTCACAGTGGACGTTTTTCAGGATTTGGCAGTAATAATGTAAGCCTTCACACCTTGTTAACATGTTTAAATTAGAAAAAAAAATACCCTACTGTGGGCTGTAAGTGCCAGTTAATCTCAGTAGAGCATTAAGCAGTGGGCAACTTCTGCAGCCTGTAAGTGCAGAGATTGACCCCTTACATTGGCTGAAGGGTTTTGTTCATGTTACAGCTATGCACACAGTCTTGCATTTTGTGAAATTAGCAGCAAAACTTCTATGACTTGAGTGGCATAGTGTTAAGACCTGTGAAATTTGCCTTTATTGTAAATTGACACAAACCTCACTTACCTGCCTGTCTCACTTTTAAAATGCCAGCTTTGACAAATAGAGCCTTATGGGGAGACGGGCAATATATTTCATATGAATTTGTCAGCTAGAGAGCCTGGCACACAGGTTGTAGGTATCAGTGCAGTTTAAATATTATCTTCTAACAGTAGATTTATTATTACATTTCCACATTGTATGTTAAATATGCAATATTAGTACAAAGGCAAACATGGATTTGGTTTCATCCTTTAAGAAGAAATAATGTTTGAGACATTCCTGATGTTTATTTGTAAGTTTCCTCCCATATGACCACAGCTGAACATTAATGTTATGTGTGCCTAACAGCTATTAACATATAACTGCTATTCAAGTAGTTGATGTGAGGAACATGTAGAGACCAAAACCTCGTATGTCAATTCTTCATATTTTAACTTGTGAATTTCTAACCGTTTTGGAAATTAACATTTAATTACTAATGTATTCATAGAATGACTGCTATATCTTGTAAATAGCATTTTGTTTACATTGGTGTTTTTTTTTCCTTACCAAGAGATGTTAACAGTACATTTTTATTTTTTCCAGCAGGATGTAAACTTCCCTTGCGCAGTAGGAATACTGATTTTGACCTTAATTCAGCAGGACAGAATTCAGTTCTGGAGCCAGAGTAACAGTCCAATGCTAATGTTGAACAAAAGAAACTATCAGCTTGAAAATGTTAGAATGAATTTTCCAAATGAATCACTTACCCAATACAAAGGATGTTCCACTATATTGGGGCAAAAATGCTGTTGTTTTATTAGAAATCATCAGTACATTTCTCATTGTTTAGAAGGAGTGCTTGGAACTGAGATGATACACTACGTTGTTTTTGCACAGACATGCATGTAATATTTTAACTGTTGCAAAGAGAAGCACAAAACTCATAGTATTCTGTCATGATCATATTTAAACAATACTGTTGAAGGGATGTTATGTTCATATTATGTTTAGAAACATGATCGATGACAGTTTTAAATTGCTCAGCTGTTAAGCTTATGCAGGCACAAATTTATACTATTTATCATGACTTTAGTCAGTGCTGGATTTTGTTACTATTCCAGTAAATTAATTTACTTGTTTCATTCTCTGCAGTTCAAGCCAGGTACTTCTGTTTTCCTAAGGCCAGGAATCCAGTAGATGAGGCAGAGATCCCTAATACAACTTGTGCCAGCTTTGTCAATCAGAAACTTTTCCATTTGGATTTCTTCCAAATACGAGGATGATGTGTTATACTATGATGTTCTCTTCTTTCATTTTGCCATCTATGTCTCTGTTCCCTTGCACTGCAAATGGCAGATTTTCCGCAAGTGAAGGATACCAGTAGCAAATAATAGTATACACTATTTGGAAATAAAATAATCTCTTAGCTTCCAGAAAATACCACACATATTTAGTCTCCTATTGCTATGACAATTAGAACAATGAAAGGATATATTCTTAGGATTTCAGCCCAACGTGTATGTATCCTAGTGTTTGTAAACTTCCTCTTCTGTTAAAAGATCTGCCTGGCTAAACTCACAACAGTCTGGCTAAGAAAAAGGTGGAGGATTATGGATTATTTTTCTTGTTTGGGGTGGGGCGTGTCTTTTGGTAGTTGGTAAAGTGTAGTTTTGTTCAATGCCTGTGCCTCTTTGACCAGGACAAGAAATAGTTTTTTCTAGATAATGTACATTTATAGAACTAAAATCTTTGTGCCCCCAAGTTGAGGCTAGAAGGTGAGGTATAGAGAGCCTACATATTCTGCTGTGTTAATGCCCTCTTCTTAATCCGGGTGGAGGATATGAGCTATGTGCAATGCAGTAAAACAGACATCAGTAGTCAGCATTTCCTTATGAATTGACCCACTTACTGATCAATTAACTTTCTTATTGACAATATGTAGATATGTATCTGGTTTTATATCAGTCTGAGTTTTTGTACAAATAATGTTTATAATACATGCTGCCTTTTCCCCCGGTGCTAATATTCCAAGCCTCTGGGAAGTCTATAAGAATAATTTATGACGGAAAAAAGTATTTTCCTCCCCAAGTAACCAATCCCTCCACCAAAACTGGTGGTAGCCTAAGATCTGCCATATGAGCAATCCTGATATGTGCTAGGGACATGTCTGTCCTTCATATAGTGTAGATAAAATCTTCTGAATGAATTTGAGACCCAAAATATCTCTTGAGTGCATAATTTTGAGAGTTGGGACTCTTCAGGCTTTCATTTCATAGGAGAGTTTTCTGCTTTCTTTGAGCAGATGAAACCTTTGGCCTCAGCATGTGCTTCTGTTGCTGGAGGATTCACCGTGAGCAATACAATTCTCAGCGAAAATTATTTTCACAGTGATACCAGCTTGGCAGGTATGTTTGCTTAATGTAGTTCCTTAAGAGGAATGCACAGGACCTAACTGGCTTCTTTTGTTTCTCAGATGACATTTTTTGGTGTATTTTGACCTATAAAGTTCTTTGTCCGTCAGCCAGAAAGCAATTACTAGACACAGCTGAGCTAAAGTCGGCTCATTTTAAATAAGAAGCTGTTGGCAGGTGGGATTTTTTTATGCTACCCATCTTTAGAAAGAGATTCTGAGACTTGAAATTTGTATTTCCCGCTATCCCACCATCATCATGCTTTGAAAAGAAAGAGCAAGACCTCATAGAGAATTAGTTTACAAAAAGGGAGGATATGTGTTAGTGTCAAAGATGTGTTAAGAGATGGGAGATGGTATGGGAAGACTTGGGAAAAGCATGCATGTTACTGTAGCTGGAATATTTTAGCCATTTTGTGAATGACAGCACTGCCGAGGTAACATAACAGCTCTGTTTTAAATATTTTAAATTCCTGTCTTCCATTGTAATACCTTGCAAATGTTCAAGTGATTGCTTCTTGAGTGGACACTTCTCAGTCCCATGGGAAAATTCTTTCATCTTAAAAATGGCTAGAAATATTTCCTTGTTGGTTACATAGATGCACAACATTTTCACTGTTCAAATGTTATTAGGGAGCCTTTTAATTTTGAGCTTGAATAGCTGATAAATTGGATGTTCTTAGAGTGAAGAGCAATTGTCTTTGGGAAGCGCTTGGGACCTGTTTCATCCTTGCCTGTCCACTAGTGGTCAACAGAGTACCTCCACTTTGCTTGCCAGGGTCTGATTCTGTACAAAACTAGCTCCATCTAGAACTGTAAACTGATGGTGCAGGTAAACTTATAAATAAACCTGTAATGCAGGTTGCTCATTAGCTTTTGACATGCATGTAGGTATCTGGAGGAACTGTTTCTTTTTCCAGTGCACCCTGTACTCTATTTCAGTGTTCGTCTACCTGAAATAAGTACTTTATGCTTTGTTTTCTGCTCAGAAAATGAGCGAAGATCTTCATAGCTGACCTTCCTAACTTTTTTAGGATAGCTCTCTTCTTCCTTATTGATGGTCATCTTTTATCCACAGAACAGCCTGTCATTGGCCCTGCACATGCTAATGTGTTATTTCCAACCCTTTCAGAAATATTTCTGTGTGATAGTTTCCTGTGGCATTCACCATTACTTTCCCCTGCCATGACATGTTTCTAGCATGCACAAAATGAAGCTGTTTGGTTCCTCACACTTCCATAAAAATCAAACAGTTCAAGCCCTTCAGTTACTTGCCCATCTGCTGCAAGAAGTAATTTGAAACTGCTTTTGCTTGGTTTCCCAACAGGAGCTATTTGTTTAATCCAGCACTCTCTGTCCACTCTGTCTCCTGCAGCTTAGTTCCAGCAGAGCTGGCTTCCTCTCTGACCTGCCTCGCATCCCGCCACCATGGCAGGTGCGAGAGAGGGAAAGGCTTTACTGCCATCTGGAATTATTCCTCTCTTTCCACCTCATTGAATTTTTGTTTCATTTCATCTCTTGGCCGAAAACTGCTTAACAGTTCTGTGTATCCAAACTGCCCTTACCCTCTGACAATTTTTAACTTTGTGTTTGGTATGTGTTTTATGTTTGGTCACTTTCTACAGTTCTTACTATAGTGCAACTTGTACTGTGTTTTTCAAACAAAATGATACTTGCTTGAAGATGCTCAGACACACTCAACTATGCAAGTAATTAAAAATGCAGATTCAAAGTAGACAAAGTTATGGAGACTACAACTTTAAACCCCCTAGGAGGGCTATGCAATCTCTTCTACTGCTCTGCACAGAGATATTAATTAAAGTTTTAGCTACTTAATTAGAAATTGATTGTATATATCTTCAATAAATACTTCTCAGATTTAGTAAACAGATTTGTGTTTAACAGTTCTGCTTTTCAAAGAGCAGCCAGTTCCAGGGAGAATAACCTCCATGCTCATCTTGTCCTTTCTTTAATGTGATTATAGGTGCTTCATTTGTGAACAGATGGGCTTGTGCAGTCCTTACAGTAAAGCCCATGGGACACTACAAAGAATATAATTTGGAAGAAAGATCGTTCAAAATCTGAAAGTTTGGATTTTAATCTAAATTTTTGCAAAATTGAATGTTTTTTGTTTGACCTACTGTAGCATAACTTAGTTTAATATTATCTTTTTCCATTACTTTGAACAGCTGTATGGTATCAACTAATAACTGTACAGAAATACGGAAATGCTGGGGTAAATCAATGTAAACAAATGCAATGAAACACTTCTTTTCCCTTCTCAAGTACCCTGCCACAAATGGGAATCACTAGTGATTTCCTCTGGGCGATGCCCAGCTACAAGAAGGGCCAGAAGGAGATTCTGGGGAACTTCAGGCCTGTCAGTCCAACCTCAATGCCGGGGAAGGTTATGGAGCAGATCATCCTGAGTGCCATCACACAGCATGTACAGGACAACCAGGTGATCAGGCCCAGTCAGCATGGGTTTATGAAAGGCAGGTCCTGCTTGACTAACCTGATCTCCTTGTATGACAAGGTGACCTGCTTAGTGGATGAGGGAAAGGCTGTGGATGTTGTCTACATGGACTTTAGTAAAGCCTTTGACACCATTTCCCTGGAGAAACTGGCTGCTCATGGCTTGGACAGGCGTACTCTTTGCTGGGTAACAAACTGGCTGGATGGCTGGGCCCAGAGAGTTGTGGTGAATGGAGTTAAATCCAGTTGGTGGCCAGTCACAAGTGGTGTTCCCCAGGGCTCAGTACTGGGGCCAGTTCTGTTTAATCTCTTTATCAATGATCTGGATGAGGGGATGGAGTGCACCCTCAGTAAGTTTGCAGACGACACCAAGTTGGGTGGGAGTGTTGATCTGCTGGAGGGTAGGAAGGCCCTACAGAGGGATCTGCACAGGCTGGATCGATGGGCCGGGGCCAACTGTATGAGGTTCAACAAGGCTCAGTGCCGGGTCCTGCACTTGGGTCACAACAACACCATGCAACGCTACAGGCTGGGGGAGGAGTGGCTGGAGAGCTGCGTGGCGGAAAAGGACCTGGGGGTGCTGGTCGACAGCCAGCTGACTATGAGCCAGCAGTGTGCTCCGGTGGCCAAGAAGGCCAACAGCATCCTGGCCTGTATCAAGAATAGTGTGGCCAGCAGGACCAGGGAGGTGATCATCCCCCTGTACTCGGCACTGGTGAGGCTGCACCTTGAATGCTGTGTTCAGTTTTGGTCCCCTCCCTACCAGAAGGACATGGAGGTGCTGGAGCGTGTCCAAAGAAGGGCAGTGAAGCTGGTGAAGGGTCTAGGGAACAAGTCTTGTGAGGAGCGGCTGAGGGAGCTGGGGTTGTTTAGTTTGGAGAAAAGGAGGCTGAGGGGAGACCTTATTGCTCTCTACAACTGCCTGACAGGAGGCTGTAGTGAGGTGGGGGTTGTTCTCTTCTCCCAAGTAACAAGTGATAGGACAAGGGGAAATGGGCTTAAGTTGCACCAGGGAAGGTTTAGGTTCGATATTAGGAAAAATTTCTTCACTGAAAGAGTAGTCAGGTGTTGGACCAGGCTGCGCAGGGAAATGGTTGAGTCCCCATCCCTGGAGGTATTTAAAAGACGTGTAATTGTGGTTCTTAGGGACATGGTTTAGTGGTGGACTTGGCAGTGCTAGGTTAACAGTTGGACTTGATGATCTTAAAGGTCTTTTTTATAACCTAAACGATTCCATGATTTCAGTAATGAATAGTTTGTGTACTTATTTTCATGTATTTATGCTTCTGATAGAAGACTGTACCTGTGCTGCATATCTTTGCACAGCTAGACCACTTGAGGTCATATTTCACATTTTTATAGTAAGGGTTCAGTTTCCTTACTGGGTATATATAGGTAGCAACGAAATAGTTTGTGCTGAGAAGTGGTTGGTTAATCTGGAGTTCTGAGATACTTTAATTTTTTTCTACCTTTGACTATATGGAAGAACAGCTAAACAACAAAAATATAAATTGCAGTTTATAATACCAGTAGTAACCCCTCCTTAAATTGTCATCTGTCGAAGATGCTTGAGGTAAAGCTGGAGATCTTTCTTCCATCACAAATTAGTGCCTGGTAGGTGGCGACTAAATGCTGAAAAGTGCTGAGTGCTGCCAGCTCCCTTGGAAGCTGAGGGTCCTCAGTCTTCCATCAGCTCAGGTCCAAGTATTCAAAGAGAATCTTCACTGTGTGATGTTCCTACTGTAGCAAAATTTCATAGCCACTTGAAATTTTTTATTTCCTGAGATGAAATGGAATATATTGTTTCCTGTGTTTGGAAGTACAGATTTGGTCTTTTTCTATCTATTTTAAAAGCATCTCACAGTTTTCACCGTGATCTAACTTAAATCACTACAACAGTTTTCAGATACTTTGCCACTGTAAATAAAGTTTAATCTTTTCTTCATCTATTCTCTTATCTGGTAAGTTCGCATGCGTCATGCTTAAATACTTCATCTTAGTGTATCAACTATGAAATAAAATATTGCAGAATAGCTAGAAAAAGAGAAAGGGAGGGAAGAAAAAATGGATTTCCTTAGTTGTGGTTCCAGGCTTAGCTCTCATATGTGTGTGACACTTAGGATGTTTCAGATGATCGGAGATGTATGACATGTGCTGCTGCTATGAAGGTAAAAACCTGGCCATGAAGTTTATTGGATTATAAATTTGGTTGTGATTTTAAAAAGCCAGGATAAATGGCACTGAACTAACCTAGCCTTTAAATAAATTTTGTCGCTTTTTTTTTTTTAACAAAACAAAACCCAGTAAGATGAGTAGTAGACTTTATGCTTTACCTTGGTGTTGTGCTATCATCCACAACGTATTCATGTTTGATAGAAGATTTTTTTTTTTTTAAACTTATTAAATATTTGGTGTGTATTTATGCTTTTGCAGCCATGCAGCTTGGTTTTATAACTCTGAAAGTTTGGTAAACTGGGACTTCAGTGAGAGTAGGAAAAATGTACAATATATGAGCTACATGTAGTGCTATTCAATCAAACTGCTGGCTTAGGGCTTCAAAGTGTATTAGTTTGTTGTGTTAGCTAAATCCTTTTGTTAAAAATTTGTGTTCTTCAACAATACATGCTTCAGACTAGTCTGGATGTTCACACCAGAGCCAGATGACATGTTTGTACATCTTCTGAACCAGTGTGTGACTGGAATTGTCTTCTGATGTTTCACTCAGATGCCTGCCATTAAAGGGTAGAAGAGAAATGGAGAAGTTTTAGTCATTTTCATTATCTGTGAAGCTGCTGTATGATCTTAAGAAAGCTGTTAGAAATCTCTGCCATGTTTTCTTCTTTGTACACCAGGGCTGGTAATCTCAAGAAGACCACTGATACTGAGGCTGGCCTTGTTCTTAGGAGGAGAGCTGGGTTAGGAATCGTGCTCCACGGGTTGCGGAACATTTCACTGACCCCTAGGCAGTGATTTGGGAGAAAGGCTGTTTGTTTTACACTGCAAAGCTCACACAAGCTTTTGGTGGAGTGCTGCTCTCCAGCCATGTGAATGCAACCCAGAAGTTGCTTTGTCAGCGGAGGAGACATTTGGGTAGGTACTAATTCTAGTTGCTAGCATAGGAATCCGAACATCTTTGCTATTTTAGGATTAGTCTTATTTCTTCCTGTTGAAGCCCTTCAATTTTGCAAGACTGTTGGTTCTAATTGTGTAGGTCATGTTCGCAAATACTGTCTCTGAAGCCATGCAAGCTGGGGAGGTGATGTTCCTTATATATCACTTGTGCAGGTGCATATTCCCATCATGTGATCCAAAAATGTGAGTCTTTTGCACTGGTTCCCTCAGACTTGAATTGTCTGCTTTGACATCTCAAATGGCTTATCCATGTATGAGGGACAGATCAGGAGATCACTTTGAAGCTACTGTAGAAGACATCTGCCAGTTGCTTTTCCCATTGCTGGAAAGCAAGGAGGACTACATTGTTGCTCTGTATTGCACTGCAGTGGGAGTGAATCATTAGTCAGTGCACTGGGGTGAGCTGGGGCTGAATGAAGCTGGTTTTGAACAAAAATTCCCCAGTTACCCTCAGCCACAAGAAGAGGGAGGAAGGTGTTGACTGGAAGCTCTCCTAGAGGCAAAGATGTAACTTGGACATTGAACAGCAGGTGCTGTGGGTTTGTCTGTGTTCATCTCTGTATCCTCACTGCACTAGAAAAAGTGCTTTTAGGGAGTTGCATCATTGGATCCCCAGAACCTCTTCTCAGTAGGTACATGCTGGAATTAGCTGTGCTCGCTGCCTGTGTGTAATGGGCCTCAGAGTACACCACAGGAGTCAGCAGTGTATTTTTTTTGTCAACAAACTGCATGTTTAAATTCAGGACAACTTAGGCCATGTAAGTATGTTAATCGAAGTCTGGAATTTTATGTTTCGGGCAGTGTTTGTTGGTGGGTTTGGGTTTTTTTTTAATGCTTCAACTTTTCCCCCAGTTGGTATAGTTCTCTCACCATCTCCAGGGTTGAAGTGGAAGTTTTTCCAATGGCATGGAGATGCTCAGTTTTGATGAACTTTAATCTCCAAAGCATTTCTTGGTTGGAGTTCTGGGTTACCCTGCTTCTGATACAAAATTGACAGCCTTATGCTTTCCAGTAGGAGAGGTTGCCTCAAAAGAGTCCTGTCTGGGATGGGAAAGGGGAAGCACCTGTATTTTGACCTTCTGGTCATGCTTCAAGGCTTATCTAGTAGTGCAGGGTCTTGCTGTGAGAGGGAGCTGGGCTCGTGCCGCTAGCCAAGTGTTATTTAGTGCATGTGCCTAGTGAGTGTTTTGAGAAACATTTTATAAGTTGACAATAAATAAGGAGAAATCAAGCCAGCTTCAGTAATTTTTGGATGTAGCTGTCCTATAGGGGAAACAAGCCAAGGGATGCTGTGAAGGACATGAATGGTGTGTGTACATATGAATGCTGTTGCTTCTAGTGTGCAAGAGGCAGGAAGCCCTTTAGAAATCAGTGTTGAATACAGAGAAAACTGGGATTTCTAAGATCAGTTTAATGAACTGGCTGTCAACAATGCAGGCTCTTTTGGCTGGAAAGGATGTGAGTGTGAACTGATAAAACCAGACACTGGCTTGCTTGAGAGCTTGGGACGATGCGGTGGTGGTATTGAGGAGAAATGGTTTGCTTTTGTGCCATTATGTATTTGGCCCTGTCGCATCCTCCTGCTCTGCAGGGGTCAGAACAAGTCACTGAAAGGTTGGCTGCTCTGGTCCATCTTATGATTTCAATTCCTAGGTGTTTGTTAATGTACTTTCTACACCACAAAATTCTTACCGTTTCCTTTGAGGCTGCATCCTTTACAAAAACAGGAGTAATCTCTGCTGTTGGAAAGCGACTTCAGTTTTGCAGGAGAGCCCTGTCGGTACATGGGCAAATAAACATAACGAGGATTAAACTGAGCCAGGGTTACATGGTGTGGGAGATGCAAGGGTGGAGATCTAGGGCCAGGGTGAGAAGTGCTGTGCTGAAGGAGATCAAAGGTGCAGTTCGTTTAGTGCCCTGGCTCTGGCATCTTCTCTGGCCTGTGTCAGGGAAAGGGCTTAAGGACTAGGTGAGAATAAAGGGATATTTCCCCCCCACACATACCCCTTTACTCTTCTGGCTTATGGATTTCTTGAGCAAAAAGATTGCATCCCAATTGTTATGTTGTATAACCCCTGATGGACTGCTTTTCCAGCAACTTTCAAGCGAGAGCTGTGTCCCTTAGTCTGTAAATGAGGCTGGAGTAGGGACTTTCCCCATTCCCCTTGGCTGCTGGAGAGTGCGAGGTTTGTACGGCCATGGGGAGAGCGTGCAAGGGGGTTTGTGACACTGGGTCAGTGATAGGAGAGTATGACTGGGACAAGACAGGACTGAGACAAGTTTGGCTCCCTGCTTCTGCGACTGCTTAGGTTTTTGACATTGAATAGATAGGGGACAGAGCAACAGAACCTGCACTGGCTGCAGCGGATGCAGCCTGAACACCTCCTTCTCAACTGAGCATGGACGTTTGTCTTGTTTGTGGTCTCCTGTGGCCTGTGAATCTTGCCCAACACTGCAGAGATGTAGGGGCATGACTGGAGGACATTCTCCTCATTCTCCCAATGTTCAGTAGTTTCTGGCTATTTACAATCCATATAAATCAACATTTCTCTGCTCTGGAGGAAACATACATCTTTCTGAATCTCATGCATTGTGCCACCCTAGAGGAACTAACATTTGTGGTGGCCTCTTTCCAGCCCAGTCTGTTTCTCAAGTATATCTTCAGGCAACAATAAGCCACCAGCGTAATTTTCAGAACTGGATTTTATCTTTCTTTGGCATTGCTTTCCCAGATGTGCCAACAGAGATAAGGCTTCTTAATCTTTAAACCACCTTTCTAGGCTGTGAATAAGCTTGAATTTTATCAGAGAGGGGAGGTGAAGGTGTTTTGTTGTCATTTTAAGGTTTTAATAATAGGTGTTTTCGTATTTTGAGTGGTATTCAGAAGCACTGATAAACAAACTTAATGCCTTAAAAGCAATATCTCCGAGTCAAGTGAGGGATAATGCCCTTTCCTTTTGAAATTGCTATTGTCTACAAGAGCATGTTGTTCCTGGGACACAGAAGCCAAGAAGCTAAACGCAATCCGTTCTATGTCGCACTTCCCTTCAGGTGTCGTTTCAACTCTGTCTGAAGTGTGGGATACAGACCAGAAATACTGTGTTAGAGAATACATAAAACCAGTAGAAATATGGAGAAGTATTCTTCTAACATGGAAATCACATTTAAAAGTAGTAATTGTGTCTCTCTGTCTTAGATAATTTGTGAGCACTGTTTTAATCTAGGAGGCAAAAAGTAATGTGTTTTCAGAACTCCCACTAACTTATGGACAAACCAGGAAAGATCCAGGAGGGAGGGAAGGAAACATTATACTTGAAGTAAGCTTTTTGCGTGAGTTCAACCGAGTTCACAGTTAAGTTTGGATATTTTTTTTATTTGGTTTGGTTTTGGACAGTTTATTGGATAATAGAATTCACTGACTGCCTGGAGAAATGTTGACATTAGTTTGACTGGGCCTGGTTTTCCACTGTCTTGTACCATGTGTAAATGCAGATCTGTATGAAGTGTTACTAAATCAGAGCAGTAACTCTGTATTTTTACTTTGTGCACTGTACAATGTGGAACTGAGTCTGTCTTGGTTAGCTCTTGATGAATAAATTGCTCTGAGCAGCTGAAGAAAGCAATGCTGATTAGATGATGGACTTAAATATGGTGCTCTAAAATACCCAGAGCATTTGTCAGAGACATGAGTACCAGCTTATGTTGCTTCCAGTCTTTAAGTGAACCATTATTAAATAGCTACATGAAAGAAAAAATAATCTGTCTTCAAAGTGAAAAAATCACAAGCTTTACATTTCAGCCCTATCCAAAAATTCCATTGTCTTTGATTATGACCTAAATATAAATTAGGGAACAACTAGAGAAAAGCAGGATTTGGGATTTTACCTATTGCATTTTGAAGTCAACTGACACACACACTGTGATGACTAATAGTGCTAGATCAGGCCCTTAGTTTGTTATTGTAGTGAGTTAAGGATCATGCAGAAGAGGAGGAAATTGCATATAATCCAATCTTTTTTGAGATAGTGTGCTACTGAAATACCACTAAGTAATGTTTTGGTCTGCTTATAATGATACTGGAGCCAGCTGGCCTTTCACAGACTTGCTCTTTTTTACTGTAAAATTAAGAAAATATATAAGGCTTTCAAATGTGTTAACATTTGTTTATAATAATATGCTTTAATATTTAGGCAGCAGTATTTAAAAAACAAGCTAGCTTATTTTCAAAGTCTTAACATACTTAGATGTTCATGTCATGGAGAACTCTTGGGACAAGTAAAGGTTGTAATTTCTGATTTTTGTCTCCCAGTTCAAATGTAGTGATCTGTTCCTGGACTTACAATGGAACTGAGATACACAGTTGAACTGGGAGACAAAAAGCAAAAGTTACAGACTTTACTTGTCTGTTGTAATGGCCACAGATGCTTCGAGATGTACGTGCTCTGGCATGGGCTTATCTACGGCCACAGACCCTTCAGGCTGTCCTGCTCCTGCGTGGACTCATCCACAGGTCACAGCCGCTTCGACTCAAGTACACACTGGAGTTCCAGCCTGCCCAGTACAGCAGCACAGAACCAGCAGCGATGCCCTGGCCATCTGCCAGCCCAGGTGCATGGCCATTGCTGTTACCAAAATGTTCCCAGGCACAGCAGAGTGAGACAATAAGCAGTACAGCAAGCAGCGAAAGCAAAAAGCAGTCACTAACAAGCACTGGACTCTAATATACAGTAAGGCAAGCAAGCTCCATGGCAAGCAGAGGCCTGCCGATTAATAGCTAAACAGCAATAACAGCTATAGATTCAATCTAGCACATTCCAATCAAACCTGTTGTTATCTTGAACTCTTTGAGCCCCACATTGGGCACTAAAAAAGAGCTGTCGTGGTTTAACCCCAGCCAGCAACTAAGCACCACACAGCCACTCGTTCACTCCCCTGCAGTGGGATGGGGGAGAGAATCGGAAAAGTAAAAGTGGGAAAAGTCGTGGGTTGAGATAAAGACAGTTTAATAGGTAAAGCAAAAGCCACGCACGCAAGCAAAGCAAAACAAAGAATTCATTCACTGCTTCCCATTGGCAGGCAGGTGTTCAGCCATTCCCAGGAAAGCAGGGCTCCATCACATGTAACAGTTACTTGGGCAGACAAACGCCATCACTCCAAACGTCCCCCCTTCCTTCTTCTTCCCCCAGCTTTATATGCTGCGCATGACGTCATATGGTCTGGAACAGCCCTTTGGTCAGTTGGGGTCAGCTGTCCCAGCTGTGTCCCCTCCCAACTTCTCGTGCACCCCCAGCCTGCTCGCTGGTGGGGTGGGGTGAGAGGCAGGAAAGGCCTTGACTCTGTGTAAGCACTGCTCAGCAGTAACCAAAACATCCCTGTGTTATCATCAACACTGTTTCCAGCACAAATCCAAAACATAGCCCCATACCAGCTACTGTGAAGAAAATGAACTCTACCCCAGCCAAAGCCAGCACAACATAGAAACGGAAAATACTCTCCAAGAAAAGGTGTTTAAAATGTCTGTGGTGTGATTGAGACCATGTATGGTTGTTTCATGACAGCAGTATCGGTCTGCTTTCCGAAGCCCTGGAACACCAAGGCTCTTCATATCTCTGTTGAACAGCTTCATAGAAAAGACCAGTCCTCTTGCTTTGGTCTCTGGTCTTAGCTGGATTTTCATGTCATATTACTAACTGTGGGGCAGTTTGAAACCAAGTAGTTTAAATAATACTGAGGTGCAAGGGGAGAATAGAAGAGCAGCTGTCAGGAACACTGCGTGGATTTGTGTATTGCATTCAAGGTGAGGATTTATGGAGTTTTTCATGCCTGGACTGGGCACTGAGAAGAGCAGTAGAGCTGGAGATCCTTGAGACATCACAGTGCAAGTGACCAGACTGGGTGACTTAAATATTAGCCCAGCTGAAGCATGCAATAGACACATCCCTGTATCAACGTGTAAAGACACTGATGATAGGTGGTATGGCTGATCTAGGACAGGGTTTCTGACTTCTGGCTTTTGCTGATGTTTCCAGAAGGACGTGTGATATCAGACTCAGTAAAGCGGACTTAGACCCAACGACATGTACTGAAAGCTTGTCTAAAAGAAACGGTCAGAGCATGGAAGGTGTGTGCATCATTTAACCATCTCTATAGCCTCTGTACTAAACACAAATTGTAAAGGATTCACATTCTGTATTACGCCAGGATGTTTTCCATGTTTCATGGACCAGAGAACTAAATGGCTTGCTTAAAATGGGGGCAGCTGAGGCAGGAGTAGGAAATGAACCGGAATTTTATAGACCTTAATTTAGTGACTTAGCGTTTGAACCATGCTTTTTCCTAAACAGTAGTATAATTCAGAATTGATATATTCTGCTCTGACAGTGAATTACAATGTTGTATAATAGAGGACAAAGAGGGTATCCAAAGCTTCTCGTGACAGCTGACACATTAGGTTTTCATGTCTTGTATGTGAGACTTGTGTGGTTTGCACTTTGTCATACCAGGAAGGAAAGGAAACATTTCCCACAGGAAGGCAACACAAGTTCATTAGTCATCAGAGGGTGTGATGGCATATGGAGCGCTAGATTGCATCGCCCACCTCTGAGGTGGTCTCTGAAGAGAAGGACCAGTCAAACGTGAGACCAGATCATAAATGATTGTGGCAGATCCCTGTGGGTTAGAGGTCGACTTGCAGGAGATGAGGTTTCTGACCTCATTTGAAAAGCAAAGAAAGTGTTAGCGCAGCTTCAGCTAAATGGGAGGTTTGCAAGGTCTGCAGAAGAAGAGCTGGCCAGTTAGCAACAAATTCTGAGTTACGTTAAGGGTTGCGCATGTTGTCCATCGGAGTTACATGCAAACACTGCCTCACCATTTTGCTGGATGTTTCCTGGTGCCATCCAGCAGCGTTTCTTCCCCTTTCAGCAGGTGAACCATAGCCAGCTGGTTTCATCTGTGTCCTTCAGTCACCCATGCAAAGAACCACTGTGAGATTTGTCTCCTGAAGTGAAGATCATTGAGCAAGTTATGTATCACTGTAGTCTTTAATATATGCTAGTGGGGGGTGGGACACGGTGTGAGTACTCGGAAGCCCCCTCTGAAAGCTTGAAGGCACCAGTAGTTTCATCCATTCACCCAAAATCAAGCAAGAGAGAGAATATAGTAAGTTAGAAGGAGAATAAATACACTGAAGGCTGGAGGGATGAGGACAAGCCCTTTAGGTTACTACTCTAAATTCCTGCCTGCAGAGTAGGGGGTGAGCGCTGCCAAATTTATCTCCATCTCTTTGCAAAGTATTGCTTCAGAAAGCATCTAGAGCGCAGGCTGGGAGTGGTTTGCTGACTGATTTTTGCTTCTAAGACTTGAGCAAAAGTGAAGTAAAATGTGTGCTCAGAAAGAGGGGGCACAGGCATTATGCTGTTATTGGGGAAATAAGTGAAATTCACAGTAACAAACCCCGCATTTTACTGTTAAATAAAAGGATGTACCCAGGCACTTCACCAGCTGCTAAGTTCATTTGTGGGCTCTGAAAAGACTGCTTTACTTCTGGTGTTCTTACGCATGTTCTGAGAACACGTATCGCTGCGATACCCCTATGTATTGAATTTTGTCCTCAGGACCTCTGTTTGGAAAGAACTGTCTGTATACCACTGCAGCCCAGGCCTTTCTTTAAAAGAATGTGAAATTGACAGAATTTGCCGTGGAGAAGTTTTAAGTAAAACAAACAATAAACCATGCAGGAAAAAGGTTTCTGCGAGCAGAAAGGGGCTGTGTTCTGACGATTCGTCACTGAGATCAAGCTATTTTGCAGTATTGAAATATTCCACTAGTGCCAAGCTAGGATATTTAAAGGGAAAACTGATGACAGAAGATTTTTTTTTATAGCTGCCAAATTTAAATCAGGATATGGAATTGCTGAGGGCCTAAAATGATGTTTGCCAGTAGGCTTGTGCCTGCTGTTCCACGCTTCTTTGCTGCTGTCCTTGACAGTGAATTCATGTTGACTTGAGAGGAATAAGGTTCAAGTAATTTGTTTTGCGGGGGGAGCTGATGAATGATTTTGGCAAAATCACAGGTTAAAACTTGTTTACTATTGCCCTGTTGTGTATGATACTTGCTAAAAAAGACAATAAAATCTTGGTAGTAGTGTTTGCATCCAACCAATCTGAACAGCTTTCAGGTGAAGACAGCACTGAATTGGTAAAACTGGGTTCTGGGCAGGGTGCTTTTTCACTGCTGCAATGTTTGCGTCCTGTTTAATTTAATGTTTTCCATTAATAACCTAGATGAGAACAAGCTCATTATGGAAATATGTGAGTAATAACAATTGAAAGAAGCACAAGAGGAAGACAGTAGCCCATATTGCATTGCAGTGGAATGAACTTCATTTGGATAAAAATAAACTAATAGGCTGGGGCTGAACTGTAGAATTATTCAAAAGGCAGTTGTTTTTTCAGAAGAGGGATTTAAAATGTGGTAATTCAAGAAGAGACTTGGAGCGTAGCGGTGGTTGGGATTTTGGCAAGTGAGGCACCTGGGAAGAAATCACCACTGCAGGCTTCAGCCACATGCTCAGAAGCACAGTGTGTAGCGTAGAGATGGTAGTCTGGTGTGGCCGCAAATGAGGTATGGTATTCATCATCACTGGAAACACAGACAGAATTGGAATCTGGAAGTGAAGTGACAAAGCCCTTTGAGATAGCGTGTCAGTGTGAGGAGTAGTGAAGCACCCGGGTGTAACTCTGGAAATTGGGCTGAGATCAGCAAGAGGTGACAACAATAGGAAAATGTATCGATGGTGGATTAACTTACTACGTGATTCAAGAAAAGAAATGAGGTATGATCCCTTTGAGCTCCTTTAAACTTGGATTGGAAAGAGTGCCTTGTTGTAAAACAGAAAGTTATCACATTAGCAGGTGGGTGCCCTGCCTGACCTCAGAAACCCTCTCTTCCCATCCTTTACTCATCTTCAGGAAGCCTCAGTTGAAATGTGGTACTTTTCAACCAGCCTCAGTTGTAGTAATGAACAATAAATCACGATAGTTCACATGTAGAAACTTGAGGGCTCCTGGGGTATCAAGCTTATGCAGTCTTCTTGAAGCTGCAGCTTGGCACATCTTCACCATCACCTGTAGCTATCTTCAAATCTCCCTTCTCTTCCAGCAGCTTTAGCTGTTGGGCCTCTTGGGGAAGTTACACTGCGTGTGGATAACGTCAGACGGGTTCCACTGAACGCCGGTCATCAGCTGCACAGGGGACTTTCTTCTGCGGGTTGGCAGCACATCAGTGATGGTTTACTCATGAGGGACCCCTATGTGGAACACCTGTAGAAACTTAAGAGATGAAAAATGCTCACCCATACCTCATTGATTTCACTTGAATTGTGTTCACCTCTGGCAAAAAATATTTAGGAGTAGTATAGAGAGTAGCAACTGAGGTGCTTTTATAGTTCTTCATCAGGGGTGAGTTTGGAGGGGTACTGTAAATTCAGAGAGTTTGCTGCTAGTGCAAATCATGGGTGAGTTACTAAAACTGTTGCTCTATAAAAATTGATGCTGCTAATGCCTTCGTAAGGTTGATTTTGCCATGCTGTATGAAAAGCCCGGGCAAGCACTGGAAGAGTGAATTTTCTTACATGACTTGACCTGCTCTCAGAGCTGTTGTCTGCAGGGGGCATCTTAAACTCTGTCAAACTACAGTGCTCCTTTTCAGTGAAGTTTTGTGCTGAGTAGCTCCGTCTGGTAAAGAGCTAAGATGTGTGACCCAGGAGCCTTTCTCTATATGGTTGTGCGTGTGGCAGAGCCTAGCCAATTGAATTACAGCCTGATAATTATGCAGAAATCACTCTTCATCAAGAAGCAAATTTTGAATTCTTTTTCTCTTACCAGTGAGGTTTTTTAGGCCCGCTGGTAGGACTGCTTGTACCTTAAGAAACCTCTTACAAACCTGGAGCATGAGAGAACCACAGCTGAGCCTTAACTACTCATAGGTGTAATTCAGGTGAGAATTAAATTCATGCCTTGATGCTTTGCTGGAATCAAGGCATGTTCTGTTTTAGAAGAAAATCTAAAGCAGGGAAGATGTGAGGAAATATATTAACAATTAAATGCAATATTACTTTCCAAGGTTCAGTAATACTCTGAGGTTAGCTGTCCCCGAGCTGTGGGGAACACCCGACCAAACACTGTACGAGGGCATTTCCCTGACAGCCATGCTGCCTGTAGCTTGCTTCCCATCGGTCTTGAACTACGCAGCATGAACCATTATTTTTGGCTACTGCCTACACTGTCGTTACTGCTCTGCCAGCACTTCAACCTTATCCACATGGAAGAACCTCTGCAAGATGCAGGCAGAGAGAAAATCTGGCCCCTCCATGTGTGGTTCAGGGGTGCTAGTCATGTCCTGTGTTGCAGAAATACTTCTATAAATCGAAGGCAAACCAGAGGTATGGTGATGTGGAAAAATTACTAGTGTCTCCCTTTCTGAAGCTTATCTTATAAAAATAAATACTTAAAAAGAATTCCTGTTAGTTTTAGTTTACACAACTCCTGAATGTGTGTGTTAAAATGCTGTGATGCCTAGCAGGGAGCCCGCATGATACCAAATTACCCTCTTCTCCTTTAGACAGTGATGCTAATTTTCTGCTGTTCCTGAATCTGCGAAGGAAAGAAAGACCCAAGCCAAGCCCCACACAATTACTACAGTACTTGTTACCCTGTTCATACTACCTGAACAGCTCTTCCATCCCTAATACAGTCCTCTTTTTACCCTCGTAAAGAAATTATGCCTTTCAAAGAGTATTTGAGGTTCAGGTATGTGGCAGTGTCACTCTGTATAAAAGAGTATGTTTCTGACTGTGCTCCATAATCACAGTTCTTTGGTTGCCTAAGAAGAGGGTATTGCTGTGTAATGTGTTGGAGTAGGATTTCAAAGCCTCCAGAAGAGCAAAAGGTGAAGAGTCGCTTACCCCAGCCAAAAGGAGGAGGGGGAAGCTGGTGATCAGGAGAAGAGGCTGACATCTTTGCTGCTCTTGTGCATTTCAGTCTCAGTATCTGTGGAGGTCAGTTGATGTCCCATAAACTATTCCACAAGCTGCTCTTTTAAAGCTCTTAATGACACATTTTATTCTGACAGTAGAAATTATGAAATCCTGAGGAGACCATTTGCTACATCAGGACCATGAAGAAGGCTGGTGTTAGAGACCCTGTGAGATTCATATTTTTGATGGAACTGTCTCTTCCTACAGAGTATGAAAATGTTTCTGAGCATGATTAAAGAATATGAGCAATGTTTTTTTCAGGATGGCTCTCCAGTAGGAACATAACTATCACAGCGTGCTCTGGGGGTAGTCAAGAAGTGAAATATAAATGTCATTTTTACTCCATATATATTCAGCTTGGAGCTAAACTGTGCGTTTTTACCAATGAGACTGCTAGCACAACTGATAGATTGAGAAGTGAAATCTGTTAAAGCGAGATTACAGTTCTTTCCAGAAAAAACACTATCTCAGCACGAGGTTTTGGGGTTGCTATAGAGTCTGTAGAATGGAATTATTCTGTGGCTTGAACTGGTTTCTTCTTCTGTGGTATGTGTGATCACCTATGCTGCACAGTGCAGCATAAATTACCATTACCTATTTTGGCCTTAGAGTCCTGTAAAGACCCTGATCTGAAATCCCCTAAGACTGTTGTTGCCTGTTTACCAGTCAAGTCCATATTGTCAGGAAAACAACTTGGAAAGTAACAGATGCTTTTTTCATTAGCTGTTGACAAAAGCCAACGAAAAAGGAATACTTTATTTGGGATGGGAAAATAGGTGTTTTCTCATTAAAAAAATAATAAAAAAAAACCCTTCAGTCATGAGCCAATTTAAATGTATTAGTTCAGTATTGGCAAGATATATCAAACCCAAAGGATTTATTTCAAACCAAACCACTATATTTAAAGCACCGTATAAATAGCTGTACTGCTATCTCCCCATTGTCCTGCTCTCCAACAGTGACCATATGCAGAGTTGTAGGGAAGAGCAGATCTGCTGCTTCCCTTGTATGTTCTTGCAGTTTCCAACTACTTAAAATGGCATAAGCTATGCTTTTGTTTCACTGAAATACTTTGTGCATCTTCTAAATCTTTTGGTGATGCTGGATGGAGAGATGCATGCTTTTTCAAGACCACAAAAAATGTTCGGCTAGTTCTGTTCCGAAAGCTTCTTAAGGTCAAAGTAGCTTTTTATTCTGTATGTTTTTGTAGATCTTGAGGGTTTTCTAACTTCTGTCTGGGTCATTCTACAGATAGGACATTACTTGTAAAGGATTCATTTGCAGGGAGCTGAACACCCCTGTACAGAATGCTGTACTCCACTGAAACTCCCCATATTAAGCTCCTGTTTTAAAGCTGTTTCAAAAATGAACAGATTTCTAGTTGAAAACTTCCCTTTCTGTGACATCTGTAATACAGTTTGGTGTTTTTTTTTTTTTTTTTAAAAACCCACTTATGTTACATATTTCAGTTTTTGGTGAGTATGGACTTAGATCAGAAGTAGGTCTTGCAGGATGGAAACTCTTCACAAAGAGCCAAGATGAGCTGGAAATACTTGAGAACTAAGTATGTTTCTGCCTCCAGTGTTTTAAATCCACTTCTCTTGGGGAGCTGGCTGTTGTAGGCTGTTTTTGCTGAACAGCCTATATTGAGTTCTAATATGATTTTGGTGTGAATATGTAGATACTGTCTGTTAATTCCCCTGGGTGTTTCTGTTCCGTAAACCAACCACATAAGATCACTTTCCTCTAAAATAATACCTTGCAGGCATTCTTGAACAATAAAATACGTAAGCTTGGATTGACAGGTGATGACAGATAAAAAATGTCCTGGTTTTGGCTGGGATAGAGTTAATTTTCTTCCTAGTAGCTGGTATAGTGCTGTGTTTTGGCTTTAGGATGAGAATAATGTTGATAACACACTGATGTTGTAGTTGTTGCTAAGTAGTGCTTACACTAAGTCAAGGCCTTTTCAGCTTCCCATGCCCTGCCAGGTGCACAAGAAGCTGGGAGGGGGCACAGCCAGGACAGCTGACCCAGACTGGCCAAGGGGCTGTTCCATACCGTATGGCGTCATGCCCAGTATATAAACGGGGGGGAGCTGGCTGGGGGGGCAGCGATCGCTGCTCAGGGCTGGGCTGGGCATTGGTCAGCTGGTGAGCGGTTGCATTGTGCATCACTTGTTTTGTGTATTGTATATATATTTTGTGTATATATAAGAATTTAGCATTATTAGCATTAGTATTATTTTCTCTTCCACTGCTGTCCTATTAAACTGTGTTTATCTCAACCCATGGGTTTTAAATTTTTTTTCAGTTCTCTCCTCCATCCCATTGGGGGGGGGGGGGGGGAGCGAGCGGCTATATGGTGCGTAGTTGCTGACTGGGGTTATACCACAGCAAAAAATTAATGTTATCTCTTACTGATTTAAGTAATAGAAAATAGTTTATGAAATGGACAACATGTCTTGTTAGTTCAGGATCAATGGTCTAACAAAAATAATCCTTTTTCTATTACCTGCAAGACCTGAAAGTGCGGTAGCATCACCACTTTGCAGAGGCTTCTGAGATCTCCATCAGAAACCAAACCATTATCACTTCTTTTTATTTAAAAAAAAAAAAAAAAAAAAAGCCTGCAAGAGGCAGAGGCTACTCCTGACAAGGTTATGAAAGAATATTTCACTGCAGTGCCAATTTTGCTGTGTGCTTCAGGAGGGATTTTGCCTGGATGGCTAAATGACTGGTTTACTTGTACATGCTCTGAAGCAGTGAGTCTTTTTTAGTCTTTTAGAAGCAGAAATTTGGTTTTTAGGAGTCAGAAACAGGCAGTGAAATCTGAAAATACTCACTTCAACAATATGCAGAGAATATGTGGGCTGACACAGTATTGCTTTCCAGATTGAACAAGGAGTGATAATTGTGGCACAGTTAATTAAAGGCGTTTAATCATGGCTACAACAATTTCTTATAACTAGATTTTTTTCCTCACTTTATTTCTTCCTTCATAATGATTGGACGTACTTAACTGACTTATACAACAGATAGTGCAATCCCGTCGACTTGTAGAATTTTTGCTTTCCTCACTCTTACTGTCTTTTGACATTATTTATGAAATTTTTCATCTTCAATCTTTTAAAAATCAAACCATTATTTTGTACTATTGGAATTAGGTAGTTTCTTTTGTCTTTTCATCCTTTTTTGCAGAAAAAGTAATGTTTTGTAATGGTTTTTCTTTGCATGTTTATTTTCCCTTCAGCAGACTAAGATCTCAAATATGGACAGTTTAGAATGAATTTATAAATGTAGACTGTCACGGGGTAGATTGGGGTACACAGAGCAGGGTGTAGGAATGAAAAACATGTTTTCAGCTATAACGTGTTCAGTTTTTCTGGCTAAAGTATAATCCTTCCAGTATCAGAGTTACTTAGGTAGAGCTTTGTTCTCAGGATGTTTTATAAAAGCTCAAATTCTAAAAGCTTACTCATATCCTCAAAACAGGAAAAATCAGATTGTGAATAGGGTACAGTGTGGCTGTGATCCTGGTTCAGTAGGTTAAAAACATTTGGGATGTAGTAAATTAAAAGTATGAGAAGGTAATTCTTGAATGCAGTGACCCAGTGAACTTTCCTGAACACTCACATAACCTTTCTTATGAGAAGCAATTATGTGTATGAAACTAATCTGAGGGAGTTTACTCAGCACTACTCGTAAGAGAATAAATTGATGACTGATAAGTAGGCTGCAAAATGCAGACAGTATTATTAGTCCCAGCCAAATTCACTGTTTCAAAGCAGACTGTGGACTAAGCTACATAATATGAAGAGTGAATCTGTATGCTGGGAGTATGTCTAAGAACTGGAAGCATGAACAGATGAGTTACAAGATAATGGGAAAAAAAAGCCTATAAGCCACATAAAACCAGTGAATCTTTTCAATAGGTGATCAGCAAATGGTAAAGGTAGTGTGCATGACAGCATTTTATAATTCTTTGTTTATGACACAAGCACTGGGCTGCCAAGAAGCAAATTATACCTGTATATATTTTTCAGGCTTCCAGGTGCTTAATGTCAGGTGGTGATTTACAGAATGAATTTTTTTTTGTGTGGTATTTAACATATTTAACAAGTGCATACCTGCCAGTTTGGGATTTTTGCTGGCACTTGCTCAGGTAACGTGTATATGAATTTACTTTCATGGGAACTGGTAAAAGTTTAAATGTGGATTTTCAAATGCACCTGGAATTCATGGAAACACGCTCTCAAGAAGCCAGAATTAGGTCAGTGCTGAAGTCCATGTATGTGTTGCCCTAAGCTGGCCCATTTGAACCTTAAGTAAATGGATGTGGGCTCTCCTGAGGACAGCAAGTTTTTTGTATTTTCAAGGTGTTTTGAAAGTGGCCCTGTTATGTGACCATGTTTTTGACTGTTGTCCCTTCCCTAACGCAGGGCAGAGTACTGCCTGTCTCTGTTGGGGTGTCCTGATTTCACCATATGTTCCTTGAATTCCTGGAGAGGGCAGTGAGTAGGATTAGGATGTAAGAAATGATTGCTAGGATCCATCACAGCCTTTTAAAGGTGGCTGTACATGTTGCAAGGTAACTCTTTAGGCTCCCATTCAAAGGAGTCCATCACACTTTTTCATTCATATATCTATATGAATGAAAAAAAAAAATTTTTTTTTTTTAATTTGTGGGTGTGTGTGTGTATATAAAATTAATCCATTAATGTTTTTTTCCAACTGTTGAGCTAGGCTTTCAGCTATAGTGATCTGCTCAATTATCCTCTGTGTACAGGTCTTCAGAGTTAAAGAGGTAAAACTGCAGTATCACTTTTCTGCTCAAAGTTCATCACTACTTAATTGCTACGTTGGAGCTGGCAATATTCAGTGTCCTCAGCCCTATGTTGGACACCAGCTGTGCCACTGATTGGAGAGATGGTTATGAAAAGTACCTGAAAGACTACCTTCTCTTCATCAATATTGTAACCAGCTGAACACAGGGCTTTGTAGGTAACTTACTTACCTCCTCAAAGCTGAATGAAAGTAGTAGTATCACTTGTATCTTGTTCACCTTTCCTCCAGAGAGATGCTTTAGTGACTGGGGTTTCTTTCTTAAATTCTGGAAGTTCTCTTTGAAACTCATTGTTAAAAATGGACTCCCAGGGGCAGGTTGGTCCAACCTGTCCCTCTCCCTGCTGTGCACACTCAAAGCACTTGAAGATTAAAGAGCCTGGGCTTGCTCTGCACTGTACTTGGGCACAGGCCTCGCACGCTGGAAACGGCAGTTAGGAGACGCGTTATTTTAAATCGTGTTGAATTTGTACAGTTACACCGAATCATAGAATCACGGAATAGTTTAGGTTGGAAGGGACCTTTAAAGGTCATCTACTCCAAGTCCCCTGCAATGAGCAGGGACATCTTCATGACCAAGCGGTTGCTAGAGACCAGCACGATGTTTCTTTGGTGAGTCAGCTCCTCGTTAGACCAGGCCTCCAGGTTGTCCCTGGCAGGAGCTGTGTTACTCTTCCTGCACTGGGAACAGGTATGCAAACCCGACATAAACAAGGATTTGAAAACTGAATTTTCTCTCCATTTGTGGCTGCCACCAGTAGTGTTACACAGATTTGTCTTTTTCTTCCTTTGCGCTCTTTTGTCTGCCCATCTCTTGTCCCTGTTTTAGATTGTACGATGTCCAGGGCAGACACTGTGCACACTTAACTCCTACACAGGGGTAATTTTAGTAAAACCCTAAATTCTTTTAAAAAACCAAACAAGCCAACCCCAAAACAAACCAAACAAAACCAGGGTAAAGGACCACACTTGGTGTTGCACTGGCTGCTGGACTTTTTTGATGAGTGAGTGAGACTAGAGGTCTCAAGAACTGAAAAACTATCCTGGGCCAAATCCTGATTGTTTCCAAGTCTGCCTTTTTGAAGACAAGGCAAAACCTTTCCTTCCCAGGAAAACAGATTACCCCTTCAAAGAATAAAGAGCTAGGTTTCACATTCATATGATGCTAGAGTAATCGGTTGGTTAATCGATACAATAACTTGGACATGCATTAATCATTGCATTGACTCCAATACGTGTGTGCATGTGTGTGTTTGTATACGCGTACATACATTTTTCTGCGTTTGCTCATTCAGATGACAGCTCCCTGTTGAAAGTTCATAAGGGATGAAATTAGAATTTATTTTGCAAGCTGCACAAGGTGTATGGGACAAATTGAGTGAGAGATGAACGAGCAGGAAAAGTCAAACTTGTTTAGAAAGTTCTTATGTCTTTGTAGGAAACCCTCAAAAGCCGAACAATCCTTTTTCAGAGTAAACAGTGCCATCATCTTCTCCAGTTCTCTGTTCCTCTGTTCTCCACGTGTGTGTCACCGTTGAACATACGGGCACCCTATATCAGGTGGTGCAGAAGCAGTTGAGCAGCAACACCTGTCTTGCTCTGACAAGAACCCACATGGGAACTCTCAGGGAACACACATAAGTTGCGTCTGCTCAGGTACTTTATAGTAGTGATTGCCGTACTGTTTAACAAAGAAAAAGAGTGTATTTGTCAAGGCAAATTATTTTTATTTACTAGATAGTTCATACCTTTACCTCTTGTAAATGAAAGTACCCCAGAAAAGTTATGTTCAATTACCAGATCTTTGCACAGACACTCTACTGTAGTGTCTGGACATTTCCCGGGTATTTAAAAGATAAATAACAATTTCCTTTCTCTCAATTTTTTTTTTTCCCCAACACCTGTACATGGTCTATCTGATTTGACTGGAAAAAGCTGGTGGAGGGAAGCAAAGTTGAAGTGGGGATTGTGTTCTGATGCTGGGTGGCTTTAATTCCCCAGCTCCTCTGTGTGTGAGAGCTGCAGCTCACCTTCCCGCTGCAGGTGGCTATTAGGCAGTTGTAACAGCCCCATGCTTTGATCTTGCATGTTTGCAAGATTACACTTAAGCTCAGTAACCCTGTCTTGGGGGCACATTCCCTGCAAATAACTTGGTGTTCATACTTCCTCTTAGGTTATGAAACTATAGGATTTAGGGCCACAGGTCAACTGCTATCTCTCTGCCTGGAAGCCTTTTTAGTAGCTAAAGCATGCCTCTGGCAAAGCTCCATCTGTCTGTAGACAAAGTGTAGAGTGGGCTCCTTCAGGACTCTGACCATTAACAGCAACTTCACACAGAAGCTTCCCTGGAACACACGTGTTTTATCTGTAGAGTAAAGCACAGATCATCTGAAGCAAAATAACAAATGCCTATATGCAAAACCTGTCCTATGTTTCCTTGGCTCTGCTGAAAACCTCCTGCACTGTACATTATTATGACTGTTTCTATTTCCATCCCGTTGCACAGCCTTGTCTTCAGTTCTTGTCTGGTCTCTTCTGCTATAGATGATCTGCATTATTGCATTGTCTCTTCCTGTCTTTTCTTTGAGGTTTTTCCATTTTCCATTTATGAGTTGTGATTTTCAATAACTTTTCTCTCTGCTCTCCTCCCCTCCTCTCTCTGTGGCTGCTGAATATTTGTGTTTGGTACAGTGGTTGGGAACCATTAGCAACACAGTCATCTTTAGCCAGGAGTCATCATTGCCAAGGATCAGTAATTACTTTCTCTGGACAGACACAGAGATATTTCAGCTTCTTTCTTGAGAAAAGAGGCATGGAGTAAAATTTAAGAGCAATCCAGAGAGCTGCTACAGTGAGATTGGAATTTGTAAGATGATGCGGTCGCATTACCTGCATTCACCTGCTGCCACAGTTTGTTTCCAGTTCTGGTGTTGTTCTGGTGCATTTGAAGGGCTTCAGAAATGGTGATGGTTGTGGAGAGAGCAGTCACCTCTCCAGGGACAGTATCATGGAGAACATGTGCCAGGTCAGAAGTCCGCAAAGGATATATCGACCACGTTTTCAAGCTGAAATGGATGCTCGCTCTGTAACTGCACATACCATCAGTTGAACCGAAGGAGCAGTCTTACTTGATTTCACTGTGATGCTGCTTTTGAAGTGAAAGTTTTACACTTGTAGACTAGAGAAAATGGACACAGGAACCTTGTTTGCTAGGATTCATTAGAGGTAAGAAAATTTTTCGAAGCGTGGAATACAGATGTAGAATTAAACTTTGGCAGTGAAATGGGCACTGGGTTTGGAGGGTTTAGGCAAACTCCGTATCCTTCTACTTTCTTCAGTTAAATCTTGTCATCCTCCTCAGCTTTGCTGTGAGTGTTCTGTAGGACACTGCTGGATGCATGCTAAGGATGTTCTCTACTGAATGGAACGTAATAGGGCTTTGAAATATTGATGAATAAAATGTTAATTTTTAATTCCCCATCAATCTGAACTAATTGGAATTCCCTGTGCTTTTGTCCAAGAGACTATCTGACATTATATGGTTTAATGTATCTGCACATTTAAATAAGCATCGAGCTACAGGATTTTACTTTCCTGGAGGCCAAGGTGTTAGGTTTAATAGAAGAAAATGGTTTCGTGTGCTTCTATTTATAGTTATGCCAATGGTCCAAATTCTGCTTTTGCATATTCTTTGACTGTCGTCACATAATGCTGCTTCCATTGAGCTAATCCAGCCATAAGGTCTTCAAGAGCTCGTGCCACGGATCATATATTAATAAATTAATATTGAGCCCATCTGAACAATGATATCCTATAAGCACAGATATAAAACTTGTTGCTGTGTATTTATGCGTTCCTTCCTTGTGCTGGATCACTGACGTGCTATGGCTTCAGTCTTGAATGCCTGCATTTGTGCTTGTGGCTTGGAAGACCTAAGCCAGCTAGAGGGATGGTCATCTCACTTCTGTCCTCGTTTATGTTTTCATTGACTGGTGGTTTCACCTAATTAAAATTCATTAATTTCTATTGTGTCTGTATTTGGAAGTATAGCATGATGGTCACAAATCCTGGTTTTCCTTAGCGGGGTAGAACTTAACAAAGTACAGTGGAAGAGAAAAGTTAAATCCCTATTTTTCGTAGTCAAATGTTGTTTCATTTGAAATGGATGAATGGATGAAATACAACTAACATGTTATAGCCTCTTTATGCTGCCAGGATAAAGGAGCTTAATAACACTACAAGAAATAGTCACAAAGAACTGAGGAAGATGGGGAAATGTTTCCTTCTGCCTCAGGAAAATACATTATTCAATGACTGCCACTGTGATATGTGCCTGACTGAGGCAAAAACCAACATAGTTGATGCTCAGATTGCATTTCTGTTTGAGTAAGCGTGGACTGCGTTTGCATAAGCAACAGCCACTCACTAGGTATAGCCACAAGGAGAAGCTGCTAATGGTAGATAACCAAAATATCTGCTTCACTGGTGGTTGTCCAAAAGATCGGTTCCATTTGTGTGTTTGCCTTCGAAGCGTTCGTGTGAGGCCATCTCTGGTGTTATGAGTTTAGCTGCTCTACTGCCAGAGAAGATAAACTTGGACTCTTTTGCTCTTGCCTCCTTAATTCCTTTTTCCTGCAAAACTGGGGAGATGATTGCTGGTATATGTGTGGTAATAAAGCTTGTCAGACAGAGCCAGCCAGAATTCTTCTGAATTCACATTTAATTTATTCACAGCACAGCATGCAGCAGAGCTGATGGCTGCAAGTTAATGTGCTGCACTTTAATGAGATAACTGTTTGCCTCGCAGGTTTTGAGGTTTATGCTAGTTTTATTTGTCAACCTGGCCAAAGCCAGAGCCATAAGGAATCACAGCTCTACACTCAAATATTTTATTTACTTAGCTGATGCTTTTGCCAGAAGAGAAATCAGTGAAGTAATTAAATAGTGCTGCTTCTATTTTAGAACAGGATTTTTTTTTGGAGCCTGCAGTTTACAATATGTCCTTGTCAGTGTTCTGGCTCATGAGTATTACCTAGATAAAAATATGCTATTCACTGTTTCTCTGTGGTTGTGGAATTAAATTTCCACCTGTCTTTGAAAATTGATCCCCTCTTCTTGTTTCCTTTAGGGCTGTATATTACTGGGGAGGAGGGCTATGGGGAGAAATATAGGAACTCTGTAATACCAAATGCAAATGCAGAAATTTCAGTGTGTCAGAGAGCTGCAAAGTCTCCTGTTAAACAAGCTATTGTCTGTTTGGATTACATGGCACCACTCAGGTTTTGAAATCCAGTTCGTGTCAATCAAGTCCTTGCATTACAACTCAGTCTTTTAACAGTGGCAGTTTCTCCTTGTTAACTAATTACTGCATCCATAATGAAAAGAAGATGGACCGTAGTCAAGAAAAATTAGGTTATGACGCATCACTAATGAGACCACTTCTGTCGTGCGGTGGGAACACGCAGGGGTCGGGAGGCACCTGGGAGCATCACCCCTGCAGATGGCTGCCAAGTACCAGCCCTCGCAGGTCTGCTGTCCGAGCCAGACCCTCCCCGGGGTGGGCAGAGAAGAGCACAGTGTGTGGACACAGTGTCTCTTGTAGCAGTGTTGCAGTCTGAGCTGCTTAAATCAATGTTAAGTGTCCTCTGAGAGGCTTGCATTGATTTATCTAAAGCCAGTTAAAATATAATTTTAAGACTCACTTGGACTCGTGCAGAAACATTGTTTTCGTACACAAAAGAGTGCTTGGAAAGGAGTCTTTGAGAGGGAGCTAACATCTTTTGTGTGTGTTAACCATTAATGTCTAAAACCTGTCAAAGTAAAGGTCAGATTGGCCTTTCACTTCACCATTGTACCTTTGCATTAAGTTTTCTGCAAAACCAAAGCCTGTTAGACTTGCCACCTTTTGCAGCAGTGCAGCCATGTTAAGAAACCATGTCAGTTTTGTGCACCATTTGTGACATAAGCTATTGTCTGTTTGGATACAAATGCATAAATAAATAATTATTAGGAAATAACTGATGGATTTATGGGAAAATTCTATAACAGGCTTCTGTTGAAATGTGCCTGATGTTAGTTATAATCTCCTTTTGTCTTGTTTCTTTGCTGCTAACAGAAGGTGGGGTGGAGTGGAGAGGGATGGGGAGGGACTTTATAGGAGGGGATGTGCCGCTAAACGTAATTGGTTTTGGGAACAGGGACAACCAAATTTGTGTCCAGCCCTTCGCTGAGACACGTCAGAAAAAGAAATGCAGGGGCTATATTTGGAAATATTAAACTGTGTTTGGCAGTTGAGTCAGGTGATGTAACCTATAGAAAGCACACGGTTGAGCCAACTGTCTATGCATTTCTTCAACCAAATTAAAAAAAGTTGATTTCCAATTCCATGCAGGTGGAAGGAAGAACATAGAAAAAATATCAGCACATTTGCCTATGTGTAATGTTTTTTATTTATAGGCATCTTTCCTTTCTCTTGGACCATGCGCTGCCTGTTGACGTGTGTCCTCCCCGAATGCCAACAGCATATCAACAGGAAAAGGCATGCACATGTGCAGGGAGGGGTTGCGGAGGTGGCTGGGGGAGAGGGGGCTTTGCCTTTGAGCAAGTGCTACCTCTACAGCAAGACAGTTCACACTGCTTCTGGGGTTTCTTTCTCATCTTAGTGATGGAGCCTTAGATATTAGAGCAGTCTGAGATTAATAGTTATTTACTTGTGAGAGGAAAAGGTAAATTACTGCTACGGATTGCCAAGTACCGTTTCCTGTATCGTTAAGATACTGGCAGCTGAGTTTGTTACCTCTTGATCAGGAGTTGATGGGATTAGCTTAATGAAGAAACTTAGGGTTCAGAAAATTATAAAACGTTTAAGAGGTTTGGGTTTTTATTAGCCTCCTGCTGTTCAAGAAATAGTCTTTTTAAGGACTTCACTCCAAATTTGTGTCCAAGGGTGTCCAATCTGATGTTATTGTTATTTTTCGTGATGCTTTCATAGGGTTTCCAGGTCAATTTGTTGCTGGCGGTGGGTGTTTTCATCATGTTAATGAGATTTCTTTTTTTTTTTCTTGTTTTGTCTGTTATCAAATTATTTTGGCAGCGGTTTAGGATTTGCTGTATAGTGCTTGGTTTTATTTCAGGAATGTTTTTTTTTTTGTCTGTTGGAGCACATTTCTTGTTTCAATTATTTCCTGTGGAGTTGAGTAGCTGAGTGAAAGAGATGATTTCTCAGTGTTTCCAATTCTGTACCTAGTTGCATATAGTAGTTAAAAATGAGTAATACTTAGAGGTTTTGGGGATATAGGTCTTCTGGGTATGGTGTGTAAATTTGAGAACTAAATGGTAATGTTGCTTCGTTTTTCTTCATTTTGGGCAATCTCCATTCAGACACCAAGTTCAGTGGTAGTTTCCTTATGGCTGTGATAGTCCAAGAATATCAAGAGCCAGGCATGTAGAAAAGGTAATATCTTTTAAGGACTGGCGGCTATAATTGGAAAAAATTGGATAAACTTTTAGGTGTAGAAGCCTTTCTCCAGGCCTGAAATGGAAGCAGCAGACTTCAAGCTAAATACAAAAATACAACCTGACACTAATCTAATGCTAGTGCCATCTAAGAATAAACACAATCTGAGTAGCTCAGTCTGTGAAACATGAAAGTGCTACTGTCTGGATATCAAATGGAGTCCAGCCTGGGTTGTGCTGAGCGTATCCCAAAAGATGCTTTGCCTTGTACCCCCAAGGACGGGCCGTCTGGGCACTGTTCTCATCTCATGGGGAGAGAAACAGCAAGATGGCTTGTGTAATTTTCGTTTGTCCAACAGGAAGTGTTATGAGGTGATACACTGTTTCTCCCTGTAGGATGGCTGTCTTGTAGGTTACAGAGAGCGCTCAGGTAGGATTTGTGGTGTTTCTCTCTGGGCTGTGTGTGGCTACGTACCTTCCTGTCTACACTGCCCGTGGAGAGCAAACGCACCAAGAGAACGGTGCATTTCCCCACAGGTGTTTCTGCAGGACTCATAACACAGCAACGCTGGTCTTGCAGCCTCTCCTGCCTTTTGTCCTTATCCACACCTCCCTACCCGTCACATCGAACACAGGGTGCTCACCCCTGGTTTCAGAGCCCAGCTTGCCTCAGCCCAACCGATGAGTCCTGGGAGCCGTGGAGGGTTGGCTCTTGCCTACATTCCTGCAGTAATGGCCCCTTCTCTTCAACCTGAGTCAGCATTTCCCACAAGCACCATCACCTTTTCCCTTAGACTTTTTTCTGTATTTCTGTGGGGGAGAAACAGTTTCAGAATGGGAGTCTTATTGCAGTCTTTCCCTAAAATTGAGCTCTACCGTGATGTAAAAGCATGAAGCACTTAGCAAGCAATTGATTAGCTGTGACCATTTTTTATGTCTATAGTAATTATTTTAGTGTTTCTTTCAGCTCTCCTCTTTTGACTTTTGTTTCTACTTTATGCATTTCTTTTTATTCTTAGATGGTTAGATCCTTGCAGAGATACAGGCTGTCTGTGATGTGTCTCTGGAGCAGTTTCTCCAACTTGTATCTTGAGCAAGGCAGCCATGCTCCTTGCTGAGGACTTCTTCAAGCTATCCCAATACAGAGGTCAATGCTATAATTGTACCTCAGTGAGACAGAAAAAAAATGGAGATATTGCTGAATATCGGAGAGTACATTTAAAAAAAAAGAAAAAAACCCAAACAAACTAGACATTTCTGGTGCTCAGTTTGAAATATTGTGGGCCTGGATTTCCAGACTTCTTGCACTCTCAACTGTTTTCACCCCCCTCTGCAACACACACCCCTTATCCCTTAACCATACTCCCTCCCCTGGACCATGTGGCCTGATGTCTGGAGCTACTGGGCACCTTCAGGTCTTTCTTATGTTCTCATATGTGTGCTCACAGCTTAGTTCCTAAATAGGGATTTAGACCAAGGACACTTCAAGTTTGTGCATCCAAACAGGGATTATATGCCGTTTGGGCACTGAGCTGTTCATCCATGAGAGTGACTCACTTCTCATTGCTTGGGAAATGCTGTGGTAAGAAGTACGACTTTCTGCTCTTTGCCTATCTGCCACAGAAGGGTTTTTGGGTCATAGTTTTAGACTAAAGTCTAAACTTCTAAATTCAATGTAGATGGACTTTGAATTCTTTTAAGGTATGACTTTCTGCCTCTTGAGACCCTAACTTGCCCATTAGTAATACAGGGGTAATATTTCCCTCCCCTTAAAGATGCATTCATTAATAGTGGAGGTATGTATGCTGGGATTCATCTCACCTTCATTCTCTCCCTAATTTTAGCTGCCTGAAGTGAGCACTGCTTGTCTCATTTAAAGAGTGGAGAAAAAGAATCCCCTCCACTGGTGAGTTATCCTAACTTATATTAGACACCTATATCTGGACAAGGTAAGTACACATGAGAGGTCCCTCTCTTTCTCTCTTATCTCTGCAGGAATTTAGATGACCAGTAGCAGTTTAGATGAGAGGCTTAATTTTAAGCAGCTACAATGGGGTAAGGTGGTTGGGGTGATAAACATGGACCAGCTAAGTGGATGTTCATCTGTGTGATGAAATTAAATAGCCAACACATTGCTGCTCCTGGAAACAGCATGTGTTCAGCTGGGGGTGGTTTTAGTGCTAGAATTTTGTAGAGATTTCCCACAGTTTTTAATTTTTAATGCTGAGGATTCAAATCCACCCATACTGGGATCCCGGAAATCTTCTCTGTGTCTAAATATCACTGTACAGTTGCAGGAGGAAAATCATAAAAACATTTCTTTCCTTTGGCTTGGTTTCAAATAGGGTGACATCATTTTTATCAAACTGCCTCTATTAGTGCTTTAATTCAGCAAACAGAGATTGCTAAGTAAGGTTCCTTTTCCAGCCAAAATGTCAATCAGAACTGCATGCTTCAGAGAGCACTGTACAAATTAACATTTTAACATCGCTATTGTAGTAATTATTCTGAGCATCTTTCTTTTATGACACTCACAAGAAAAGGGATGACTTGTCGCTGAGTTTCCACTCTAATTTTCTCCCTGTATAACTGTGCTCTGCCGACATCCCTTTCGCCTCTGGCTGTGCAGTGTTTCTCTGCTGCTCATACCCAGCTGGGAGCTCCCTGTCTTAGTCATTGAGCTGCCACAATAGAGGGCAGGAAGGATCCAAACAGCTTTTGTGTATGTCAACAGGTGGTTTGAATGTTCAGAGGATCTGATGAATAGACAAACATATGATTTGACTGCTAGGGAGATGATCTGATGGCAAACAAAAGGTCACATACCAGCAAAACTGTTAACTGGTGACGTGAGGGTGGGGACTGCTGTTCTGCTTACTATTCATTTTCCTCCTACACTGAGGGGCAGATTCTGCCTCCATTGCAGCTCTTCTTGTTGCACAGGATGAGCAAGCTTTTTGGGTGATGTGCCTGTGTGCAACCTCTAAATAGAGCGTGCAGTGGACGGGGATGGATTTCAGCACAGATTGGGTGCCTTATGTCTCCTATTGCTCTCTGTAGACCGTTTATATGTGGCATCATACACAAACCCATGCCTGGCACCTGCGTTCACACTTGCCTCATTATCCTTGAATGCTTCATTTACTGTCCAGAGCGCAATGCCCCTGCATGCCTCTTTGTTGCTGTTTGACTGGTGAAAATCAATCAGTGCCATGAAATCTGGCTTTCTGTATGCAAATAATTGAACTACGTTGTTTCTGGAGTTCTTCAAAGGAGGCTCACTTGTAGAAGAAAAAAACAGTTAGTGTTTAATGTGGATTTGTACCTCTGCACAGAGAGAGGTGTGTTAGCGAAATAAGGCAAAAGGTGGAGTATATCTTTTGCTTGGGGATCAGGTGCAATTCTGGAATTTTTTTTTTTTTTTTTTTGGACAGCTAAGCACCTGGAGTGAGAAGTACCTGTGCTTGAAGTGCACTGCAGCAAATAAAGAAGCCATTGTATTGCCAGTCTCTGCTCAGACAAAATAGCTTGCGATTCAAAAGCTTTTCGTCTCAAGGTTTTGTGCTGATTATTCCTTTGGCTTTCATTCACCTGCACCAGGTTTGCTTTTTATTCTTACTACTTAGGGGAAATTATGATTCACCTAGCAGATCCAGTAAATTCATAAAACTCTGTGCTTGATAACTGGGCTGGATTAAACCTGCCTGGAACAATGCTCAGAAATCAACTGTGGATGTTGAAGAACTGTATAGTGATGAGATCTGAACTTCAGTAACACCAACAGCTACCTCACTATTATAAAGGGTAGAAATCTTTAATTTAAATTTTAAATTCCTGCCTCTTCAATAGTAATAATAATAGCTGCATGTTGTAGTTAAGCACTGTCAGGCTTAAAACTGCCTGTCTCACTTGGAAGAGCCTGGATGTCACTGACTCCCAGCAACAGACAAACTCCTGCGAGTCAGAGTTTCCAAGGTCTCTGGGAACAGAAAGATAGGAGCATATGCTCAGAGGGTTTTTTCACAAGAACTGAAGAAGATTAGTTTCTGTGTCCTGTTGAAATGTATTTAGAAAAAAATACTAGTCCCTATGATTTCTTCCTCTTTTCTTTATTGTGTTCAATGAAGAGAGTTTTAATACTTTTAACTATTAGTTTGCAAGTGACTTTCAAAAAACCACAGTACTTAAATTGGAAGACAGGTATGTCGTAATTCATGATGGGAAAAGAGATCTTTTTTGTTGCGTTAGTAACTTCTGTAACATTAAAGCAACTGCATGTTGATAAAGATGCAAAACTGCTTCATAACAAGCGTATTGCAAATTTTCTAGACAGTGATTATAATGTGTGAATTAGAGCTAATTAAAGTATGTCAGTAACATAATGTACAAAATGGCTGATTGCCAGTTGCAGGAACAAATTTAGGGGCTTCCTACAAATTTTAATTTTAATGCATATGTTTGGATTTCAAGACATGCCCTCTGATAAGAGGTATTTAGTCTTTGTTTATATGTCAGTGCTCTTGCTGTTAACAGAAGATTATGGACTAGGTGTTCATCATAGGTGAGAAATAATTTGCCATGCAATTATTTTAATACTTTCGTTGTAAAATATTGAACGTTTTCATGGTATGCAAGGGTGAATGTTTTGCAGTTGTGAGCACAGCACAAAATCGAACTTCTGCAAAAAGGTGTCTTGCGTTGTACATGGGATCTGTCTGCTACTGGAGCAGGAGGGGAGCATGATGTCCTCCTCATGGCACCATATGGAGCACCGTTTGCCTCCAAGGACGAAATACAGACTCTGCAGCTGCTGCCGTGGCTGTGTTCGGCTCACTGAACTGGCAGCGGTGCCGAGGGGCTGCCTGGCTGCCCGAGGCGTACGGGTTTGCAGAGTTGGGGGCAGCCATGCAGCAAGGTGGCTCTTGTGGGTGAGAGGGATATCCTTATGGTCCGTGACAGGCATTAACAAGAATATTGTTAAGCTGTTCACTGAGTGTCTGCTTGCACCAGCTACTGCCTCAACTAAAAATTCAGCTATGCCTAGTTCCTACACAGCACTTTTTACTAGGAGACTTTTAATCCAGAGAGTGTATTAATAGCCTCCGTTTTACAGAAATGACAATTCAGTGATGAAGAGATTTCCACCGATGCTAAGCGCTGAATTTGTCTTCCACGCCGCACTCTGGGTCACAGCTGTGTGTCGGAGGGACGGGGGGTCCTGGGAACTTTGGCTCCATGTGCTCCACAGCTTCAGTGATGTCCTGGCAGGAGGGCGGTTCTGTGTCCAACAGAGTGATTAACGTTGTGAAAAAGCTTTTTAAACAAAGTTAAATATGAAGATCTAGGTCTCTATCCAACTTGATCCTCTTTTAGACAATTGCAAGTACCTTGCTGGATTGTTTTTTTCCTGGTACAGCTGCTCCTAAAAGAAGTAATATGGATTTTATTTTTCAAAAGATCTCAGTTACTCAGAATTTGTCAAATTCCTGAATTAGTATATATGTCTAAAACTGGAAGAAAGGCAGAGAGAAAAAAAAAGACACTGTCTGATAAAGACTCAGCTTTGACAGTTTCCTTGAAAAACAGCAATAATAGCCGTGTGGAACAGCTGTTATTGTGTTTGGCTGTGGAGTGGGACTGTTGAACCGAGACGCTGACTGCCAGTGCCATTTTATTAAAGAATTACTTAATGGTTTAAATCAAAGGCTTTCACACAAGCCACTCACATCCTCTTACAACTGGATCAGAAATGGGCCATCTTGAGCAAGTCCTTGCAAATGTCTTGAAATAATAAATATTCAGGATGACATAGAGCTAGAGAGTGGAGGGGAAGGGGATAAGGCAGGTTGGTCTGTGATATTCCTTCCTGAGTAATAAGGACAATCTCTACCCAGAAGAAAAGGGTGACACAGAAGTTATTAGGGAATTCAAAGGAAGCATGAAAGAATTTGTTTTAGTGTCATCACTGCACTGTAAGTGTCAGCTTTACCAATATCGTCAGCTTTAGCAGTATCACCAGCTGTGGGATTATTGCAGTTAACAATATTTTGACTTCCAAGCTGAGGAAGTGTCGCGTTAAAGCCAAAACACAGTCAGTCTAGGTGGACTGCAGTCACTGCCATGGTGTTCAGAGGAAACATAGCATTTTTGGGCACATTCAAGACTGAAAACATTCCATGTTCGGATGCTTTGAAAGGTCCTTAAAATACATTTACTAATTTGTAAGTTTTACTGTATCAAAGTTAACTTTTAAACCAGGGGGATGAAAGCAGCTGAAATGAGTTAGAGGGAGGATGAGGATAGTATCCAATTACATGTTAGGAAATTACTATGAAATGTTGTATTTATGTAGTGTTAGTGTGAAACAGTTAAACTAATTATTGCTTTTAAAGACATGAGCATATCCAGTGTAAATTAGATGTATACTGAGCCTGGACAAAGTGCAGATCAGCTGACTGTTCATTCATTTAATCAATAGTACTGCCTGTGCTTTTTCATTGACTTCGTAATGCTAAATGGTAAACACTAACAGCCAGATCTGCAGCAGTCTAAATTGGCGTAATGGGTCATTAGAGCTATACTGATAAATACCAACTGGGAATCTGGTGTGGACTGTGGACTGGAAATTTAGGAAATGGAATACTACTATTTTGTAACTTGTTTCATTCATTTCTTAAAGTCCTCTGTATTGTACAGTGGCTTATTTGATTGCTGTATTGAATCAAGCAGGGATACTGTTAGGAACAAATAATTCAAGAAGAACTGGATTGAAATTGGGATGCTAGGTGCAGCGTGTTTGACGGGACTCCAGGTTGATCGATGGTGCGGGGCTTTAAATTGCCTATTCAGTGATGGTAGAAGAGACAAATAAAAGGCAGGCATTGACAGTTTGAATCTTCTCTGTTCTGTGTGTCTTTACTTGTTGCCATTCTGTTTGCAAAACGAAGTTACTAGTTTCTTCATGTTCCTGGACCAGAGAGGTGATGTAGCTGATACACACATTTTACAATCCTACACTCTTCCAATGCTGGGTCTTGTAAATTTTACCTGTATTATAGTGTGGTGGTTTGTTTTTTTTTTTTTGTTTGATCTCCCAGCTAAAATAGAATCCAAGTGAGTCCTGTTTGCTGTCTATTGGTTGAGATTGAGACCTTTCTTTAGGCCTCTGGTGTTTTGCTGTGTTTTCTTTGCTGTTCTTTTGTGATATCACTTCAAGATCAAAAATGAAATGAGTCACTTGTGTGGATAGAAAGATTATTCAGAGTTATAATTAAAAGCATTAGAATTTTGGAAGGGCTATTATTAAACCTCATATTTTAGGGTTTAACCTTATTCAGAAGTCAGGTTGTGAACCTGTGGGGAAGAAGTGGTGGCAGATTATCCCATACCTCTCCCTGTCATCAGACGACGACAGACTCTGAGCTTGTTAGCACCCAGAGGTGATTCATGATGCCTTACAGCCGACATCGCGGAACAGCCACAACCATCTTGAACAGTCACATGCAAAGTCTTTGAAGGAGATTATTTTTGTTGTTTTGCAGTCAGGTGTAAACGACAAATACTAATTATGAGGAGGAGACAGTGAGGCCTCCTAGAAAGGTGTTTTCCTCTGTAGTACTTTCCCAGGGAGTCATGTTGTAAAACAGGGGTTGTACGTGGTAAAGCAGAGCCGTGCTGTATTTGCAGACCTCTGGGCTTGAAAAGGCTGGTAACAACTTGGTGTAGGGGTTATATTTACAGCCAGCTGAATGAGCCCAAGTGCTTCCTCTTGGTGACTCTGCTCCGGCTGCCGATTCTCTTGCACCCTGCTTAGTTACAAACTGACTGTGGGGGACCCCCTGTGCTGGAGGGATACCCCATTTGTACGTGCATAGCTGGTGCCTTCCTAATGTTCAGGATTCAAGTGCTTAGGGCTGTTTTTCTGGATTTTTTCCAGGAAAAATATGCTTTGGAAAAGATGAGGTAGTGTTTTCCATTCACATCTCTGGGCTCGAGGGAAAATATGCCATTATTTCCCTCTAGTGAATATGAAGTCAAACATTACAGTGTCTTTGCTTATAGTTGAGGAGACCTTGCACGAGACAGACTTCTTCTAGAGCACCTGGTCTCGGGAGACATGCCTTGCATTTAGTGCAGTGGCTAAGGGAGTTATTTTGTTTGTAGCAGTTTGTCAAATGTGCCAGGCAATACACAAAAGTAGAATAATGTCTGATGTGAAGATCTGATGCAACCAAAGGATAAGGAAAGGTGAAGAGAAAGGGGAATGGTCAAAATATAACACCTTACATGCTTCTCCTCTTTCTCCCTTTCCTTTGCAGTATTTTACATCCTTCTGTTATCTCTCAGCCTTGGCATAGTCAGCTAAGTTTATATAGATGGCTTATTAAAAGTGGTCTTTTTAAGATGGTTTGTATGCGAAAGCCTTTGTGAACTGACTCAGAAAAGGGAATAATGTTTCTCCTACCTGCTTTCCCAGCTTTCTCCCACAAGAATCAGATTAGCTGCTCAGATTTGTCCCAGCTTTTCAAGCTCAGTGACTGAGAAAATGAAAAAGAATCTAGCCTGGATTTCTTGCATGGTAATAGAAAACTCTGTGAATATCATCCCCAGGACAGCCCATCCTGGAGTGCTGATAAACTGACTGTCAGTGCACTCATCACAGTGCAGGAGGAGTCCTTATTCTCTGCGTTGCAGGTGTCCTTGCAGCAGAGTTTGATGCTTGTACAAACAATTGAAAAATCTTGCCTTTAAAATTCTTGTGGAGATCCATCTCAGATTGCAGTGGCTTTCTTGTAGGGATCTTAAAAGTAACAGAAAACCTGTTTTGAGGCATCATTCTTCCCCTGACTTTGCAATGCAATTTCATTTTATCCAGCCATACCTCCTGGTTTTCTTGACCTTAAAATCATGGGTAAAGATGCAGAAACTACATATGCTGTGCAAGTAAATTTTGTCAGCCACAAGATCACTAGGACTGTTCAGTAGTGATGCTCAGATTTAATAGAAAATACTGCACTGTTTTTTGGTTGTTTGTGGGGTTTGTTTTTAACAAAAAAACAAGAGAAGGGAGAACACAATGAAATAAGAACTATACTGAAGCTAATACATGTGTCAATGCAGCTAGGAGTTAGAAAAGGGCTATACTGTATATGCCAGAGGAAAAAATGTACATCAAAGAAGAGAGGAGAGGCAAGAGAGAGGGAAATGCAAAATCAAGTATTCAAAATGTTCTGTGTTGCCAAAAAGATGCAATAGTGGCAAGAGAAAGATCTGTGTAATCAGAAGCAATTATTTCAAGGGGAATTTCTCTGTTACCAAGAGTATTAAAGGCTGTTTTCCATGAAGAGAAATCAAGTAAATAAAAGCACAAGAAGCAGAGGTTGTCTGATTTGATCCTGTTTTAGAGTGTGAACGTTGAATTACTTCTGACTATACATAATAAGTAATGCTTTATGTTTCTCTGTGCATGGAGCGGAAGCGATATGAATGGATTGACAGATTGTTTGCTTTTTATAAGCCTCCTCAGTTGCATACTGCCCTTCAAGGCTGTCCTGTCAATGGTACCATTAGGGTTATGAACAAGAATTATGATCGGAAGGCACTCACTGTGGGGAGATGCCATTTCGCATACTCAGCAGAGTTGCCCGGGGTCATCACAGCTTCTAACTAGTCGCAGAGCTATTGGCTCACAATTGAAGTGCCACTGATTGCCCCAGGAGATGAGGCTTGGATGCTGATGACATACTCAGCCAAACTGAGCTGGTGCTGGAATAAAATACGCCCCAAACTATTCCTGGCACATTAATTTTATGCTTAGAATCAGATATACCTCTTGCTATTTTTGCCTCCCTGAAATGTTCACGTTCTTGTATGCTAGCCCCTGAATTAAGAAGAAAAATAGCTAATACAGTACTTCTGAGACTAGCATTTAACTAAAATGTCAGTTCTCATAGAGATCTCTGATGCATCTGAAAAAGAAGCAGTGAGCTTGCAGAGCAAAAAGAAAAAATAGCATAGTAGATTTGTTTGCAGTGTTCCCAAAAATGCAAAACTTGAAAGAATTGTTATTTGTGGAGTGCTGGTGATAGAGAGTAGCTACAGTCTGCCCCCAAGTATTTTATTTCTAAGTGATCAGATAGCTAATTTGTCTTCAGATTATAGTTGTCTATAAAATACAAGGTTGTATGTAATGCTTATTAATGTGATATAGAATGTACTATTCAGTATTCATATGTGCAGTCAAATTCATAAACAAGAAGGCAGTGGCAGTCTGCCTGTCACAGTGCTTGACCTGCATCATGCAATCCATAGTGTTGTGTCTGGTGTGCTGTTGAAGTTGTAACTTCTGATCATCTTAAACCTATGCTTTAGGTGCTTGGTCAATCCTGATGTAAAGATTCTTTTAAAAAATCAGTAGTTACTCTTGCTGTGTCAGAAATAAGAGCTGATGTACTCATTTTTGTAAGTTTGATCTGAAGTTCTTGTTTCATGAATCCTGCTGGTTTTTAATCTGATAGGTGAAGGGAGCCGCCTTCTACTACAGAACTTCTGCTATGTGTCCACTCACAAACCATTGTGAAATCATCTTTACAGTTTCACTTGAGTGAACAAATAAAAATAACTTTTCTAGTGTCTTATTGTAAGGCAGGTTTTAAAAGTCTTATGGCCTTTGCACCTTTTAAAATTTTCAGTGCGGTGCATAAATGTCCAACGGGTTTTTTTTTTTGCATTTGGTGTACGCACAGGTGATATTACTGCCTTCCTCCTCCACCTTTTCTTCTGTGTACAGTCAAGAGGTTTAGATCACATTTGGAAAAAACAGTGGGGAAGGCACACCAACTGATTTTCTCAATCCTCAACATGATCATTTCCACTTCTAGATCTACAAGGCAAAAATGTTCCCCGTGCTGTTTCCATTTAAATATCTGCAGGAAATCTGTTGGCCTGACTTGCGCTCGGCAGAGCAGCTGGGTATGGCTCTTGGGGCCATGGAGGTGGGGAGAGGTTGTGAGCAGTGGTGCTGCCCAGAGCTTGCCTTGCTGCCACTGTGGTGTTGGGCGAGGTCTCCACTGTGCTGATTAAATGTGAGAATTAGCGTGCTCCGCTCTGCTCTATGGCCTGATCTTCCAGCCCTTTTTCAGGTTTCCAGTGGTGTTAATCTCACGTTTGTCTGACTAGAGACTGGCTTGTTTAGAACCTACATTTGATGAAACTAATAATTCACTTAATGGTGAGCTTCTAGAGTACAGTAATCTGGGCCTCTTGGAAAACCCCTGCCATTCGCGTACTGCTCCACCGTGCTGTCTTCTGTGTGCTGCCTGCATGAAGTCTGCAAGGAAATCTGTCTGGAGGTGGTTTGACTGGGAAGAGGTGGGAGGCTATCTACACTTAGCAGTGTCTCAGAAAACATTATAGCACCTCCTCCTACACAAATAATTACAGGACAGTAAGGAAGATAGATACCAAGTGAGAGGGGAAACATGCTCTCAGGAGGGCAGCATGTGATAATTTTCTGTTAAAGAGTAGTTTCTTTAGCAGAATTGACCTTGTGATGTCCGTAGTTGTGAACATGCTCACACCGTTTGGAGAGCTAGAAATATAATTACAGCTTGTTTTTTCTTATTTCTTTACTTTTCAACAGAGTGTTGAGAGTTTGAAGTGTGGAATAAGAGCAACAGGAGCTGGTCTTTGTGTTTGCAGGAGGGAGCTGTAAAAGACTGAATGCGGGTATTTCTATGTACACTAAATGCATTAGCATGAATTGAATATTGAGTAACCTAATAGGATTTTTAGCCAAGCTTGCCTGTTGTACTGTGATAATTGCCAGTTATCTTGGGCCTTAAAGCCAAGATCCTTCCCCACCTTCCAACCTGTTTGGTTTTAGAAGCGAGTTCCTTATAGGAAAGAAGCAGTGCTTAGGTGAGGCACTGATCTTGGCTCTGTCTAGTGACCAGAAACACTTCCCCAGTGCAGGCACTGCCGTAGTCCACAAGCTGTTTCTTAAAAACCAACTTAAAATGGTAACAGCTTCGGCCTGAGTCAAAAGCATTTTGTCCTGGCCATGGAAATTACTGGCAATGTCAACAGTCACAGGCTTCCCTTGAAGGCAATTGTAGTCATGTTCAGAAGCACAAAACAAAATGATCCTCAGGAGTATTTCATAGGTGATAAGGAGATGCCAGAGGAACAAGAGTAAGTAGTTGCTTAAAATCCTTTCTTGTGCGTGAAAATTTTGTTTGTTTATAGGGAGTCATTCCAGGTCAAAACATAAAGTCATTCCAGGTCTGAAAGTTGGTCACTAGATACGGGATGCCACCTCCAGGCTGATGGACTACCAATTCTTCTTTCTTCCTAGCCAAGAAGCTCGTTCAGACAGATCTTTTTGAGCAGTCTTCAATGATTTGTAGTAATCTGTGCAGACATTTTTCTTTCTTTCACTTCTCTTTGGACTCAGGAGAAAGGGGGTTGGACCAGATGACCTCCAGAGGTCTCTTCTAAACTTAACTATTCTGTGATTCTCTGAAGGATAAACTTTCTGTTCTGTATTACATTGATCAAGGAGCAGTTGCTTTGTGCTGAGTTTTGAATGTTTTGTGCTTTGCCACGTGCAGCTCTAGGCTGTGTCCATTGATCCAGTTGGTGCGTCTGTTGTAGTTGTGCTGTGACATTCAATGTGGATTAAGGTGCTCCAGCTGAGATGTTTTGGCTGAGAAATGCAGAGGTCCACCTATGGCAGAAGTGGTATTAGAAACCATGTCTGTCCGAGATTGACAAAACATGACTTTGAAGTGGTTTTTAATACAAAGTAGTTCTGCTCACCCTTGCAAGCAAACCATGTTGACATGTTTGCATACTAATTAGTGTGCACCTATCAGTTTTCTCAGACTGTTCCTTTGACACACAGCTTTGCCTGCAATAACAGTCCCGATAAGGCAGCACAGTGCAGTTATATCCTGCAGGAGGAGGGTGGGGAATGAAGGGAAAGCTACCAGTTCTGGGAAGTAACAGGGCAGGAAGGAAGCAAATGTTTCCTTTTCTTTTCCCACATTATCACCAAGGTCTTCAAGGCAGAAGGAGATACAAGCGGAGGAAGAGTTTGTTGGAGGCGATAGGACTGGTACAGACGTGGGCAGACTGGGGAGTCAATTTCTGATGGGGAAATGATGATTGTACTGCATTTGCAGCAGCAGCTAAATTCTTGCAGTTAATAGTAATGTAACAAATGTTGCTTTAACAGCTTCATTCTCTGTCACTCCTGTCACCTTTTTTGCTTACGTTCTCAAACACGACCAGAATACATTTTCTCTTTTGTCACTGCCTGCCTCTTCTTGCTCCCAGATATTCGATGACTTCAATTTAGCTGGTGTTAATGTAACTCCAAAGCAATTTGGAATTCTATTATTCTGAAAGAAGCTAAAGCAAAATGGGGCTCTTTCCTACAGACATTCGTGCACATAATTAAAGTCATTCAAACAGTTAAGTGTGCTTAGAATTGGGCTCTGGATTTGTACTTTATTGGTAATCTTCCATAGAAAACCAAGGTTAATTCATCCCTGTAGTTATAGTTTGAAAGTATTAAAATGCTTACTTAACAGGTTAAAACTGTTGACTTCGAAAGATTTAACTGTCTGGATATAAAGTTGCTGTATGACCTGGAAAAAGTTTTGATTTAAAAAGTGGAATGATTTGTGTTCATGTTACCTCACAGGCATTTCAAGTTTGTTTAATGGGCTTATTTTAAAAATGTCTTCATTTTGGTTTATGTCTGTTTTTCGATAGAAACTTCAGAGCTTTATATTCAAAAAGTGAAAGAGCTCTTCTGTTTTCACTGCTTGAGAAGGGGGTGATTCAGTTTGATTTATGTATGGGCTAGCTCACCACCTACAAAATGCAGACCTATAAAATATTTTTTTCTCACTTTCTGATCAGAAAATTCACTTGAATAAAACCCAGATATTCTTACATATTATAAAGTATTCCTCTCATGTAAAGAAAAGTCTGACATTTTATATTTAATGAAAATCCCAATTTCCGTGCTGAGACCAAGTTACAAGAATGTGTAGTTGTTTGGCTGGCCAGGACTCTGGGAAGAGCACCCACTGCTCTGGCTTTCCATTGAGAAGGCTTCCTGAGCCTTCAGAAAGCTAAAAGGTAGGCATGATACTGCTGGTGCTGCAGGCAACCTTGCCTGAAAAGCTGGGCTAATTTATTGGCAGTGCAGGAACTGCTCATGGGTAGTGAGTTGCAGAAATCCCATGCGACTTTTCCAGGTTGAGGTGGGGGAACGAGACTGTGGATGAGCCTCCTTGCCAGGTACCTGCACCCATGGCTAACTGTGGCGGTTTGGCTGGTTGTGACCATGGGGTTTCTGTGGGTGAGACCTGGGAGGTGGCCAGCTCAGTCTCTGCAGACTTCTTAATTCAGACACAGAACAGAACAAAAGTTTTGGAGATTGCAGGGAGAAAGCTCCCTGGTCTTTCTGCAGAGGGGCAGTTTCAGGCTTCTCAGTTCCTCCTCCCCAGATTCAAGTTGACTTGCATGGGGCTGTCTGTGCGTGTTTTCGCTGGTTTACGTAGACACAGCAGCATGGTCCTTGGAGAACTGAGCTGCTTCTCATAGGGTTTTGACAGAGTTTATGAGTCTAGAAAGAGGTTTTATGGGTAGCAGAGTTGTCTGTACACATTACAGCATAACTTGATGTGATCAGATTCATAGCAAGTGGGCCTATGTATACAAGACTAGTTATACATGTACTCTTGTTCTGACTCCCGACGGCTTGTTCATTATCTGCATTTTTGCATTACCTGAGTTAGTGTCTGCCTCTTTTCCCATTCCTTTGGATCATGGAGTGCTCAATGTATATAGGTGGCTAAGCCCTGTGACCTTCGGTTGGTGTCAGGGGCGCACAACTGGTGATGAACACTGGAAGAACAGCTGAGAAGTGAGGCAGTTACCTGTGGGGAAGCTTAGTCACTGCACAATCTATAATCTCTTTTTTCCCACTTGTTTTTGGTTTGCTGTCCTGGGTAATATTTTTATCAAACAAAGCTTGTACCACCCAAGCAGGTTAAATGCTAAAGGTGACTGGACTGTGAAGACTGAATTGCATTTCTCTTGGTAAAACTTTTTGACTTTCTGAGATGTGCTCTGGCTTTGGTGGAGAGAAGGGTGCTCAGCCGTCTTAAAAAGAAGGTAAAACACAATACTGAGGTGCAGCAGCTCTAGTGGTCATGACTAGGCTTTGTTATTCCTTGAAATAGCAGTGTGGCTAGGTAAAGATTCATAGTGTTTTCTTAATTTGTTTGATTAATTTTTCAGGCCAAACGAGACAGTGAGAACAGACAGTGAGGTTGGGAGAACATCTGCATTGGTCTTGTATGTGCCAGAGGTCATGGAATTTGTCCTAGCTGTTCTCCACAACGTCCAAGAAAGGTGTTGTGATCTGGTGTCAGTTACTGTATAGCCCTCATTGACAAGGATGTTTTCAAAAAAGTGAGATTGCACCGCATGTCACATTTCAGCAATAGTCACCAAGTGATGTCATCTCCTAAACATAGGAAGACAACAGCAGGTAAAGCTTTTAATGACACCCAAAGCAGTAGTACAACAGTCCACTTCCAGCAGCTGTTGGGTAACTCCCAGTGTAGAGACAGGAGGAGCTTGAGGCCTGTGGGAGAAGGGAGGGAGAGTAAAACATGCCAAAAACTGTGAAACTTTCCTTCTGTCTGTGGTTTTCCTGTGACTTGTGGATGTTCAGGGTGTGATTGCTGCTGTCAGGAGCACGTTGGGCAGTGCTGTTTGTTTTAGTACCTCTATTTTAGGTGCTCTTTACCAAGCAGTTGTTAAGGGGGATGACCAGAGCCGCCAGTGAGGCAAGGGGAGGGCAGAGCAAAGTTCAGCTACGCTTGCCTGCTTTATGAATGATATGTTAAAACTTAGCCACTGAAAATAGTAGATTTGCTGTGCCTCTTTGTAAATCTCTGTGGGACTGAAGAAACGATTCTGAACTGAAACGCACTCTCCCTGAGGGACTTTTTTCAGCACTGAGCCCAATTATTTTTTAAATGAGGGGTTTAGTCCTCCAGGGCAGCCATAAATATGTCCATAGCTGAGCTGTAGTGGGTTGTATATTCCCAATTGTCCTATTAAGGGAATTCAGTAAAGAAAACAGGAGACCATTTCTCCCTAGTAAAAGTACTAGCAGCTGTTTTCTTGCAGTCTAAGTGATACTGCACATTTTACTCTTGAATATAGTGTTTGGCCACATCTAACTTCATGAAAATTTAATATCTCGGTGGTTGAAACTGGCCACTTTTGTTTTTTGGATCATGGCTGGTGCAGACACTTTAAGTGTCTCTTGGTAATTGCTTCTAAGGTTGAGAGAAAAGAAACAAATCTTTTGTATCTTGGGGCAGGAGGGAATAAGCAGACACAGAATAATTTACGTTGGAAAGGAGCTCCAAAAGTCATCTGGTCCATCCCCTGCTCAAAGCAGAGCTAACTCCAAGTTAGATGCGGCTGTCGAACCAAGCATTGAGAATCAGGGATACAGAGTCCAGCCCTGCTGCGCTCCCACTCCAGGACTTAACATGTCTTGTGGGGAAGTTATTTTTTCCTTATGTCCAAGTGAACAAGTCGTCTTCTGCAGAGCTGCTTTCTGGCCAGTTGGTCCCCAGCTGTGCTATTGAATGGGGTTGTCTGTCCTGGGTCCATCTTGCCTTTGAACTTCTTAAGGTTCCTGTCATCCAGCTTTTCTGCTGTGCTGAAGTTTCTCTGAATACCAGCTTTCCCCTCCAGAGCATCAACCTCTTCCCCCAACTTGGTTTCACCTGCAAACTTGCTGAGGGTGCTCCCCATCACATTGTCTGTATCACTGATGAAGATGTTAAACAGAATTGGCTTGTAATCAGCTGTGAGTTAAGACTTTGAACTTTCAGCCACAACCTCTTGAGCCTGATGGTCCAGGCAGTTTGTCACATACCTTATAGTGCACTTGTCTAGTTGGTGTCTTCCCCGTTAAACTGCAAGCATATTAAGGGAGACTGCGTTAAAAGCCTTGCTGAAGTAAAAGGGAAATTTTGTTTTCCCCAAAGCCAGTCATTCCATCCTAGAAGGCAATCAATCAGGTTGGCCAGTCATGATTTGCTCCTGTTAAATCCATGGTAGCTGTTCCCAGTCACCTTTTTACTGTTGATAAGCTGGAATGGTTGCCATGAGGACTTGCTCTGTGATCTTCCCTGGAACTGAAATGAATCTGACGGACTTGTTCCCTGGGTTGTTCTGCTTTCCCGTTTTGAAGGCGAGTGTAACTTTTGCCTCCTCTAGTCAACATGACCTGTCAAAGGTGAGAGAGGGCAGCTGTACAGTGATCTTGGCCTGTGCCTTCTGCATGTTCAGATGAATTGTTTCTTGTCCCATCTACTTATATGTGTCTAATCTAGGTAAGTAGTCCTTAACTCAGTCACCTGTTACTAACAAGAAGCAGTTTGAAAAAGACAAAGTACTAGGCAGAGAGACATGGGGTGCTTGAGAGCAGACCTCTGTTGCCTTTCCCATCCCTTGCAGGTTTCCCATCCTTTGCAGGAACTCCAGCCAAGCTATAGACTTCCTAGCTCTCTCCTTGCATTCCTCCTGTATTCCTCCCAGGGAGCCTGTCCCTGCTTATACCTTCTGTACATGGCTTTTTAAATTCGAGCTCACTCAGAAGTTATTCTTCATGCAGGCCAAAATTTGCCTTCTACCTTACCTCTTTGTTTTCTTGCACACTGGGGTGGAATGTTTGTGTGCTTTTAGAGAGGTTGTCTTTCAATTTCAACCATTTCTCCTGAGTCCCTTGGCATTTAAGGTAATTCTCCCACAGTCTACCACTTACCAATTTCCTGAACAGGCTAAGACTGCTGCTCTGAAATCCAGGATCTTTTTTCAGTTATTTGCCTTCCTCACTTTACTCAGTATTTTAAATTCTTACATCACTTCATAGTCGTTCTGGCTAACGCTGCTGTCAGCCTTCATGTCCCTAGCATATCTTCCTTAATTTGTACCATGTACAGCAGTGTGCATTGTCCACTTAAAGGAGTGCCTGCACAAAAAGTCTTTGCTGCTCGCCAGATTGCCTGTGCCCTGCTGTTCTGCTCTTCCAGCAAATGTCTCAAAGTTCCCTGTGAAAAAGGCCCTGTAATTGTGAGGCTTCTTTGAGTTGTTTAAAGAAGGTTTTGTCCACTTTCTCTTCTTGACTGGGCAGTCTGTAGCATATGCATACAATGTTTACTCTTTGCTCACCACTGCTGTGATCCTCATCCGTGAGCCTTCATCCTTGACTCCTTGGATCAACAATATGTTATGTTGTTGAAATGGTGGGAAACAGTGTGCTGACTTAGTAAACTGGTGAGAAAATATGTTTGCACACAAGTGGAATATCAGCTTACTCCTCCTCCGTGCATGACTTGGGATGAGTCACTTCCCCTCTCTTTTGCTTCCCCATGTCTCAGACTATGAAGTCTCTGTGGTAAAGACTGTCCCTTACATCAGGTCGGTGTGTTCCCTGCCTTTCTATAACAAAGACAGCTGATGTGCAAGCACTGCTGTCTTCCAAAGATTGCAGGCATCATCGCATTAGTATTTCTGAATGTCGCCTACAACCTGTCTTCATGGGAGCTGAGATTTGGTGATACAGAGAACCTGCAAGTCCACTTCCCAGTGGCAGAGTAGGATGGCAATGTTCCCATGCACCAAAGCAAAGCTGGAAGGAAACCTGGTTGCTAAAAGCAAGTGTATGATGTTTCTACAGGATTCTCTCATTACCAGGAACATAGTGATTTGGGGCATAGACAAGGGAAAAGATCATACTTTAATTTCCTCTGCCAAGTGTAAGGATTTTGAATTTCCCCGAGTTATATGAGCAAGCTGGTTAGGACAACAGGGCAGGATGAAAGCAAAAGGCAATGTAGATGAATGCATGATGAAAATAAATATTTAAACAACCTGTTCAAATTACTTATACATGTGGAAAGACAAAACATTTGCTGTATTTTTCAGTCAGGAGGAATCTTTACGTACTCTTGAATAGCTGATATCTGCTTTGTTCGGTGTCAAAGCTTAACTTCGTTAAGTCAAGCCTTATTTTCTTTTTGTAGTATTTAATAGGGCCTCCTTGTTTGGGTTACAAAACATGGAGTTTCTTAGTGCACTGTGCGCTTTTTTCTGTACCTTACACCTAGGAATCCCCATTTTTAGGCTCAATTATGTGCATGAAGACCTTAATTAAGAAGAAATATTTTTCTAAACTATCCTGCTTATAATGTTCAGTGGTGTTTCCTCTGCCTCCTACATACTCTTCTCTGTGTTTTGCATTACCAATAGCTAAAGGCTACCTGCTGCCAAGTTGTTCACCTTAGTTTTCTGCTGGGAGAACTGTGCTGCCTCTCTCGACTTAAGTAGTTTTAAGTAGTGTTTGGCACTGTGTGGCATATTGGCCATGGTAGTCAAGTTTAGCTTCCTCTTCTGAACTTCAGGTTGCCAGTGGCTGTAGATCAGACAATAAAGGAAAAATGGTTTAATTAATCTTAATACCATTTTGAGCCTACTGCTGCAACCAGTTGATCATGTTTATAGACCTATTTATTCTGACATAAAACCCTACTGAAATAAAAGGAACTTCAATGAACAAAGTGAGGGTTTGCAAGATCCATCCCTTGCTAATATCAGTAGCTATGCCTTGTTTTGAACAAGACTGGATTTACTTTAATTTCTAGATTAGTGCAGGTTACATTGAGCAGAACATTTAATGTATCTCATTGATTTCCCCTGTAATACTGTTGAAACACAAGTCATTGCTCTAATCATTTGTTTCACCCTTAAAATTCTATATACAGATCTGATCCCCTGCGATATCAGTGTGTAACCAGATACTCCGTGATCTAATCAGGTTCTGCAAGGAATATGCTATCACTTCAACACTTAGCAGCAGAAAGCTTCATCAAAATGGAAAATTTATCTAATATTTAAAGTAAAATGCAGTTCAAAGAGCCAACCATGAAAAGCAGGGGTGTACAAAATCTTAAGACATTTCTCAGGTTAAAAAAAGCAAAATCCAAGCAAGAGCTTAAGATGATTTGTCATGGCTCCATTTATTGTTAAAGAAGAAAATGTTATAGCTGTCACTTCAGTTTATAGGGTTTGTTCCTGTTCAGTTAAAATAGCATCACCATCAGAAATAACTGACTAGCAGGATTTCATTAATGTGATACTTACTTGCCACAGCATGCATGCTTTGGAAAGTAATTTTGAAAGGCACATACAGAAGCATCAGTATCAGGCAAGACTTGTGCTCTCATTTTGAGACTAGGATTTGGATCTCTGAGGGCCTACTGCCACAGTCCATTTCAGAAATACAAGTCCTGCTGACCTTGAAGGAGTTTTGCAAGCGGTGTGACGTAGGCTGTGGAACAGACCTGCTTGCTACAGTGAGTCTGACCAGAAGCATCGCCTCCGGCTGGGACAGCGGGAGTGCAGCTCTGCCTGCAGCCGGACAGTATTTCTATATAAACTGCCAGATTTCACCACCAGGTATTCAGAAAGCTAGTGGCAGACAAGGGTGATGAGCATCTCCTAGGGTCAGCTCATCTCTCCATAAAGCAAGACAGTCTCTTACAGAAGAATGATCATGTGTTTGCAGATGTTCTCAGCTGTATCAGCCTCTTTCATGTAAATGCCTAACTGCTGAGCAAAATAAGTTGTTGGTTTTTTGTTTTGTGTTTTTTTTTTCTTTTTTTAATGGATGTACCTTGAGACAGAGAGAATTTTGCATGGCAAAATGTCTTATATATTTGTATTCAGTTTCGTTAAGTTGTGGAAAATGATAACTTCTATACATAGGCATGTTAAGTAGTATGTCTCGCTCTTGTCAAGAGCATGCAGTAGAGTTTCTGTACTTTCTCAGCGGAATGCAATGCTATCCTTGGCTCTGTCTGTTGTACTTATGTAGCAAAGGAAGGGAAAGAATTTTAGAGGTAAATTTAAGAAGGAAAACAGCATTCAGTAACCTTGTTGATGAGACTTGAAATAAAGAAAAGGTCAGAAAGGTTACACGTCCTTGGCATTGTTCAACTCTTACTTTAGCTGGCTATAAAGGTGTGTGTGGGATGTTGTTGGTTTGGTTTGGTTTTTTCTTTGCTTCTGTGAACTACATGGTGCACAATTCAGTGTGCAGGGACAGAGTCTTCTCATTGGCTCTAGGGATTTATTATGTGACTAGCTTTGCTGGAGTTACGCCAGGATTTCTTTGACATTCAGAGCCTGCTGACTTCATTGAGCTTACAGGAGTAAGTAAGAGCTAGAAGAGAGTGAGGGAGTGCCCAGACAGGCAGTGAAACAGGCACTACCTTTCCTTCAAGTTCCTGGGAGGTGCTGGTGGGGTAAATGCTGCCAGACAAATATAGTGTACTGAGAAGAAGGGCAGAGTTTGTTGCTAAGTGTTGTTACAGGTCAGAAAATCATGTTAAGAAAGAATCACTAATGACTTTTAATATATGAATACAATATTTATCACTTTCCTTTGTTGTGTTTTTAGGGTCTCATGACTCATTTAGCTTCTACATCGATGAAGCCTCTCCGGTTGGGCCTGAACAGCCAGAGACAGTACAGAATTTTGTGTCTGTTTTTGGGACTGTGGCTAAAAAGCTGATGAGGAAGTGGCTGGCTACACAGACCATGAACTTCACCAGCCAGCTGGGGGCAGGTATACGGTATTTTGATCTTAGAATTTCCACCAAGCCGAGAGACCCAGACAATGAACTCTACTTTGCTCATGGTTTATTCAGTGCCAAAGTCAAGGAGGGTCTGGAAGAGATCAACGCGTTTCTCGCTGACCACCCAAAAGAAGTGGTCTTCTTGGACTTCAATCACTTCTACGGGATGCAGAAATACCATCATGAAAAGCTTGTTCAAATGCTCAAAGACACGTACGGAAACAAAATGTGTCCTGCTATATTTGCCCATGAAGTCAGCCTCCAGTACCTGTGGGAAAAGGAACACCAAGTGCTGGTGTTCTACCACAGCCCAGTGGCTCTCGAGGTACCATTTCTTTGGCCAGGCCAGATGATGCCAGCTCCCTGGGCAAACACAACAGATCCGGAAAAACTGATTCAATTCCTCCAGGCATCCATCACTGAAAGAAGAAAGAAGGGCTCCTTTTTTATATCTCAAGTAGTGCTGACGCCAAAGGCTAGTACCGTGGTGAAAGGGGTTGCTAGTGGTCTCAGAGAAACAATCACAGAAAGGTAAGTTTCTGGTGGGTAAGGTATGCTGACTGTGCTGAATGTGTATGTTGGTAATCCTGCTTTTCTAATTCCATTTAAAGAAACTCCAGCAGATGTATTTCTTCCATGCTACTGTGGGTTAGTCAGAACTTGGGCACAATCCTAAAATATTTGAAAAGCAACACATGGAAGGAGAAGCTTTTGTGTCTTGAAAGAAAATCTGGCACTAAGGCCTAACGAGATCTTACTAGATTGGATTAGCCCTTTTTTTTTTTTTCTCTGAGTGCAGGTTTTTCCCATTTGTTACGTTTTTCAAATGCGGTTTCTTACTATGAGCACTAAACATCTTGCCTTGGATTTCCTTACTGAATGTGGACAAATCTATCTATCTGAATGATCTAGATAATTTTTTATTTATGCATCAGGCTTCAGGTATTCGGTAAATAATTTTTTTTCATTTTGGCTCATTAGCAAAGCCTGACACTGCAGAATTTGCATCCTTAACTACCTTTACACACCTTAAAGATGTGTGGCTTTTCTCTCTGCATACCATCACACATTGTATCAAAGAGATCAGGGCACCATTAATGTGAATTTGCCTCCTAACAGGCCTTCATTGATCATACAGAAAAGAGACTGCAGACCATTGTAGAGGTTGTATACATGGAATACTGTGTTGACAGGCACTTAGTTGTTATATTACAAAAAAAGCTCTCTGTGCAAGACATGCATTATTTATACCATTCTGACTTTGATAAATCACAGCCAATTTTCAGCTTAAAGGCATATATATGTGACTATGTTCTTGACAGTTTGGTAGGAAACCTGAAATTTAATGCCAAGACACAGGAGCTATTTTTTTTTCCGCTTAAAAAAAGAAGAAGGGTTCCAGAATGTAAAAAATTTATAATGGGGATCGGTGGTGTGCTAATGTCTGCTCTCTGCATGGATGCGGCTGTGGCAGGAAGGTCTGTTGGGAATGCTGTCCCCTTCTATGAGATGAATGACGCAGTGCTTGTGACACTACACCCTGCAAAGAAAACATGCCTCATTTTTGACAAAGGTTGAGCCATTTTTATGGCAGCTTTCCTAAGCGACTGTTAACTTTAAAAAACAGGGAAAAACTTTACCTGAAATGGTAAAACACTGACACAGAAGGTTTTATAAGCAGTGAATATGATTCAGAAGTGCTTGTGTGACTGCATTTGCAGCTGTTTGTATATCCTCCACATTTGTTTATATAGGCTCCATTGAGCTGGGGATCTCCCTTTCTGGTGAGCCTGAAGAGCACTTCTCTGTACTGAAATACTACTTTGTTGATGGATTTTACTGTTAAACACTCAGCTTGTTGTTCAGGGATTTGTTTTCCCTGGTAAACATCTTTCTGAGTGTTCTTTAGAACATAGAATCATAGAATATCTCAAGTTGGAAGGGAGCCATAAGGATCATTGAGTCCAACTCCTTGCTCCTTGCAGGACTACCTAAAACTAAACTATATGACAAAGATCATGAAGTAGCACAATGAAGAAACTACCAGGTTCTTAAAACTTGCTGCATCAATAAATTAGCCATTAAAAACCCTTTTCTTCTTCTCTGACTCCTAATGTGCTTCCTTGAAGGTGTTTGGAAAAATAAAAAGTTCAGGTGGTTTCTGGATATGTTTGGCTGAGCTCTGAATGACTTGAGCCTTTGGACTCTTAGTATGCCTTTCTCTACAGCAAATTTTGAGATTATAACTAACCTGAAATGTCAGTAAATAATTGGGCTGGAATACCTGGAAATGTTGGTTTTCCAAATTGCAACTGAGATTTTACACATGAGCCACCAGTGTGTAATCACATCTGCTGCATGAATAATTTTTTCTTTCTTTGCATAACTCTTTTAACCATTGCTAAAGAAATGGACCTTCAAAATTATTTCCAAAGCTGGTATTTAGTCTTCCAAGTGTGGCATCTCATTTTGAAATCCTTTTGCTTACTACAAAAATACACTGCAGGAAGACACAGGCTTGGAATGTGTGTTAATCTACACAGAAACTGAGCTCGTATATTGAGTTAACTACTCTGAAAGTAAACATGACGTATACTCAGAACTGCTCCTCAGTTCATGATGATCCTGTTAAAAAATAAATAGATGAGCAATTAAAGGATGCAGTACAATTAGTAGAATTTACAGGATTCTCTTCAATCTCGCTGCATTAATGTTTCAGTAACTTAAAAGTGCGTAATCCATACTAAAGGAGCTGGAGCATATGTTCCAGCTGCACTGTGTTTGCTACTTTGAACCATCTCATAATTATTTGTAAAAAGATTATTCTGTCCTTTTCAGAATAAATACACAGATCAAATTTCATTATTGTGTCCAGGTAGATAACATATGTGCTTTTGTTGCCAGTTGCTGCATAGATTTATACACTTCATACTATTTTCTGCTTATTAATAAATGCTGGCAAAGAGCTTTGCATTAAGAATGCAGTTATCTCGCTTTTGGCAGCAGTTTTGTAACCATACTTGGGTGGGGTTTTCCCCTCACGTCATTGAATTTTGAAAGATCTGAAGGCAAATGTGGAATAAGGTTGAACTTTTCAAATAATTCTGGCGTGGAGGTTTTTTCCCCTAAATTAAATACTATTTTTAAGAAATGGTCCTTTGTAGTTTTCGAATAAAACCCATAGTCGTCTCTTTTTTTCCCCCCATCCCTACACTGGCCATTTCCATTTACATATTGACTTAATTCTGAAAATAGAGCAAGTTTAGATGCTTTCAGATCCAACAAAACGTACCTGGTTTTGACCTCTGAGGTTGTTTGTTGCTCAGGAGATTATTTACAATTTGAAGTGCAGTGGCCACCTGAAAGGGAGAACATGGTTTCTCTCAGTTGCGGCATCCGTCAGACTGGGAAACCTGCAAGCAGACACTATGCAGCAATCCGTGCTCCTTTCTGCTGCTTTATAGCTCATGGTGTGACAGAGCACGGTGAAATATTCCTCCGTAGCCAACACAAGATGGTTGCTTTAATAGCACTTCGTCGCGGCTGCTTGTGGCGGTGGAGGCACACATGTTAAAACTGCAGTAGAGCAGTCCTAAGGCGATGCATTTCAGAAGAAGTGGTATTACTCCTCATCCTGTTCCCTACAGCATGGATATGTAGAGAGATGGAAGGCCCATGGTAACCTTGATTTAAAAAAAACAGTTTCATGCTTCTAAGACTGAATTTAGTAGAAGATACACCAGGACTGTTTTTTACTGATAATGCTTGCTCACAGGCCTTGCTGCTGTCATCACACTTAATACTCTGTGGGACAATAATTTAAGAAGGAGAAATTATAAAGTCATCAAGCTTTCTATCCTGCACATATACAAGAGGGAAAAGCTGTTTCTCATGAGCTCTTCCTAGGACCACAGCTCAGCATTACAAAACTTTGTAACACAGCTTTCATCTTCATTACTTGAATGAGGAGAATCGCTTGCATGCGTGCACGTTATGTTTCTTGGATTTGATGAAAAACTTTGAGGACTAAGAATATGTTTTCAGGCTTAACATTCTGTCACGCACAGTTTAGATGCCAAGAAATACTCTTTGATTAGCAAACAGTACGTAGAAAATGAATTACGTTCCCTCTGCTTATTGAATTAACTTCACAGTGAGGCAGCTGCCTTCAGCACGTCTGAAAGGCGGTTGTGAAACAACCTTTTGATGAGTGTAGAGCTGTTCTTCATAATAATCTAGTTTGTTTTCTGATTTGCAGTGAAATTACTAATTTTATCTCTGACGCTGGAGACAAGCATGATATTCTCTTTGTTGTCTCTGAGGTTGATTAATACAGAAGAAGAATAGATATCCTTCAGAGGATGCAAAAATCCTGTGATACTTTTCAAGCTTTTGAGAAATAGAAAATAAACACATACCCAGCTGATTGTCACTTGATTTCCAAATTCATCTCTGAGGATAATGTTCCCTGTAGCTTGCATGTGACTAAATCCTTGCCCACCATGCTAAAGCTTCCCCCTTAGCAACCAAAGCAAATAAAAAAAAAAAGAAAATCCTGCACATAAGAAGGAACCTTTGAAGTGGAGGCAAAGCATCCACACTGTTAACAAAAGGGGTGGTAAGTAGGCCACAGAAGCTGTCTGTAGAAGAGCCGTCTCTGGGTGCAGTCATTAACTAAGGAGGGTCAGATTTAGCTAGCAAATAGGTGGATATTATATGAAAAAAAAATCCCTGGGAGTCGCAAGAAGTGGGATTTTTGAGTCAGTTACTGAGGGTGCACTCCTTCTCCAAGCCATATCTCAGCCAGCTCAATTTTTGAGAGTTTCTGTGTTGCTGGAAGAGCAGGATTTGATGATGTTTTTGATCCACACTTGGTACTGACCAATGCCATTCTTAAACTATTTGATGTGAAAAACAACAACAGAAATGGCAACTGTATTTTGCTAATTGTCTGGGCATCTTTTGTGCTTGTAGCTTTGGTGTCTCTCCATTATGGGCTGCAGGAGAGCAGCAGGCTCTGACGAGCTGGCTTGGGTTTAGGACTCAGTGACAGCATAGCAGCACAGGTGGTGGGTGAGCTCTTTAACTGCCAAGAGGCAAGTGTGGACTCAGTCCCTAACTAATGTATATGGTAGAAGCATGCTTATCCCTCCCTGCATTTGACTTTGGAGGTGGCTGTCTCTTCCCCCCCCCCCCCGCCCTTTTCTTTTTGACCCCAGAAGGCACAAACTATCATTCTGGTAAATTACTAGGGAAATTCAAAAGTACTCTGGGCAATCCAACCAAATCCTTAGTATTTCTATTCTTCCTCAAGCTATCCTTAATTACTTTTGTAGTCTTACCACAAAAGAGGCAATCTCCATGTTTATACACAGAGCAGCACAGGGAGACCTTGGTTTCATGTGAAGCATCTATCTGCCACATCAACAGGCCTGCACGGTAAAATCCCGAATGGGCTGTGTATGTTCAGGCTGATTTTGCTGGCAGGAGTTATAGTGGCATTTCATCATCAGAGCATCTGTCTGCACAAGGATTTTAGTATAGTGTTCCCTTGGAAAGTGCTGGGTGGTTGTGTCTGATGGCTTTGGTCATAAACCTGGAATAGTATTAAAATGCCACAAAATACAAGAGCACAGGATTTTTTAATAACTTTGTTAGGGAAAAGTATTTATCTACATACCTATTAGTAGCCTGTGAGATTTAGTCCAGAAAGGAAGTTGGCATGGTGATCACCAGCTCTGTGATCACCAGCATTATCGGTAGCTTGGCTTTGGAGTGTTGGTTTGGGGTAGCTGGCTTGGTGTTTTCTTGTGGCGGGTGAGGTTGTCTCACAGTCTTTTCCTCTATTTGGACTGCTTGTAACTTGTATCATGTTATGCACCAAAACACCTGCTTGCAGTTACAGTATATGCTGTGTGACTATTTGTAAAGATATTTTATGTGATCCCATCATCACACTCTGAGCACAGTCTGACTCTGCATATACAGAAAGCAGCAAGTGTTTTTCATCACTGGGTTCATTCCCCCAGCCCTGCTGCTGTAAGCTGTCACTAGCGTCTACTTGTCTCAAAGATTTCATGCTTCAATCTGCGTGGCTGCTGTAGTGAAATTGCAAATGGCTCATTAAGTCAGTTGGGTTTTCTTTGATCTTTCTAACATTACTTGGATCACTAAGGAAGCTCTACAGCTAATAGATGCTAATAAGTGCTCAGCCCAGGGGAAATGCATTTGTTGGTGCTGGGCCTGGGTCTGCCTAGCTGCTTTTACCTCATTGTGAAGGGAACAGTTCCTTGATGGGTTGGTCCTTCTCCACCTTATTTATAAGGTACAAAATGAGCACAGAGGTTTACAGAAGCAAGCCTTTCCAGATTTATTCACATAATGACTTTCTGTAATACAAACACATCTAACACAAACTCAAGCAAATAGAAACTCAGCAGGTATGACAACATCCATGTCTCTATGTTGTATTAGCACTTGCATGCTGCAAGCCATTGCCTTCAGGACTATAGGAGCAAGTAGATCTATAGGCACATCCTTGTTAATTTTTAAGCAGAGAACTGGGCAGTTCTGGACTAACTAACATGCATATGTCTGAAAGTTTGGATTTTTAATCTGCTGTAGCTGCTCTGTGGTCCTGGACTAGTAGGATATGGATAAAAATTGTCAAAAAATTCCTGTCAGCTCTTAAAACTCTGTTGCACGTGCTGTATCATTCCTGATGGATTTGGGCAATTCTCAGCATCCTCCAAAGCCTTAGAGGGCTTTCAACTGTAATCTGGAGAGAACACATCCACACTTTCCCTGGAGAAGTCACCTACATATCCCCAACTTCTGCAGTGGCTATCTCTGCTTGGATGGTAGGCTAAGGAAGCCTTAGTTACAGAAAGCCCCCGGGATCCATTGTCAGAAGGTACACCAAGCCTGCAATTAATTTTATTAAATGCTTCCCTGTGCTTACAAACAAGTAGCCTTTGTGGGCTGAATGAGCAGTTAGGCATGCAGGCTATAGCCAGAGTTGTGTTGGGGCAGAGCACACAGAGGAAGCAGTAAGGCATCCTGGCACTCTGGTGCCACACCTGTACAAAAGAAACGGCTGGAACAGGGGGAGTGGAAAAGAACTTGTAAATAGGGAAGGCAGCCAGGCCAAAGGTCTTGGTGATGTACTGCCTTCTGTATGAAGCAGAACTTGCACAGGCTATAAAAATGCCCATGTTTTTCTTCTATTAAAACAGAGATGATGAACTTTGTTCCCTAGGAATTCAGTAATGTCTGTGGGATGCAATGCAATTCTTTCTTACGGACTCACTGTCATTGTGAAAGAAGCTGGTTTGATACAATATAAGGCTTATTTTTATTTCTTTTGTTCTTGAAGCCTGGAAATGTTTAACCTCATTTTATTGATCTTTTCTCTATGACTTTACTCCTAAGCAAATGTTTCATAATTCCATTTTCTTCCAGGATTGATTTTTTTTTTGGGGGGGGGGGGGGGGGACCTAAGATATAAATCTCATGTAGTCAGAGATTATAATAAGAGTTTGTCTATATAATGATAGCATTGCATGTATTTTCCCAGGCTGTACAGTTGCTTCAACAGAGCACAGCCTATTATAGTAAAATATCTTTCAGTATTTATCTCAGACACTAAGAAAAATAATAAAAGATATGTCTTTAAGACACTGAATGATCATACAGTGGGATTTGACCTTTGGCAAGATTTTAATATTGTAGCTGTTGATGTGAGAGTTTTTGTAACTAAGCAACTGTCATCCAGAATGTATTATATCATAAAATAGTATTAAGATATGAAGGAGACTGAGTGGTTAGAGTGGAGTACGAGCCATGGTGAGATGCAGGCACTTCCCCACTGAAAATTTTTGTTTTCTGAGCTATAGCACAAAGAAGGAACCTTACCATCATTTGTTTCATGGTAGGGTATTGAAACATGCTTAACTTTATCTTTCAAACAGCACCGTGGTGCTCTCAGTTGTGCCAGCAAGCACTGTTGTGTAGTAAATCAAGAATGACATCACATCTTAGGTGATGGGCTTCTTAATTTTTCTGCTGGACAGCGGAGGGGGACAGCCATGGACCTTTATTCCCTTCCTACTTGGATTTACATACTCTGAAGTCTGAAACTGGCTCCTCTCCTTTCCAGTGCAACCCGTTCAAATTACAGCTCTGAGGCAATGCTGTAATCCAAGTAATTCCTACAGCTATGGTAGTGTACTGGGTTGCTTGAGTAACTGGGAAGGGATCATTTTAGCCAGTGCGTTTGCTGCCTTGTTTCCCAAGGTTTGAGCAGATATTGCAAAGAAACTTGCCTCCTTGTGAGCAGAGCTAAGTTCATTATGGTTTGCCTTGGTTCTGCTGCTTACCAGAGGAAAGCAACAACAGGGCCACCCCTCCATTCCCTACTTTTGATTGAGGAAAATGTTGAAGCAGTGAGGACTTGACTCTTCACTACCCTTCCCTGCTGTCTCAACTGAGCCGTCGGTTTGTGACTGCCATCCCTGCAGCAGGAGGAGGATCTGCCTTCATTCAGGACCACTGTTGTTGCATCCTTTCCTTAGCCGCCTTTCACCATCTCTCTCCTCCTATGCACACTCTTTTTACTCTGTTTTCATTTCTTCCTCTGGGCTGTTGCAAGCAGTCAGCCCATCATGTTTCATTTCTGCTTCAGCTGCATGCGCGGTGATGGTCAGGATTTGGATAATTAAGATGAAAGAATTAAATCTGAAACCAGAGTGTTGCCATCAGCCTTTAAAGTTTCCACTGGGAGGAATTAGGAAAGGATGTTTTGTACCTAGAGATGCTGTTTCAGGCTGTCATCGGGTGCTAGGTGGGCGGTCCTGAAGCTCATTGCTGGAAGGTCATCAAGGTACTTGTGTGTTGTCTAAGACTGGCACTGTTTCTCTGAAGAGTATGAGCATGTGGCATGACGAGTGTCTGCGCCCTGTTTAGTCCATCTGTTAAACATCCTTCTGCAGAAGGTGAAGGACAGGGCTCAGCCGAGAGGGGTGAGTAGGGTCACTGCTGCAACACAGGAAATGAGACCCGTGCTCTTGCCCTCCTCTTACACCAGCCGCAGCAAGTTCTCCTGAGCCTGTTGGTAATCTCAGCTCAGAGAGCGTTTGGCTGATAGTGATCTGTCTCACCTAGTGGCATTTGCTGCTGGCTCCCTCTATCAGACAGCGTTTCAGTGCTATTACTGTCTGCTGCGCTAGAAAAAAAGAGACATAAATCCAACTGCATGATTTTCTCTTGGTGAAAAGCTTCCTCCTTTGAGCTCTGAAGTCTGAGGAACGTTTGTGGAAGTAGTAATCCATATGATGAACATCTGGGATTTTTTTCTTCTAAGCTATTTCTCATGAAAGTCACAGGTGGACTGTTGCTTTAAACATATTTTCCAGCTCGGGCAGGACTTTTCTTTATTCTCTAGTAACTGGAAATAATGCATTGGATGGACTGACCACAAGGGTCAGTTACTGTAATTCCATCTCAGTAACCTTCTGGGCTTCTCTCCGCTTTACAGCCAACATCGACCGTACTGGCTGTGCAGCTCTTCTGAATCTCTTCTGAATGCAGACTCACATCTGCTTTTTTTGGTTTTAAGTGGTGGGTATTTTTCTCCAAGCCCATGCTTATGAACTCTTGTCATCTCTTAAATAACGTATCTGCTGATGCACAATATACCAGTGCACTGGGTCACAAGGCTGTACTGTCTAGCAGATGTCCCCCTGAGTCAGTGCTGGGTGGAGGTGTGCAAGGTCTCTCTGTCTGGTCTTTGATGCTTGATGGCCAGCATCAGCATCTGGTGTGAGATGTCTGTAGGAGGAAGGGGACTGCAGCAGCTCTATGGTGAATGTACAGCTTGGTCTGTATCCCACAAGAGGAGCGTGAGCTGCTGCAGGGACTCTTGTGCTCAGTGCATGGCTAACATGACAGGTCTGTGTTTCCTTGTGCTGCTGGAGCAGAGCAGTCCAGTAAAACCCCGTGTCATGCTGAAGGAGGAGGGAATGACCTCTCTTGGTGACCTCTCTTCCCGCACCTCTCGAGTGGATGGACCTCAAGGCAGGGACTGGGGGAACAAAGTCCCTCCCACTGGAAGAACAAGATCAGGTTCAAGACCCCCTGAGGAACCTGAACATACAGAAGTCTATGGAACCTGATGAGATGCATCCCAGAGTCCTGAGTGAGTTGGCTGGTGTGTTGCCAAGCCACTCTCCATGATATTTGAAAAGTCATGGCAGTCAGGTGAAGTCCCCAGTGACCGGAAAAAGGGAAACACTGCACCCATTTTTACAAAGGGTAGCAAGGAGGACCTTGGGAACTACTGACCTGGCAGCCTCCCCTCTGTTCCTGGGAAGATCATGGAACAGATCCTCCTAGAAGCTATGCTAAGGCACATGAAGGACAGGGAGGTAATTCAAGACAGCCCGCACGGCTTCACCAAGGGCAAGTCCTGCCTGACCAACCTAGTGGCCTTCTATGATGGAGTGACTACATCAGTGGACAAGGGAAGAGCTACAGATGTCATCTGTCTGGACTTCTGCAGGGCCTTTGACACAGTCCCCCACAACATCCTTCTCTCTAAATTGGAGAGATATGGATTGGATGGATGGACTGTTTGGTGGATAAGGAATTGGCTGGATGGTCGTATCCAGAGAGTAGTAGTCAACAGCTCTCCAGATGGAGATCAGTGACAAGTGGTGTCCCTCAGGGGTCCATATTGGGACCAGTACTGTTTAATATCTTCATCAATGACATAGTGGGATCGAGTGCACCCTCAGCAAGTTTGCAGACAACACCAACCTGAGTGGTGCAGTCGACACACCTGAGGGACAGGATGCCATTCAGAGGGACTTGGACAAGCTTGAGAAGTGGGACCATGTGAACCTCATGAAGTTCAACAAGGCCAAGTGCAAGGTCCTGCACCTGGGTCAGGGCAACCCCCAGTATCAATACAGGCTGAGGGCTTAAGGGATTGAGAGCAGACTTGGCAGTACTGATGGATGAAAAGCTGGACACGAGCTGGCAATGTGTGCTCACAGCCCAGAAGGCCAACCGTATCCTGGGCTGCGTCAGAAGCAGCGTGGCCAGCAGGTCAAGGGAGGTGATTCTGCCCCTCTACTCCACTCTGGTGAGACCCCACCTGGAGTACTGCCTCCAGCTCTGGGGCCCTCAGTACAGGAAAGGTATGGACCTGTTGGAGCGGGTCCAGAGGAGGGCCACAAAAATGATCAGAAGGATGCAGCATCTCCCCTGTGAGGACAGGCTGAGAGAGTTGGGGTTGTTTAGCCTGGAGAAGAGAAGGCTGCAGGGAGACCTTATTGCAGGCTTTCAGTACTTTAAAGGGGGCTTACAAGAATGATGGGGACAGACTTTTTAGCAGGGCCTGTTGTGATAGCATGAGGAGTAATGGTTTTAAACTAAAATAGGGTAGGTTCAGACTAGATATAGAGAAGAAAATTTTTACAATGAGGGTGGTGAAACACTGGAAGAGGTTGCCCAGAGAGGTGGTAGATGCCTCATCCCTGGAAACATTCAAGGTCAGGTTGGATGGGGCTCTGAGCAACCTGATCTAGTTGAAGATACGTCTGCTCATTGCAGGGGGGTTGGACTAGATGACCTTTAAAAGTTCTTTCCAATGCAAACTATTCTGTGATTCTATGACCTCTTTGTTATGGCATGTCTCAACCCAAATATCTATCCTGGCTTCACTCCAGGAGGATTTTAGTTTATTGTTGATGCGTCCTCTGCAGTCCCTTGCTATATTTTTACAAGCTATATAATGCATTTTTTAGTCTACCTTTTCCCTGATGGTCTGTGATGTGGTTTCTTTCATTTGTGGTATGGCAACCCTAGTTCATCAATGTGCAGTTCTCATTAAATAAAATATGAGATCAATTCAGAAGTTACCAGTATTACTGGAAGCATGAGACTTCTCACAATGTCTGCCTATTTTTAGTGCTGATCAGAACCAGTAAGAGCTCTCCAAATCATCAAAACATTTTTGTTTTTAAAGCTAATTTGAGATCACATCAGTGGTATATTGGTTAATATTTTATTTCCTTTTTTAAGAGTTGGCTCTACAGTTGTTAGTTTTGTTAGATGTGGCAGCAAGTGCATGTTTGTGTAAATTGTTTCAAGCCAGGGATTACAAAACCATTTGTTCTTTTTCCCATTGGTGTAGCTTTTTATTGAAAACTGCAGATATCTTAAAGTCTACTCTTCTTTTTCAGGAATGCTTCTTTCAGTATTTTTCTCCAGGGAGAAGTCTATTTTAGCAAAATAGATTATGTCAAAACATTTCAACTTTGTACTTCTATTAATTCTGTCTTGTCTTCAGATTTATGTTACAGTGTTAATTGCAATATTCAATGGTGTTTCTATATTCACAGCTTTTCAATTTTGTATTCAGAAACAGGTCTTGAACTTTATTTGATGGGAAAGGCCAACATTTTGTATTTGCTTCCTAATTCGAAACAAAATCGTGTTTTGAACTGCTGGAGTTTCTCACAGAACAGCAATTCTTGGTTTCGGGCTGGATCTAGTTAATACCACAATGGGGGTATAGCCCTGAAGTACCCAGCCTTTACTTGCCCCTTGATATCACTGTTGATCAAGTGACAGTCTGCAGACAATATCATCCTTTTCCTCTCATTCCTAATGTCCATTTTAATTTTGCTTATGACTGTTGGAAATGACAGTTTTATCTATTAGCTATAGAGTGAATACCACTGGCCAAGCAAAGTGGCAATATTATTAACAATAATAATTCACCTCATGTGCATGATAATAAACACTGTAGAAGGACAGAGTTCTTCAGGGAGACAGTATCATCTAAGGAGTATATGGCACATCTCTAGGACTTTTACTTTTTTGCAGGAAAAATCAGTCAGAACCTGTTTTTAGTTTTTCTCTAGGAAAGTTCAACCTCATTATATTGGCCAAAAGTGAAGTGGTCTGACTGCCATCTTTAAAATTTAGAATAATTTGAAGTGAAGGCAGACAGCGTGATGGTAGATGTAGTCTAGAGTTAGTGACTTGGGACTATGCAATGTGGAAGAGTCTGACTCAGCTTTATGACTGATCTGAATTTTGCTGTCAGTCATGTTATGTTGCCATTGATTGCATCATCTAGACATTTCAAGACTGTTGGCTATAAGGTTGAGTTAAAAAAAAAGATGACTATTGGCATATGATTACAAAATCTGCCAGTAATGAATGTTAAAAAGGATGGCTCAAAGGTCAGCAGAATTATCTACCAGAGTGAAACAAGCAGATTTTATTCCTTCCAGTGGATTACTTTGCACAGTACAGTAAGTAAACTATACCACTGTTATCTTAATGATAGGCCCTTGTGAGTTGGTTAAAATAACTGTATTAATCCTGCTTATCTTCTTAAGTTGTGCTATACTCAGTGTGGAGCTTGGAAGTTATTTTTTCATCCAGTGTTTGAATTGTCAGGATTCCTCTTGGAGCCTTCTTTGCAACTCCCAATATCACCGGGGAAGACGTTTTATAAAAGCTGTAAGAAGTGAATACATTCAAGCAGAGAGGAGAGTGATCTGTGTAATCTCCACAGCAGAATTGCTGAAGGACTAGCATGAACATTGCACACATTAAAGCAGACCTATGAAAACAGTGGTTTAGAGAGGAAAGCAGCAAACACACTGCTCTCATCTAAAAATGGCAGGGAAATGATCCGAGCCCTCACAAGCTTTCAGGAGAAGGTGAGACTGAAGAGCTTAACTGGAAAGAAGTGATAATTAAAGATATAGAGGTTAATGGAAAGTAGGATAAATGTTGATGAGGTTTTGCAAAAGGTGGATGCTGTCACATGATCTTCATGTGGTTTTGTAACTAATTCTATGGAAATTTTACAGGAAAATTTTGGGATTTCGGTAATGCAGCTGGTAAAGTGTTAAGTAGGATATTATCAACGGAAATGGAATTTGGGAACAGGAAATGGAGTTGAGACTGGAATACCAGACTGAAGAGAAGGTAATGGCAGCATTCCTCAAAGAGCCTGGTTGTCTTAAATATTTCCATGAAGGACCTTGGATTCAGCTGTAGTAGACTGCTAATGGAATTTGCTGATAAAACAAAGTAAGAGGCTATCATCATAACAGAGGACAGCTGAGGGGTAACATACAACAAGAACTGGATGCCTGCAGTATTTAGAAATGAGCTGCAATTTAGTGGTATAAAATGCAAGGTCATAATGATGGGAGTATGCTCTGGTAAGGTGGGATCTCATCAGCTGGGGAAGCCAGGCAAGGCAGATGCTGGAGTGTCACTCATGGCTGGCTAAAGCTGAGCCCCCAGTAGAAAGCATCTGGGGAAAAGAGTGGTGTCCTCTTGGTAATGCAGTGGGGCACTTCCAGCATGCACAGAAAGGTGGTGATATTACTGGGTGTGGGTAGGAGATCCTTTTGGATATCCTGTGCAATTCCGATCATCCATGTTTTGGGGAGCAAATTAAAATTGGCACAGATGTAAAGAGGGACTACTAACTAGGATAATCAGGGAATGAATTGCTGAAGACATCGGGAGAGCTTGTCTTGTTCGTCCTAGCACAATGAAGCCTGAGATGCTATGTGATTACTGTCTATAAATATCACAGGGGAAAAAATACCAGGGAGGGAAAAGAACAGTTGAGGCTAAAGGCCAGTGTTCTCACAAGAGCAACAGTTATACACTGACTAAATAAATTTAGGCTGGAAGTGAGAGGAGGGCTCCCTGCCATCAGAGCAGTGAAGTTTTCCAACAGTCTTACAGCTGGAAAAGCAGGAGTGAGAAAGGTGACTGCTTTTAAGATGAGCTCTATCAGCTTTTGAAAGAGGAACAGAGATCATTAGCAGATTCCTCCCAGACCCTCTTCCACAGGAGAATGTCACAGCTGCTAACCCGCCTTTTCAAAGGCAGCTGTGCACGGTCTTGTCCATGCCACTTGCTTTGTCACTGGAGATGGGAGGACAGGACCACACAGCACAGCTTTCCTCTCCCTGCTAGGTTGCTTGCAGGAGCCCCAAGAGCAGTCTGGTCTCGAGGCATGTGAAGACCCACCACCCGGTGATGGAGAAGCAGGTGCTCTTGCAGTATTTGTTCATAGCCCCACTGGTTATTGAGGAGTCAGAGAAGTCTGTGTTAGGGGAACAGATCCTGCTGATGTGGGACCACCTTGGCAGGAAGATAGCCTGGTGAGCATGTTTCCCCCAGCTGTAGCCAGAACAAACATTTCTTACTGTGAAAGAGCAGTGGCTATTCTGTAGTATCTCCTGGCTACTGTATTTGGCATCATTATAATTGGTATAATACAGGATTTATCATGTGAATGTTTTGGGCTTGTTAATACTGGATTGTAAGGAAAGCAAGTGGAAGGAATGAGGAATAGCTCAGAGAAGGCTGCTCCTTGTAAATGATTCACGGCAATGCCCAGGATGCTGTTTAGTAGGATATTGGTTCTGGGATCCAGCTCATTAACAAAGCTGGTTTAGCTGTGTGAGGCCAGACCTAGAAGCCAGAAAATGTATAAAGGATAATAGGCAGCTTAGTCTCCCTCTCTGGTGAGATGAAGCAGTTGTTAATGGAGGAGCTAGTGGGTGTGTGACAACCCTAGACCCCCGCAGCCTGCGGTCTGGGCGCAGGGCTGAGGTGCTGGTTGGCAAAACCCTAGGTGGCAATGACAGCAGTGCAATAAAGATCCTTGGTGCTGTGTATCTATTTGATACACACCTTGCAAGGGAAATGATAAAACTAGCTTTGGACATGAAGGCTTGGTGGAGAAGGAGGTGGGGGAAGTTCAGTCCAAAGAAAAAAAGGCAGTTGCTGATGTAGTCAAAGGAAACAACAGCAGGAAGCAGAAGAGGCGGTGCCTCAGATGAAGAGAGGTACAGCAGGGAGGAATTTTGATGCTGACCAGAAATTTGCTGGAAAACCGGATTTGTGAGCACCATTGATACTGTTTGTGAAATTGGATCAGACTCGATGACTAATTGTATTTGAGGAAAATATGTAGGAAAACATTTCACCTTGATATTTTCTAACTTAATGTTTTAGAAATATTGAAGTGTTTTGACAGTTCCAAAATAACTTTATTTTAAAATGAAACCTAATCTAAAATTAGTTAAATTTTAAAAGACCAAAAAGTAAGAAAAGAATGTTTAACTGGCTACGTTGAACATTAACTAGACGTTTATTTTTTTAATTAACTGAAGAAAATGTATGTTCCTATGTAATTTTGTCCCCCACCATCTCATTTCCTGACTTGTTTTAATCACAACATCATTCAAATCAGAGCTGTAATTATGCCCAATTTATGTTACTCAGATGTGCAGCCTGAAGCTCTTACTATATTTTCTGCTTCTTCTTGCTGTCCAGATAGCTGCAGTGATGAAAAATTACTATTTCCCTGTACCTTTTTTCAAAGGCAATTATTTTTGTCATAATTTTCAATTTAAATTTTGTTGGATGGATTGCTTCCTTGTATTCTTCTTGCTGGTGTTTCATGAATGAAGCAGATTTCCACCTTCTCTGAAGAATCAGAAAATGTTAAATTCCTGGGAATGCTGCAAGACCCAACTCTTCACTGCAACTTTCGCTGATTTGAGTATGGTTATTTTCCTTACATTTTTCAACATTACATTCAATATGGATTATTCTATAGTATGTCTGTCTGAGTAATATATTGTGAAACACACTGAGCAAGGTACTATGGCAAACAGCTATGTGCAGTTTTGTATACTTTGGTTGTGTGTTCTCTGCTCCTGCAGACTGACTTTATATCTCCACTTGATGGAACAAAAAACCTAACCACTTAGAGCTGTTTATCTGAAAGTAAATGGAAACTGCTTTGCTCTGTATTCAACAGCAAAGGATTAAAATATAAGTGAGATTTAGTTTAATTTCGACCATCTGCAGGAAGAAAACAATTTTGCAGGCTACGCTATTAGACTAAAAAAAAATCCATATTTTACCTATTTAATGAAGTAATTTAGATTTATTGTAGTATCTGTGTCAGTGGAAACTGTGCAACAATGTGTGAAATTCTGTTACAGGTCATACAGTGGAGTGATATTGCTGGCAGCCAGAAGTTTCTTAAATAAATTCTGCCTTGCACCTAGCTGCCCTGCTTTCCCTAGTAGTGGTACATACCTTTTAACTAAGTTTTCCAGTTACTCAAAAGTGGGTTTTTTTTCAGAATCGCTCTGCTAATTCATCTGTGTTCTCAGGTTCTGAGCAGGGCTAAACACTGGGAAAAAGCACTTCTTCTTGTTCACCCTATTTCATTGTTCTCCACTTTAAATTTCAGAGTATTTCCTCCATGCACAATGTTGTGGGTTTTGGTTTTTGGGGGTTTTTTTGTTTTTTTTTTTTTTTTTTAGTTCCTTGCCTTTTAATCTGTCTCTTCTTTCTTACATCACTCAAATTTTACATGCTCAAGAATGTGGGGCTGAGCCATCAGCAGCAAGTGAAACTCTGAACTGGGGGGTAGCTGGGCAGCTGTGTACCAGAGTCTCCTACCAAGTTCCTCAGCAGGAGAGCTCTTTGAAAGGTCCCAGGCGACACATGGTGGCAACTCTTGGAGAACCTTGGCCGTGAGTGGTCTAGTACTGGCTACAAAATACACCTGTGACAAAGCAGTTCATGCTCTGCTGTCAACTCTAACACCTGATTTGAATGGTTTAATACAGTGATTCAAGGGTAATGAGTGTATGAATAAAGCATAACTCATTTTTTAAAGAACTAGAAGATGGGAAAAAGCCCCAAACCTGTAGCTATTCCCTTGGCTGGTGACAGATGTTTTCTTACATAAAGCAGAGGTTTTCTCTGTTTCACAGGCAGTGGCATAAGTTCCAGTTCCTGTTTCTGTAGTCCACGCTTATTTTCATTTCTGTGAACTTCTTGGCATTTCTTGAACAGTCCCTGTGTGGAACTGGGACCAGGACTGACTGTATCAAGCAGGTAAACTATGCCATGTGCAGGCACCTGTGTAAACGAGTGCTCAGGCATTATCTCTGTTTAGGCTACAAAACGTTGAAAGGAATGATGTCTGAACAGCACTCAGATCTCTCTTTTTCCCTCCATTTTCATAGCTTAAGACTTGCACCACTGTTAGGAAAATGGGAGATGTTTCTCCCTGTGTCACCAAAGAGATAACTGATTAGAAGAGCAGTTGATGAGCTTGTCTAACTTGATCTGCTGGACCACTGAGAAAAGCCAGCCTTTGAACACAGGCATCCTCATGGCAGGCAGTAGTTTTCCTGTTAAGTCATGGACTATCATGTATTTATCCATACTAGCATAACTATCTGTGTTACAAGGCCTTCTTCAGTCATGATGTAAAAGCTAAATGCCTCACTTTGTGTGGTAGCAGTTCAGGCTTTTAGCTCTGGCGTTGCCCACTTTATTTCCCCACTACATTGACCAAGAGAGTAGCGAAAATACTGGAGTTGCCTCATTAATGAGATCTTTTGTACTATATGGTCCACTGAGTCCTTTCCCAGCTGTCTGTATTCCCAGTGCTATTAGTTAATGCCCTAGGTGCAATGACTAAAAACACAGAATGAGGGAAAAATAGGATGTTGAACATTAATCACCTTCAGAACCACCATTTGCTGCTATTAAATATCCCGTTGCATTTTTGTACAGACATAGAGGTGTAGGTTCAATAAATTCAGCTGAAATGTTCTTTGAAGGGAGGGCAGGAAAGGCCCTTTTGAGCTCTTTTCTGCCTCCACTTAAAAATGAAACCCAGAAAGCCAACAACAGCTCAATAGGAGAGCAAAGACATCTGGCCCCTGCTGACTCTGCAGAGTACAGTACTATGATCAATTATGTTAAAATATTCATCTGACCCCAGCACGGTAGTCTGTGTCATCTGATTAGATGTGTTTCCAAACTGTATAAAGCAATTGGAGATGCCTGAATTACAGGTAGGCATTTCAGAAAAATAAATTCAGGGCTGTTGGATGTTAGTGTAGATAGTTCTTGCAACGTGACAGCTGGTAGGCAGTGTAGTGTCCACGCAGGATCCGGGGAAAGGAATTCCCACCTGTGTGCCTTCAAGACTATTAATAATAAAATTTCACCTAGCGTTGCCCAAATTTTCTGGTTCTAGTCAGTCTGGCCTTGGTAGTGGCAATTTTATGGCCACACTACTGCTGCCTAGAGAGGATCTGAGGGGTAAGGAAGTGAATCTAAGGAGTTCTTTCCCAGCCCATTCATGCCGAGCTCATGTAAATCTCTGTGTTTCAGTTCATTTGTTCCTTGGTTGTGTCGATTTAACAATTTGGGAGGTCCTGTTATAAATCAAATCTCGTCAATGAACTGGGCCATTTGGGACAGAGGAAGAGCAAAAATGGTTGATTTGTTTCTGTTAATCCAGACCGTTTCTATGTGCTAGAGGTCTAGAGGTCTCTTGTCTCTAGAGGTCTATTAGCACAAGTGAGAGAATGGTAAATTTTGATTAGGGATGAGAAACAAACAGCTTCCACAGAAGAGGACCTTTTAAACTAGTTTTGCCACAGAGAAAATTACAGTAGAATGATGTACTGCGGAATGGTACCTAAGGTTCATGTTCTGTGGGGAAGCTTACTTACTGATGAACAGTAAATCTTTAGCGGGAGCAGAGTGAGGATGTGGTGAACACTCTTGAGCAGCACACCTTAATGCCATTATTTTTGGTGGCATCTATTTGTGGGTACTCTAGTTGAAGCTAATGAGGATATGTAAGGATATTTACGCAGGGATCCTCTGAATACAGAGGAAGATTGGAATGTCTCCATCACTGGGGGCTTGTAAGTACTGATTAAATTGAACATTTACCAGGAGTGGTTTGTATTGTTGATCTTTCTGTAATTGATCCTGCCCAGGATGGGCTGAATGAACTTGAATGACTTTTCAAGGTTCTTTCCAGTTGTGATTTTATGATTCAGTGACATGCGAGACATCCACTGCTCCCACTGGAGCTATGAATTTTCAGCATCCTTGAAAAGCCAAAGTCAGCATTTGCTGAATTACGGCTCCAGAATTAATCAGTGTACTTGCAAACATGGGTAAAATTGGATGCAGGGGAGAAAAGTTAGAGTATAGGGATTCAGATTCAGGCTGGCATGAGTACATCCTCCTGCAGAGGAGTGCTGTTTTTCTTGAACAGTAACACCTGTCTGCAAAAGGCTGCAGGGAGGCAGGTGTGTGCTTCACTGGAGAGGGAAGAAATGCCACACGTCACTTTGCCCTGAGCAAGTGGACCTGCTTCAGTTCTCACTGGTGTTACTGGTAATGGGCGGTTAATGCTAGGCAGCATCACACTCTGTAAATGAGACCAGTTTCTCACTCTGGATTAGGTTGTACTGGCTCCCTGCACTCCAGAAGAAAACCTGTTCCCTGCCTTTAGTGATCATTAACTCTCATTAAACAGTGAACAGCCCTTTTGTTTTGCGTTTACAAAGTTGGTTTCCCCCCTCCTCTCCCTTGAAAGCTCTGCAGAGAGGGACGGCTGTTTCGCCATGGGAGGTCCTGTCTTACAGCACTGCTGTCGTTAGTCTTCTGTCATGTTGTCAGGCTTTGATGACTCAAGCATTAAAAAAAAAAACCCACCCCCCTCTTTCTGAACTAAAATAGCCTAAGAGCAAATTTTTTTACGTAAATTTTAATGCAATTAGTTAGTTCATATTTTCTTCCTGAAAGCTCGTAGTGGGACTCACAGTTTTGCTGCTTGAACTGAAGCTATTTGAATATTCAATTAATATTTTTTAAACAAAATTCAATACCATTGGAGTCCACTTGAGATCTTTGATAGATTAAAAAAAAAAGAGGTCTTGAATATTCAATAGCTTTGAAAAGGGCTATGCATGTTTTGTGGTTTAGGGCAGTGTTTCTCCGCTGAGTTCTTTAATGCATCAGAAAATGGTTCCTGAAAGAAATGAAAAACTTAAAAAGAAATCTGCGCACATTTCTCTTTATATGAGCAAGCAAACAGGACAGGGAAAATAGAGGTAATAAAATAACTGTCAAAGCTGAGCCTAGATTTTACTGGATTGAAAATGAAGATCACTGTAGCAATGCCATATGAGAAAGTACACGGCTCCTCAACAAAAAAAAATATCTGGCAACAGTGATGTAAGGCGTGTTTGCATGCATGATGTAAGCCATCCTGATACCCAAGCCGTGCCCAAATGATGAGTACCTCTGACTGACCTAGTGAGGTGCCACCTAGAGGTAAAAGCTTTGGTCTCAGAAGAAATACAGCCACATTAAATACCTGCATGACACTGCATTGTCCAGCATAGGTAGATCCCTACTGCCCAGACCTTCTCTGCTCTCCCCCTTCTCATGCAGACTTTTTGGTGGGTCTGAGAGCCCCTGCGGGAGGCTGCTGGGCAGCATGGGTGGCAGGGTGGATCTGGCCCCTGGTGCCGAGGTGCAGCGGTGGTGGGCTGGGACTGGACCACAGCCCTTCCCATGAGGTCCTTCCATGTCACGTCTGGTCACATCGCTTTCACCCCCCTGCTCTCTTGCCCTTCTGGGTGTGAGGGGCAGCAGTCTGGTACCTCCTAGGTGCCAGTCAGTGCAAATAAATTATATATTCTATGTATTCCTTCAGGACAGAAAATTTTTCACCAAGATTACTGATCCCAATCCATAGTCAAATGCAGGTAACGTGCTGTTCCCCTCCTTCCCCACCACCACTCAACCCCCCCCCATCCTTTGGCTTTCCTCTCCCTGCCCTACTCATGCTGCTAGCCCTCTCATCCTGCTGGGGACGTGGAAAAAGGAGTCGACTTCAGATGCTGGTTTGTGGGGCAGTGCTGCACTGGCCTGGCAGCGTGAAATCTGGCCAGCCCTGACCCAGGTTGGTGGAGCTGCAGCAGGATGAAAACAGTGCCCCATGTAGTGGGGTGAGAGGAGGAGACTCCTTGCTTTCTCCCCGCACAGGTTTTGCTGATGAGCATACCTTCTCCCTGGCTCTAGGCTAAGGCAGGCAGCACCCTTCTGTGTGTGTGGCTCAGCGTCGCACAGTGGCTTTTGCAACCCTTAGGGCTTAGAAGTGATTCATTCCAAGAACTGGGATTGTGGCCACAAGAGCTGGACTGCCCAGCTGCAGGATGCAGCCAACTTCAGTAAGTTTAAGGGCTGACAGTATTCTGCATCTGTCAGCTTTAAGGGCTGACAGTATTCTGCATCTGTCAGCTTTTCCAGATGCCTGTCTCTTCATTTGTGGCATGTTAACGTAGGACTTTTCATCTTGTATGCCCTTCAGAACATTCATGCACAGCACTGAAACCTCACAACACATCTCTGAGACCAGTAGGACTCCTGATCAACTGATCCAGCTTTCACTGCCTCATTTATAGTGGAGACAGCTGAGGCACAGGAGGTCTGGAAGACTTGAGGTTGCCCTCAGGAGAGCTAGACCTCGTCCTGAATGCAGTTTCAATAGCGGCATTGCTGTCATTATTACCAACATGACACTGTTTTATTAGGAAAACTCATTACACTAGCACAATGGAGCTGTGGATGTAGTTACAGTATGACTACACCGCTGTGATTAGTGGGGTAACAGCAGACATATTACTAACCTTGAGTATCTACGTGTGGCCCATACTCACATGGCTGGGCTGTCCTCAGCCCTTGCAAGGTTGGGATCTGTTGGTGCCAGAGCTTCAGTGAGACCCCTAAGCACGGACATCAGCATCCTCCATAGGAGAGCCAGGACCTGCCTAACACAGAGGCAGTGGTACTGTCAGGGTTTGCAAGCTGAGAGGCTTGCCTATGCTCATGTGCAAAATCGTATCTTATCAACACTGCAAGAATATCTACGAAGACCATAGTATGTATTGGGTTGCTGTGAGCACAGTCATGTAGGTGGCTGCCACACAGCATGGTTTGTGTTCCTCTGACTGAAACCCTTAATGAGAACAATTACTAGTTTGAGGCATGCAGAGACTGGAAATTACAAGGGAGGGTGAACAAGGTTTGTGCTGCTATCACAAAGGCACCCTGAGAAATGTTAAAGCAGGCTTGTTTTGTGAGCATGTGAGATATTTGTACTGAAACTGAGCAACGTGTGGTTTCTTACAGTCATTGATGTAATCCACTTTCAAGGTGGCACTATGGGAGGAAGATGATCTGTATGGGTTTTTTCTATGAATTTCTATCATAAGCAGAGTTGTGTAGCCTAGATCAAATCTTTTTAGGTCAGTGGAATCTTTTGTTCAGGTGGGTTTTTTTTTTTACAGTATTGTGTTCTTTGGCTTTGCTCTGTAAATAAGCTTTTTGTTGGATAATCTGATTGAATTTTTGACTTATCTTTGAATGCTTTCTAGTTTTGTGAACAAAAGATTTCTGTGACTTTAATGATTTGTGTATGAGCAAAGGGTCATGCAACTGTGTCCTGTGTGAAATATCAGCAAAATGTAAATAACCCATTTAACTACCAAGCCTAACTGGAGGTGAAGTGGCAGGGCAAACTGAGTTTAAGATAGAGCACTAATCGAAAGGAGCCATGACTATATGTTAAAGGCTGGCTTAATAAGAACACAGTAGGAAAAAGAAAACAGTATTTCAGTCTATATGGCTAAGTGTATAGACAGCAGACTCTATGGTCTGAAGACAGAATTGCATCAGAACCAGCTTCAGAACAAATAAAGGACACCAAAAGAAGTTAATTGTGCCTCAAGGGGGAGTAAAATATCAAGGGTATCAATTTACGCAGAAGAAAGGACGAAAAAGATCTGTGCCTGCCTACAGTCAATCAGTTCACCTTTAAACCTGAGACTCTTTGAGCTTAAATAGGATGATATTAAATACAAAAGCATCTGCCATCTTAGAAGTTCAGCGTTGTGTCTTTGTCCAGTGTTCAGCAGTATCTCTTGCATGTGAAGATGTAGTGGAGTTTTCAACTGCTCTGAGCTGCTTTGTATCACCTTGGTGGTCCATGCTGTTCTGCTGAGACCTCTCCTGGTTCTGGTTGCTCACAGATCTTTTCAAACAGTCCAGGCCTTGCTGGATATTTAACACCTGACCTGTGCCTGTTACAGTTCCATGGAGTGCAGCTTGTCAGGATTACATAGCTTAAATCTAAAGATGCTGTCTGGGTTCTTATATAGCAGAGTGCTGAAGCTCAGTTTTGTGAGCTGGTGTGCATACATACATATGCTTCAGTGATATTGAATCAATGAGTGGAAAAAATGGCTGGCTGGGCTTAAACATGGATCTTAGAGTGGATTTAAGCACATTTGCTGAAGCAAAACCTTAGTGTTGTGCATTCTCCTGTAAAATCATAGAGGAATCAAAAATTATAACTGCTTAGTTTTTTCAGCACTAAATTGTTTTTAAAAAAATGACTAATTCTGGTGGCCACTGACAAGTACAATCTGTGTCTGCTAATAGTTCTGTTTTCTTTAAATCTGTTTTCCTAAAGCTTTTGGGAGCAGATTTAGGTTCAGCGTGTTCAGCTTGATTTAAATTACTGTCAGACCAACATTTTATATGTATCTTGCCTCTATGAAAGAGGCTGTACAACATGCTGGCTGAGGGGGAATCACAGATTTATAGATTTTAGAGCAAAGGGAGAACACGATGTTCATCTAAACTGACTGCGGCCCTGCACAGTCCATAGGTTCTTTTATTTAACTCAGCAGCTTGAGGTTGACCGAGAGTGTATTTTTGGAATGACATCCAGGCTTGATTTAAAGACCTCAAGTGCTGCAGAGTTTGTCACAGTCGTTGAGAGTTTGTTCCAATGGTCAACTACCCTTTCTCTGAAAAATACCCTTTCTCTGAAAAATCTGTACCTTATTTTTTTGGAACTCTGTTAACTTCTGTCTTCTGAAAACTGGATCTTGCTGCTTGACTTTCTCAGCAGGACTGGGGAGCCCTTTATTTTCCTATAGATATTTCTTGTGATTATTAGTTTATATTTTCATGGTGTCAGAAAAATTTCTTTATACTCACAGACCCAGTTAGGCACACATCTTTTACACCCCAGTATTCCCATGCTAAGGGTCTGACATAATAAAAATAGGCCATCTTAGAAAAGAGCTGATAAGACTGTGGTGCTTTTTATTTCAGTTACTAGCCACTGGTTTATGATTAAATATCATTCATGGCTGGGATATTAATACTGGTGAAGCAGGGTATTCGGTACATGCTGTACTTACACTGTAGAAATCATGATTGCTCTAGTGTCCCCCAAAATATTATTTTCATTATTGCCTTTAATGTGTCAAACATGCTTTCCAAATGATTTGAGTTCTCTGTTGCTTCTTTTTCCATGAACGATTCCCATGGAATCATATGGCCTGATGATATTGAAAAGGTCCATGCCCTTGCCCCTAGGCAAGATCAATAATTACTGTGAGCCGGTATGTGAGCTTCTTTCATTCTCTTCTACTGAGAAGTTGAAATACAATCAACATATTATTTCCACAGAGAATAAAAATTACAAAAAGAAGGTTTTTCAGAAAGCCTGAGCAGTAACCTGTGTCCTTTCTCACATGGTTCCTTTAGAAACCAAGTAAGATCAGTGGGAGTCACTGTTGGTAAATCCTGCCTCAATGCATTTATTTCGCTGCTTTATGAGTAATTATTGTTCCTGTTTTCTCCTTAGGGCTCTTCCTGCAATGATGCAGTGGGTCCGAACTCAGAAACCAGGAGAAAGTGGTGTGAATATTATCACTGCAGATTTTGTAGAACTTGGTGACTTTATCAGCACAGTCATAAAGCTCAACTATGCCCTGGATGAAGGTGAAGATGACACTACTTGATAGTACTATAATGTGTGTGATGTTGCATTATTTAGGATTGCATTTTAAAAGAATTATCTTCTAAAACACTGATCTTCCTATAACACACTGAGGTGTTTAGGGCTTTAGTGGGTGGGCGTAGGGGAAATGTTTTAATCAGTTATCATTTTTTACATTTGTGTTTCATGTGAAGAGCAAAACTAAACATGTTTACAGTGTTTGATAAAAGAAGGCCATTTACGTGTTTTCCATGAGGTACCAAATAGGATTCATGTGTCTTCTATGGTTATGAACAGTGCCAAGAAATTTGCTGCTTTTGGAGCAATGGGATGTGTATTGCCCTCTGCCTGCCCACAGCAGGATTCCCGACAGTGTGAGCATTACACTGGCAGACTAAGGACAGTATATCTGGCCCAAAAATTTCAAGCTGCTACACTTCATCTGTTAGGTGGTTTGATCATATTTATCAGTGAGCTACAGGTTTAAATGCCTTTGTGAAGTAAATCCAAAGTCATGCTTCTAACACATGCGCAATCAGTGGACAGTAAACATGATGTATTACGTAGCTTGCACGGAGCACAGAATAAATCCTGCTTGCTTTTCATTCTCAAAATGGGGTTTTCCAATGTCTCTGCCCCAGGTCAAGTCAGCAGATATGTAGTGCTGGCCTAACTCTCTACTAGGAGCTGCCAGTGTGTATTTTCCCTGGTTCTAGCAGGAACAAAGTTAGGCCAGCTTGGAGCACCACTCCCTCCCAGGGTTAATCTTATGTAAGTGTCTGATCCAATGATGTCCACTGAATTTAATAGGAAAGTTTCCTGTGTTTGGCATGGATTGGTCATAGGATCAGTAAATTGTGTGTACTGTAAGGTGGGCAGGATTTTGTCCCATAGTGAAAACCTGCTTTCTGCAAGACTAAAACTGCACTTAAAAAAAATAGGTGCAGTCTAAGCTTCTCTTTAAGGCAGCTACGAACACAACACTTCTCTGCTGATTACAAAAAAATCAGTGCCAGTTTCATCAGTGAAAAATTGCTGTACTAAAGAGTGTAGTAGTTCAATTTCTAGCAAATAAAAATACCCTATAGTCCTTATAATTGTTTGTGGGGTATAATACTGCGTAACACGGTTGGAAGTCTACTGAATGGCACTGTTCTAGCAGCAGAATGGCTAATCATCCTACTTTTAATGAAACATATATAAAACTCAAATATATGGAAGACTTAGCAGGTTATAAAATGAGAGCATTGCCACTGTATGACACCTAACTGGATACAATGCAGTCAGACATATCTCTTGAACACATCAACACACAGGCACATGACTTTGGAAAGCAAAACATTTCATTTGTGCAAAATTATAGATGCTACAATGTCTAACAAGGAAAATGCTCTTTGAAATATTGCAGGGCTTTATTGGATAAGACTGAGGTCAAGTTTCCATTGATGTTACTAGAATTTTTTGTTGAATGAGAAAAGAGAATGGCATCATACAGTCCTTTGCTATTTTCTATCAGATTATAAGGACTACCATCAGAGTTCAGAAAACCAAAAATGGTCTTACCGAACAGGTGGGTTACAGTGGGTTTGTAGGGTTTTTGTTGTTGTTTTTAGTTTAGAAAGAAGTGGACTAAAATGAACACTTACTGCTATTTTGTACTGAGAGGGTGCCTTGGAAAAAGAGTGTGTGTGTACTATAAAGAAACATCTAAGTGTATGTGTACCATAAAGACACATATAAATGTATGTATATGACACAAAGACATCCATGCACACTTGCGTAATGATATTCTGGTTTCTGGACAGGAGTGTTATAAATTTGGTTGAAGAAAACTGTGCAGGTGTTAAGAAGTTATGATGCCTCCTTCAGTACCATTTTTTTCTGTATAGGTTACGACTGTAAGATTCATCCTCAGTGCAATCTGTGATCTAAGCCAGTTAGGTTTTTTACAGCGTTAAAACTTTACCCAAACTGCCCCAAAAATTTACCAAGAGTCACAGTCCACCTTTACATTGAACAAGGGGTAGGACTGTAGTGCTTTCACTCATGCCTAATCAAAATATGGGGTGGGTTGATGCCTTTTGTTTCCAGTTTTCACAGGCTCTCCCAGCAAAATTCATGTAACAGGCATATAAAATGAAACATGAGCATACATTTTTTTTAACCCACCCAATGTGGGTGTCCCATATAGAAACATGAAAATGTTTGCTTATTTATCGGTGATGTGGTGTGAAATGCTCTCTTCATTTTTCTATTTAGCTGGATTCGTTTGCTTCCAGATTCTACCTGTTACCCTTCAGCTACTTAAGTGTAGTCAAAAGAGTTACCCTATTCTTTTAATATAGTAAAGCAATGAGAATCCTTGGGTGGAGCAAAAAATAGGTTTCTTTTTTTGGCTATTGATTGAAATTCTGTTGAATCTGAGAGCACCAACAACACCGAGTTCCTCCTAGGACCCCCCACTCAAACACACACCAGACACACCAAGCTTTTCGCTTACACAGAGATGTACTCAAAGCAAATGTTCTGCTGTATTTAAGAAAAGTGTGTGTGTGTGTGTGTGTGTGTGTGTACGCGTGCGCCTGTATATATGAATAAATATAGAGCTTTCTTGAGCTTATTAGCATTGTTATGAAATGTTCGCTTAGCATCAGTTTTATTCTAATTGTCATTTGGGTGCTGGAAAATAAAAGCAAAGCAAAAAAAAAAAATCCTCTGACAAGAAGGATAATAGACAAATCATATAGTTTCTCCATTAATGGGGAAAAAAAATCTTAGCAAAATGTTACATTTGGTCAGAAAAATTATTATTTCATTTAGCTGTCGATCTCCTTTCTGTTGGAGAAGCACAGCACTTGCTATGTTAGGGACAGGTAAACAACCTTGCCTTAATTACTAAAACAAAAAAGGAGGCGGGGGCATACTATCCACACTTTTCTGGCGATTTTATCTGCAAGGCCCCAAAACTGTAATTGAACTGTCCTGATAGGGATGTACTCCCTGTTGATATTGCTTGGGAGATCTTGCCAGAAAAGAACAAGCCAGAAGGGACTATGCAGCACAACTGGACCATTCAAGAGCCCAGTTTTGCCACTCATATGCAGCTAAAACTCTCTTTGATTTCAACTAGAAATGTGCTTGTGGGGTTGGGTCAGATGAGTTGTCTGACCTGATTCATCTGGGAGGTTTCTACACATGTAGTATGAGGAATCTGGAATGGGAAATTAGATGACTGTAATCAGCCCATCAGGAAAAATACCTGTCTACACTATTGATCTTCATAAGCATCTATTTACTCAAACTGTCATGTCATTCTCCACCAAAACATTTTTTGTTCCTGTGCTCATTTTTCCCCTCTCTATATTCACTGTATACACATCAAATAGTATTGTTTTCTGATGTTTTCACGTGATTACTTGATCCTTTCTTTTCAGTCATAATTGAAAAATTGCAACTTCGCCACAACACAGGCAGTCTCTCAGCTGGTGTAAACCTACCTGGCTCCATTTTTCAGTTTACACAAGCTGAGATGTCTTTCTCAAGTACTGATCCAACCTGCAGCAATTTGGACCAAATAGCAGCTGGTCCCACAGTCTGATTCCTGCCTTGTGTGGAGAGGGATAAGATCAGAATCAGACCATGGGAGCCTAGTTTTAAAATCAGTGGGTTATTTGCATTCACTTGCTGTTGGTTACATTACTGATTTTGTAGGTCCTGTCCATTTCAAGCTGTTCTTTAAACAGACACGTGTATATATATGCATGTGTGCGTGAGAGGGAATGTATGATCCTGTATGCTGCGCTAAGTCTTTCTGTCATACTGATATAAATCTAGACCATTTCTACCAACTTCAAAGCAGTTAATAAAGTTTTACCCTGGGATGAGAGGGAGCAGATAGTTAGCATATAGTAAGTATATATTGTGTTGCAAAGGAAATTTAAAATTGTGGAGGTTAACTCTACAATATCAAAAAAAGTGGAGTGCCCTGAAAGCATAGCTCCAGTCCTGTTTATCCTGAATATAGTATATGGAGCACTAGGTATTAGCAACTGAGTAGGCTATTTGGTGATTTCAGCAGTTCAGTTAACACCATTTTAAACTTCTAAACTCCTTTTCAGTGAAGTAAAAGCTAATAGTGTATATGATGTATTTGCCATATCTCAGTGGTAGCTTCTGTGTTACATACAGTCAACGTTGTTCTGAATTATATATGTTTACCCAATGATGAGGTTAAAATATGCTGTATAGTACGTGCAATGTATTGATTACAAGTATGTTGGAGTTCAGTGATCTATTTAGTTTTTACTGTGCTGCCGTTTTGTAGGTATGTATGTGTGTGTATGGAAGTATGGGTTGTCTACAATGTATGAGGAAATAATAATTAATCCTAAAGGAAAAGGGCAGTTATGTAACCTGCCTTAATGCATTTGCATAATCTTGTTTAAATCCCATGATTATCAGTTCTGATTTCAAACGTTACTGGGGATTGTCCATAGGGCTGGCTCCCTCACTTTTCGGCACTAAGGAGTTAAACTTGAAGTTACTTGGAGCTCACATATTGGTGAATGAAGAATAGGATGTTTGCCTGATGGACTACCTTGATTGTACAAGGTGGCAAAGACGTGTTTTCTAGTGTGATACAGATCAAATCACTTCTGTGCACACACAGCTCCTGCTGATGCAAGCAGGAATTGTGATCGTGTAATTGAATGGCCTAAAATTCATCTTCTGGGATACAATCATGATAGGAGGGCGGTGGTACCCCAGCTTTGGGGAAGTGCCTGGATGCTGTGCAATACTGCTCATGTCCTGTGCTGGAATGTAGCTGTAAATTCGCAGGAAGAGCTTTGAACTCTGCTCCAATCTAGATTGGACTGTAAAAATCCTTATGTAAAAATTGTAAATGTCAGAGGCTGAGCAGCCCTGGCCTGGCCTGCCCACGTACAGCATTCTGCTTTCAGGAGCCGTGGCAGCTTTATTTAAAAAAGGTATAATAATTTCCCAGTGGCTGGCAGGACCTAGTGCTTTGGTTAGGAATGCCTACATTGCCTACAGGTATGACCCCTCTACCATTCCCACAGCCAGGTCTAGCTCTCCCTTCATGGTTTCTGTCTGAGATGCCTCTGCCTGGCACCAAGGGTAATTCTGAAAGACGTACTGACCACAGAGAGGGTCCACCTTGTGCCTGGCCAGTTGGACAGGATTAGGCAGAGCGTGCCTGCCCTACAGTGCATTTGGTGTGAGGTCAGCTTCAGTCTGACCCACCTGAACAGTGATTGAGGGAAAGCAGAAGTCTGATTTCAGACCCTCTTCTGTTATCTTTGTCTTGTTAAAATGCAGCATCTTCCCACTCTTCTGTTTTGCCTCTGCTCAGTGCTGCTTATGTCAACTTCTGCATACGCATCCCTTTAACTGCCAGCTGTGAGCAACACTGCTCAAAGTGAGTATTACAGGTTTGTCATCCTCAGTACACCATAGCAATCCACAAGTTCTTATAAGGTGTTAAATATGGGGCTAAAAGATGGCAGTGTACCATAGCTGATGCCCCAGGATGGTTTATTTCTGCACTCCCAAGTTATGTACGCATGCCCTTGTAGATGGGCCTCACCTTGGCTGATGAGAATTCAGTTATAAACTTTCTCCCTCCAAATTAAAAACAGACTGGATGATACGCCAATGAGTATCTCCGAAGATGGAGGTACACTTAGGCTTTTTTTTCTGCAGTGAGATGACACATACTAGTCTCTTCCCTCAGCTGTGGGTACTGCAAAAGTAAATTTGATCAGGAGAGATTCCTTGAGTAGCTGAAATCAGTGTTGCTGTGAAGCTGGGATCCTTAAAGCAGAATCCTGGGTTTATGTGTAATTATTATTATTGAAAATGAAAATATGTTGTTAAAAATATAATTTGAAAAAGAAAAAGAAGAAATATCTGAGCTTGCCAGGACAGTTGTTAAGTTTTTGACTGCCTCAGTTGTCAGTAGCTTTAGGATCATGCAGGTGACGATTAGGATGTTATTGCCACACTGCCTCCTGACGCTGTTCAGGGTCTCTGTACAGAAGCCTTATTATTCCTAATGAGCATTAATGCATTTGAATGACTTTTCTCCGTTTTGGTGGGAAGGACAGTTGTGTAACACTGAGGACATGGAGCTCCCTGTGTATTGTGCCCATAAAGGTTCACAGAGCTGCACCTTCTCTTTTTAGGATCTATTTAATGGTACTTTAATAAATGTTGTGTAAAAAATGCCTACAGTTCTGTATAGCAAATGTGAATTTTTATGACAAGAATGTGTACTTAATGTAAAAAAAGAGTAATATAAAATCCAGTTTCTTTGTATCCAGTGAAACATCTAATAAAGCTCTGGTACCTGTATTCTTGGTTTATGGCTTTATTGCTGCATTCAAGTCTTTACATGTAGGAGGCTTCTTAAACACGGTTTTGCGATATGGGGTGGAGTTGGATGTTAGACCCAGGCTGTGCTATTATGTTAGGGGTGTATGTGGACTGCCCCATGAGGGCATTGCAGTGGGAGTACCGTTTCCACGTGGTTACTGTGGGACCCCTGAATACCACAGGACGCTGTGATGTGTTCATGCTGCCAGGGACACAGCAGGCTCTCAGCTACCCCTTTCCCTGGCAGGGCTTTCCAGCCCCAATTTGCCTCAAGCAGGAAAGCGTATGACCCAGCTCTGTAGCCTGGATGAGCCCGTGCTGCTACTCTTGCCACTGGTGGTACTTCGTAAGAAGGAGGGAGATGGAAAGCAGGGACTAGACCTCTGATATCTTAGTCTGTCCCATTGCTCCCCTGGGCCCTCTCAGCATTGCTGCCTGCAGCTCACGTAGGCACGGTGAGGAGTGTCCACCGTGGTTGCAATCTCAGCTTGCCTGCAGGTGCTGGTGGAGCAGACTGGCCGCTGCCTCAAGCCTGGCTCCAGCACATGCCAGCAAGCAGGTGAGTTCCCTCCATCATCTCCCTGGTGCCTCCTGTGGGGTGTGGGGACCTGTTCCTCAGAGGGGGACACAGACAAGCCCCCACGAAGAGCTCTCTGCACCCAGGAGCACAGCCAGCAAGGCTGGGCTTTACAGCGTCCTGCAAAGGTGAAGTGTGGCATGTCAGAAGCCAGTGCCTTTCTGCATGGCAACAGCTTGGAGTTTAAGGTTCGTATTACTTTTTCTTCCTAGCAAGGCCAGAAGTGTTGTTTTCTGGGACAGACCTCTTTTGCTCACCTCTCTTACCAAGTCACAGGCAAACCTAGCCCAAGTGTTCTTCTCCCGCACTATTCATGCCCTCTCACTTGGCCCAGTTTGAAGTCAGGTAGCCAGGTGCGGGCTGCCAGAGCTGCAGAAGAAGGTGCCATGAAAGATGAGCAATGCCAAAGAGGCTTCCCTGCAGAAACCCATGAATTAAATTTGCCTGCTTCTTAAATTGTCTCCCCTCCTCTTCCTATCCCACAGGTACTGTCTTACCAACAGGAGCATATAGGTTGCTCAGTACAAAGAATGAATTTTCCTCATTGCAAAAGTAGTTCTCTTCTGTCTCCTTTTTTTCCCTAAACTACTGCAATAAAAGAATCAGCAGGCCAACTTTATCCGGCTGTTGCAATAGCTACTTTATTCCAGATACAGGTTGCCTCTGTCCTAACTGTTAATATCGTGGTCTGATGACACATGAGAACGCAGCCAGCTCAGATGCTGATGCCTTTAAGAAAGCATGTGTAACACTAGGTGAGACAGGTATTTAGTAAATGGTTCTGATTCCAGGAAGTAATTGTATATTAAATCACTGGATTTGAGAGGAGGGGAAAAAGAAATGTTTTATATGTTTTTAATTTGATAAGAGAGTTCAATTAAAATGCAACTATTCTCTCAGAAGTTCAATTTTAAATAGATTTTATGGAAATAAGCAGTTTATGGGCATAGGCGCAGTGTAAGTGATAAATAGGACTTCAACATTTTTGGCCCAGTTTCTTGCTCCTTAGTGCCCTAGCTGCAGTTTCTGGCATTATTCATTTATGTTTGTTTTTTCTCCCAGCAACTGTGAAATTTCTGAGGAAAAAAATCATTTCATTGTAAATGTACTGATTGAAATCAAAGTGACATAAATAGTAACTGGTCTTGATCAGGTTTAAATCTTCAAATACAAAACAGCGATTTAGGTAATGAATTTTAGTCTTGATTTCTCTTTTTTCATTGCAGTTTTTTGTTGTCTAAAGACAGGTTAATTCTTACAGATAACTATTAAGACCTGATTTAACAACTAAGTGGAATGACACATGAGACTTGGTATGTCTTTGCTAAACCGGAGGGTAAGTTATACACATGGGTAAACAAGTATCTGTTTTAACATACATTCATGTAGATTGTTATTTCATTGTTTATTTTGTGAGGAAACAGCAAAAGGCATTTCTTATTTATGAAATTAATTTTTTTAGTTGTTTTCATGCTGTGTCCTGAAGATTATTAGAGCGAATTAACACATATAAAATCAGCACTATGGCTAATAAAAAAAGTGTTGTAAATAAAATGGAGTTAAATATGCTGGATCCCAAAGAAAATCTATATCAACACTGAAATATATGGAAAGTGATTTACTAAATGAAAATTTTGATATAGAGTTAAAGATTTGAGTAGGATTTTTTTTATATAATTATCAAATTCTCTTGTTTTTTTAGGACCAAAAGGCCCCAAAAATGTGCATATACTTTTTGTTCATAGATGAGCAGAAAAAGAAAGTCTTCCTGGCTTCTAAGTCAAATTTTTGAGCTTTGAAAAAGCAAATCATTGAATTAAACTAAGGAGAGGAAAGCTTATTGATTTTTGCTGCAGAGATCCCACATGCCAAAAAAAGTTGGTCACTTCAGGGAACTTTGTTCCTCAGTGCTTAGAGCTGGCAACCTCACCCATTTTAGCTTCTTACATTTGTCCGTGTTTCAGGGTGAACAAAGTAGAAATTATTTTACAGTACTAAATAGTAAATGTAAGCTTTAATTTGGATCAGTATCGATCAAAAAAGCTTCCATCTGCCCTTTAAAATGGTGGAAGTGATACCCAATTTTCAAATAGTCATGAATAACTAGCAAACCTGCCCAGAAATGAGGGCAGCTGGCATACAATCTGCAGCTCTTGGGAGAGAGGGAGAATTTGACTCTTTTGCTGGTGGAGAGGAGCACGATGGGGGTGGCACAAACTGCAGAAGGAGCTGATCAGCTGGAAGGGACCGAAGAGCGGGGTTGAATTTCACTGGATGGCTCTGAACAGGATGTCCTGGGGGCTGTGGTGTGGACAAAGAAATGTATTTTCAGGAGGGTCAGTGAGAAAGTGGGAAAATCTTAAGAACAGGGGGCTTTGTTCACCTGAGAGGGGAATTATTGCCTCAGGAGGCATCAGATGGGAAGGGACTGGGTTTGCTGCTTCGTAAAATGGAACAGTAAATGCTCCAGGTGGTTTTTTTTGCTGGGAGATGCAGATTTAAATACCCTGCCTGTGTTGATCACACAGATTCAGCCCAGCCAGTATGGCCTGAAAGGCATACCTGAGCACCTTCACCTTCAAATAAGCATATTTGAGCCAGACCAAACCATGGAAATGGAAAAACATTAAGACTGAACAATAAGCTGCAGGCTGATAGGAGCTTGCAGGGCTTAGGGAGAGCCGTTGCTCCCTCACGGCATTCAGATTAAAAGGAAGAAAGCTTTAAAAAACTCCATGATGCATGCAGTCCGTGTTCATTAATGCCATGCGATCTATGCAGGTATATTGGCTTCTTGTTCCTGTGCAGTTTGCACAGGTGAGGAAGCGTCCTCATTAGCAAAACTATTGTCTGACCAAACCAATTCCATTCCCCGAGTAGCCGTGACATTTCGGAAACTCATAAACATCTTAAAATAAAGCTTGTACAATTTGCAAGGAAGAATTGGAGGGCATGAGCTGGGGTGTGTTTTAGGTATGTTGGGTACCACGTGGATGGAACAGCCAGAATAGATCTTACCTTGGAATACAAAAGCCTGTTATTAGCCAATTGTCTAAGTCCTCTGACTTTGCTTTTCTAGTTACTCTGAAAAAACATGAAACCCATCTCTCAGCTTGCGTTCAAATCCAGGAGGACGGTGCATTATGTTACTGGGTGATACCTGAACGAATTGCTTATTCCAGAGCTTCCAAGGCCTGCCTGCCCCGGTCTAGATCTATCCTGTGGACAAGGCAGTGCAGGTGAGAGCACTGACACCAGCCAGGGCTTAGCGCTTTCATCTTTCTCTAATGGTGCACTCATCAACCTGGCAGTCGTCTGACCAGAGTCATCAAAGACCTTGCAAAAGGTTTTTAAGGGTTGGTTTCTTGATAGCAAATCACCATTTATTTCCCTGCAGTAATGGGAAGATTTGCCGAAATCAAAATCTGAGCTAACTCCTTTTCCACTGTGTCATGTATCTGCTACCCCATAAAATTCACCTCTGCTCTTCCTCTAATTACAGCATTAAAAAATAGAAAGTATGAGAAGTTGTCAGAAATAAAGCATACCGGATATAGTTTTACGTGTTCAAGCCTTGTAGCTCATATAGAGTCACTGCAAGCTCCCAAAGTGGCCAATACATTTTAATAATCCCATTGGCATTGGATTGTTTCAAGAATAAGTGTCTGGTTTTATATTTTAACTGAAATTAAATATGCCATTAGCAGTGAATACAGACAGTGAATGGCTGTACCCTACTCTCTGGGCTATTGAGAAACATGTATTTGTCAACTCTCTACCTCTCGATCCTCTAATGACTGTTAGCATCAGCACTGAAAAAAACTGTAAATAATGGAGCAATAAAATTCATTTACTTTGATGGTCAAAAAAAGCAAATCACAGTAGGGATCATGAGGAAAGAAATAGGAACAAACCAGAGCACATCATTATGTGTTCATCTAAGCCACATCTGCATCTGGAGTACTGAGTGCAGTTCGGTTAGCCAGTCTTAAGGAGCATGTGACAGATCTGAAAAAGACTCAGAGAAGGGCAACAAGGATGAGCAAAGTTGTGGCTAACTTCCACGTCAGGAATGACTAGGTCAGGATTTTTCAGACTGGAGGAGAGACTGGTAGGAGGAGGTATGATAGATGGCTATGAAACCATGAGTGGCATGGAAGGGGTGGACTGCAGCTGGTGGCCCACAAGCGTGAGGAGGCATCAGCTGAATCTTGCTGGACATATGTTCAGAGCAAACAAAAGGAGGGGGTTTCACCTGCTCTGATGCTGGGGTGGGTGTTGAATGTTTTCATCAGCCAAAAGGGAGACTAGGCAAGTTCGTGAAAAATTTATTTAGTGAAGGTTACTAAATACACAGACAGTGAATTCATCTCAGGGAGTTCTAAGCTGCAAATAGTTGGGGGCTGGGAGGGTGCTTAGGGGCTGTTGTTTCATAACAGAAAGAAAAATTTTTACTTTTCATGGTGAATAAAGTGTAATCTTTCACACAAATCAAAATCTGATAGCACTTGTCTAGTGATGAATAGGAAAAAAGTTAATTCATGTTATAGGCATGTGAAGGTAAACTCTGCTTTGATAGCTCACCCTTGAGCACCCCACTGATTTGTTATCATAGAGTCACAGAATAATTCAGGTTCATCTATTTCCATATTTAATCCTTCCTAATACCCTTGGCTAGACAGGATTATCAGATGCTGAAAACATTATCTTGGAGGAAAAGATCCTGCTATGCTTTCATTCATCTGTTTGATAAGACTTTCATAAGACTGCCTGGTTATTCACGAAACCCACATTTGGGTAACAGTATTTTTGTGGGCTAAAGATTTGCGCATGTATTTTACATGGGACTGGAGAGCCAGAAGTACTTTATTAGCTGTAGTCACAGGTTGTCACAGGGCCTAGTATCAAACTGACCTGCATGCTTTGTCTCCATAGTCCAATCCAACAAGCTGTTGTGTCTTCATGCTCCATGTTCAATGAAATAAAGACCACAATAGCCCTTTCCAGATGAAAAGCAAGCTTCTACATTGAATGCTTTGGGGTGATTAACTACCTAGTTATAGAAATAGGTAATCATACCCGTGATTCACAGACTTGCACAAAATAGCAGTGCTCCAATTCATCAAACCTTTTAGAGATGAGTTTGTCATCTGCTTGAATTACTGCATTACTAAAGCTCTAATATGGTCAGATCAGGTGCTTTTCTGTAATATGAGGATTATTACTCTGTACATCTGTTTGTGCAGACAATGTACTCTGCAAGAAAATCAGGTAATCTGTATTCTCCTTACTAGAACAGTTAAATGTGCAAGCTAAACTTGGCTGAACCTTTTTGTATGTGTGCATAATCGGTCTGCATGTAATGGGGAAGGGAGGGGGAACTTCTTTCAAAAAGCTGCTTGCAAAATCCGACAGCACCACCGTAAGCACGAACTACACAGTCTGAACACTGGGATTTTAGCCTGAGTATAGCAAAATCGAAGTTGAAAGCGAGGGAATGGTTGTGGCAATTAGCTGCCTCTTCTTTGAAGCAAGGCAAAGCTGGTGTATCTCAAGGCTAGTGAAAATGAATGGGGGCTGTTATATCACACATCGCCAACTACCTCTGGAAGTACACTTGCTTTTTTAGTGAGGGCTAAGGCTCCTTGCATTTACTGCAGAAGAGGAGCATGGACCACCCAGCCAGCCACTCCAGAGTACTTAAAAGAAAAAAAATTGGGGCTTTGGATTTTATTGGCAATAATTTATTAAGAGCTGGTGCCCTGGGCTGCCCCACCACTCTGTCCAGAGGAAATTACATCAGGTAGTATCTCAACTTTCTAAAGGTTCAACTAAATGGATCTGGTTTTATAAAATTTGGCTAAAATTTAGCCTGATGATGACAAATTGGCCATTTAAAACCAGAAATAGGGGCAGATGAAAACAAACACAACCCCACCCTTCCTGGAGCCACGTAAGAGAAGTCTGTTTGCTGGTGAAGGGAGTAAACACGGCTGCTGCTTCTGCTATCAAATGTTTGTCATCTTCCCTCTGCTTTCCTTTTAATAAAGCCTGAGTCCTAAATCAGAGCTTGCTAAAAGGACTTGACAAAGAGAAATGTAAATCAAAAATTTATGAGAAAGCTGCTTTTCAACTTTCAGGGCTGCTCGTCCTGTACATGGAGAGTGTCAGTTGTGCAAAGGCCGCAGTTAACAAATAAGTGTCAAGTGTGTTAATTTGCCTGTAATCATAATGTTTAACACAGTAGAGCTCTGAGGAACTTTTCCCCTGATGTTCTCTTTGTGCAACTAAGATTAGATTGTGGATTAAATAAATACAACTTTTAGAGTAAAAAAGGAGCTTAATGTAAAAGACCAAGTTACTGATGTGAGAACTTGTATGTATGTTACTAAATTAATTATTCAGTGAACCTCCTGCTACTTTTTTTTTTTTTTTAATTTGCCCTGTTTCCAGACATTCAGAAAAAGCTCTTGACCCTCTATAAGAATTAAATAGCTTGGAGAATTATGCTGACAGTTTTGTAGTAACTTGTAGTCCCATAGCATTGTGCAGAAGAATAGAGAATTGGACCGGCATGTCTCAGTTTTCATATCAAACCAAATGCTTGACCTGCTACCGCTGCAAGGAGCTCTTTTTTTTCTCTTTCTTGGGCATCGTGGACAAAAACAGAACAAAAATGTGATACCATTAAGTGGTGTTTAATGCCAATGTGCTGCAGTTCCTATTACAGCCTTTGCTGCATCGATTCCATCAGGTGAGTGAAAGGAAGTGGTTTAGTGGAACCTTTGTGGGAGCAAAATATCAGTGGTAACTTTTGGTCCTGTGTGTCTTGTGGGACCCAGTGCATGCTCAGAAATAGTTTGTTAATAAATATAAATGGGATTTATTTACAGGTCTGCACGAGTTCTCTCTTACTTCAAAGCAAGGGATAAATATTGTGGCATTAATGATCTGAGTGCTATTTTGATGCGCTAAGAATTTATGATACTGAGTTACAAGAACTTTGTCAATTTTTTTGAGAGGCCATGTAAAGGAGCTGAGCCAAACTATGTTTAGAAAGATTTATCAGTAAATCTATATATTTTTATCCTCTAAGAAAAAAGAAACAGTGATTCTGCCCTGTAAACATCATATGTGTATATGTGCAAGCCCTTGCCTATGAGTGAGCACATAAAGGGGAGATGACGTCCTCCAAAGAGGAATTGTCCTGTGATTTTGTGTTTTACAAATTTGCGTAAGGTTTTGTTGTTGTTTGGTTTTTTTTTCTTTTTTAAGTAAGTTTGTTTCCTGAAACATACAGTTTTTCAACACAAAATTGCTAATCTCTATCATGTTAGCCAAATATTTTGGCTGTGCGGGAGCCCTGGGCTCCAGCCCCAGGCAGCTCACCAGGAACAGGTCCATGTGCAGGCTGGTCTGCAGCTCTTCCATTCCCTTCTCCTGGGGCTCTTTTATGTTGCATAGAGCACTTAAGTACCAACAGACATGTGGAAAACAGAACATTTTGATTCAAGTCCATACTCCCCTAATAATTGGACAAGATGGAAGGGAACAAAATGGTTTGGGGACGTTTCTGTAGCTATTTTTGTGATTGTAAAGTGGATGGGAAGCTTCAGAAGAGTAAAGAAGAGAAGACAAAACATGTTTGTCTCCTGTTGTTTCTCATGCATCTCTTCTCGAATTGCTATACGAAACCTGTGTGGCAGATGGTTCAGAGAACATTGACCTTCCAAACAGAAACCCCTTTTCCTTTCTGACTAAAAAGAGACATTGATTCCCCCTGTCTGTGTTATATGTATTTGTATATGTGCAGCTGTTTGGCGGTCAGGTGCCATCTTTTAACATGGGATTGCCTTGTGCTTGCCTCTTAGAGCATTTCTGGTGTAAGGATGTGCCCAGGTTTTGCTCCGTTTTGCCTGCTTTTAGTTTATTTGCTGCACTGCCTCGGAGCTTGCCTGACATTTACACCTCTACAAAGTGAGGGTAAGATATTGGTGCTCTAATTTGTTAGCACTTCATATTCACTTGGCAAAAGCATAAAGCCTTTGGAATGGGAGCTTCTCTGTGGATTCTGCAGGCAGCTGGGGACGGCCGGTGGTGGGAGGCTTGGGGTCCAGCACGTGCCCAGCTGCCCATGGGTGAGCGAAAACAGCCTTCCCATCCACTGGGGAAGGCAACCTTCACCACGTCGTGTTGCAAAAGATTCCCTTTTAAACTACAATGTGACTGCCAGTTTCTATACCTTCAAGCTGCATTTTCTTTGTCTGTCTGACTGTTGTATCTAAGCTGTGTTATTTGAGATCCCACTAATTGCATTTTTATGATAGATGAAGATGGCTCTTCCATTTCTTTGCTGTATCTCAAAGTTTGCCTTCAAAGGTGCAGCTGGCTCTCCTGTATGGGTGACACCTCCCTGATAGTTCCTGGGCATGTCAAGATATAAGCATGGCTCCGTAACACGTCCAAGTGCCTCTGTGTTGCAGCTTTGTGTCCAGATGGCAGATAGAATACTTTCTTTAAGACACTGTCTGCAAGCTACACTAACTGTGTTGCTTTGAAGGTGATGAACTGTGCAATTCTGAGTGTATCTGCGTATTGATGAAAGAAAGAAGAATTTTCAGGACATTCAGGAGAGATATCTGACTCTGAAGTGAGCTCCTTCTTCAGACCAGACCTGGGGCTTGGATAAATCTTAGCCTTTAAGGACCCAGTTCTTGGTTACTATAAATCTGTGTGGTCCTGTTGCAGTTACTAAAGCAGCATATGTACCAGCTTATTGCCTGGCTCTCATCTATGTTTATGTACCATTTACAGTTAATCACACTGAATCAAGTCCCCTGGGAACCATTAAGGGTTCAAAATACTGCCACTCAGGCTGACCTGCAAGTCCCATGCATAGAACGTTGCACTAGCATTGGGGGTTTTACAGGGATTTTGCAGTGGCTAAGTGTGAACTAAGCTATCCCCAGGCACCTCTACTGGTCCTTCTGTTTTCAAACCCAAAAGTCTAGCATGGGCTTTTGTTGGCAGGGAGGGGGACAAGAAAACATCCACTTTCAGGACAGTGTCCCCCCCTTCCCCATCCCCTCCCTGCCTGAAAATGTGCTTGTTAAACCTAAATACACTGAAGTTTGATAGGATTTAGAGGATCTGGCTTGCATCAGTCTGTTATAATGCCTTTCACGGTGTTGCTCAAGGACCAGATCAGGAGAAAATGGGCTATTGGAAAAAAAAACAATGAATGTGCAATGTGGACAGCTGTGAGGCTGCAGGGACAATTTACCTTAGTGCCACCAGCCAAACATTCAAATGTGTTTGCATGGTACTTTGAACAATTCAAGACTTAAATCAAGATGAGTGCTTTACAGTGGCTTAGCAACCTATAAAATCCTACATTAAGGAGGCAAACACATGTAATGCAAGATGTGCTTGTTCTGTCCTGCAGTGCATAACTGTTGCTCTGTGAGTGCGCAGTGTATTATATCCAGTCCAGCCACTGTTAAGGGTGGCATGACTTGCTTTGTAAGTCTCTGCTGCTGGATTCAGTGTTGTGATCTACAAGCTATATTGTCATGAATTATAAAACACAGTAATTCTTACTGCAACACTGATCATACAGTCTCAGCATATGTTAGATCTGGGCTTAGCGCTGAATACTAAGGCATTAACTGGCAGGGTTTGCTTCCTCTTACAAGGGGTGATGGTGCAGCTGCAAATCACTCACCTTAATGCTCATAACAAGGTTCTGCTGTGTCTTAATTAATACAGATCTAGTTTTCATGGTTATCTATGAGGACTTAGAAAAGATCAGTTATTGTGCATGTTTGAAAATTCTCAAGTGAATAGTGCAATTAGTCTTCAAGTGATATTTAAAAAATTAAATCAATATTTTAGTAGCACCTCCTCATCATGCTTGCCTTGTGTTAAGCAGAAAACAGTAAGCCTGGTTATAATGAACACGCATGCATATATACATGAAGCAATATTTGTATTAAATAAGCCATGATTTCTCTTGGGAGAGCATTCAGCACAAGCTCCCTGTTGTACAGCACTGTTCTCTCCCTTCACCTGTAGCTGAATATGTCCTACAAATCCACTGTGTATAGTTTCAGTAGTATTTTCCTTTATTTAATTTAGTAATCCTAAAAACTGCTTCTGGATCATATAATTTTTCATTTTATTCAGATTGTGAGGATTCTAGAAATGGGAAGTCTTTATGCACAGCTGCTATATCAGCTGGATCGTGTCTAATTAGATAGTGCACACTCTGGGTAATTACTTTTTTTTTTTAGGCAATGGATCCTTCTTTTACTCAACTGTTCTAATTCTTCCACAAGACCTTTACAATCATCAAAACAATAAATCCAAATTCCTGTCAGTGAAGCTGAATCTCACCTCACTCATTGATAAGAAAAATGAAGCTGAGTTAATGTGGTGATACCAAAATGTCCTGATTTCAGCTGGGATGGAGTTAATTTTCTTCCTAGTAGCTGGTATAGTGCTGTGTTTTGGATTTAGGATGAGAATAATGTTGGTAACACACTGATGTTTTAGTTGTCGCTAAGTAGTGCTTACACTAAGTCAAGGACTTTTCAGCTTCCCATGCCCTGCCAGGTGCACAAGAAGCTGGGAGGGGGCGCAGCCAGGACAGCTGACCCAGACTGGCCAAAGGGCTGTTCCATACCGTATGGCGTCATGCTCAGTATATAACGTTGGGGGAAGAAGAAGGAAGGAGAGGGACGTTCAGAGTGATGGCGTTTGTCTTCCCAAGTAACCGTTACGAGTGATGGAGCCCTGCTTTCCTGAGGATGGCTGAACACCTGCCTGGCCATGGGAAGGAGTGAATGAATTCCCTGTTTTGCTTTGCTTGCGTGCATGGCTTTTGCTTTACCTATTAAACTGTCTTTATCTCAACCCACAAGTTTTCTCATTTTTACTCTTCCGATCCTCTCCCCCATCCACTGCGGGGGAGTGAGCGAGCAGCTGTGTGGTGCTTAGTTGCTGGCTGGGGTTAAACCACAACACGAAAATGCTAATTTTTTTATTTAGGTATCTTGTTCAAAAACAATTAAAATTCCTTCATGGGCTTGGTCATACAGAACATGGTCCTCTTTGCTATCATTTTCTTCTCCAAACTTCCAGCTCTAGTCACTGTACTAATCCTTCCTCTGCATAGTCACCTTCTGTTACACTCACTGAGTCTCTCTGGCATTTCATCTAAGAGAAGCTTCTCACCTGACTTGCTCTAAATTTTTTTTAAATTAAAAAAAGCTCCAGCCACTATGATCACAAAATATCAAAAGAATTTCAGAATGAAGAGTCCTTTACTGTTCTTCCCAACGTTCTGCTTATGACCTTGCTTTTAAGTTTGACCTTTTCTGATTTTTGTCTGAAGGAATAGCCTCTTCATACCTAGAGATGGAGCTAACCATCGCTGTAGCATTGTAATTGCACCATGCTGTTTCTATGCAGCTTAAAAAATTCAGGTCACTAGCCTTTTTCTCACTTCTGCAGAGCAGAACTAACACTACAGTGTCAGCTGGACATTAATGACTTAAATTTCCTTTAATGAAATGAAAGAAATTTTGCATTACCTTCTTGGCTGGGGTGAAAAACAGAAAAAAGAAGGCAAATTTCTGATATATGTTGCTTAATCTGTTTCTACAGGTTCCCTTGGGCTAAATTACTGCAGTGGTGCAGTCTGCTTTCTTCACAAGGCACACCGTCATTAGCAGTGCTGAAAACCCTCAAATTACGAGTATCTTTACAGGGCAAAGGTGGTGTTAAGCAAGTATTCATGTAATGTACCATGGATCTGGCGACTGCAATATGCTGATGCTGCACTAAGTGTTCAGCTCGTTCCAGGTTCTTTCACCAAGACTGACTTCAAATGCCAAAATGGGAAATTGTATAGCCAAAACCGCAATCTTGGAATATCCCTTTCATAGTCACCAGAAGGCCTACGTGCCCCTCTGGCTCGCTGTGGAGCAGCTCGTGGTACCTTAGCAGAAAAGGATATGATGGCAGTCTGGAGCGGCCTGTGGAGGAGGAACAAGGGCAGCCTAGAGTGCTGCCAAGCCTCTGTGCAAACAGCGGGGGTGAGTGGATGTAGGGAGGGAGGGAGGGAGGGATGGATGGAGAGAACAGGACCAGTGGAGGACAGTGGCATCAGGTCATTGCTGCACTGTAAACAGGACAAGCAAAGATGAATGTCACAGCTGGGGTGGTTATGTACCAGGAATGTATACAGAAGCTGGGAGCCACAGCTGTCCGTGCCCAAGCACTAGGAATAGGAAGATTTAGTGGAAAAAGTGTGGGTGGGAAAGCAAGTCTCAAAATGCCAGCAGTTAGCAATGTTGACGCACCAGGGGCCCAAGTGTGGTGCATTAGTCATGAGACCTCCTTCCTGTGCAGTTAAATCCCGGAGGGCAGTGTGAGCTTGCATCTTCACCAGCTTCATCAACAGCCTCCTTGCATCCTGCATCCTCATGGCTCACAAGCGCAGAACAAAAACCCTTCTGGTGCATTCCCCCCTTCTGCACAGCACTGTCTTCTCTCCCCACTGTGAGTCCATGCAGATGGCAGGGAGCAGAGAGGGGAGTTCAGGCTGAGCTTGGCTATGCTGCAATGTGTGATGAGAATCAGAGCTGGTTGTCAGTGATGTCTTTATCCAAGAAAATTAATAACTTGAAGATCATTAGTGGATTTAGAGGTGAACAAATCTTTTTTTAGATAGGTGAATAAACCCCTGAGTCTAAAAATAGATGAGGAAAAGGGCAAGAAAACTAAGTGACTTGGCATAACCCATAGAAAAGAAGGGATGAGGCTGGGTATTGTAATTTCTAGTTCATAACCTTGTGTTCAGTTGTCTGGACTACGCTTTCCTCTGCTGCCCTATCTTGAATTTCATTAATTTAATTACTTCAGTGGGAACAGGAACAAGACCTTAGGCTGGGATTTTCAAAGACAGTTGAGGGAGTCAGAGACTCACTGCTGGTTTCCAGAGCGATTTTGTTGTTTATAAAACTTACTTGAAAGCCAAGATCTCAGTTACTTGCAAGTGGTGGCTTAGGGAATTTGAGGTTCTTTTATTCGCCTCCTGCTTGCAAAGCAGGAGGTCACAAGAATTATGTGGACCCTGGTAGATCTGTCAATTGATTGTTCTATTTGTTGGCCATTGGACATAGCCATCAGGTTGCTTGACAGGTAAGTACGTACGTATGCTTTCTACAGTACATTTTTAAGACAATTAAAAAAAATGTAAAACTGAGTTGTGTGACCGGTAGACTTACAGCAACAAAATCACAGTATGACCTACTGGACCCAGCTCTTGAATGCCTCAAAATGTGTTAATACAGGTAAGGCTGAAGATCATAAGCTCAAAAATGACTGAGGACCTACTGACACCTTGGGCAGGGGAAGGGACATCCTGTGACTCCATGGACATCCACAACAGGGAGCAAGGAAGGAGTCGGTTTTGCTTCTTCATCGGTCTATGTGAGTTTCCACCCATGTCTGCTACAGAGGACTTAGCAGCATGAGTACATCATACAGGCATAATGGAGATCCCCCTTTACCTTCCCGGATATGCAAGGATTTATAGTGCAGCTCAGGAGATTAAGGCTGTGAGATGCAGCCGAGCTGGGAGTTGGGTCAGCCTGAGGGTCTCACCATGCACTCTGAAGGAGCTCAGTGAAAAGGGTGAGACGGAAGGTGTTTGGCAGAATGACTGCCTAAGCCATATGACATGGCATATCAGATTTTTCTCCCATCTTCATACAGGTGTTCAAGGAGTCATGCACGCAGTTATCCTTGGATACAGAGGCATGCACATTAAATTTGCACAGCCAGCTGTGCCCTGTATGCAAGTGTTGTGGTTTAACCCCAGCTGGCAACTAAGCACCACACAGCTGCTTGCTCACCCTCCCCCATCCCCTCCGTGGGGGCAGACAATCAGGGAAAAAAAAAGTAAAACCCATGGGTTGAGATAAAGACAGTTTAATAGCACGGCAGAGAGAGAAAAAAAAAAATAATAACAATAATAATACAAGAATATACAAAACAAATGATGCACAATGCAATTGCTCACCACCCCCTGACCGATGCCCAGCCTGTCCCCGAGCAGTGATCGCTGGCCCCAGCCAAGTCCCCCTCGTTTATATACTGGGCATGATGCCATACGGTATGGAACAGCCCTTTGGCCAGTCTGGGTCAGCTGTCCTGGCTGTGCCCCCTCCCAGCTTCTTGTGCACCTGGCAGGGCATGGGAAGCTGAAAAGTCCTTGACTGGTGTAAGCACTACTTAGCGACAACTAAAACATCAGTGTGTTATCAACATTATTCTCATCCTAAATCCAAAACACAGCACTATACCAGCTACTAGGAAGAAAATTAACTCCATCCCAGCCAAAATCAGGACAGCAGGTGACATTCAGGTAAATGCACATGCAGCAAGTTCGGCATGCAACTCTCCTTCAGACACACAAATGTCAGCATAAGGCATGAGAATTAGAGACCCACAGCTGAAAACCTAGCTATTAGCATGCAAAGGGATTTCAGTATCATCAGAGTCCTCTGTGCCTTGTCTTACCATAAATGGATCATGAATAAAACATTCTGAGTCATGGAGAAGAGCACAGTTCCTATAATTGCAGGTGTGCGATGTAAACGTGGCATGGCAATGTCAGCTCCATCACACTGTAGGACACGGGGAGCGACAGAGAAATAGTCATCTTGGCTCCATCAGCAGAGCCATCTCAGGAGCCTGTCTGCCTGCCAGAGAGGCATGTGTGCACATCATTAGATAAATCTACAACCACAGCTCCTGGCTCTGCTGCTGGGATGCTGGACCAGGAGTTTAGGTCCATCCCAAGGCTTGGGTGGAGAGCTGAGACCATGCCTTTCTAATGCAACTCCTCCATTGACTTTTGGATTTCATCAGTAAATTCTGTCCAGCGTTGGACAGAACTGCCTCACAACAAAAATGCATACATGTAAATGTTTATTCATGTTTGCAGAACTGTAACTAAAAAGGGGACAGAGATTACTTTGGGACAAAATTCCTTTCAGGATTTGTGGAAAGCTGTGGTAACTTACAACTCTCATTGTGCCCGTGGCAAAGATGTTACCATCCAGCAGGAACTGTAGTGTAACTTGCTGTCTCTAAAGCCTTTCTACAGGGGCAGGGACACTAATGGCAGAAGACAGAGGTGATGTTTAGTCCCAGGGAAAGGAAAGCAAAGCAGCATTTCCAGATTTGCCATTTTTCTGGGAATGTTTTGTATAGGGTTTCCTATGTGAAGAAGGACCTGCTGCTTGCTCCTCTACTTCTGTTGTGGGTGACCTGCAAAACAAGCACAGAAATACGCAGGCTCACATCTGTCATTCCAGTTGCAGCTCCAATTAGAAAGATGTAATCATATACTTTTTCAAGTTACTTTCTAAATCCGTCATGATTGGTAGTGTGTCATGTTTCTTGGAAGCAGTCTGTTTCAGGTCACAGAGTGTAATTAAAGGCAATTAATGCAATTACTTGCAACTGTGCTACTGCTAATGCTCTAGATGCCGTTATGGCACTGTGCTTCCTGCTGCTGGCCCTCACAGGCTGTGCCTTTACATTCTCCTAGTGTCATCATTGTGGTTACCCCAGGGGGCTGGAAATGGGAGAAAAGTACAATTTATTGTTCCTAACTCCCCTCACTCTGAAAATTTCAAGTGTGCTAGGCAGACCTCAAACCCATTTGTCTATTCTCTTTTCTGTTCACTGACTGATGAAAAGTAAGAAGGAGACAAGGGTGAAGACTGCCATGGAAAACGGTCATAGTTGAAATATTATAAAGAACTTCTATAGAAAAAATATACTTTACAATAGTCTGTTCTACAATTAAACATGTACTAAATGTGTCAATTTCCACTAATGAGTTTTTTAATTATGGAGTAACTATTCAAAGGAACTATAACTTTAGGCAGTAGAATCTGAAAGACTTGAATTATCTGTGAACTTCAAACCTTTTGTTTGGAATCCAGCCCTGTCTTTCCCTTTTGTCTCTGCTGCTGCCAACTAATTTGCAGTTCAAGAAAGGCTAATGGAGCTATAAACAAAGCACAGATGCATCTCACATTTCCTTTATTGGGCTGTGGTATGAAAATAGCCACTGCTTCCAGAGGAGAGCACATGCGTAATTACGGAAGTGCCTCAAGTCTCCTGCTTATCTGCAGAACAGGTACACCATAAATCATCTTTCGTCTTCAGTGGGGCTGGCTTAAGGGGCTGAAACTTACCTCAATTCACTCTCTGTCCTCTGGGTTTATTATTGTAAAGTGAGCATTGGCCTACTGGGATGATCGTTAAACTCATTAAGTCTCTAAAGAAGGATTGACTACTGTAAGCTCGGTTTTAAAAGCTGTCTCAAATAGATAGTGGGATATCTTTGGATCATCTCGTGAGCCTGTCAATCACTGCATGCACATTGAAGTTCAACATTTCCCACTCTCACCAGCATGAAACAAAAATATCTCATATGAGCTGAATGGTGTTGAAACTGTTTTATAGCGATGCAGTTGTGACTGAGTTCATTAGCACGAGGTCAGGGCTGCCTCGTGTTCTCCTATGCCTTTCCTAAAATGCAGGTTCAGCAGTGCTGGAGCCTGGGCAAACAGCACTGTTCTGCTGCAGCTGATGTCTCCGAGCACTGCTTGCCTCCAGGGCCAGCTCCTGCTGTGGCTGCTGCTGCTGTTGGGATGGGGGCACAAGATGGCCTAGGCAAGCCAAAAGCTTCTGCAGGGAGGGCTGAGCCCATCTCCCTGCTTCCCATGGAGATGGCTGCAGGAAAGGCGAGTCTGTGTCCTTGGAAAGATGTAATAGGATTCATCCAACACTTCCTTTGGAGAAGGCTGACTGTTAGCAGATGCTGGTAGCTGACGGTCAGCTTCATTGCAAGCAAGTGTGTTAGTGCATACATGGATATTTCAGGACATGAGTCCAAATGAACAGAGGTAAGCTAGCTTGCACGTGCACCTTGGAGTTCACTCCCTGGTTTGCTGAAGCTGCGTTTGCTGGCTCCGGGACCTTGCAGGGCAAGCAGGCCTGTCAGGTACAGACGGGCTCTGTGCAAAGCTGAGGCTGATCTGCAGCTCTTTAGCAGTCAGCATTGCCCTGCAATGAAGAGACAAAGAGGCTAGGTCATGTATGTACCACTCAGCCAGAGGAAAAGGTTTCCAGACTGACAGTTTTCATGAGCCCTGATGTTAAGCATTTGCATTTCAGCTGACAAGACCCATGGTTTGACTTTTAGGTCTGCTCAGAAATATCACTGGTCAAAGCATGGCAAAGTTGCAGTGGAGACCTTGGGACCCCTCACAGCTTGTGGACCTTTTCACGCACCTCTGCCCCCGCCCAAACTTTGGCTGTTCCCCTGAGTGTGTGGCTTCCAAGGCATTTTGGAGAGCCAGCCTTTAGATGGGTGACATGACTATAAAGGGAGGTCAGAAACCGGGTCTCTAAGATATGGTATTTAGGATAGTTCTGATACTAAAGAGGAAGGAGCTTCTACCTACCTGCACAGGGCATTTTTTCTGTACTGCATTGTACAGCCCATACAATGCCCAGCAACACTCAAGACTTTCACCCTCTGTCTGGTTTCTCGTATCCAGCTTTGCAGAGCGTATCAGGCATAACTCAGGTATGTACCTACTGTTCTCGGTTCAATTTCATCTCAGCTACCCCACTTCTGCTCCCATCCCCATTGCCCTCAAACACACAGTGCCCTGATGGACTAAGGAGTCCCCAGCAGGAGACTGGCATCCCTGGCCAGCCCAGCAGCACCACGGTGTAGAAGCCATCCCTCTGCATGTGGTGAGGAACGTCACCTTAAATGTCATTGCAATGTACAAGTGAACAGGAGCTTTCCTACTGAATCCAATTACATCTTCTCGGGATATTTAGAGCACATTCACTACAGTGACATGACTATTGGGAAGAACAAGACAGGAAATAACATGCCATTGGGGAAGGGGAGAGCCTTAATCCAACTGGAAATGGGCTACCATGGCAGGCTAGATGAATGCAGTTTAGTGTCCATACAATAATCGAAAGTGTTTTCCTAAGAGTGAGTGCTCAGTGTGCCATCATCCACTGCATCAGGTTTGTAGAGCTTTGCATCTTGCATCTTTTGACAGCTACGGCCCGTGCATGTTTGCTTGGAGAATTTCCTTGACTCCAGCCACAGAGGACAGCCCTATGAGCAGTGGCTATAGACTAGTCTCTAGTCAAACCTCCTCTGTTTTGTGGGAATCAGTGTGAGGTATGCCAGGGCTGCTTTCCAAATGGATGGCACTGTCATGGGTGCACATCCTTGCTATTGGGGAAACTAAAGACTAGGAAGAGCTGCAACTTGGGTGGCTCCTGAGTCACTGAATAATCAAGGCTAATCCCATCTTCTAGTGTTAGAAGCAGTAGATAAGATATGAAATTTTACATTAGTGATCAGTTTATTATACACGTTAGTCTGTATCCGCAAAGCCATTTAGAAGTCGAGGTTGTGTTGACTGGAGCTTTGCCTTCATTTCAATGTCCAGAGGCTCTCGAATGTCCACGTGGAACTTGGACGATGGGGTGTATAGCTAAAACCAGAATGGCCAGAGAGTTTCACAGCACAGTCTGACACTGTCCTTAATGTCACCCCACTCTGTACAGACGTGACAGCAATGCTGGTGTTTTGTGTCCAACTCAGACAGAAAGGGAGGGTAAGGAGGACATATAGTTGTGCTTCTGGCAAGAGGAAGAGGAATTGAAGATGTACAGGGTGAACTATTAGCAACCATGTCTGGTCAGTCAGTTCTGCTGTGTAGACTGGGATTTGAGCTACAGCTCTGAATTTTCTCCGTCTGCCTCTGAGCCACTGCCAAACACCATCAGAAACCTCCAATCCTGATTTGCCACAGAAAAAAACAAGCTGGCTGTTCTCTTGGCTCTGTAATGTACTTCGGATTTGACCTAGAAGGTTCATATCTGGTGGAGAGACTCCTTTGGTGCCTGGTATTTGTCTTTTTTTATTGTGATAAAGTTACCAATCATATAGAAACTTGGAAAAAAATATCCACAAGTTGCAGAGATGAATCAGCACAGCTCTTGATTGGTATCAATTTACAGTCCTTGCCTAGTGATCAAATAAATTAAAATCTCTTGTCCCATTACGCCTGATTCATCTAGGTTCTCAGTGGGCAGTTTTAAAAAATCGCAATTTAAAATACTTATCGTGTCAGTGTTAAATGCATTCTGTATTTTATAGTTGTAGTTTGATTTCAATACAGAAAAGCTCTAAAAAACTTTGTCTGTTGGTGCTCCCTAGTGGTGAAGTCTGCCTGCAGTAAAGCTGCAGGAATTTTGCTAATGATTGTGCAATTCCGTATCTTAATTGCTTTAAATTTAAGTCCCTCAAAAAGACTGTTTGGGGGTATAAAGTCATTCACACATATCAGTGCTTGCAGGACTGCGCTTTCATGTAGCATAAGGCCTTTATAACGTGAAAAATGTACACAGCAGCAAAGAAAATCCTTTTTCCTTCCCAGGCTTTGTTCATTTCTGTCCTTAGCATTAATGTGCTATGTAAACTTTCCTAAGTAAGATGAGATATGCCACTCTTGTTTCTTTTCTCATTCTGTATCAGCCAGAAAGCCAGGCATGTGCGCGCGCACACACACACACACGGAGAATATTTCTGCTCTCAAACCCATCCCCAGGGTCCATTTCCAGTAGCAAGTGGTACATTTCCCAGTAGGGTGGTCATTCCCATGCTGAGCTCCATGGTTCCCTCCCTATAAATGTGCCAGGCTGGCAACAAAGCATTGGCAAAAAGGACTTTGATGAATGCCAAACTGGCATCAACCCATGCTGTACCCAGCAAGTGCCACAGGTCCCTAGTGCAGCAGGAGCCAAGCATAACCATGTTGCCTGTGAGCAACAGCAGTTAAGACAAAAAAAAGTCTCTTCTGCTCTCATCCACTGCCAGCCATGGTACAGGAATTACTCTGAGCCTGAGCTGATGGACAAAGCCTTGCAGACTAGATTTGCACTGGCAAATCCTCGTTGTGTCAATCTCCTCCAGCACGAACCCCCTAAAGCCTTTGGGTTTCCCCAGCACGTGCTGGGATTTATGTCTACACGGGAACAAAAGAGGTTGTATATATCCAGATCTGGTATCTTTTAAATACGTGCATGTAATATATATATATAAAAGTATATAAAACATATATATACAAAAGTATATAAAACATATATATACCTTTTAGATAGCACCACTCTCAAATGCTCAAGCCCAGCACAATAGTGTTGGCTCAGGTTCATTTATGGGAAAGATTGCTAAGGCTGTATTGCGGAAAAGGTAGTACCACAGCACCACATATGCAGAGGCAGTGGGATGCTTCTGCCCCAGGGAAACTGCCACTCATCACAGTCCAGTAAAGGACAAGGCTCACTGTGATGCTTTAGATTCTGCCTGGAAAGGGAAATTGTCCCAGGACTTCGAAAGGCCCTGGAGAAAACAGTGGAGTCAGAGGATCATCTCTTTTTGCACAGAGGCTGTGAGTCTAAGCATGGAATGGGGAGTGCTGGGACAGGAGTGGTGATTAGGGGTGCACCCAGTTCCCTTCACCTCTTCCCTGTGGGGTGGCTTTTGGGTGCTGGTTTAATCAAACAATCAAACATTACCAGGTGATTTGATTCATGATTATCAAACTCGTTTGATAGTAAATACAATTGTTTATCAGGGATCCTTATTGCTTCACGTTGTTCCTTTTGAAGGTTTTTCTATCCTTTTTTCTATCAGGCAGGATCTCATCTTCTTACCTTCAGCGTTTTCATCACCGTGTTATCTCTTTTAGGAAGTTGAGACCTACCAGCAAACTGGCTGGACGCAAATTGAAATCAGCCTGTGGAACCTGTAAAGGAAAACTTCAATTTCTAGCGTTCGCCTTATGCATGCATATTACTAGACCTTCCCTACCAATGCAAGAAAGCCCAGTACAGCAGACGGCTCCCACAGTTGCAAACTGTATTTCCAGTGGCTTGAAACAGAGCTTTTTCCCCATGTACTTTCCATGACTTGGGTCAGCTTTGGTTAGTTCCTTGGGAGTTTCCAAAGCCTATAGGCAGGCGATGTGCACCCCGGCTCTCTTGCTGCAGATGGGGAGCGTTTGCCCTGGTAAATATTGGTGAAATCACCTGTGGCCCAAGCTGCTGTCTCCTGAACTCTGGGTATGCTCACAGGTACTCATGGTACTGCCATCTGCGTTGAGCACTGATACAGCTGCAGAGTTATTTGTTACATGAAATGACAGATATTTTCTCCTGTCCTTTGTCTAGAATACCTGCTCAACTGTCCCTCCTGGTTGCTAACACTCCAGAATTACTATCATTTCTCATAGAAGAACTAAACACAGATGCAGCTTCCAGCATGACTTACTGGGTGAGGTTTCAGGGATCCCAAATCTCCAGCCCTATTTGCTGTCTCAGACTTCAGCATCCATCTCTCACTCCAGTGCTCCAGTGCCTATGGGTACCAAGAAAGAATTAATTTGCTTAATGACTTAAACAGTGACTGGGAGTAATTTAGGAGGTGATTGCAAATGGGGAGACTGTGGTGTCACATTGCCCTATGATAGATGAGCAGTGTAGGACAAAGTGGTGGTGCCAGCTCACATACAGCAATGCCTGTGTTCCAGCCATGAACCATGGGCCAGGCCCTCGACGCTGGGTTGATGGAGCAGAATGAGAGTGTGGGGCTGAACATCTGCCATCCCTCTCCTGCATTCACCCCTCCACAGGCTGAGGGCTCCTGTGGTATTCTGCGTGGTCCTTAGAAGCCTCGATGGAGCAAAAACCACTCCCTTCTGTGAAGGTGGAAGTCACGTATCTCCTTTGGATTGCATGGGGGAAACTTGCCCTTTACAGCTCCTCCTCAGTGAAAAAAGGCACACAGCCACATTTTGTAACTTGTATTATTTGCTGGGATATGAGCCCCTCTTTGAGTTGTGCTCCACAGAGGAATCAACCCCAGTAAATTTTGTGCTTACAGAAATCAGAAATTATATAAAATATGTATTATGAATTATACCTTTAATATAATTTAATATAATTATAAATTAAATTATAAATTATATAAATTATAGATTGGTCCAGGCAGCTCATGCAGGAGTGGTGGAAAGGGGCTCCCCCAAGATGCTGCCTGTGTCTGTGGGCCCAAGCTGTCCTGGGGTGCCTACTCTGCACATAAGATAGGGATACCATGAAAAGAAAACGCTGTTCTCCCCATGGACAGGCCTCAGGGGACGTGTATAGGTTTCTGACTGCAGGAGGGAAAAGCAGCATTGCAGACTGTCTGGCCCACGAGCAGGAAGCTCCAGAACTGGCAGCCGACTATTTACAACCAGTATGGGGAAGGGGCATATTTTTAGCATTGGAAGAGGCTAATGGGTTTCAGTTTTGGCAGTTCCAGGTGATTTCCAACTCCTTCAAGGCAAGAAGAGACCTCTCCTCGTGCATCTTTTAAAAGATAATTTTTTCTCAAGGTTCTTGCAGGTTTGTTTTAAGTCTTATTTGATTTGGATGAATGAAAAACAGAGTGATAACTGTACTGATGAAACCCTGCTCTGTGATTTGTTCTTGTCAAGCTTAATCACCTTGATTTAAATACTCATAGGGCTGTAGGAAAGGGGCTGCACACATGTGTGATTCAGGTTTTTCTGGGCACACAACAGATTAGATCTATTTAGCTGAGAGAACTGTGGGAAAAAATTGCAAGGCAATGGAAAAATACATCCATATTTTTCAAATTAATTTCAAGCATTTTTCAAGTGAAAATTTCTCCTTTTTCTTGAGCAGGAAAAAAAAAAAGGAAAAAAACCCTCCCCTTTTAAAAATGTCAGTCATCATAAAGGCAAGTTTTCACATTTAAAAAAAAAGGGGGGGAAGTAGGTATTTTCTATGGAAAATGTTAAAAAGGCAACTTCCACTAAAGTTTTGACAAACATTTAAACTGGTCTCATAAAAATAACGATCAGAGTATGTTTTACTGATCACTAATGATACCATCTCATTAGTACTTTTGAAGTGTTAACCAGGAAACAAAATAGTTACATGAATCACTTGTTTCATATAGTAGGCATGCTTTAGATGCAAATTCCTCAATATACAAGCAGCTTGAATAGTGCTACTTAATGATAGCTTTTATTTATTCTGAAAAATGTTATAGGGTAAGGTCATGTTCACCTGGGCTAATACAAGATGTGGGTCAAACAGTCCAGCTCATGCGTCTTCCTTCCAGCTGTGTACCCGAATCACTAGCTAGTGCCAGATGCTTTCTGACCGCCTTCCTTCCCCGTAAGCCTTGCAGTGGTGGCTGCTGCAGGCTCCTTGCTGTCATGCAGGAGGGATCCTGGTGCTCTGTGTCACAGCTTGTGCAATGGAGGATGCGTGACTCTCTTCTGGGATAGACCAGCTCAGACCCTCTTCATTCAGGTGCTGCTTCCTCCTTCCTTGGTGGCTGGCTTGGCAAGCAGGGTGTTGTGTGAAGGGTGGCTGACTTTCCATCCACCCTCCATGAGAAGGTGAGGTGACTGAGTGCCCAGTGAATGCCTGTATACAATGTTTCTGGTTTGTTGCCTGTCATCTCCTCTGCTGGTCAGGTGCCTTACAAGCATGGAAACTGTGACTTCGTTTCCCTGTAATTTTGTTTTCCCGCTGTGTGGTAGATAAAACCCGCTTTTAAACATTTCAGCCCCTGGCAGAAGGGGTGCTTTTGCTGCTTTGGGGGAATGCGCCTGTGCTGTAGTTGTGCTTGGGTAATCCCATGGTCATGATTCAGTCTGTCAGAGCAGTCGCTGGGTGTTAACGGGGATGAAATCCGATGTGGCTTCTAAAGGTGAAAAGTCTTAATTTAATTTCCAGGTGATCTGTGGGATGAAGAATTGACAAAACAGTAGCATGAAAGCATGGAAACAGAGGAAGGTGCTGAGCTGGGGTTCTCCTTCTTGGCTCCAGCCCACCCACTTACATGGGGTGCAAGCAAGAGGGCAAACAAGCCTCGTGCTGGGTCTTCCTGGCGATGCAAGTAGTGAATGTGCTTTTCAGAGCTAAACACCCTGAACTGTGCCTGATCTGGAGCAAAGCCACCTGAACACGTTTCCAGAAGCAGTGGCTGGTTTTGCTTGCTGCTGCCCCAGAGTCACATTGGTGCCGACCCCTGCCACAATGAAGTCCTGAGTCCTGGGCGACTGCTGATGCACCAAATACTTCCAGCTTGTTAATTAAAGTCAAGGAGCAGCAAATTCTATATAAGAGAGGAAATGCCTGAATGTTCTTTTGACAAAGCAGACGGAGAGAGTAGCTGCTACCCAACACTTTCAAATCCTGCAGCATAAAATCTGAATCTGCTAACAAAATCCTTGGACAGAAATTGTTTTCCTCCACAGGTGCTGCTGTTTCACAGCATCCTCTGTGCTGATACAACCCCTCTTCTCAAAGCCTTTGCCTCTGCTCTTCAATCCCACACCTACTTCAGATCAGCAGTGGCAGCCAAGGATGAGGCAGTGGCGTGGGTTTCCCGGTGAAGCAGAGCACAAGTGACAGGCGCCTGGCTGCAGGCAAGGCTGCCTGCCGCTGCTGTGCCATGCCAGGGGCAGTGCCACCCCTGTCATCAGATAGCCCAGTGATGGACAGAGTAAATAAGATATTTTATGGTTCACTTTTCTTATTGCCACAGGGTATGTCAAAGCAGCTCAGTACTGAAGCCATTCAGATGGCCTTTCGTGCTTAAAGGTACCTTCATTTTTTTGTTTCAAGATCCCTTCTCATGGGGGGCATATAGGGTGATAAAAATTTAAAGAGGAGGAAAAATACCTCACTGATTTATTGAATTAAGTGCAAAGTGTATTTTCCTCCCAGTCCAGCCTGATACTAAATTTTAATCTGCCATGTAGGGATGAGAGATTTCTCTTCTATTTTGTTTTCAGGAAGATTTTGAGGGGAAAAAAGTGTCTAGTGAATAGTATCAGTTTATGCTGTTAAAACTCCAGACTTTGGCAGAGAGCAGACAGCTGAAGCCATGTCTGCAAGATCTGTGTGAGGTGAGGGGTGCAGTTCAGTAAACTCTTGCTGTTTATCATCCAAAGAACTGGAGGTAGGTGGTAACAGTCCACAGTTGTGAATTTTATGGGATGGGATGAATGTTTTTTCCTGTCTCTGCACCTAGGGGGTCTGGAAAGCACCAGGGAATGACACTTAAATTGAACAGCTGTTTGACTTCTGTTTTGCTTACCTCCCAGAAAATGTTGTGGTGTTTGCCCCTTCTGCTCTTTCCCCTTTACAGTTCTAGAGTTTCTCCCTTCAGCAGAGCTTTGGGGTGCAAACATAGGCTGCTCTCAGAGGGGGGTTAGTGGTTGACTTGGGAGGATAATATGGTTTTTCTGAGTGGGAGGAAATAGATACAGGTTGAAATAGATGAGGTGTGACCTTGTGAAACCCAGCTAGAAACACTATAATCTCAGGCAGAATACTCATTGGATTTCTCCACTCCCTTTGAGACAGCATTTTCCCATTCTTTGAAAAATGATCTTTTATAAACATATTGCAGCAGAGAGGAAGGGATGTTATGTTTGTTCTGCTGGAGAAATATTTCTTGTAGAAATAATGAAATTGAGGCCATGGATATGTGCATAGGCACTCCCAAAGTCTGAGTGTTGTAAAACGGCATGCATCTATACACTGACCTCTATGGGTTGCTCCCAGTTTGATTCCAGTGATAATGCTTTGGTCTTTGGGGAATATTGTGCCAGAACTTGAGACCAGAGGCTTGGTAAGGCATGGATTCATATGGGTGTGAAAGCCTGCAGAACCGCAGTCCAGAGGAAGAGCATCTTTTGGTGTTGGTGCTTTTCCATGTGAAAATCAGTCCTAGAAGGCACCCCTGTTTGCATGAGCCATCACTTGCCAAACTGTTGACTAAATCTCTAAATGCTTTTATCTCTAAGCAGACTTATTTGATTTCTTATACTTTTAAAAGGTGACGAGGAAACCTTGTGAGTAGCTGACTGTGAGGACAGAAAGTGAACACAAAGTGAAGTGCCAGCACTAGGGTATTGCCTGCTGTTCAGGTGCCCTAACACATCCTGTGATATAAGGGAAGGATGTACAGATGCAAGTGCTAATCTCCAGCCAGGGCAGAAGAGAGTGAGATTGCTCTGAGGATATCCTATAGACAAAGCCTGCGAGGAACTGAGGTATATATATGGAGAGCAGTCCTGCAGTGTCACAAGGTGAGCTGCCACACTTGGGAAAAGCTCCTTTCTCTAGTCACTTTGGTTACATGAGTGCCAGCTTTGTTGTCCTGGTACAGACCCTTCATTCCTCTGATCAGCTCGCCTGCTTGCAGATGATCTGACAACCTCCTGGGGCACATCAGCAGTTGCATGTAGCTTTGCCAAAATGTGAGTTAGCCCAAGCAGTGCTCTTTGCTGCTGTGGCCCATCAGCTTCAGGCAACTGTGTTAAGTTCACATGAACTCCCATCTAAAGATTCAGTATGGATGTACTCATGCTGTCCTCAAGCCCTGACTTTAGTGTGAAGTCTACCAGTACCAGTCTCCACCTAACATTTCTGTTAATGCTAACTGTGGTGCTTGTCTGCTAGCTTGTTCTCTGATTATGAATGGCACAGACTGCTTGTAGACTGTGTGAAGTGCCCTATCCTTGTAATAATTTTAACATTTATAAACTTTTTTAGTAAATCCTTGTTTTCCTGTTAAGAAAAAGCGTAGAAGTAGTTTCTAAGTAGAAGCTTTTAGCCATCTGCATTATACTACTATAAACACTGACTTGCAGCTCACAGCTGTGGTTTGTTTCTACAAGCCTGGGAGAAGCCAGGCATCTCCTGTTTGGTGTCCCACTGGGGCTGGAGGGGCTGCCCTCAGTGAGCTGGCAGTGCTGAGGGTTAGGAGATGGCCTCTGAAAGTTAGAAGTCAGTATTTTTCACATAACTACAAATCCCACACAGCAGCAACCATGGAGCTGAAGTGATGACTATTTTGATTTCTTATGACAAGTTTACAGAATGTAATAAGGATCTGGTGGAACATCAGTTTGCTAATTGTGTCCTCAAGTTGTGTAACAGCACTTCCCTGGCCAAACTCAGAATTAAAAAAAGAAAAACAAAATGCAAAGGCAACTGGAAAATGAAGATATGCAGGAAGATCTGAGTTATTTTTCTTTTTCAAAGATATATATGACCTTGGGTCCCAACAAATTGGGAAATATGTTTTGAGGACTCTGACATCTTGATATGTTTCTGCCAGTCTTCTGGAGTGAAGGGGGATTCAATGCAGCATTGCCCTCTGAGTGGGGCGCACGCTGGGTATTTGGGAGGTTTTGGCTTCTGTTCCAGACTTTGATTATTTTTTTAGGGCAAACTGCTTCCTTCGTTTGTGTTTGTCATTGCTGTTTCTGTTCTGCATGGGTGCATTCTCTTGCTTTCCATTTTAGTTCCTGCCCTGGCACCTCAGTTTTGGGGTGGTGCCCATGTTGCAGGGCAGAGGCACTCAGCAGCTCTTGTCTGCTGGCTGCACTTTCCCAGGGTCACCACAGAGAGCAAAAGGCAAAGAGCTCTAAATAACCTCAAATGTATTTGGATTTTTGCTTTCTCAGGGAGCCCTGCTTTTGCAGAGAGGGTGCAGCAGCAGACAGGTATCTTGCCCTGGCCTGGACTCTGTCTCCTGTTTCCTAGTGAAAGCAATAATGAATTATGAGCATGTGCCATCTTACCAGCTTCTCACTCTCTTTCTTACCTTCAGACTGAGAGTAGAGAAGTTGTGCAGCTCTGTCGGTCAGCACAAGGAGTCCTGCAGCTCCTTGAGCCATTATGGCCTAATGCAAAGGTGTTTTTTGTGTTGGGCAGCTACATTTGTATGAAGAGCTGTTCCTCCACAATTCTCTAGAACGTGCCTCTCTGGGAGCGCTGGTGGAAAGGCCATTTTGTTCTGACCATTTCTGCCACCAGACCAGATTTGCCTTCATTAACGGATAACCAAATCAAACAAAACCTCCAACCTTTCATTTAAGAGACGACAGCAAACCATGCCAAGGTCACACCAGTCTGCAAAGTTGACTGACTTTGCATCTAACAGTCTTACAGTAAGTTAATAAGGAAGCTTTTTTGTTGGCTTCAATGCACACAGATTACAAGACATATGAGGAATTGTTTTGTGTTTTTTTTTTCCTTTAAAAAGCTGAATTAATCTGTCATGTACTTACATTTATATGGCTGTTGATATGCTTCTGATCTATTGATTGGTTGGAGTTTTGCTTGCCGACGAGAATAAACAGTGGTTTTCTATGTACAGTACAGTGAAGGAATGAACAAAGTAGTTGAGGGAGTCCTGTAGGGCTTCATCTCTTTTCTAAGCTGGCACCGCTGGTGCAAGGAGCCAGGAACTCAGGTAAGGAAAAAAGATGTAGTATCTGTCCTGCTCTTGGTTCATTGGCAAGACTGCTGATTTCTCTGTCTTCAGTTGTACCATATTTTGGGTTTAATTATACTTAAATCTCTGTGAAAGGCTTGTTCATTGACAAATTATTATGTAAAAAGTGCTCTGAGTTCTCACTACGACAGCTGTGTGAAGACTTACTGCCTTTCTTTACTGAAGGAGGAAGCAATGTTTTGACTTGACACAATTTCATTTTTCTCAGCAAGGTATAAAAATCATAATAGCATATGTGGCTAAAAACCTAAAATAGAAAAAAATTGCAGATTTTATTTCAAATTTTTCAAAATGAAATCTTTTAGACTATTGTTTTAAAATAAATACTTTGCTTTTAAAACTTCCTATTGGGTTTTGTTTTTTTTGAGGCAAAACAAAATGATAATGTTCTACTCTAACAGCCTATCAAATTTACTGTTGCTTCAGTCTCATGATGAGGAGCAAAAAACTTTTGCATTTTTAAATGAACAAATAGTTTGTCTGGAAAACATTTTTCAAGTTTCCTAAGCATTATTACTTCATAAAGACTACCTATAACCTTCTGCCTCATCAAATAAAGTTTGATTGACCACTGCAGTGAGAAATAGGGTAGCTCTTCTGTTTTCTGCTGTTGGTAAAAAATTCAGATGAGCTTTGAACAGTTATAGTTTGCGATTTAGACAGGCTAGTCAAAACTAAGAGCAACAAAAAGCTGAATGAAGGAGTCACTGCAGCAAAATGCTTATACAAAGGGTATTTATAAGCATGTGAAAATGAATTAGTTCGAGGGTAATAGATTGGGCTTCTTACTCTTAAGATCTGGTTTGTTGTTTTACATGTTTTATAGGAAGAACCGGCTCATGTTTTTATTCTTATTCATAGAAAACATTTTTGAGAATAATTCTAAGCAATGAAGAGCAATAGCAGGTCTTTATTTGTCACATTCAAAATTATTTATAAGCAACTTCTTAAATAGAAATAATGTGCAGTCATGATTAGTACTCCTGATAAATAAGTGGCCAAAAAAGCCATTGTGACTTCTGGTCCTTAAAGTATTATCTAAATTATTGATAAATGTGTATCATGCATTATTGACACTTTCTAGGTGCACTGCTTAGTAACTTTATATTGTGAAGCAGATTTATAGACTCTGCAAATTAGAAGAGATGTCTCTCTAAGTATACAGGCACAACCGTGATAGCTTCTTGAGCTTTTGCTGCCTGTCCATGTGCGGTAGATGGACATTTTCACTACAGACAAGACTATGTTAATGCACCTGATCCTGCTAAGCCTGGTGATTGGGAGCAGCCAGGGGTGCTACTGCGAACATTACCCGTGGGGGTCATGGTCTGCCTGTACACAAACCTGCAATTACGGCACACAGACCAGGCACAGGTAAGGCCAAACTATCTCACTACTTCTATGTTTCTATTTATTCCCTGAGAAAATAGAGCTTCTGGAGAGGGGGACCTGTATCTGAAGGTCCAGCTTCCATAATGTACTGAGAAAAATTGTCATATCCAAGTGTTTACCAGATAAATAGATTATATTTTAATTGCAAGATTTATTAATTACAAGATTATGTACACAGAGCATTACAGTGCCTCCAAACAAACCTATATCTGCCAACACACGTAGTGAGGAGAGAACAGCCAGGTCTTACAATGGCCTTGCCAGCAATGTGCGTTGAGCAACCAGCCCCTGTGAGCACGCGGGGCCAGCACTCAGTGCCTTGCTCTGGGAACTCTGCCCAGTGCAGAGCAATGCCATGGGAGGGGTGAGCTCCAGCATGGCAAGCCTACAGAAAAATTCCTTCCTGTATGATTAATTTTATGACAATAGTTAAAGTCAGATAAAGATTCAGCAGCACCAAATTAGATGCAATTCAGTGGTATACTCTAAACTTGTGAGAAATCCCCTCTTTCACTCCTGTCTCTTTCTGTAGCTATTCTCTGGGACATTTGAAGTGACATGAATCAAAAAGAATTGCTCTGTAAACTTAAGGCATATTTGGATTTTTCTTTCAATCACCATTCTACAACTACCTATTATCTCTCAAGTTTTTTTCCATTGGGCTCAAATAATTTTCTTTATTAGCTTTCACCCACAGTTAGAGAACATCTATGATCTGTCTATGATTCCTTCCTAGCCTAACTTGTTCAAATTTTTTAGGCAAATAAGAATGGATGACTACTATAGCCAAAACTTCTGTGACCAGCTGTGCACAAAGCAGGAATCTCGTGTATGTAACCAGCAAACATGCCCTGTTAACTGTCGGCTTGGAGACTTTGGCCCTTGGTCAGAATGTGACCCATGCATTAAAAAACAAGTAGGTAGAAAATGTATTATATGGGTTAAATGCAAGAAATTATACTTAAGAGACCTCTTTGTTTCAGACATTCAACTTCATGGCAATTGATCTGCAAAATGACAGTTTAAGTTAACAAGGAAAATTGGTTATGAATTATAACAGTAGAAGATGGAGAGAACAAGTTAAAATAAGCAGATCAAAACAGAAAGGGGTGATTTAGTAGTATAAATCCATTTAGGAGAACTTGCTTCAAAAGTTCTATTGTCATTATTAAAGATTAATTTTCCACATAAAGGATAAATTAAGCTGTAGAGTTTGCATGTCTGTTTAAGCAGGAGAAAGTCACATAATCTTTAACTTATCCATAGCATTCTATATGTTCTAAAGGCAAGAAAAATAAGCTCAAATCATCTGTTGAACATCCTAATTAGTGCTGGCTTGAAATGCTCAGGCTGCATTGTACACTGATAGTCAGGATAATTTTGAGATTGCTTTTAAGGCATCCAGAGCACCATTCCCCCAACCTTTATAACCTACACAAAAACCAGGTGGATGTACTTAATATCTGTAGAACAAAGCCCCAGTATGCTGTTTTATCCTCTTGGGCTTATGTCTGTTGACTGATGGTAGACTTAGGGGTGAGATGGCAGAGAGGGAAGAGGTGAAAAGTCAGGCTTAAGTGAATTTGACCTAAAGAAACGAAGCCCTGGCAAATGTAAGGTTGTAGCGTGTGGAGGGGAGCAGAGTGCAGATTGTTTGGGGTAGTTATGTGACTTGTGGGTCTGAGCTTTGAGGCCGACCATGATAGCAGCTCTGAGTTTCTGTGCAGATACAGCCTACAGCTCTCCTCTGAATGTCCTGCTCAGCTTCAGAAATCCATGCCTGAAAAGCAATCTTGAAAAACCTGTCAGATATCATAAGTATATCTTTACACACATATATAACGGTGCCCACGCAGGATAAGGAAGACATGAAGAAGCTGTTATAGGCGTGAGATGTGAACCAACCTGTGGGGTTCCCATCCTGCAACTGGGATGGAGAGCAGAGCAGGCAGAAACAGTGAGAGAGTGGGAGACAGCAAACCACCTGCAAGAGCTGAAAGGGAGCACTGCTCTCAATTGAACTGATTTTTTTTTGTAATCAATATCCTCTTAAATGGCTGAGTTTCTTACCTATGCATCCATATATAGAAGTGTTGTTCATTTTTATTAACTTTAAATATTGATGTAACATATTTGCTGCTTCAACCAAAAAGGTGCTTTTGTGGACTGTGATCCATTTTTCCCTCCGAGCTATAAAGATCACTCCTTGTGACCTTTATAAATACAAACAACCATCAGTATGGAGGATGTGACTTCCAAGCTAAGTGTGAAGACTAGTGTAAGCAAGCTCCCAGTGAGGGGGAGGCTCACACATATAATATAGTGAGTGTTACGGATCCCAAATGGAGTACAAGGAAGGGTTATCTTGAGCTCAAAAGCTTTCAGATGGTCTGGTATTCCTCCTCGCACTGTCCCTTCATAGTCACTCGGTTACTGATTTTTACTAGATATCTTCCTGCATTGTTTGACTCCAAGGTCTGTCTGCGGGAAGGGAGGTAACACAAGTCTGCAAGGAACAGTGCTTTTCCAGTGGGGAAAAATTCTTAGAGGAGGAACTGTTCAGTCACATGCAGATAGGTCTCACCAACAGTCCCTTGAAGTGGAGTGGAAAACACAATCTGAAGTGAGTTGTCTAGCAGCCTTCAGCTTTGTTATTCTGCATGGATGGTATGGACTTAGGGAAAGAAAACCCAGTGAGCTCCAGATTTTGCTCCCAGATCTTCTTTAGTAAGAGAAACTTTCAGGAAAACCATTTTTGTCCTCCCCAGTCATCCCGTGCTCCTCAGACAAGAGGCCCCATGTGTGGGAGCCAAGCCAGCTGGTTTGGGGATGGGGATACATGCCACTGTCAGAGTATTTCTATTTCAACAGAGATGATAAAGAACAGGAAAAATCTCCATAAGCCTGGTCACACACCATTTCCTACTGTACCTTTAAACTGAAGATACAGGGACTAGACTTTTGATTCCTCCAGTGATGTAGCCCGGGTTGTCAAGTGTTTAATCATGTATGCTCCATCAGGGCTATTGAGGCTCTTGGCTTTCAGTTCCCTGCCTGCCTTACCTAGGGTGATGGCGCAGTAGGATGTAAGGACAAAAATAACTGATTATTTCCTTCAGAGCTCTGGTTTTGATAAAGCTTCAGCAGTACTGAGGCATGTGGCTCTGCCTGGAGGGGCACTTAGCTAGAAAAACAGCTCACACAAACAATCCTGGTTTTACTTCTTCTGCCTTTCAGTTTCGTGTCCGGACACTCCTTCAACCATCCCAGTTTGGGGGTCAGGCCTGTACTGAGCCGCTGGTGGATTCCCGCCCATGCTTCCCAACTAAGCTCTGCAACATAGTGGAAGTTGATTGCAAGAATAAATTTCAGTGTGAAAGTGGTAATGTTAATCTTCGTTGCATAACTGCTGCATTTTTAGATAGTCAAAAGATTAGACACTGAGACAAAAAGGGTCCAGATGATCCAGATCTTGTATATTCCATGCACAAATTCCAGGGAAAAGGAGCAGGGAGAAGAAGATCTGAACATAAACTCACACTATTTTTATTAAATTTGTGCGTATTTCTTGTTTGCTTCAATTTAAATATACCTGATTAGGCTCAAAATAACTTTATCCACATATCCTTTTGCTAAACCTTAAATTAAGCCTTTGCAGCTTTAAAGCAAGGCAAAAGTGGCAGAACTGAAACAACCATTTCTTATTGGAATAATCTAGGCATTATACTGCCTCCTTGTTAATTCCTACAGGAGGTTCACACCTTTAACAGGGAAGAAGGTGGGCTGCCCTTTTCTGCATTTAGACATGATGAACCTTCTCATGAAGTTTCTTGCTGCTGCTGTTTCTCTGGTGCAGGTCGCTGTATTGCAAAAAAATTGGAATGTAATGGAGAAAATGACTGTGGGGACAACTCTGATGAAAGAAATTGTGGGAGGAAAAAGATGGTGTGTAACAGAAAGTATGAGAGCATTCCAGGTGTGCAGTTAATAGGCAGTGGGTAAGCCAGCTTTGCTTATTTTTCATAAACTTGAGATTGTTATCTCACTAATTTACATAAAAAAGTCCCCAATTAGGATGTGAGAGTATCCCATTAAAATGCATAATGTCTCAAATGAAAATTAACAAGAAATTATAAAAATGCAACCAAACCATCAGGCTAGGACTTGCCCACTAACTACATCTGCCAGTCCTGCTCTGCACTTCTGGTGCACCAGATAAAGAGCTGCCAGGGAGCACTGCTGTCTGAGGGACCCTTCCTGCCTCATAGCATCCAGAGCATCACGTACTGGCAACTTCCATCTCACTTATGCCAAGTGCTTCAGATATTTTGAGGATGTTTCTCTACAGATGATACCAACCATCACCTCTTCCAGGCTACTAATTTAAGTAGTGTAAAACCTAAACATGGGATGCTGGTCCCAAGCAGTCATGTATTTTTCAATTGAATTTTGAACTCAGTGCACTCTGGTAACATCACTTATGGTAGAAATGGAGAACTGCTTGTTCAATTTTCTAGGCCATTTTTAGGTGTTTTTCTGCTTAAGAGTGACTGTCTGACATTGGGATTATCATTATTATTATCATTCTTATTATTATTGGGGTTAGTCACTGCTGGAAAGCAGGAAACAGGATTGCTACTACAGCATTTTACAGGTGAATTCAGTGTGAATGAGAAGTTCTTGTAGAGGAAGTTCTTTCAAAGCAATAATATAACCCAGATGATCGTACTGTTTCAAACCTACAAAACCTTCAGTGCAGCTATATGCCACTAAATGTTTCAAGTCTATATGTCTTTCTAGGATTGTTTAATATCTTGAAATAATTTTTTGTTAGATTTCACATTCTGGCCGGAGAGAGCCGAGGGGAAGTCCTTGGCAATTCATTCAATGGAGGACAATGCACAACAGTGAAGCGCAATGAGACAAGGAAATCGTATCGTGTTCCTGCGAACCTGGAGGCTGTCAGCTTTCAGGTATTCTCAAGCAGCAACTCCTCGCTGAAAAACCATTGCCATAATCACAATTCAAGTTATGCGCTCAGGTCTTAGGCAGTAATGTGTGTTTTAGGACAAGATTTCTCAACCTGGTGAAGCCTGAATATGCTTCAGGTGATGTGTGGAAATGGGATAAATTGAGCAGTCAGGTGGCTCTACACCTTTCAGATCTGTGTTTACTCACTGCATCATAGAATCAACATGATTGATTTGGGCTTCTCTCCTGATTCTTCATGGATGTGGCCATGTCTATGTTCTGACTTGGTACCAAGGATCTTGCTCCCACCCTGACATAATCTGTCCAGAGGCTCATTGAAGTCCAAAGCTCATTTCAGCATCACTGCTGTATCCTCACAGTACCAATGGCTGTCCTAACTCCAGCTTCCTTCTAGTCACCTGCCTTAGGACACAGTTCCTCCCTGAGCCATGTCAGCCCCTCAGTCCTGCCTGTTACCTGCCGAGCCGCTCCAAAGAGCAGCAAGGAGAGGAGGCAGACACCGAATCTGGGAGGCAGGAGGACAAGAAGTACATAGTCTGGGAAGGAGTCTTGGAGGACAGGCCAAGGACAAAATGAACCTGGCTTTTGTCTTATAAAAAATCTGGGAATCGCTAATATTTTTACACCTGATGTTTTAGACTTTTAGACACTAATATTTGGAAAATACTTTGAATACCATGGTTAGGGCACAACATCCGGCTGTGCACATATCAGCCTGGTCTGAAGACAATAGATACTGCATTGGGAAGGAAGGAATGCAGGATGTGGAAAAAGCTCAACTAATGGGTGAAATCTGAACTGTTGATTTTTGCCATGAGCGTTGTGAGTTTTTAGTATACTTTAACAGGAGCAACTGAACAAAGGAGACCCTAATATGTTCCACGGAAACTGCAATTGGATTGGCCATGACATGTAGGTTTTGTCAATAATGGTGAAAAATCACTCTGTGCAAAAATATTCAGTGGGGAAAATAAGCCTTGGTTTGCCCAGGTCTCTTTAAAGCTGTGTAGTTTATTAAGTTAATGATGTCCATTTGCAGAACTGTTAAGGGTTTGTGAATCTCACCTTTGAAAGTGCATCTATGTCTTTTAACATTTAGAGCAGCCTTTGGTATAGAAGGGTCACTGGATGAGGCTTTCTTCTTGGAACTCCAGTGTGTTTTCATGCAAAAGCATATGACTTCTTGGAGAATGGAAGTGGATTGGGGGAATGGACCACCTCACTTCCCAATGTCCATAGCAGCACCATTAATTAAACAAGTCTAGAGGAGGGAAAAAAATTGAATTTTTCAAACACCTTTAGGGATTTGCCTGAGTTTTGGGAAATGAGTAATTTCTGAACTGCTGCTAAAGTTGTCTTGGTGCTTTGTACAACAGCACCACTGAGGTTTAGCAACTTGATCAGGCAGGTTTGCTCTCAATTCCTCTCCACCTACCCTTAGTCCATCACGCAGTATGCGTTCTAACATTGCAAGTATACTCCAAGACTCTCCTCTGCAAATGTGTTCATTCCTCTAGCTGGAAATTAAGAAGAAAGAACAGAAAACATCAGGTTCTTTGCCTTGTGAAATATAGAAGCCATGGGACTGGGACTTCGTCATAGTGTGGACATAGCATGAAGGTCTGAGAGTCTTTGAAAAGTGTGTTGAAACACTTGTCGAAAATTATTCCTAAGCTTTGGGGTTTGGGGGTGGAGAATTTTAGAAGAAAGTGTTACACGTTTTTTTTTTTTTTCCTTGTATAAATGCCTATTAGTAAGTCTACTTCTTACCTTGTATTCATCTCGCTTATTAACCTTTCTCAGCCTCATCTTTTGTGTTAAGAAGAGCTTTTTAGCTTACTGCCACGTCTCAACTAATCAGGCATGTTTTTTCCATAAAAAGATCAAGAATGCATTGCTTAATAGGTTTCTGTTTCAGATTATTATTTGGGCAAATGTGTTTTGCTTTACTGAATCTCCAGGTAATAGATGAAGAGGATGATGTAACATCAGATTTCTACAACGATTTAACTCCCCTGAGTGATAGTGCTCATGGAAGTAGTTCATCTAATCATGGTAGTCAAAGATCTTCTGGTATCCCCTTTTTATTCTCAAGAAAGACACGGGTTAAAGTCACATCATCTTCCTCCTTCAAGAAAGCCATTGAAGCCTCATATGAAAAGGTAATTGAATGTTGCCTCCAATTTCTTCCTTTCATTCGATTTCTCTCTGCTAATTTCAGAACTCAGCTGGTAAAGGCTACTTTCCTCATCACGACATTGGCCTTACATTTAAAAAAACCCCAACACTAGAATTATGCATTAAAAAGTTCCTCTTCTGATACTACAGGATGTTCCTGGTTGTAACACATGTTCTGTAATGCAACATGGTTTTCTGGTTTTAGTACAGAAATCATAAGCTTATTCCACTTAAAAAAGCATAGATTTGACATAGATTTGAGATTATCAGATCAAGTAAACCACTCCTTTCCCTGTCCTAGTTATAGATTAAGAAGGCAGCATGCCATGTAGTAACAGTAGCAGACAACTGTAAAAAGAAATAAAGTGCACTGAAGAATGTTATACATATGCATGTATTGGGAATTAATCTACATTTGTTTTTGATTTGGTAAGTAACTTGCATATTGGAATCTCATGGCTGTCAAGATGCACTTGGTCATAATCTCAGAAATAACATAGCCACAGAAAAGTTTCTAAGAACAGAAAAGCTTTTTTCCCATAAAATTCTACACCTTTAATGCAGATGAATACTGTAGGATATAAGGTTATGTACTTTTATAGCTTAATGGCAGTAAAGGATCGGCTACTGTTTGCACTTCTGCATGGAAGATGCCATAGAACTGACCAAAACTAAGGCCTGTTGAAACCTAATCACCTGAAAATTTTAAAAATTATGTTACCAGACGGTATTTAGGAGCTGAATATAATCTAGGAATTGTTACATACCCTGTTTCTTCCATTCTTGTTCTCACTGCAGCAGAAAGCTGAGTATCCTTAGCTTATTTCCCAACGTGTGAATGAGAGCACTGAAATGAGCAGTGCTGTGTAGAACTGAGAGCTGAGGTCCAGCTTGTGTGTTACATTGTTCAGTCCTGGCTGGGAGAACTCCCTGTATAGATTCATCCTTGTGTCTTCTGAGCCAAGTGACCTTGGAGACAGAAGTGGAGTAGAGCCAAACTACCAGCAGCAAAATTCAGCAGAAGAACCCATGTACAAATCAGTAACAAATTGTTTTATAATGAATCTCTCCTAACTGCTGGTTGGTCATTTGCTCCAGTTTCCTGCCCCTCTTTTTGCTCGTGATCTCTTTCCTTCGGCCTTGTGCCATCAGTTCCCCTTGTCAGTTTATAAATCCCTTCTTTCAGTATTTTCTATTCCTCTCCTTTCTATTTGTTAAACTCCCACGTAAACAGCCTCTATCATTGCAAAAATATATGAAGCTGTTTCAAAACCATCAGTTTTTTCTAAATGTAAGAGATATTGCCAGTTTTTGAACTTTCTCTTCTTTTTTTTGCCTTTCACATTAACAGTCTGACACTTGAACTCAATGAGATCTTTATCCCTGTGGTTTAGTTTTAGTTTTAGCACACTGATAAATTGTGAAACTCCATAACAGTGAGTTAGTATCCAAAATAGAATCATAGAATCATAGAATACCAGGTTGGAAGGGACCTCAAGGATCCTCAAGGATCATCTGGTCCAACCTGTCTAGCACAATCTAGATGAGATGGCCCAGCACCCTGTCCAGCTGAGTCTTAAGCGTGTTCAGCGTAGCAGAGTCAACCACTTCCCTGGAGAGATTATTCCAATGATTGACTGGGCTCATTGTGAAAAATTTACTTCTCATGTCCAATCAGAATCTCCCTGGGAGTGACTTGTACGCATTACCCCTTGTCCTCACCATGTGACTCCCTGTAAAAAGGCAGTCTCCATCTTCTTTGTAGCTCCCCTTTAAGTACTGATACATGGTGATGAGATCACCTCTAAGCCTTCTTTTCTCACGTCTGAACAAACCCAGCTCTCTCAGCCTATCCTCATACAACAGGCTTCCCAGACCCTTGATCATCTTGGTGGCCCTTCTCTGGACCCCCTCCAGCCTGTCCACATCTTTTTTGTATAGCAGGGACCAGAACTGTACACAGCATTCCAGGTGTGGCCTGACAAGCGCTGAGCAGAGAGGGATAATGAGTTTGTCTGCTGGTGACGCCCTTTTTGATGCAACCCATCATCCTATTGGCCTTCTTGGCCACTCACCAGATACCCACTCACAAGATTAGTTGCAAATGACCCATAGATGCTTATAAGCTAAAGCCTCTCCTCTGAAACTTTTGGTTGTCTTATCAATTGCTGGTGCATTTGTTATGGCAGGAATCCTTTTGCTTTCTCTTTGGTAGGTGCTCAGGGAGTCCCAATTTTTGTTGGAATGCTATGTACTCCCACAATGTAAAGGAGTAACGAGCATTGTCCTCAAGAACCTCACAGGGCTCTTGAAAACTCCAGGGCTAGTTTGTCCATGGTTAAAGCAGCATTATACACAGGATTAATTAGTTCTTGCCATGTATCTCAGAACACACTCTCGGCCCCTCTACTTTCTGCAATTAACTACCTATGAAGGTGCTTAGACTGCTCTTTTCTTATTTCTAGAATTCCAACTTTATTAGAGTCCATAAAGTCATTTCTGTTGCAAACTTCACAATGAAACAGTCAGATCTGCAGCTCTCAGATGTCTTTCTAAAAGCACTTAACCACCTGCCCCTGGAGTACAACTACGCTTTATACAGCAGAATATTTGATGACTTTGGCACTCATTACTACACCTCTGGGAAGATGGGTGGTTCCTATGACATTCTTTACCAGTATAGCTCTGAGGAACTGAAGAACTCGGGTATGTAATGTTTAACAAGAAAATATCATGATTTGTTTACCAGTTTTTCTTATTACTGTTTTTAGGCCTTACACCACATAGTAAGTTCTCCAACAGCAAAAAATCCTTTAGACTTGCATAGACCCAGGAATTACTCACACTGCCTAAATATAGAGCAAGAAGAAATTTTTGCTCTACACTGTCATAATTTGAAAAGTTCAAGAGCTTCTTTACTTGATAAACATCATTGTATTCAGGGAAACCTCTTACAACCTTCAGATCAAGACCAGGTGCCACCAGGAAAAGGTGTTGCAGCATACTTCAGTGTGGGACTGAGGTCTGAGAGGTTAAGTGGTACTTTTTGGGATACAGTCATTAAAGTTGTTGGTATTGATTAGAAATTACTCTAAAAATATTCTCATGACTGCCAGACTGTCAAATGAAATGACAATACCACAAAAGTGGAAATCTAAGGTTAAGAACCATGATCCTTAATGCCACTCCTGTAACTTGCATGGGTATGGGAGGGTACCTAAAGGGGATGCTAAGCATGACTCAGTGCAATGCTGTTTGTACCTGGGGAAGCAGGTGCCTGCAGTAATGAAGTCTCCAGTGGAGGGTGAGGAGCAGGGAGACCCACGATGGCTCACCTCGATGAGGGAGCCCTCAGGCAAGGTAATGTCATGTAACATGGTTATGGTGATGGAGCTGCTGCTCTGTGGTATTTCTAGGCCTGACAGCGGATGAATCAACGGAATGTGTGCGAACAGAAACAACAAGGCGTGTGTTCTTCCGAAAGAAAAAGAAAGTCAGTACCAGATGCACCACGAACAGGATGACTGTGAAACATGAAGGTAACCATGATGAGAACAGGGCCCATGTCCTGTTACTTACCCTGTGAGATACCATTTCCCTCAGCTACGTGCCTGAGGTGACCTCCCAGCTTTGTTGAACTACAGATGCTCTTCCACCACTGGCAGAGGAGCCAGTGTTTCACTGTCTGTGAATCGAGCACTGGAAACATCCTCTTACTTGCAAAAGAAATTACGATGTAGGAGTGCTCTTTCTCTGCTCTGGAGCACCATCATTGGGGATCCGGTAGCACTGGCTCTTCCAGTCAGTCACAGATCTGACAAACATTCCCCACGGCCCTGGGTCCAGGGCCAGGCATGCTGAACTGGGAAATGGGCACAACTAGAAATGTGTGATCATGACTGAATCCCTGATCTTCTTTAAGGGTTGCTCAGGTCTCATTGAGGGAGTTGGGCAGCAATAACACATTCCCTGACCTTTCCCTCCCATCTTCCTCATGCCAAGCAGGTTCAGGACTTCCCTGGCAATGCCAGAAATGTGTCTCAGAAACTGCAGTAAGTTGGTGTATTTTCTGCAGGAATGGCAAGAGTCATGTTCTGCATCACTAAAAACAGGAATTTCATCACCTCCACCATGTTTTTTTCCTCATTTTATGATCAATTTCTGTTACTCAGGTGTTTACAGCTGTGACTAAAGATCCTACCTTGCAGTGTGTTCTGCTAGAGGAGCCTGCTGTATCCCCTGCATTTTCAACAAGTGTCTTGTGTAGTTCTGAGCATCTTTATGGCTGAGGTCTCAGACACTTTCGTTTGGAAGACTATGACAGGCTGCTGTCATAGTGGGGATTGTTTCTCTGAGCTTAGTATTCATTCTTCCACGGGTAGCTTAAAAAAAATTAATCTTAGTATATTCTTTTATATCCTCTTACACTCTTTCTTAGAACTCTGTTGTTACATCCACTGTCTTTGGAGGCCTTTGTCTGACAACACTGTGATGAAATTCCCTTTCAGGTTCCATTTTGGAGTCATCCGAACAGTCAGTCTCTCTGGTAAAAGGTGGCAGATCAGAGTATGCGGCAGCTCTGGCCTGGGAGAAAAAGGGGGCTTTTCCAGGACACACAGTCTTCACAAACTGGCTCCAATCAACAAAGGACAATCCCGTGGTAGTTGACTTTGAGGTAAGAGAAGAACAAGAAAAACATTGAGATAGTAAAGCACTCGTCATTTAGCAGCTCTTTAGAGAGATCTGCAGGTGTTTAGTCTTTTAGGTTGGGATGATGCTGTGTGTGATATGAATGCACATACATATGGGCATAACATAAACATACAAAACATTTATTGGAACTACTTCTTGTGCCTGTCGGTTTATAAGCTACACCAGGTTTGCATCGTCCACGGACAGTTAGAGTAAGAGGGAGGAATACAAGTGAATTACTCCAGCACCAGCAGGAGCTCAGGCATGGGCAAGGGCTAGTTACGGTGCAGGAAAGCAGTGCACGGTGCTGGGAACACTTTTTTTCCCTGCGCTCTTTCCCTTGTCAGGTCTATGTTGCAAGGTATGGCACACAGCTAAACTGAAACAAAACAGCAGTCCCCTGGTATGTCTGTCCTGCTCATTTAATGCAGCATGCTGGAGCTGTTGTGAGTGCCCTGAGCTGCCTGGCTCCCCGGCTGGCACAGAAGCCGCTCAGCAGCAGTGGCAAAGTGCTTGAGGCAAACAGCAAAACCTGCCTGAATGCGGCATGCAATGATCTTTCTCCCACTGCAGCTTCTGAGCTCCTAAATGCAGTGTAGGGATGTCTCACATGGCAGGGACTGGGTGTAAGCAAACCCCACTTCATCTATGGTGTCCTGAATTTTCAGACATGGCATCCCACTTGGTTGGTTTTTGCACTGGTTCACAAAGCCCTAAAATGAGGAAATAAAAGCAATATAAACAGGATAATATAGATGTATAGCACTGTCATGCTCCTTTAAAGCATCCATAACTTTCAACACGCCTGAATCCTGTGTGATATGGCTTCATATGTAGGCTCTAGTGCCTTTAAAATCCTGCAGCTACCCCCAGCAGGACCCTACTGTGTCTAGGTAACTGCTTACTGAATGGCTGTCTACCAGGTGTCGCCAATCGTGGATTTGGTGAAGAACGTGCCATGTGCCGTGACCAAACGTCGCAACCTGAGGAGAGCCCTGAGAGAATACGTGGGCAGGTTTGACCCTTGCCAGTGTGCCCCGTGCCCCAACAACGGCAGGCCTGTGCTTTCCGGGACGGAGTGCCTCTGCCTGTGCCAGGCTGGCACCTATGGCAAAAACTGTGAGACACGAGCTCCAGGTTACAAATCAGGTATTTGGGATGATACTGTCATAATGTAAATATGGTCCTTCTGGTATCTATTTGTCAAAGACGAGTCTGACATCACCATCCCTTACTAAATCCATAGCACTTCTTACCACATGGTGATGGTCAGAAAGTATAAGAATAAAGGCAGGATTAAAAATAAAAAATCAAACTGAATAGGCAAGGCTCAAAAGAAATTGTAAGATGTGGTAAAAGATTCCTTAGCTACATAATTAAGATAATAGGAAATGAGCTGTTCAGAAATAAGGATGAAGTTGAGATCAAAGGTAATTGATGCAAAAGTTAAGAAGCCCATTCCTTAGTTTTCCCTAGAGCCTGCTATGCTTAAGACTAAACGGCTAATGGAGATAAAAATTGTTGATTACAATGTGGAAGGAAAACTCAGTTGTCTTAAGGAGAGAGAACATAATCATTATTCTGAAGAATTTAAAGAACAATTCCATGCAAACAGGTTTTTGAATGAAATTGGCACTAGTGCCATACCTACGGGAAACAGAAAAGACTTACAGTATTATATTTATTATTACATAGATTTATATTCCAGGACCAAAAGAGGACAGAAAGGAAAGTCACTTAGGCAGCTACTTAAGTCTCATTATCTCATAGTCACTTAGGTCTCATTATCTGACCCTGATAAAGAATTTTTTTGAAATAAATAAACAATTGAAGTTATGCAGATAGAGATTAATATAGAAAGTGTATTGCATGCAGAAAAGAAAGGGCATGTAAATAAAAATTTTTATATATGCTTCATGGTGGCACTGACAAAATACCCCAGGGGTTAAGAAAAGAAAGTAGTGTTTTAATTTATCTTGCTTGGGATGTAGATTTGGGGTTTAGACATGGTGTTACATCTCAGATTTATTTAATAACTCATTAAATACTGAGCTATCTAAAAAGGTTTGCAGCACCATGAAAACTCAAACACCTGTGTGTGCAATAGAATTAGAAAATAAGCTGCTTCTGGGTTTGAATGTTACTTGCAATCAAAACCAGAAAGGAAGACATATTTTAGGTTTTCATGAAGCAGCTGGAATTTGACTGACCATCCCTTTGGAAAACTTCACGTTCTAGCGACAATCTACTCCCTTAACAGTAACAATTTTAAATCCTCTGAAAACAGCTATTATGAATTTACCACCATCCCTCTTGTAGGTGGCCTTAAGAGAAATACTATGTACAGATCTACCAAAAGATGGGATTTCTTTTATTTCTTGCAGTTGCTGTAGATGGCCGCTGGGGCTGCTGGTCTGAATGGAGTTCATGTGATGCTTCCTTCAAAACAAGAAGGACCCGGGAGTGTAATAACCCCTCCCCAATGAACGGCGGGAAGCCCTGTGAAGGTGAACGGGAAGAAGAGGAGGACTGTTATGTCTCTGTGTTCGTGGATAGGTAAGAAGATGGTTGATCAAAAGATCTCCATAGTCATGGGCAGAGTTAAGGAGCCCTCCAGAGTGGCTTTGTGACTAGCAAGGAGAAATAGCAGACAGCTGTCCTGTCTGAACTTCTGTGGTGGAAGCTGAGAGAAGGAAATGTCTGAAAATCTTCACAACTTGCTTCAAGTTTGGATTTATTAATTGTTTATTCCTAGAAAATGGCTGATGAATTACATACTAAAGTATGCTTGTAGATCTCTTACACTGCTTTGCATGGCTTCTTGTCCAAAGCCATAGAGAACTCATCTGCTTCCGTTCATGGGAGTTCTCAGTTTCCGTTTTTTTAGTATGACATCCTCTTCTCCTAGTTGTTTAGGTCTGAACTCAGTCTCAGAGATAATTCCACTGAAACTACCAAGCTTTTCATATTCCTGCTTTGAGTATATCTGATGTACCAGTTTTGCATGGTTTCAACTTAAAATCATAACCCCAACCCCAAACTGGCTCAGTTTCTTGCATCCTCAAGAGCTAGGCTTTGTACAGATTCATTTTTTCTACTGGAACTAAGAGCCAAAGCAGGATTTTCATCGTCCCTGTTGTAATGACTACAGAGGAGATTCTGGAGTGGATAGGAGAGGATTAAAAGCAATGGGGTCCACAGTTCTTTGTTACTCATCTCAGTTAGACACCACGGGCTGTAAAGCTCCATGCTCACAGAGACCAGCCTCCTTTAAGCGTTGCCTGATGGCAACAGGAGGGTTTTGACTACACTACCTTAAATCCAACCAAAGCACATGGACTCCTTAGAGACTTCCTCCATGTGCTGTTCTTTGCCTCTTTTTCTTACTCTATAAAAATATTTAATGAGTTATGTTGATAGAAATTGTAGCCCTGTATCTACCTCTTCTTTACTGCTCTCACAATCTCCCTCCTATCAACACCTGCAACTTTTGATGTCCACCATCTTTTATTTAACAGAATAACGTTTTTTCACCATTGGGAGGCGGGGAGGGACAGGACATACTCACAGCATTCCTGTCCAAAGCTCCTGACATTCTGCCATAGTTATTTGGTGACACCAATGCTTAAGATACTTCCTTACCAGCACATTTTTACTTTTCAGAGGTGCTCCTTGTATAAATGATGATGAAGACAGGAGAGAAAAGGATATCTTGATTGGTGAACCTGAGTCTGGATGCTCCAGACCAGACCCACCAGAAAACAGCTTTATCAGGGTGAGCATGAAAAATGAGTGATACAGAAGGAAAATGTAGTAGTTGCAGAGCTGGGAAATTTTATAACTTCTTTACTACATATGCATGATACCCAAGCTAGCTACGGTGCTGGTGAGCATGTTGCTGTGTGTGTGGCATGCTGTGGGACTCTAGTCCACCAAAGTCCACCAGCAACTGAAGGACAGGCAAGGTAAAATCCATTTCAAACAGTGGTCCTTGAATCCTTGTTTTGTAACCATGACATCAGTTAATGCACCTGGACAACCATGTCATTATATAGGTGAGTGGATGACTCATATTTCAAAGTAGGAAAAGCAAGCATTCATTGCATCATACCATCAAGGCTTTTATCATTGTTTCTTTTGACAATGTCCAGTCTTGATACCATAGATTTTTGGAGGGCTTTTTTGTTTCTTTTTTGTAGAACGAAAAGAACCAGTATGCTGTGGGGGAAGAAGTTGAAATTGCCTGTGTGAGTGGTCATGTCCTCAGTGGCTATCAATTCCTTCGGTGTCTGCCAGATCAAACCTGGACACAGCAACCTGTTGAATGTCAACGTAAGAAAGAGAAAATTAATTTAGCCCAGCAACAAAACAGAAGTAGAAGAAAAAGACACAAAATAGATCTTAATACAGGTTTTAACAAAAGAATCTGTAATAATATTTGAAAAGATAGCATTTTAAGAAGGTATTTCATGTATTCACACTAGAGATGGCAAAACCCTACTGAGTCACTATATCATTCCTCTTTCAATTTAGAAGTGTTACCATTATGTGTTTTGTAAGGATATTGTAATATTCAATGCTTTAGAAAACCCTCAGATGGATGCTGTGAGGTTCTTCTCTTGTCTAGTTTTAAAAATCTTTAACAAAAGGACTCATCTTTTGTTTCCAGACTTATATAGATATCTTTAAGTTGATGACAGTTATGCTGAAGAAAGTTTTCTTAGAGGAATTTTTCTATCACTTTTTGTATTAAATGGATAATGTGTCTCTAACCACCCCCACCCCCCCAGGCTGCCTTGAAAATCCCCACGATAAATCAATGCCTTGGAGTATTTATAGCCCAATTAAGAATTAAGGAACAGAACAGACCTGGGTTTGCTAACAGGAGAGATTCCAGTAGTTTTCTAGAACTCAGTGTAATTTCATTGACTTAGCGATCATTTTATCAAAAAAATTTACCTGAATATACTTATGAGCTCTCTATTGCCATTCATTTTATTTTTTTTGTTATAGCTTCCTTTACAAAGGAAAAATTAAAATATGCTGTTAATGACACTTATTAATTTTAAACTGTAAAATTAAATTGCTCATAGTAGTATACATTAGAAACACACTGTAATTATTTAGTTGTTGACTTAAAAATATTTTTAAAGCCTATGACAGTGCACTGAAAATTTCTAGACTTAATTATGTTAAATATTTATTAGTTTTGAATGTCAGTCAAACGTTCAGTGTTCTTGAGCATCTTTATGGCTCTTCAGCTGAATCATTATGACTTGCTGTAAATATCCGCACACTATAAAACCAACAAGAATTATACTTTTTTCTTGTTTTTTACAGCCTCAGTATGCCTCAGGCCACCAACATCTGACAGTGTCACGATTTCCCCATTTAAGCAACAGTACAACATTGGTGAAACCGTGAAGCTGAGCTGCCGAGCTGGGTTTAGAGTCACTGGTCAAACACAGTATACCTGTGGGAAAGATCTGTCCTGGATACCTCCTGTTCTGAAATCTATTACATGTGAAAAAGGTTAGTATGCCTGCAGATACTTTACTGTTTCTCTACTGCTGGTACTAACAGCATGGTTTATTTTAGCTAGCTAGAACTAGGAGGCGGATGACTGGTTTTAAGACATATAGCAACTGTTCATTAATTTTGGTTTTACTTTGTGCCTCCCACAGTGCCATATAGCTTCAGCCCCAAATTTCTGCACTGAGTTCAGAATTTTTGGGTGCAATGGACTGTACACTTTAATTATGAAATTGAGATACTGAAACTGTTTTCTTAAAGACAAAACAGAACAAACCCCAGCTGTATTAACAAGACTTTATGAAAGCAAAGTAGGAGAATGCATTCTATTGAAACTTCAGCTTCTCTTCTTGTACAGCATTTTCCAGTGATTTTTGCAAAGACTGATATGTACTTGTGGAATCCCAACCACAGCAGTTTTTGACGAGAGAAATATGGAATAAATGAAATAAATCTGTTTTAGGTTTTACAGCAGGACTCTAAGATATTTCTGTTCACTGTGTTACTGGTTACAATAAGTCTCACTTTTGTTTCAGATATGCAAACTAAAATTAGTGGTGTTTGCAATCCAGGACAAAAGCAGGTTGGATCTCAGTGTGTTTGTATGTCTCCAGAAGAAGATTGTGGGTAAGTAAGTTAAGTACTTTAATTAGAAAAAGAGAAGTTGAAGTTTCTCCACTGATAGACCAAGAGTCCATTGTGACACAAAACAGGAAGAGTAAAAAAAGACAACAGCAATTCAGGGCTACTCTTTGTTCAGATATTAGCCAGCTATGCCTCTGTATCCAAATTACAGCCCCATTTATGGCCTATGAAATAAACGAACAATGACATTAACCAAATGGCACACCATGGCGCATCCTTCTAATCTACATTACCATCTGCTACTGGAGATCCCAACTCCTCCTTTTCTTCTCTTTATTCTTCCAGTTTCTGTATTTTCACTGTCATCACCTTGCTATAATAGGTCATGCTCCTTGTGTTTGAGATACACCTTTTTCAGATGAACATGCTGCAAAATACACTGTATGTTTCAGTCTCCAGAGCATATAAAAATATGCAAGACTTGGATTTATTGTCTCTTTACACAACATGACCTGCACAGACCATTGAGCCTTCAAATGAATAGAGGGTTACCCTAGAGGATTTTTAGTGAATGACTGGCCAGGATGGAGGTGTGTTGTGGGGCTGGAGATAGGGAAGACGAGCACAGATTGAATATGAGCTGGGCAGTTGTAGGGCTGAGATCAGCACACATTCCACCACAGGGCTCCCGCGTGACCGCAGGCAAGTCCCTTGGCATGGGATTCATCTCCTTCATGTCAATGCCCAAATAACCAGGTATCTTCTCTCTCAAGAGTCCTTGGGTACAGCCAGAGCATGTTCAGAGGGTGACAGACATTGTCAAAGGTACATAGGCAAAGTTCTCTGAAAACTAGAGAGGTTTTGTTGACTAAAGCTATAAACTTATCTCAGGAACATAAACAAGGTGAGCTGTATTGCTCCCTCTTTTTGGGAAATGACTAAGCTCCACAAAATGATGCTGCTTGGAAACGCCTGCCCTTGCTGAGAACAAATCCATTCAGGAACCAAGAGCAATACAGAAAGAAACTACATGCGGCATGGCTGGATTTGCCTGCCATTAGTCCCAAACTAACTGTGCCTCAGAGGCAGACTCGCACACACAGCTGCAGGGATGCATTAACGCAGACAAGCCATCCCAGGGCCTGTGGAAATTTCACATGCCTTGTGGAGGTAACAGCATCTCCTGTTTTCTTGTGCAGGCACATGTCCTTCACCTCCCATCCATTGGACGGGACCAAAGCTTCCTCATCTCACAGCACTATGCTGTATCAGGTCCAGGTCCTGCAGTAGTTGGTCTTAGCTGTCTTAGGTCTTTAGACAGATATCCAACTTGGCCATGGCTTTGCTGTATTTTATCCAATGCTGGTGGAGCATTTAGAAACATGGACAGCCTGCTAAAACATTTTTTCTTTATTCCTTGGGGCAGTCACTACTCAGAAGACATCTGTGTGCTACATGCTGTTTCTGAACAGAACGTGACCAAGCCCAGCTGTCAGTATTCAGCTGAAATGTGCCTCGGAGAGCAGTCATTTCATTTCTTGCATGCTGGCCCTTGCCATGGTGATTCCAACCTCGACTGGGCTATTGAAAGGGCAAAGCTCTCTACAAATAGCTTGAAGAAAGTGCCCTGTGGCTATGACACCTGCTATGACTGGGAGGAGTGTCCAGGTATGACTTCTGAATGGTTGGATTTTTCCAGCCCTTTGAATCTAAAAATAAAATGTGCTGACTCCTTCACTGCTTCAAGAATGGGATTTACAGGCATTGCGGTCCACCTGAGCAGTTTATGATGTGAGGTGTAGTCAGTCCCGTGTCCCTGCTCCCAAGTGTTACACTTAGATATGTGCCTTTTCCCTTGGGTGCAAGTGGTGTAGCATTGCCACTTCCCATTAGTAAGGCACAAAAGGAGCTTGGAGATTAAGGGAACTTTTTCAGGAGAATTAACATTTGAATCTTTAATCACAAAAACATAGTTGGCGATATTATTGCCCATTCCTTGTGAGGCTACTATAACCACTAGTTTGTACTTCAGGACTTAATTTGGGCCACACCTTCTATAGCATATAATTAAATTATGAAACTAAATCATGGTAGTACTTAAAAAGCAAGACTGAGGCCATCAGGCTTAATGGGATTTTAATGGTAAAATTTGCAAATACCCATATGTGAAAACCGTGTTTATTAAGAGTTTTAATGAACTGGCTAAGCTGGTGAAATCCCTAAGAGGATTATTTTATAAACACTGTTGTGCAACTTGGCTACTTACTATGTAACTTTGTGATAAGAAAAGTGGGTTTTCCTGTAAATGTCTGAGGTGCTGGCTGGCTCCACGCACATGAAACGCTTGCTAGGAAAAGGCTGAGTGGCAGCCATGCTCATTCCTTCACTTGCCTCCAGAGACAAATATGATCCTTATCACACCTTGTCTACTTATGATAAATAAAGCAACAGCAGTGTACAGCAATCCTAAAACCCCGTTTTGAAGATGCAAGGTTTCTGCAGCACAGAATTTAAAGTAGGTGGCTGTAAAATTAGTGCATGAGATGTTGTTCCTTGTGGGGCTGAAGCAGAGGGCACGATCAGGTGTGCCCCTTGAGGGACATGCTGTGGTGGAGCCTCCAGGCACCTTGGGCTTCTGGGAAGGTGGTTATAATTTAAAAAAATATTATGCTTATTTATTCCAGAGTCCCTAAGAAGCCTAGATCTGCTCCCACTGTGGAAGTGGCTTAAAGCTGGATCTTGTGCCAGCACCTCAGTGTTTTTCTCTCAAAAGCCTACAGAGGAGTGCTGTACAGTGAGGAAAAATGAGAAAGAGAGGAGAAAAATACATTAAATAAAATAAGTTTTCATTGTGGTGCTCAAGAAGTTTGAATTGGACTTTCATCCTCACCATCTCCCCAAAAGTCCTCTTTCTCATGAGTATGCACAAACATTTAGGAAGTGGAAGTTTTGGGTTTCCTGAGAATGGGTAGTTGGTATCAACAGAGAGGCAGAAGATACTGCAGTACCATGTGAAAGCATCTAAACAGAGGAAAACACACATTTCATAAGTTTTAAGAAAGGGAAGGTAGAAACTTAGTTTCCTGCCTAGGGAATTTGTGGGAAAGAATATAAAGAGTCAGAATCTGATTAGATTAGAAATGGGTAATGAAATAACCGGTAGGACTGAGCTTTACCACAAGCCAGCAGCAGGTAGCTTAGCATTCATAAAGGGAGCTTTAATGAAATAAGAGCTGACACAATATGGACCTTAAGACTCCATTTCACAGCAACATTGTGTGCAAGGATAATTGGAAACAGAAAGTCAACTTAATATCTTTTTGTTTAGAAGAAAGGTCAGGGAAAGCCAGTGGACAGAAATAGTTAGATACTTCATTTCTGCTTCTGTATGGGCCACTGCTGCTAAACCTGATATTTAAAGCTGCTTTTGCCTCTGTTCCTAACACCCTACCATCTAGTGTATGCACTATAGGCTTTTTGTAACTAATGTATCACAAACCTCCAATAGTGTTTTTCCCTGTTGGACTTCAAAATGTTGTCAAACTATAAAATATGTTTTTAGTCATCAGATCTGCATCTAAAATCCTAACATGTTCATTCCCAGAGACACAGACCCAGTGCTCCTGCCTGATGCCTTACCAGTGCCCTAAAGAAGAGAGCCGCCCTCACTGCATCCAAATGGAGTGGACAGGAAGGAGGAGGACAGTCAGTCATTGCATGCTGGCAGCAATGAAGTGTGCTGGCATCAAACTGGAGGTGCTGGAGCAGGGGAGCTGCCTGGCATAACCCGTCAGCTCTCCTGCCAGCCACCACGATCATCCCACCATGTGCAGGCTGAGCCATCCTGGGAAAAACTTGGCTAGTTGTGAAAGGACAAGTAGATCAAAACCAAAGGATGAAAAAAAAAATAGAGCTCACTTAGATTTTTGGGAGAATGGTGGCAGTGGGCTTTTTTAGGTCTGAAAATGACCTGGGGTGTGGGGTACAGGGACTGCTCTCACTGCTGGTAACTGTGGATGTGCATGGGGTGGGAAGGAGCGGATGGGAAGGGAGAAAGAGGAGCATTGCCTCTGGTGTCCCCTGGTGCTGGATGAGATTTTTCCTTTCGTCAGCCATTTCTTGCTTTGTCCCTATGCTTGTGACTGCTGTGCATCCTGGCTGTCTCGCTGGCTGAGTACCTGCTATGTCATCCAGGCAGGCAGACCAGGCACTTCAGCATCATTGCACATTCCCTCTGACACTTAATGGGGTCATGAAGGAGGCTACTTGTATGGGCACTCATGGTACAAATTTAGGGAGCAATACAAAATACTGAAAACCACAAATAGGCAATGACTGAGTGAAGTCTTCAAAACCATGTGATTTTTAATCAGAGTAAGTGAAAGGAGGAAGTGTTTGCTTTCTGGGTTGGTTTGCTGGTTATGAGCCTTAGACACCATTGGGGAATTTTTATGGTACCCCTCAGCATGAATTAAACACACATTTGTGCTTAAATATAAAAGAAAAAATTAATGAACAATGCATTTTTCTGAGTCCTACAGCCATAAGCAGTTCTACAAAAAGTCTGCAAAGATGCGGCACAAGCAGATTCCTTGTATACACTTGCACCAGCACCAATCCTGAGAACAGTTGCATGGGGCACCTCAGCCCGCCCATGGGTCCATCACCCTCCCAGCTCTGCTGCCAAAGGTGGCCCCTGAGCTTGGGTCCCTGACCACTCCCATTCCAGGATGGCTACAAGACAATGCTGAGGCTGTTTCTTATCTCATTACCACAGGAAAATTCAGTCCCTTGCAAGGAGTCCTTTCTCTGGTATTTCTGCTTCCAGCCAGTTTAACCACTTCTTGTAGTTGGGCCTTCTTGCCTTCCATGCCAGATCATTCCTCAGTCACAAATTACTACTGCTGACCAGTTACAATTAGAATTTCCCCTTCAACACTCAGAATTTTACAAAACTGAGGACTAGAAACCTGCCTTCCAAGAAGCGGAAAGCTGAAAGTCACTTTTTTTTTTTTCCCCAACAGTCAGCAGAACAATGAAAATCAGGGAAAAAAAGCATGTGAAGTGTCCATTGGTGAATAACCTGTCTTATGTATAAGTGTCACAGCTTGCCAGGGGCTAGGCAGAGTCACCTGGGACCTGGGAGTGGGCTGGATGTGAAATGGTTATTTTCCCTCTAAGGAGGTATCAGACACCTATATTTGGGATGTTGCCAGGCTCCCTAAATCTGCAGCTAGTTTCAACTGGATGGAGCTCAAAGAAAAGAAGCAACTAATCCTGCTGCTAAATACAATAAAGCATTATGTTTCCTTGCTTAAAATGTGTAGTAAAAATGATTATAAAAAACTGACATAGGTTTGCCTTTTAGTTCTATAGCTCTTTCCTCCAACTGAAGATATATACTAATATGTTGATGATGGTCTAGGAGAGGGCTTGAAATTTGTTTGTCCTCAGGTTGTTTTTTAGTGCCCTTATTTATTCTTGCTCGTTGCATTCTGTGGGGGAATAATCACTCAGAATGCCTGTGTATGCTTTCTGCACCCTCAACAAGCAATGAAGATTTCTTGCTCCTGACCCTCTAACCTTAATACTAGCTTTTAATTACAGGAGTCTGATTCTAGTGTGACTGTCTAGCAATGTTTCTGATTGATAGAAGGAATTTTTTTCCCTGCCACTTCTCACCATGATAAATTGCCAGATGAAGTTATTTTCTGGTAAAGAGAAGGCAGCTGAGAGCTCCCTGGCTGCCCCCATTTCTCCAGCACCTCTGGTCTCAGAGTGGTTGTGTGCTGTGCGAGCACTTGTGTTAAGACTTGTTCTCTCTTGCTGATAGGGATAACTCCCGTATTTTCTGTTTTACAGTTGAGCATTATGGCACAGAATGGAGACATCATCTGCCACTCACTAATAAGGTGGTGATTCAGCCCTAAACTGTATCCACAGGAAATCTGCTGCTTGCTGAAATTAGTGGGAGTTTTGCTGTTGGCTTGAGTAGGGTCAGGACTGCACTTGAAAGGACTTTGGGTTTGCTGCTGTGCTCTGTCACAGGGGTCCCCAGCCCGCACATCAAAGACTGCAGCTCTTTAATGTTTCCTGCAACAGCTATCTTTTTCTTGGATAAGCTCTCCTCTTCTGCTGTGGTAACTTATATTAGGTAATGATAGAGTTTTCTTGTTCACTGGTGGCAGGAAATGTCATCCCTCCTTTGCCATTATAAGCTCCAAGTAACGTTATCTGGCTTGATGAATCATTGCCTTGGGTCATAAATCATAATTGGGGAAGATGAAGCAAACCTGAACTGAATCTATCAGGGTAACCAGGGTCACAGAGACCTTACCAGTTCTTGAAGGACAGCTTTCTCAGTAATGCAGCTTCTCCACTGCCCAGAAAAATTCCATCTATTTGTTCTTAACGTCAGAGAACAGGCGTTATCCAAAATGAGTATAATGAGCCTTCCCACTGACGCAAAGTTCCACACATCCCAGCATATCTAATTTTTCACTAGCACAAGAGTATGTGAAGTGTATGTAGAATACACTTACCACAGTGAGACAGCTGAGGCACAATTCAATGGCTGGACAATTAGCAGCTGCTGTTGTGGGCTTCTGTATAAACAGTTATTGCAATTGCAAAGTAGAATGCAAAATTTGACCAAATATAGAAGGGAACTGAATATATATAGTGTCTGTTATAATATTTATCCTTATGCAACCTCAGAAAGGGGTAATCCAGAGTTTGCTTCAAGGGTTTGAAGATAAGGCAGATATATAGGTTTAAATACCAACTAACTTTTGCCAATGAGCCACTGCTTAGTTACAGCAATTACTGTTTCCTGTTACAGCTATGACAGAAAATATCTTGTATTAAATGTTTGAGTCCTGATGTCTTTATTTCAGCTGCTATGTGAGAGGTAAACATCTCTTAATTTAAGAATTTGTTGCAAAATATGACTGTGACTATTAAATGTAAAGTTGTTAGATACAGTGAGCACAGTAGAAGATGGGTACCAGAGCTTTTGGCTGTGGCGCTGTCCCAGTGAGTGATAAATGAGAGGCAATATTGGCCAGTTTTTTCCCACTGAGTTCCTCAAGAGCTCACTGCTGGCCAGTGCACTCCTGGGCTTGCACACCAGGGAGTGCAGGGATGCATCTCCAGCAGCACCATAATTTGTGGCATTCATGATAGCTCCAACACAACGTATTCAGTTTATGTATTTAGAGGAAGAGGTCCATCACGTTTCTCCTCACCCAGAGATCCCCGAGCAGTAGGCTTTGGCTAGTTGTTTCAGAAAAGGGAGGCTTCAGCTATATCTGTAACAGAACTGATTCAACTCCGCTGGTGGAGTATTATGGGATAAAGATGCTACAAATAACATTGTTTATAAGTTAAAACTTAACTAGATTTAATAAACCCTCTGCTCAGAGGTGTCAATTTTACTATAAGGGGTCTTTCAACTGGCTCCCAAGGCTCTGTGTATTCATGCGTGAGTAGGTGTGAAGATTTTCGATGTGGAGGAGCCTGGGCAAGCTGATCTTCCTTTCTTGGTTACTGGGAATGAGACGCCCCTAAAGGTGTATATCTGCATCCAAGCTAATCATCTTTGGCTGTCCTTTTAGTCAGTGGAGGAGAGAAACAGTCCCTTAGAGGACAGGATTTCTGTCTTCTTAGGTAAGCATCTAAAATCAGACTGGGTGAGTCATGCCCTAAAGGTGCCTGTCTTCCTCTGTTGACTGTGAAGGGAGCTGTGGGGTGACTAGGCCAAATACAAATATTTATGCTATAGATGTCAAAAATTGGGTGAAACTAATCCTACCTCTTCTATTTTGAAATGTGTAGATAGATATATATTTAAAATACGTAAATATATATATATATATACTGCTAGCATTTAATTTCCAGCACTGCATTATTTGTCTTCCAGATCAGTGCCATTTATATTGCCACTTCTCAGGAATAACTGGCTCCATCCACAAAGGATAAAAGCTATTGTGGGGCTCTGCACTGTGATAACTCAAAGTTAGAGACTGGCTCCCAAAACGGTGCTGAGCACCAAAGGCGGTGCCTGTGCTTCCTTCCCATAGCATGCTCTGTGAACCAGAAACTGTCGAGCGTTATTCACATGTGTGTGGAAGAGATGAGCATGTCTGTATGAGACACAGCCAGCCACTGGCAAACTGGGGATGGGATGATTGAAACGTGTTGTGCCCTGCTCATTACCCAATGGGTCTTGGGGCCCAGTTGTTCCAGGACCTGCAATAACCAAACCCAGAGCAGAAGGGACTTGATTTTAACACGTTGGTTTTTAGATGAAGCCTGGTTGCCTTTTTTTTTTTTTATTATCCCTCCCTAGAGCCCCCTTACATCCTAAGTTGAGAGTCAAGGGGTCTTCAACCTGACACAAATGATCTTAAAGGAAGTCAAGACATTACTGTAGAGAGATATGCTGAAATTCCCATTTTGCTTTTGGCAGCTGTTACTTCCATAACTTGCAGGGTAGCAGAGCCTTTCACCCATCATCATCCTTCGTTGATGAAATCATTTACCCAGAGCACATAGGGTATCTCAAGCGTCAGGGCCTGAGGGCATCAGCCACACTTATGGCCCAGACCAGCTTCCCACAGGCCTCCCCCACCCTGCCCATGGCCCAGGACCCCATTCAGTCCCCCGAGGCCATCAGGCCCTGCCCTGCCTGGCCACGGACCTTGTTGATTGGGATCCCTGCCCATGGGCCAATGCCCAGCTTGGCCTTGGCCTGGCTCCATCCCCAAGGAGATGCTCAGGGCTGGGGCTGCCCAGCTCCCTGGGTGTGGGGTGGGACAGGCCTGGGCTGCGGGCACTGCCTGCCGCCTTGGGGGTCCCCAGGGAGCCCCTGGCCCCTGTGGCACCCTGACAAGAAGGTAAAGACGTGTACATTTAGCTGGAAGTCATAAAAGTGTCACAAAGTGTAAACGTCTAATGATATTTTCTTTATTGGGCATAAAACACGGTTGCCGATGACTTTCTCCCTTTACTGCTCTCTGCTGCTGAGATCTTGCTAAAATAATGAAAACAATCTTCCTTTTTTATTAGATCCTTCTGCAAGCATAGTCTGAATAGTGCAGATGATAGGAGAGCCTCAGATTTGTCGTGGTGATATCTTACTTTTCAGACAAATCAGCTACAAAAGCTACCACATATGAGTGATGGCGGGTAACTGGGCACCAACTGGGAATTTCAGGCCCCTGATGAACAAGTAGGTCTTGTGAAATGCTGCCTCGGAGACTTCAGGCCCTGATCAATGTGACCTGTGTGTTAAAACCCACTCAGGGAGAAAATAAAGTTGATTATCTGCTGTTTCCTCAGCTCACTGGCTGTTTACTTGTCTCTCAGGAAGGCTTCCTGACATGGCACTGCAAAGCAGCCGATCCATAGCTTCAGATTACAAGTCTGGAGAGAGAGCTGCAATTAACAGCACAGCAGAAATTAGAAGATCTGTTCCTGGAAATCAGATCTGCTAGAGACAACTGAAACTTATAGCAGAATAAACCATAACTGTTTGAAAACACTTGATTACTTTTTTCCTAATTTCCACAATTAATGTTTACGATGCACATGTATTCAGGATGATGCAGGTTATAATAAGCAGGTGGCATAGGTGCCATCACCACAGCCTGTCTCCAGAAATGAGTCACTGAATATGCTGCCAGCCACTCTGTGGGGTGCAAGACTGAGGAAGCCCCTGACTGCATCGAAGCCCATCGATGCTCCCCCAGGGGCTGTGATGATTGCTGCCTGCCACCTCCTGCTGCCTTTCAGGGGAGCTCAAGGGATAAATCGTAATTTTGGACAAGGCAGGTTGGATCCCAATGCATCCGTTTGACTACAGCTGAAGACTGTGGGTAATAATATGTGGGGAAGTTTGGTGTTTCCATTCCCTGAGATTATTACTGCATGAGATAAAAATAACCAGAAGCCCTGAAAGTGCTGTTCTAAAATAACCCATTAAAAATGAACCATGCTTACAGCCAGAGTGACGTGATTTCAAACCTGAACATGTGCCAGGTAGTGCTAGACTGCACTACAGAAAAATGGTCATCTTGGTTCACCAGGGCCATGCACCAAGAAAAATATCTATGCAAAAAAAAAATGTATCCAAGGACTGCAACAGGAGCAGGGACAACCAACCATGACACACCCTGGTCAGGCTGTCCGATTCAGCAAGTGTACTTTAGATTTCAAGAGGCAGAAGTGAACTGTCCTTTTATCAAGTTTGGGGGCTAAGGACTTTTTCTGCTTCATTTTAAGTTTTTCTCTGTTGATAGTGACAGCTCTGGAGACACCTGTGTCCTTGTCAAAATTGCAGAATAGAAGAGAATGAAGCCACACTGCCAGTATTTAGTTGAAAATATCTAGATCACCAGTAACTGCTCTTTCTGTGTCCTGGTCCCTGTAATCGTGACATTGACATGAATTGGTGTATTGAAAAGATAAAGTCTGCAGTGAGGACTGGAAGGAAACACCCTGCAGGTATTACACCTGCTATCACTGGGAAATACATTAGGTATAACTTTCAAATGCCTTGATTTAGGTCTCACATTTTCAAAGCTAAATTTGATGGTCAGTCCTTGGATTCACAGAAGTTTTATGACTGCTGGTTACAAAGCTTTGTACTGCATGTAATGACTTCCTGATTTCATTTGCAGAGGTTTGGAAGGTAGAGATGAGTCTGGCAAGTAAGGACTTCTCTTACGAAACCATTTTGGGAGCTACTGTTACTAATAGCAATCATCCAAGAAATAAAAATGATCTAGCAAATAAATAGCACTTTAGAATTGGACCTTAGCAAGGCTAATTTTCTGGAATTATTTCAGAAATGTTTCTTTATAAAACAGTTGTGCTTAAGATTTCATTGCTTGTTTCAGTTCAGGATATTTTGCAAGTGGAGTGTTTTTAGTCCTGTGTCCCCAGAAGTAGCAGAGTGGGGTCACCGTAACACTGCAGCCATTTCTGTCCTCTGCCAAGCAGCCTGGTTGTGTCTGTGCTGCTTAAACAAAAGATGACCAGGTCATGGGCTTCAGGAAAGGGCACATGGTTATCCTTCCTATTGAATTATTTAACATGGTTTTGGTTTGTGCTAGCTAGTCCTCCCCCAAAGAGCATTTGGGCCCAATTCAACCACTCACATGGGCCAAGGACTGTTTCCAGCAAGGCAACTGTTTTTGTGGCGGGGGATTAGCTGGCTGGATGTGAACTGACCTACACCCCTTTGCCTCTGGGATTGTAAAATGAGGCCTGTCCAGTTTTATTTACTGTTGTAAGCACTGGTTATTTGCTCTTTCCCAGGAATTCCTAGACTTGATTTACTTTATTAACATGCCCGTATCTGTTTTGAAACTCTCTAGCATGCACTAGGGACAGACAACAGTCCAAAGGGTCACTGCTCAGGGCCAGAGAAATGTTCCGGTTTTTGAAGTATAAATGAAACTTGACAGTAGTGTTTCAGTCATCTAGTATCTCTAAATGGGGCTGGGAAATTTCAAGAAACTAAGATCTTTTTTCAGTATTGGCTGAAACCTCAAGCAATGCTCTGTATGTTCCTTCAAGCTTTCTTCAGTTAAATCTGCATAGTACAATACCTGATGGTATCAGATGATTTATGATAATCATCTCATATCCTTGGTTTAGTTCGCTAGGGAATAATTTCTTAGTAAGTACATGTGAAATCCCGGGTTATTTTGTTAGCATCTGTGAATACATGGTTGTTTTGTCTGTGAAATTCCTCTGAGAGTTACTCTGTCAACATTTGTTGTGCAATGCTTTTATTTACTGTGTAACAGGGTGAGAACAGCAATAGGTTTTCCTGTAAATGTGAAATTTTTCTTGGCTGACAGAATGTGCAGAGCCTTGCCAAGAAAAAGCTGGGTAGTGGCTGCATTCTTTACTGGCTTGAGGGGTATGCTTGGGTGTGTGCGCAGGTATGTGTCTGCACACATGTGCAAAACCACACATTTACTGGAGGGGCTGAAAATGGTTTAGCACTAGCCAACACCACCACATGCTCCCATCACTGACATAGCCATGGATGTTGCAGTCCCCATTTAGGCTGCAGGTAGCTTGCATATGTGAGCATGCACAACACAGAGACTTCACCAAAGACTTAATCATTCTTGCCCCTGTAGGTACAAACTCAGTGTCAGGACTTTGGCTTACTTTTTAGCCTTATGGTATATGTCCTCTCTTTCTAAAATTAACAAAGCTTGTAAGTACTGAGAAACATCTTGAGTGCAGCAGCAAAACAGCACGAGCAGTCAGTCCTTGCCAGATGCAGTTGTGGCTGGCACTGCTGGCGCCGGCTCTGTATTTGTGCCACCTCTTCTCAGCCTAAAAGCTGGCTGAAGTCCCAAAGCGCTGCCCTGTGCTGAAGTTAATCCATCCTGATCTCCCCAGGGCTTATTAGTTCAGCCACTATATTACCCTAGTGCAGCTCCAGGGTCCCCAGACCAGGCTGTCTTGTGTCTAGACAGTTTTAAGAGCAGGGAGAGTAGATATGCATAGCCTAAGGCCATCTCTGGGACTTATTGGGATTTGGCATTCTTGGAAAGGCATTTTATTGGTGAGCTTCCATAAAATCTGTTAGAGGAAACAATGTAGAGAGAAAAAAAGAATAAAACTCCAACTATTCTGTAGATAATGCCCCCAAATTTTCCCACTGAGAGTCACAATACCTCTTTCTCTTGCTTCAGCCAGTGTTCCAAGGATTAGAAGCAGTCTGATTGCAACTTGGTGGGAGCTTCACACAGAAAGACAATATCCAGTATCTGTGTGCTGGGAGCAATGGTATATACTGAAACAAAGATGGCAATCCTGTTTTCAGGGAGATATCAGCATGTACATATCCTGGGAGATGATGCAAATTAATTCATTCTCACTTGAGAAATGCCAGCCTCAGTGTCTTTTTTCTATTTGGAGAGGATTTACAGCAGCCTTTGCTGCTACATGTGCCTGGACTAATTGCATAAGTAGAATGCTATAACCTGCTTTATGCATGTGACAGTACTTACATAGCTCTCCTCATCATAAGATTTGATCGCCTGAGTAACAGTTCTCAAAATACTAGAACATTGCTTGCATTTGTTGGTTGCCTTTAGATCAATAAAGCCTGCAAGTATGAGCAATTTCAGTTATCATCATACATTGCATGATTATTCAGAAAGCTAATACTACAGTCACTGTCGAAGTCTCAGTGTAATTGATACCAACAGGAAAATATAAAACCGTGACTTTGCTTTACCAGAAGATCTAGTCTGGTTAAACTACCACTCTGCTGAAACACACAATTTGCAGCTGTTTGTCACTGCTTCCCTCTTGCTAAATTTTATTTCATATATTCATATTTAATACAGTTCTTAGAGGCTTGAATATAATAAAAATCCATTTAGAGAAGTGCTGAAGTGAGTTGATAGTTTTCTCTTGCCTGCTGTGGGGCAGGACTCTGCCCACTTGTCCCTGACCACAAGAAATGAAAACAGCTGCATGAAGAACATATGCAGGAGAGCAGGACCCGGAGGCTGAGCCCCGAGCAGTTAATGTGTCTCCTGAGTTTGGCCAGAAGATCCAGGGTACCAGCACCATCCTTCTGCTGGTCAGAGACTCTTCTGCGTTTTGCAGTAGAGAGAGAAAGTAATCAATAGCATTTTATATTCCTGTGCCTCCTGTCATAAGCAGTAATGGCTCTGCTGTTACTTACAGTGGCAGCTCATCACAGTGAGCAATGCGGCAGAGCCACAGTGTGGTGGAAATGTAGCTGATCTGTAATAACTGTATGAATATGGTGATGCAATGGCTTTAGGGGCTGACAAGACCAGGGCAGGAGGTTATTGATTAAGCTTCTATTGGAGCTGGAGGGAGAACGAACAAAGAAGCAATGCAACAGCTCCCAGGTTGAAAGCAATTGGCAACATCATCAGGTATAGACGCCTGTCCCCAAAGAAATTGCAAGCATGTTTCATCAGATTATGAACTGGCAAGTGAGGGAAAATAGAAAGATAAGCCCTACAAGAAGAGGGATGGAATAGTGGAAGTATGCTTGACCAAAGCTGTCTAAAGAAGGCATTAACAGAACAGGAGAGAAAAGCGACTTCTCAGTGGTCAGGAATAGTATACCTTGTAAATGTTATTTACACCAGCTTTTTAATGTTTTTAAGTTATGTTTTTCTTCTAAACATTTTTGTTTTAGTTAGAGATGTTTTGCTTTAGGCGGGGAACTAAACTGCTCATCCATTGTCACCTGGGTGGTTCCTGCCCAGGGCTGCAGATCAGGGAGTGCTTCAGGAACCACAGCCTCCCACTCCACGTGTCTCTCACCCTGAAAGGTGGAGGATACCTATGAGTGCCAGAGGGTAAGTTCAAGGAGCTGTGAGAAGCATACCAGGGATATATACAATCTCCAGTGAAAAAGAGATTTGCAAATGGTAGCTCACACTATCAGTGCTACCATTATTGGTTTAACAACAGCAGGTTAGTTGACGTTACTTGCTCTCCTTCAGTTAGTCTCCAGATGCACATTGGTCCCAAATCTTTTCCATGTAGGCAAGCTCCCATCTGGGAGGGAGACAGGAAGCTTCTCCTATGTCACTGTATAGGAGGAGAAAGTGTCTGTCACTCTTCAGGTGTTCATTTGCTGCTCCCAGATTAGAAAAGGTACATCAGAAGAGCTTTATTTTTGCTAAGTTTCTGCTAGCTACTTGTCTGTTCTGCTTGGAAATACTCCATGACTTATGCTTAACCTGGGGCCACTACCACTCTGTGCCAGTTCTGCTGTATCCTTCCCACCTTTGCTTCCGGGGCATCTCCTTCCTTTTCCAGCTTGCCATTTTTCAGAAAGGGAGACTTTTACAGTGCCATTTGAGCAGGAGCCTATCTACCTATGTGCCCCTTCAATAGTATTTGAACTTGTTGTCTACCTTTTAACAACATGTAACGGAATGTTAGATGTCCCAAAGGTATTGATTCTTTAATATCTTTCATGAAAATAGGCAGCTGGGTAGAGGAAGATCTCTCCTGTGTCCTCCCCATGGGAAAGGATGCAGTGTAAACTTGTTCTTATTCATCAGAGAATCTGTAAAAAAAATTTCCTAGAAAATCAGGTCTTGATAGTGCTGCTGCTTAGGCAACCACTTTTTTTGCAAGGAAGCAACTAAAGCTGAATTTCACTCCACATGCTGGTACTGTTTACCAAATAGTGTTAACTAGGAGGGATTTTTTCAGCTTCACTGTTTTATAAAGGTCTCTCCACTGTGTCCTTGTATCTGCTGCTCTGCATCAGGTAAGCCTTTTTATTGAGCAGTTTGTGATGGTATCTTCCAAGTCACTGGCCTCAGATGATCCCATAAGTCTGGCTCATCAGTATGGATAACAAGTTTACCTTACCTTGATCTGAGTTAAATTTCGTCTGCCACAGCATTGCTGAATTTCCCAATTGGTTTCTGTCTCCCAGCAGCTTCTTATAGGGTAATATTTTTTTTTAGTTGAATGTCATGTGCAAAAATTTAGCTTGCTGTGAGTTTTCTCCTTAATTCTTTCTCCTTCTCTCTTCACACAATATATAAAACTGTTGGTCCCTCTACACATCCCTAGGAGAGTCTCATCGATAATAAGGGCATATGTTTACGATAATGTATGAACATTAACATTAAGGTGCTCCGTCTTGAGACATATATGCATTGCAGGTCTCATTGGATCTAGCATCATAAACTGGGAAATGTGAAAGCAAGGCAGAGTGATGCTCTCAGTAACTTAAAAGAGCCCAATTCCTGTAAAAACCTGTTGTCTGCCATGGAAGTGTCCTGCAGCTCTCTGAACTGTTCTTCACAGTTCAGCTGTCCAAAGCTCAGGTCATCTAATACCAAATTCCTCCCAAATATCCTAACATATGATGATGGGGCAAATGCTCACCCGATGCTCAGGTAAAACAAAGGGGTTTGCCACTCTCTGCCAGCTAATTTTGCTAAGCTGATTGACTCCATGGAACCATGGTCCCCTCTTTTTTCTTCTCATCTGTTGCTAATTCATCTGACTTTGCTTTCTCACCAAGAGAAAACATCCTGCAGATGCTTGTTAGTTTAACAACAGTAGGGTGAAGAGGTGGACCATGGTGACTGGGGATGCTTCTGTTCTGAAAGGGACAAAGTGTGGCCAGCAGATATGCACACGACAGGGATGAATGAACAATTGGACAGATCATCCTCCCAGCCACTGGTCCTACATGAACCTGGTTTTCCTTCATTAAATAGTCATATTGCTTTGAAGAATAGTTTTGCCTACTCACCTTACTTCTTCCTCCCTCACAAGCAGCATTAGACGGTCAGCTGGTTGTTGTTTTTTTTTTTTTTTAAAAAAAAAGGCATCGTGTCCTCAGATTTTCAGGAGATGATGGAACTGCAGGGAAAGGACTGTGGTGTCACAGCACGAAGGGGAGCAGACCCTCGCTGGAAACCTGTGGACAGGTGGCTGGGAGGGAAAGGGTCTATGAGGTGTCTACATGGAAGGAGCTGGTTGGGCTGAGAAGTAGGAAGGGAAAAGATAGAGTGGGTAATTAGAAAAAGGAGAGTTAAAGGATTCCCGTGAAAATTCAGATGGCTCAGATAAACAGTGAGATGTAAGGGACTGGATGAAGCATTTGAAATGCAGCTTTCATTAATATTTTGTCTGTCTTAAATTTATTTTATGGATGTGGAGGTCTGTTCATGCTGATGTATCAAGATGGTTATCAGGCAACCTTATTGTTTTTTTGAACTCCTTCTTAAGCAGGAATTCTCAACATTTCTTGAGGCCCTGTGCTGGTTTTCTACATTTCCCTATGTTTGAAGACGTGAATCACCAAGTCACTGTTATTTCTGTGCTATCTATCAGGAAATTTCCAGGTGATTTTCTCTTGCCTCCAGCAGCTATGGAAGCTACTGCTACCCAGTGGATTCGTCATCTAATCACATGTTGTGTCAGCTGCCCCAGGAAAAAGCCTAGAAAGTGTGGACAAGAGAGTTGGGAGCAATCACGGGGCAAACATCAGGCTGCTCTCCAAACATGCTACTCTTGAGCATATAATACAGAGCAAATAACTGATTAAATTAATTTGGCTTTTACATCTATAAGCTGTTTGCAAAAATTTACAAGCCGCTCAAAAAACAAAAAAGTGTCAATAAGTTCCAGACAGCATAAAGGTCAGGAGGTCCTTTCAGTTAATGCGGTGGCAACCTTGCCCTCCAACATAGCTGCTCCCAGCAGGGGGAGTCACCAAGGGAAATCACACTGCTCCTGTTCTGGCTTAATCCTCATTGCCAGCACCACGGAAAGCAAAGCTTTTCCAGCTGAGAGTAGGGTTTATGTGAGGAAGCTACAGGTACAAACACGAAAACCAAGAAAGATGTTTTATCTGGTAGGTATTTATTGATAGTGAGAAATAAAATCTGTCACTTAAAAAGTATACAGGCTTCCGGCTGATAATATTGCACTTGCTTGATCACCCACTTACTATCCAGCCCTTTGTCCTTATTCGCATCTGAGAACAGTCAGGAGGTATCAGACTGCCAGGACAGATACCTGAACGGACTTGCAAGGTATGCGGTATGTGAGCAAAGATGTCACTGCCTGACTACACTAGACAGCATGCCTAGCGGTGTAAGGAAAGAGTGTGAGAGGCTCCTTTTATTTAGGAACAGTCTTAGAAGATTGTCCAAAGGTATCTCCAGGGGGACTGTAGGCAGAGTGTCTCCATTTCTGTGAACATACGCTTTCCCTAATAGCTGCCTTTGAGAAAGTTTTGCTGTGGTGGAAGGCCTCTGTGTGCAATGGTCTGTAAGCTAACTGGTCTTGGCACAAACATAAATGCATGTGACAAATGCAACAGAGTTACCTGTGCTTACAAATGTAGCTCATTATGATAGCTGTCACAATATAAAATGGCGATTTTCATGAAGCAGTTGTGTGTACAAGAAGCTGCAAGCACAGGAAGTCTTCTCATTACTTTAAGCTGACTTCACTATTAATGCACATTGCTTTGACCTTTAAGAGCTTCAGGCTCAGCAACAGGCTCAATGCTGTGCATACTGTTTGCTCAACTGAATAAGGTACAATAGGAAGAAGTTAATTTATTAGAAGAGAAAAATCATGCCTCTTACTTTGTAAAGCCTATTCTTTTTTTCTGCAATCTAAATCTAATCAGTGCATGCATATGTTTGTGTGGCTTTAAGTAAAATGTATTTACAATGTCAGACAATGCAATCCATCACTATAAATGCTACTTTGGCAATTGCACTTCAGCAACATTTTTTAATTCTGATGGAAATGTGAAGTAAACTTGCCAGTGCTAAGTCTGGGACCTAAGCAAGAGCCCTGTCATGAGTGGTAGCAGCAAGTGTGGGTCTGCCTAATGAAGAGCATCAGGCCCTGATTCAGAGCCGACCAGAGCTGATGCACGCAGTCTCATCAGCTGTGGTGGCCTTCACAGCAGAGCTTACATTTGATAGAGCAAGGTTCAAAGTATGTCCTGCCCAAGAGTTGACACGTTTTGACATACCCCATGGCAACAAGCAAAATGAACCGTAACATATCTTATTTGCCCTGTACGTCACAGGGCCTTATGCTGACAAGGGTGACAGTTTCCCCCTGGCATTTGAGCCGCCCAGCCTCACACTCCGTCATGGTCCGACGGGCAGCAGAGCCACTTACTTCAGCACAGATCTGGATGCCTCCCTCCTCGCACGACCCGTCTTCATCACAAACACAGCTGTTGGATTGCGCTAAGCAAAAGCACAGAGGAAAAATACTCAGAATGGCATCCAAGTCAACAAAAAACAAACTGAAATTTTTCCAGAAAAACTGTAGGATTTATAGCAATTTTCTGGAGGGTGCTCAGTGCAAGAAAGACATCGACCTGTTGGAGCGGGTCCAGAGGAGGCCCACGAAGACGATCAGTGGGCTGGAGCACCTCCCCTGTGAGGATAGGCTGAGAGAGTTGGGGTTGTTCAGCCTGGAGAAGAGACAGCTCCAGGGATACCTTATTGCAGCCTTTCAGTACTTGAAGGAGGCTTATAAGAAAGATGGGGACAGACTTTTTAGCAGGGCCTGTTGTTACAGGACAAGGGGTAATGGTTTTAAACTAAAAGAGGGTAGATTCAGATGAGATATGAGGAAGAAATTTTTTACAGTGAGGGTGGTGAAACACTGGCACAGGTTGCCCAGGGAGGTGGTAGATGCCCCATCCCTGAAAACATTGAAGGTCAGGCTGGATGGGGCTCTGAGCAACCTGATCTAGTTGAAGACGCCTCTGCTTATTGCAGGGGTATTGGACTAGATGACGATTAAAGGTCCCTTCCAACCCAAACCATTCTATGGTTCTATGATTCTTCTCCTAACCAGAAGTAACATTAGCTGATACTCAGGTTCAGTGGAAAAAAACAGAAGTGGAAATGAGTGGTGCACTGTCTGGGGCTTTCTCTGCTCAGAGAGGCTGATTGTGCTTGTGGAAAAAGCTTGCTCATGGTGCCTGAGATACTGCTCTCAAAGACTTCTCTGATGTTACTGCTTGAATTGGTTTGTGTATCTACTGCTCCGGAGTCCAGATAACATGTAAGATGAGAGATCTGTCCTTGGACAGTAACAAACTGATCATGCAGACACTTACAACTTGTATCTTTATTTACATACAGGCTGTTTCACTAAGATCAAAGGATCTACTCCTGCAAATAAATGTGCATAGTTGTATCAGTGACAACAGTTAAATAATCAGATAAGAAGGTCCCATCTGAGATGTATTTTTCATAACTGTGTCTTTGTTTTGGTGTTATATGGGGTTTTTTTTTGCCTGTGTTTGTCTCTGCTGAAGCTCCAGCCAGTTTTGATTATCTTTTCTTGTTATTGTCTGTTCAACCCTGTTAGACAAAACAGATGAACTCCTATCAAGTAATCTTTATTATTTTCAAAATATGACAATAACTATGCCTCTATCTGGGGCACTTATAAAAACCTAATTTACTTCTTTATCTTCCCCTTGCTGGCAACCCTCCATTGAATGCAATGTAGTGTAGGACACTCAGGGAAATTAGATCAGGGAATTTGAAAACTTCCACTGCAGACAGATTGCAAAACGCTGGGACTATTTCCTCTGAGGGAAGAGACATTTGATCATCATATGAGGAACTGGGCATAGGCAGTGAAGTACAAACAAAAGTAAGTGGCTTTCCAAGATACGATAGAATAAGACATTCAATTCCTTGCCCTAAGATGCTCCTGGGAAGACTGCTTGTCAAATTTCAGGAAAGGATTAGCTGTTCTTGTGGGCAGTAAGGACTTCCACAATTACTGTGTTAAGGAATTTAAAACAGGTGGATACAGTGAAAAAAGAGTAGGGCAAGGGTTTCACCTAAAACATCCAGAGGACCAATAGGGTAACCCACTTAATAGGGACTAGGAATAAGCTTTAAACTTCCTTAAACTAGGAATAATATCCTGTAGATAGTGCATTTTGTTACGATATCCTGCAGGGTTTTCTCTTCCGTGGTTGGAGCTTCCTGCCATGTTTGGACACCAAACACCGGGCTGATGGTTTGAACCAGCTTAGCAGAAGCCTGGTGCTTCTGGGAGGGTCTGGAGATACCATACCAGTACAGACCTACAGCTAATGTGTAACTGGGGGTAGAGATATCATTTTCGTCATATAAACAATTTTGCTTACAGTTGTGAAGAATCTCTTACCGTCGCATTTTTCCCACGAACGGCATGATCCACATAATATTTCAGCTGCCTGAGGTGTTCTGCAGTCTTCTGCATTAGTAAGGGAATATTTTCTGCCCATGCACTCCAAGGCATGCATCTTGCAAACAGTTAAAGGTGTGTTTCTCTTGGTTCTTTGATCTGTAGCACAGGTGTCCAGGGAAGGACTGAAAACAAAAGCAGGGATCACGCCATTTAAATGTGTTTTATCTTGGTACCTCTTAAAAAGAGCTGAAGGAATGGAAAACATTCAGGGTCCAGTTCTAATTTTGCTGTTCATTGAAGTACATCCTAAGAGTGCAGCAAGGGAACTTGAGACATAGACATGTGAATAATTCAGACTCCTTTCTTTTCTGCAGGATGCTGCACCTCAGCAGAGCCAGGAGGACAGGGATATTACTGAGAATTTGCCATTGCCCTCAGTAACAGTGAGAGTGAGACTTTAGATAAAAAGAGTTCCGATCTCAATTATTCTCTAATATATTACACATGCATGCATCTAAGGACACACACAGAAAACATTTCATATACACATAGTGATATAGACACACATGAACATATATTAAATATTTTATATTTCTTAATTATAAGACATTAGAATATACTTAAAGACCTTTTCTCTGTTGTCCTTTAAAAGCCTTAGCTTTTACTAAATAAAATATTATGATGTAACATCAGAGACCAAAGATATTTCTGGAAATATGCATACATCTCCACAGAAATTTTATGAAAAAAACTGCTCTACTTATTCAGGGAATTTGCTTGTTTATTTCTTGAAATTCAGATATTGTTCTAACACACACAAAAATTAGCTTGTAAAAGTGGTAATAACAATTCTTGGACAACCTTAAATAGTGTTTGCTTTGGGGACAGTTCCAGGAAGTTGTTATCATTTGTGTTTCATGCTGTAAGTGTAGGAGGGGAGGAAAAAGCCCTTCCATTATTTCTGGATTTTAATCTCAAACCCCAAGCTTTTCCACTTATTCTCAATGCAATCAGGGGCGTCTGTGTGGAGTGAACCAAAAAAGTGCCTCTGCAGAACAGGACATGCCTGTGCTCTCCTGGAGGCACTTCACAGTCAATAGATAAGGTGCTGCGCAGAGTACAAGAGAGCACTCCCAGGGGATGGAGAGCTTTGAAATATGGCTTCAAAGGCTTATTTTCAGCACAGCTCCTTCTTTTGAGCTCACAAACACTCCCACAGAAACTTTTAGTGTCTAATGGGTCAGTTCTGAGGGTCAGCCTCAGCTAAACAGGTGTTTGGTGGGGATGAGAGGCTGATGGCCCTAATGAGCTTCACAAGGCTGCCTGAAGAGGAGGGTAACAGTCCCCGTGAAAGTGGCTTCTCAGAGTAGGGAAGAGGAATTTGGAAGAGGGAAGGTCTAGTAATAAAGTCCTGACTCAAACCTTGCTCACTTGCTGGTCAAGTCTTAAGGTAATTTTTCTTTTTTTTTTTTTTTTCCTGGGAATTAGGAAGTGGGTTTCGGGAGATCTATAAATAAGGCACTGAGGAAAAGTGCCTGCTCTAAGCTTTGGGAATGGTTCTTTGAGAGACGGTTTTGAAGTCTCTTAAAAGAGTTGGCTTTACAGAAAGTTTAAACTACCTGGAGATTAAACTACTTGCTGGAGCATGTCCAAAGAAGGGCAGTGAAGCTGGTGGAGGGTATGGAGCACAAGTCTTATGAGGAGCGGCTGAGGGAGCTGGGGTTGTTTAGCCTGGAGAAGAGGAGGCTGAGGGGAGACCTTATTGCTCTCTACAACTACCTGACAGGAGGCTGTAGCGAGGCGGGGGTCGGTCTCTTCTCCCAAGTAACAAGCGACAGGACAAGAGGAAACGGCCTCAAGCTGCGCCAGGGGAGGTTTCGATTGGATATTAGGAAAAATTTCTTCACTGAAAGGGTAGTCATGCACTGGACCAGGCTGCCCAGGGATAGCGGTTGTGTCCCCATCCCTGGAGGTATTTAAAAGACATGCAGATGTGGTGCTTAGGGACATGGTTTAGTGGTGGACTTGGCAGTGCTGGGTTACCGGTTGGACTTGATCTTAAGGGTCTTTTCCAACCTAAATGATTCTATGATTCTGATTCTGCCTGTAACAAAGTGCACCTTTAAGACATTTAAAATTTCCCATGGAGTTCATTAGCTGAGCAAGAAAACTTTGCTGCATCTACCTGCAACCAAATATATCTTCAAAGATTATTAACTGTATTACATGTCCTACTTAAGTTAGCATCCTCAACTGCAATGGATCCCTTAACGGCTGTGCTTAGTCAAAAACCAGCCATTAAATCCCTAGTAAACTTTATTCTCTGAATTTTCCTTGATGCTCTTTTGTTAACATAAAGAATTAGGTTAACCCTCTTATTCTGAGGCACAACAAGAAGAGAGCCCGATGGATATGCAGCACCAAGGAGCTGATAAAGGAAGCTGGTGCATTTGTCTGCATTATATTGTTTGCTTGCCTGGCTGCACAGCCTATGAGGTAGTGGTGCACTGATTTATAATGTGAAAGTTATCTTTACAGACAGAGGTATAAGAAAAACTTAATCTTTAAATATCATCTTAAATTTGGAAGAACAAAGTGTGATCCAGGGAAAGCATCTAATCTGTAATTTAGCTGTTTATTATGTTTAAAATTGTTCAGATGCCTTCTTTATTTGCCTGAGTGATAAATCTCAATATCTGAGTCTTAAGGTCAAAATCTTGTATACAAGGCACCTTAATTTAGCTGAAAAGATTAAGGCCAGACACAAGTGCACTAATCTGTCTTCTTTGCATCACTTTAGCAACACCCAAAAGAGGGGAGGGAGACTGATTTAAACAGCTGCCGAAGGCGCCACCCAGGGAGTTCATGGTCCCATGTTGCCAATCTCTCGCTGTGGTATAATCCCTCAAACTGTCTTGAGAGTGCTTCACATATTTGCTATAGCTGGGTCAGCTAGGAGAAAGCCAGTGGAAATCAACATGTTCACATGCATAAGAAACAGGATGGAGAATCTGTACTCATGAGAGAAATTAATAATTTGCACTCATTGCTGACAAAGAATGTTACAGGGCTGGGAGTATCACAGCAGTGCAATAAAAATTATTAGAGGCAATGAAGAAACCTTGTGTAAAGTGAATGTGAGAAATTCAATACCTTTTACCTGAAAAAGAAGGCTTGGATAAGAACAAGCTTTTGCTAAAGCACATATTATGAAAAATTAAATAGCATATGTAAGTCAGCAAATACCTTCTCTCCCTTTCACCTACAATGAGAGGCAGGCAACTTTCAGTAAAACTAAAAAGTGAAAAATTCAGCATGCTCGAAATCATTTTAACTTCTTAAAATTATATTCAAGACCATAAGTTTTAATATAACACAGGCCAAGAACTCTTAGGAGAGACATAGATGCTACACAAATAAATTTGGAGGAAAAAAGAGGGGATAGTACTTAAAAATTATCAAATCTCATGTTTCACTGTGGAGACAGTCTTTAGCTATTGGAGGCTGGGGTTTCATCTGTATTAACACACTAACTCTGCTCTGACCCCTTGCTTGCACTAGGGCCAATTCACACAGAATAGCTGGTGTCCATACTGTTAAACTCTCTTTGCCCCCAAAAGACGGGAACTACATCAGACTGGAATGGTCCCTGACCTTAGTAACTCCTGTGCTGTGTCTGTGAATTATCCAGGAGTTGGCCCTTGCCAAAGCTCTACCAGGAGCTGCTTTAGCAATTTAGCAGCTCTGGTGCCCAGGATCACTCCCATGCTCTGATGAGGATAGAAGTAGTCTAAGGCACCACATCATGAGGGACAAATTACCCCTCACCAGGCTGTTGTGGTGGTCTTGTGCTGTCATGGGAAGTCTTGGTTGCCGGTCTCTTGGAAACTGAAAGGATGTAGGATGGTTCTGAAACCACGGTGTTCCTGAATTCCCACGTGAGCTCTTGTTCCCAGCTCTCTTCTGAGCAGAGGCTGCTACTGGAAGTCATTGCCACAGCAAAGCAAGCCAAATTACTTCTGCTCTCTGAGGAAGGACCAAGATCTGCTTACATGTCTTACTCCTACAGCCTCAACAGGCTGGCAGATTAGTCTGCTTTGACAGCTGATGATTTATCCTTCTATTATTAGATGTGTTATTTAAGACAGAGTGAAAAGATGGCTTCAGGTAACAGAAATGACTGTTATCTATCTTCCTGCCATTTCGAACATAATTATAAAAAATAGAAACAGGCAAGTAGTAGATTAATTATAACTGAAGCCTGAATGCATAACTGAATGTAATTCATTTAACTCTCAAGGTTATTGTGACTCTGCCCAAGGCCTTCCCTAGCATTGTGGACTCCCTTCATCTTCTATGTAACTAACCTCAACACACCCATGAACCGGAGGAGGGGTTGTTGCCTCACTTTAATGAGTATTGAGACAAAAAGAGTAAGACCAGATTACTTAAAATATTTAAGTGTTTAAGGATAGGATAGAGTCTTAGCAGAGTTGTTACAAACCTGGCACCTATCTTCACATGTAAGACAATGGCCTTATACACTAGGGAATCTACAAGGCCTGAACTAAGCTCACCAATTTTAATTTTGAGACGTTGAGAGAGTGCTAATTTTGGCTTAGAACTAGAGTCACCATTCAGGGCACTCTTGAGCTATGTGGCTGATGGAAAATACATGTCCTCCACTGAGAAATTCTGCTATCTTGAAATCACTTGAGACAACTTCAAAATTTCTTCCTCCTACTACACAAGGATAAGACAAGTTTGGACTGTTATCCTAGAGTTTCCAAACTGCTCAGCTCCTGCTGTGACATAAACCTGGCCAGATTTCATATCCAGAGCTCACGCTCACAGTGATGACTTTATAGGAGGCTTCATCTGGTCTATGCAAATCAGCCCCGATGTTGCAGTACTGAGCTCCTTGGCACATCTGGCCATCAGCACCAGGTGGTATCAGGTGTCTTCTTGTTACTCCTCTGTTTTGCTTCTGTTACCTCCACGTTTAGCAAAGAACTGAGAGAGTTACTAATTTCCTTACATTTCTTCTGCATTGCTTATTGCAGAATATAGGCTTAGATCAAACAGGAAACAATAAACTCTGGTCTGCAAGTTATAAAGTTAGGAAAGATGACGTGACTGGTCTGTGCAAACTGCTGTGTAAATGGGAGATTAGATTATTGTGCCTTTCATAACTCTTCAATCTGTCAGCAGGAAAATCTGCTTTATTTCACTAGCTTACTGCTTTGATGGTTTACGTCCCAAGGGCCTCAGCTCTAACTTTTCCTCAATCTTCTAAATCTTCAAAATATCATTTTATCTTTTTCCATCATTTTCACAGATCAAGCAGAGCTGAAATTATGCCTTCACCTTCTGTCATCCAACCAAATTCCATCACTGCTAAAACCCACTGACAGCTCTGACAAGGCAGGTAAGTGATGAACAGGACATTGATTGAGCTGTAAAGCAAACAAAGTACAATGCCTCCTTCTCATATGAGTAAAGCTTTCTCATCTGTCATGGACTGAAGACTTAAGAAATGTAATTGGTCTTGAATAAAGTGAGAAAGTCATTGCCAAATTCAGCCTGAACTTACCCACACTCATAGGGCATTTTGCACACACATTGCGACTGATGTACTTTCTCCCATGGCTGACATTTAGGCTCTGTCACTTCTGGTTTCACACTGGGCACTGAAGTAGAAGAACACAGACAGTGCTATTAAGGGTCAGAAAAACAAGGGCTGTTAAAGGTCTACTCTGAAATTATCCTATCAGTTGAGCTTAAAAGGCACTGAATTATACAACCATGACATAACGCCACATCCTGCATGTTCATTAAAAGTGTCTACTGCATGGAAGGAATCAAAACTATTAAAAAGATATGATACACTTTGCAAAGTTACTGTTCAGTAATTTATCCATAGGTCATGAGTCAGATAGAAGGAGACAGGTACTATGTTCAAGCTTAAATATTCATCTCATTTCTGCAGCAGCTGTTTGTTTCTGCTAAACTTAGCAGTGCTGAATAATAGCTGGCAACAGCTTTACCATTAGGTTTCAGAGTTACTGGCTTCACTATTGTCACTAGAAAAGCTAAGGCTCCAAAGTCCTATGTAGAAACGTGAACCTGAATATCTTTATACACTGATGGTAATGGAAACTACAAGTTCCATCATTAGTCCTCAATCTGCACTAACTTTAAAAATAAAAGCAATAGTGATTCTTGCGGAATTTTCATCATTGCACATGTACTATTCTTTGACTGCTGAGCTCTATTCCAAGCTTGAAAATTAAATAGGCCTTTGCTAAACATTCCTCTGGAGATTTCTGCAGCAAGTAATGGCATGACTTTGCTATATCCGTATGGACACACTTTCCGAGAAAGCTTTATCCTTATTTGTCTTTTAGATTACATGCCCGTAGTTTTCTACTTCAGCATGAAACCTTAATGCCCCTGAACATTGTTGTCTTGTAAAAAAAAAAAAAAAACAACAAACCTCCCTTACAGATGAAGACTTGCTAAGCAAAATAGACACGCAGAAATTGCCAGATAAGGAAAAAAAAGTTGCAGTGCATTTCAGTACAGACAGCAGGCATAACCCTGTCTTCCCGCAGAGGGGAAATTTCCACCAAAAATCACTGCATTGTCTCCATCCCTGGGGCTATTTGTGGTATAGTTGACTGTTACTGACACTATTGCTGACTAGATACTCTCATTCAAACCTAGGTGTGCCACTGTGTCTCTGTATACATATCTTAATTTTTACCCTTCTTCTCTCATATTTCTTGTTTTTTAACTGTTGTTAAAACAGTTCTCTTATTCTAATCTAATAACTGCTCTGTTATTCTAATCTAATTGTTGTCCCTTTTCTGTTTTTTTAACTTTTGTACTAATGTAATGCCCCCATACAGCCAGGCACAAGATGTTTCTAAAGAGGGAAGCATTTGAAACTGTTTCTAATTATTACTGAAATTTGAATACGTGTTGTAATAAAAAAAAAAAAAAAAATAGATGAAAATCAGTCACTAAGGCTAAGCCTAAGGAATAATTGGCAACAGTCCTTCAGCACTGGTACTTCAGCACTTCAGCACCAGTGAGCTGTTTATGTACAGCTATGTTATTCCTTCTGAAATCCTTACACTTCCTCTGTGTGTGGATATGACACAGTGGCAGATGACTTACATTGGGAATCTCACAGGACTGTTGCCTGACTGTCACCTGTCTCTTCCCTCAGGTGAGGCAACCTCAGGCAGCAGTTGGCTGATAAGGAGAGGACAGACGTGAAATGAAGGAGACTTCTACAACAGTGGCTGTTGTCCCCAACAAGGGTCTCCCCAGGGATATGAGAACATCTGGGATCTCTGGTGAAGATGCAACTGGCTTGAAGCAGCAAGCTGCTTGGATGCCTGTATGTCACTGATCCGCATCATAGGAGTGCTCAAGAGAAAGCTGTGTCTGCCTTCCACAGCTGGAAAAGATGACTTAGACAGAGATGCTCTACGCTGTAGCCCAGTTCCCTCTCTGCCAGTGCCTGCCAGTATCAACCCAGAGCTTAGAACAGCTGTTACTATGAATTTGAAGCAGCATTTTCCCATTGCTTCCAGTTCCTGGAGGTTTCCTCCACATCAGCTGTGTGGCTGTCAGATGAGCAAAAGGAGTCATCCAGCCCTGTCCTCCTCTGCTATGAGAGGCTGTGGTGCACTGAACAGCTTCCAGATAGAAAAGCCGTACCTCTAAGGTGCACCTCACACGGTGGTGGTGCTACACAACATGGGTGAATGAAGTATACTTGGGTGGCAGAATAGGCAGCATACATCCCAGGCAATCTCTTAAAATATCATTAGTGACAATACTCGATAGCAATATGGGAGTGGGAAGAAAAAAGCTGTAGGGAAACCTCACAAGAAATGTCTTAAGGCATCTTGTTTGAGCAGCCCACAGAAAACACGCTCCCATTTTCTGTGCTTCCTGCTGGTGATATAAGTATGGCCTCTCTATCACTATATCAGTTATAGCTCTGTCTATATCTTGTCTACATAAGCCATAGTCTGTCCAGGAAAGAAACTCCTGCTTTGCACTTGCAGGACTGCAATGGCTTACCTGGTCTCTTGCACTGGATATTCTTCATGTCAGGAGACCACTTGAGACTGGGCTCGCACAAAATGGACCGTGCCCCTTCTAAGTGCATGCCGTGTGGACAAGAAAGAGTTATTCTCTCACCAATCTCATACACAGGTTTCCATGGCTCTCCTTGCAAACCCCCCTCAAGGATGGGCAGGAGACATGCAGTTTCTAAGGATTGAAGCATTTAAGATAGCCACAGTGAATCAGTGCATTGCAGAAAGCAGCCACATACTTTATCTTTTACTAAATTCCTTAACAATTTGAATGGTAAGATTAGCTGATTTTACTGTAGAAACATATCAATCATGTTAGTACAGGATATTAACTCATCATACCAGCCAAACGTGCAATACCAAGGACAGAGTGACAATATCTTCTCCTACTGCCTGCAGGTCCAGCCCTAGCTTGAAGAGGACTTGTCTGTTCTTGGGACCCATGCTTCTGTTGAGGTTCATACTAGAGAGTAACATCCTAGTAGAGAGAGGTCATACATACAGGACCCTGGGAGACCATGTACTGATACACAAAGAGATGGCATTTAAACAGTGTGGACTAGCATTTGTGGGCAGTCAGTCCACAGTGGTTGGAAGGAGTAAAGGATGGTGTTGAACTGCAGGTCTGAAAATTCCCAAGTCTATACGATCACACTCAAAGTTGACTCACAAATAACACATGCAGGGAAAAAAAAAGAAACCCTAATGGTTACTGACCAGGTCAGAGGAAAAGAGTGAAGTGGGGAGATCATCCAAGATGTAAAGTGATCCTTAGAGTTGTGTTCTTATGACAAGGCGGTTATTTGAGAACTTTGTGGTTGCCCAGTGCTGCCCACTGGACCTTTTTCTCACTTGGCTTTAGACATAGACTCCTTCCCATGGTTATTGGATATAGCCACAGTACTGAATTAAGCAACAAGGATGTAATTCCTGGACTGGAATTTAGTCTCCCTTACTTCCAGCCTTCCTTAAAACCAGACTTTATGGGCATGTTTCTATTTTAGTATTACAATACCGGGATTCAAAATAGAAGTCAATTTAGACCTGATTATGTCTAGGGAACTGGGAAATGCAGGTTTGTATTTTTCCCCGTTTGTTGTTGGACAGCAGATGTTCAGAGATGTTTCACTGGAATTCAGGAATGGAGGTGTATTTCAAAATGAGAATCAGTTAGACATACCCTGGCAATATCTGTCTCCAACTTGCCACTGTAAATTACTGCCACACTTAGCAACAGGATCACCAACAAGAGAATATCCATGTCTGCAAGCATAAACAATGCTTTTCCCAACAGGGTATGAGTTTTCAGCATTCTGAAAGAAAAGGAACAGGTGAAATTTTGGATATACAATCTAAGAACCACCAGCAGTGTTGAACTCTCTTTGATTCTGGGATGCAGTAGCTGAGGACAGTGAAAAGTATTAATGCCACTCTACAATGCACTGATGAGAGTGTCTGGAATACTGGGGGCAATTCTGGTTATCAATAGTCAGCAAATGTGATTAAAAATGAAATGATGCTGCAAATAAATTGGTAGAATACAGAATATTTGGGCTATCTTAAATTAGCAAAGGGAGGGTTAGAGTTGAAGGTACCCGGTGACAGGGGTCTGACAGTGGTACGTCAGTGATGGAACAGCGCTCTCCTGCTGGTGTATAAACTGACTGCAAATATGGCTGTTATCAAACATTAGAGGGGGAATATAAGCTCTTGAACAGCCTTCCAGGGGGATCAGTGGAGAATATATGGCTTTGCTAATTCTTAGGATGGCATGTTATCTTGCTAAAGGTTAATGTGATATGGTCACTCAAAAGAGCTGGATTTGAAGACACAGGTCTTTTCTCATTTTCTATCCCACTCTCTTCTAAGGAGACATCTTACAAAAATTCAGACTACTCCACAAATTGCAGGGTTTTACCTGTAGTTTGTGAACCAAAAAAATCTATATAAGGGACAACTATTGGTTACTCCAAAAAAAATCACTGGCAAAAGAGGGAGCACAAAATTTTGGATCTTGCCTCAGGTTACAGTTGTGCAGGGACAACTAATGGATTTTGAACTAATCCTTTTACCTATTTATTGAGCAAAAAGACTCTAGACAACCTCGTAACATGAAGAAAGCATAATCCATTGTTCCAAGGGAGGAATTTAGTCTCCCTTGTTAAATAGGCCCCATTTACAGTCAGCCAAATACCTTGCCAGCTCACAGTTTCACCAGGGAACAAGAAATGCAATGGTGAGTTACAGGATGTAGAGTGAAGATTCCTAAAATCTGTTTATAATTTTGCTATGGTCTTGCTGGATGACCTTGGACGTTTACTTTCTGTGCTGCTTTTTCTCTAGTTTCCTGTGCTTTAATATGTAATTCATGTAGGTCAGAAAATTTTTAGTATGTGTATAGGGTAAAGGACAAGTAGATTACTTTTCTCTGTAGGTACCATTGTCCAGGAAAAGAAAGATTTTGTTCTGGTTTTGGTGGTGGGGCTTTTTTGTTTGGTTTTGTTTGTTTTGTTTTGTTTTGTTTTTATTTTCAGTAAGAAGTCTTTGCTACTGTCATATAAACTTCAGCCAGGTAGAAATGCAGAGAGAGCTGCTATATGGTAGCTTTGATACTAAGCTTACCAAGATAAATACAAATTTGCAAGTGAATATCTGTATTAACTGTAATAGAGACACTGCAGGTAGGGATAAGACAGATAACAGAGTAATAGAAATCACTTACTTGAACAAATCCATTTTCCAAGAGAGGAGGAGGCGAACAGAATTCTGTAGGTGTTATGGATAAATCAAAACAGTGTGGTTCAATCAAGCTATGAAGCAAACGAAAGTACAATTTAGTTTGAATTTAGTCTCCCTTCCTTTCAAAATTCTACACTTCTCAGTGAAGCCCATTTTCAAGACTATTATGCGTCCCATTTACATCACAATTATACTTAAATCAGGCACTGCCAGGCTATCTGGGAAAGTGCTAAATAGAATGGTGTCAAGTTTACTGCCTTTACCGCATTTTCTACTCTTACCTCGTATCAGATTCACAGCTTCTGAATTTAATTCTGTTTCAACTTAAATATGAAAGCTCAGTAAGTGATCTTCCCCCTGAATTCAATAGCTTATGCACCCTTCTGAAATAAATTTTTAAATCTTCCTGTAGTCGTGCTCTAAATGTTTTTTTTCTGCTTACCGAAAATGCTGCAACTCTTCATCTTCACATGGTCTGCTTTCATGCTGCTCTCCTATGCAGGCCTTCCCACCACCACGCGGGGAGGGGTTGTTGCAGGTTCGACTTCTTGATTTCCTTCCCCCTGAACAAGGACTCCAGGAAGACCAGCAGCTCCAGTGTCCATCAACAACTCCTGTGCAACATTTGTGAATATTTCACATTAAACCACTCTGTAGGTGGTTTAAAAGCACAAGCTGTTCAAAGCTAGTGATGGTCCAAACTGTGCCCTTGCAGAAGATTCCAGATTGCAGTGATCTAATCTTTCACCTTTCTCAAACTTGCCTTTTATGCAAGTATAATTCCACAGAGTCTATATGTTATCAGAGTCTGAGAGAACATAAAAACAGCTATCCGCTACAACTAATTACAAAATTATAAAGCAAAAATTTTTGAAGCTATTGATACTTATTCATTTAGTATATATACTTACTTATAGAAGGTTACATTTTGAGTGGTTAGTATTGTCCACTGCATTTAATAATAATAATAAAAACAGTTCTTTGTTAAGTACTGTTTGGACATGTTAAGCAAAGACTCAGGCTCAGCATGACCCTCCCCATGCTGTGTATCTGCAGCAATATCTGACCCAAGCAGCCACTGCACATCAGCCACTCATTCAGGTTGTGCAGTGGGACAAACAGACTCTGGAAGCAGGAGAGCACACTTTGCCACTTCTAAGCTCTCACAAGTTTAAAGAGTGCTGACCTGGCTGATCTTGCACGAGAGTTCCCAGCTCACAAGCAGCTCCAAAGGTGTAAGGCTTGCAGTAACAAACACACCGAGTTCCTTCCACAGCTGCCTCACCACCATTCTGGCAAGGCTGACATTTGCAGGGATCATTTTCAGCCATATATTCTTCAATGGCTTGTTTTAGGTAGTGCTTCTTGACTGATGAGCAGGGCACTTCCTTTACCAGCTCATATAATGGTGTCAGCTACACACAGTAGAGAAACATTTCTGTTAAATAGTTATAATTGGGATATAGGAGTTCATGAGCACATTTCGTCACACAAAATAATTTGTGATGTATGCTCCTGCACATGGGAGTTGACGGATGCTCTAATTCGCTAGCTAGCTAGCTAAAATCTTATGTTAGTATTTAATATTAGCCTTTTTCTGGAAAGTTGGGTCTGCTTAACAGCATCCCTTGAAGCTAGTGGTAGTTTAGGCATGTTTAGACACATTTGAGCTATGAGATTATGGTTGAGATAAAAGTGTAACATAAACCACCAATGTACAGTAACCCGAATTCCCACCCAGCTATTCCCAGCCTAAAACGTTGGACATTTAAACAATCCATTATGATTTTTCATTGAGCAGTGATTGAAGGTATCAATAAGCGAAAACATTTTGCATTCTTATTGCCTATTTTATGATATTCTGTGCCTTTACATTTAATTGAAAACCTCCTCACAGAAACCTTTTGGGTTTATACTGTTCTTCAGCCTGTGGGCAGTTCCCAAAAGGGACTTAGACAAGGTAGCAGTGAATATGGCCATGTCCAACTTTGAAATGTCTGGTTTCCAGAATCTCCAGTGATGCTAAACTTCTGGATGCAGAGAGGACAAGGGATAAAAAGGATAAACAGAAGTTGGCAAGCTGAGTGGAAGCCACAGAGACCTGCCAATATGCATTTCAGGAAAGAGACCATCTCAAATCTGGGCTTTCTCCAATACCAGGGTGACCCTTTATTCTTAAGCAGAACTCCACTGAAGTCACTGAAGGCTGGTAAGATTGCAGGTGTTGACCTGCCAAAGGACTTAGATTTGTGATGCAACTGATCACATTAGCTTCATGGCATTTTCTTCCTGTGAACTTTTCTTTTCTGTTTTATAAAGAGATCTAAAACCAAAACGATTGCAGACTACAGCGTGATTAATCATCAGCTATAGCTTAATCATTTCTCCCCTTGAGGTGATCCCATCTGCTCATCTCTGCTTCAGGAAAATAGCCTTACCTTTTGCTTAATTACTCTGGGATAGTCTGTCACTGATCTGGCCCAAAAGGAGTATCTCTGACTGTTCCCAGCAGGATTATTCAGCTCTAGATAACTAAGGCCAGCAACAGCACCTGGGCTTCCTCCTTCTATGTAGGGGTCTCCTTTAATCTTATTACCACTGCTTCCTGTAGATTCAGGATGGGAAATACAGAAAATACCAGCATTGCCATACTTACAAATGGAAACAGAAGCAATACATGCAAAAACTATGCTAGCAAGTAGTGGACTCATTAGTGCAGATCAACCACCTGTGCTTGGATCTAGAGCTCTGACATTGATAACATATAAGAAGTATCTGGTTTTGCAGCTGTCTTGGCAGCCCTGACTTAGGGTGTCCAGAAAAGTGCTAGTTACTGGGAAAGCATTAGCAATGATTGATGAGTGTTGGAGAGCCTTGTAAACCAGGCACTTTGTGTCTGGGTTCAGCATGTTAAGATAGAGTTCAACAAAGCTCTCAACACCTACTCCTCTTTTTGGCAGCTATTTAGGAGGAGATGAACAACTGTCAGTGTTAAACATTTACCTGAAGAAGTCTGTAGCAGTTCATCCAGTTTGGAGCACTCCACTTTCTTCTTTTTCACAATGAATGCGTTCCAGCCTGATGTGGTGCACTGGTACATGTCTGTTATGCTCATACCTGCAGATAATTGATCCATTAACAATACTGTACACAGAAAGTGTGTTGGACTCATTTCCAAGTTTCCCATTAACTTAAGATGTCATGAAGCATTTTGCCTAAATTAGCAGGCAACTAACTAACACGTCCTGTGGGAAGGTCCATGTGTTGCTAAAGGCTATGGATGGAGGCTGAGAGATGGGAGGTATATCTGGAAAAAGTTTATTGTTTGTTTCATCTCTTTTCTCAGCAGTCCCTAATTCTACAGCACTGCTCCACACTGAGTACCATTATACGTATCACTCTGGTGTTTGCTCTGTTTGCAATTCATTTTCCTTTACACAGTTTTACCCAACCTTCATCTTCAAGTAACTTTAGCTTTAACATTATTTGAGATTTAGATTGGCACTAGAAATCAAGTATAGCCTGATGAGGTAATTAACCAACTATTAAATCTTTGCTACCCAGAGCACTGCAGGTCACAGATATGGATCTAGAACTAAATGTTGTGGTTTGAGCACTTTTTCTAATCTTCTTTCTTTTGTCTGTGAAGAGAATGTGGTGACTAGTAGAAGTCTCTTACTTAATTTTAGATATTAGCTGGGAGAACATGCAAATAAATTTTTATTTTTGTTTATTCACTTTGTTTCTTGTCACAAAAACTCTAGTACTCTACCTTCTGCTTTCATTTTGTCAGTATCCATATAAAAAACAACTTTGTAATGTCCTCCTAAAGATCCAGAGTGTAAGAAATGAGTCCCAAAATGTTCAATAAGTCTTCGGTAGACGCTGTACTCATAGACAACTGGAAGGTTGGCCAGTTCCTTCCAGAAAGGCTCCGCAAGAGTGAGAAAGTCTGGGCGGTTGTTAATAAACTGAGCAACTTCCACACTGTTCTCAACAACCATCAGTTGCTTACTCTGGGGGAAGGAAAAGACCTCAGTCATGCTCCATATCAATATCATGGTGGTTTCTACTATCCAGACGATGTGCACGTTATATTGGCTACTAACCAACACCTTTACAGAGCTGTTAGATATGTCTCTAAAAGAATACCCTGAAGCTAGGAAATATCTTTTGGACTTTTATTTATAATTGCTGCAACATCCTTCTTCTCCTGTGTACCTGAAAGCTGGCATAAGGACAAATAAGAAAGGAAAATACCATTCTTCAAAGCTAAAGGTGGTTTCTAACACCAGCAGCCTGGTAGTAGCAGGTTAAAAAGCCTGGCCTGAAAGCAAATCAGAGGCACCAGAGAGGTCTTCTTTGCATCCTGTTTTGTCTAAAGGAGCCTTTCTTTGTAAGGGGCTCATCCATTTTGAGGATGCTGCTGAATTATAAAATCCTATATGTCTACACAATGTTGTTCACCTCAACCTCTCAAAGTTACTTTTGAACTTTGTTATGCTAAGTCTCAAAATATGTCATTGTTAGTGTGGTAGAATGAGCTTGTCCTCTGTCAGATTGGGGGCCATAAAATGTATAAATTTGTTACTTGATTTTATTTGCTATAAGATAGAGGTTATACTTCATAACGGAGAGTTACTCTCAAATTATTTATATAATGCTCCTTTTTAAATAAGTCAAAGGCATAAGCACTGTCACCTCCTGGCTCTTTAAGACACCAGATCTCTCTCTTAATGGAGTTCTACCAGTGGAAAATGTATTATAAAATAAATTAACTTTAATCACAGAATTATTTCAATTTTTTCACTCCAAGATACTGACAGAGGTAACAGAAAAAAACAGGGCAGTAAATCATAAGAAAAAAATGGAAAAGATTAATCAATTATGAGAAGAAGCCAATGTTTTTCTTCCTAAAATAGGGAGGAAAACAGTTAGTAAATAAATAAATTACTAATAAAGAGGTAAAAGGGAGAAAGTAAAACCAGCAGCCAGCCCTTCTTAATTGATAATGAAACCAGTGATCTCTTTGTAAAGGTTTTATGGGATTTTTTCTGTCATGCACTTTGTGCCAAAAATATCTGGATAAAATACATATTTGCATCTCACTATAAAAACACATGGAAAAAAATGATGAAAATGTTTATGCAAAATACTAAGCCCATGACAACTTATACATACCTTTTGACTGTGTTGCAGAATTTCATTCTGTGAATATCTGTGTCCACTGTTTGAGTTTTCATACCTCTCTGTGTGTTTCCTATAAGACCAGCTGCTGTTGAAAAACTCATAACTGAAATCATTCTGAATTTTAACCTAGAAGATGAAAGATAGAATTCTGTATAAAGAACTTCATGATGGATGTTAAAAATGGTAACTTACAGAGTAAAGCAAGTCCTTCCTGATGCAAAAAAATACGGTGTGTTTTTCAGGCTGAATCCATTTCAGATTTCATAAAAAGTACTGAACATTATTGGAAAAACATGATATATATGTATATTTTATATATTTGTGTATTATGTTATGAAGTAAAGTACATTAAGGTTTGCTTGACATGCTTTTGACAAATGTGAGACAAACCAGATCTCTGGACAGTGACTTCATGCAAAGCCTATCTCTGGAAGATCTCCACAAAGCACCCCAAAGCCTTCTGCACATAAAATTTCTTAGGGTGATTCAGGCCACTACTTATGCTAAGGAGATGGCTTTAGATTCAATCTAACTGTGAGAGAATTAGAAATCACCTCCAAGGAATTACAATTTTTTTTTCCTTCCATTTTAGCAAGATATACACCAGTTTGTATTTCAAAATAATAAGTGACTGCAGAGAGGGAACCAGTGTCATTCAGCTGCGTTTTGGGAAACCTACCTGCCAAGAGACCCTACAAGCTTTGCATCATTCTCCCAGTTTTAATCATGACTCTAAATATACAGCTGTGCTTAATGGAAACATACCTGGAAAGTATAAGCAAGAACGCTTTCACTCAGCCTGTAGTATTCTCTCCCATCACCGCTAAAGACCTTTCTGCATTGTCCTCCAAAGCTTTTTGTATGAATGACTCTTCCCCTAGTCTCACCAGTAATGGCATCAAAGCTACAAGAAGAAAAACACGAAAGATCATTAAGACAGAGAGGTAGCAAATTATTTTCCAGGAGGCAAAAATTACAGAGCTATTATAACTGAATACTGTATCTGCAGATTAAGATCATAAGCTGATTTACCCAAGAAAAGGGGATATCAACTGATAGATTTCTATACCTGCAGAACTGCAGTGTGCATAGCATGTTACAATATGGAAAGCAAAACATTGCTCTTGATTTGTCAACAAAAATGAACGCATATCAATACCTCTCAACACTGAGACATTCATATCTATCACAACTGATTTTATTACGTTTCGTTGTTCCAGCAGTTAATGGAACACAGAGACAACAGGGAATCCATTCCAAAATATTTTTTGTATTATATCTGAATTATATCGCATACTAAGTGATACAACTACGCTAAAGAAACTTAAGATAATTATTTTGCTAGGTTGCAGATGGGATGTATAAACAGAAATCCATATGGATCCACAGTACTAAATGCAACAGCAATGAACAAAAAGAATGAGCATTGCTGGCTCATTTTTTCCATGATGACAATCATGTGTTATTGGTTGACATTTCATTTTGTATCTTAAAAGATGTTTTTCAATAGCAGGAATGAAAGATAAAAAGCTTTATTCTGTGCTTCAGATCAAAGGGCCTGTAGATTCTGGCTGCACTGAGCCACTGGCGTGATGGAGGCCATTGTACTAACACTTCTGCATATGGGACGTTTTACCATAGGCCCAGGAAGCCTATCTCTACAGCCAAAGCTTGTAAATACAACAAAAATGTAAATGCATTTGGCACCAGTACTACTGAGCCTGGCACAGAACATATTACCCTTTTCCTGTAAGTTCTGAATTTGGAGGTGTTTTATCAATATCACACACAGTCATCTTCTCTTCACATCGATCTTCATCTGCACCATCTTCCTCACAATCCTGATCTCCATTGCACACAAGAGATCTGCTAATGCACTGACCTAAATCAGAACAAAAATGCACGGGGAAAGAAGTGTTTGTTCGTTTAAAAATAAATCACCTAAAATCAAAGAAAAAGTCCCACTTATCTGCTACATTAATTAGCTTGTTCACTCCCATGGTGAACAGTCTGTGCCCAGGAGGGCTTGTGAAACAACAGTAAATGTAGACATAAAGCAACAGTGTATAGTACACTTGAGGGAACCACAGCCATTCAAGGCTTATGATATATTAATAAAACAGTTGACTTCTAGATTTATTTCCTGAGCTTTCATCCTTTGACCCTACCACTTGTGATTAACTGTGATTGTCTCTCTAGTAGCACCAAAATGTGTTTATCATGTTGCTCTGTGATAAACGTCTACCTACTGAAATAATGTGCTTTTTTGTGAAGGTAATGGAAGCTGCTTGGATGCAAGGACTGTTTTAGGGAGCATTAGTTTCCATGACCCAGGTGATTTCCAAGATGTTTGGATATGGCCTAGAACAGCTTTGAACAATCACATCTAAGGTTGCATTCCTGAATTACCTTCTCGTAATGAAAAAAACTGTACTCTGCGGCAAATTAGTACAGCAGACTGGCTTAGGGAGGCTACCAGGACTACAGCATATTAGCTGCAAAGCTCTGCAACACTCCACACAAAACTAAAAACACGTGTAGTTGAGGCTGTAAAAAAAGAAATATCCTCCTAAATCAAATTTATCTATAGGTCAAGGGTTCTGCAAAGCCATTGCCCATTTACTAAAGTTCAAAGATAACGAGGTTATCTTCTTAACTTTATGATCAGAAAATGGTGAAAAAGATCTTGGATGGTACCTGAGAAACACCTGAACCGATCACCACAGCCATCCTCTGTTGGGCATCCCCTTGTGGGGGTGCATGGTCTTGTTTCAAAGGCATCCCCAGAGCAGGGGTTTCCCCCGTACTGGCCATAAACAGCTACTGTCCGTCTCCGAATCTGAATGCAAATCAAGAGAGATCTTAGAAAATCCAAATGCAAATCAGGAGTAGTTCTCTAGTGTCAAGACAATGCTACCACTCTACAGATGTCAAGAAATGAGACATTCATTATTTTTTCTGAGAACAACCACACTTGGTATTACCACAATATGGTAACAAACTCACAAGTTAATAGAAAGACAAGTATTTTATCTACTAGGTCTTTAGACTGATGCATAAGCTTGGCTGGTTAGTTCAAAAATGTAATATGTAACTGAAACCAAGAGAAAGCTGCTGACAAATTTCAGTTTTGTTTTACATTTTTAATAGGACCCGTCATGCCTGATACGAATTTGCTAAAGTTCTTCAAAGTAAACAATGTCATTAAGGAAGATGATAAAATCTAACATCAAGCAGGCTACTTTTTGCTTCTAAAAAGGATAAGTACTGTCTCATGGCACATCTTTAAGTTTGACTAATCCCTCCCTAATTGATGCAACATCAAAGTAAATGAGAAGGAAAATCAAAAGCAAGTTTCTTGCACATCAGTAGAGTCACACTGTAAAAAACATCAACTTGTTTTCATTGAGGATAATACTCTGCAACCAAGTTTTCTTTCCTTGAGACGTGACTCCACTAATGAAAAATCAACAGAATTGGCACAAACCAGCATCAGCAGAGGAATGTCTCAGTTTACCAAACAGTTCAGTTGAGCTTTTTGGAACTACCACCAAATTAAAAAGTGCACAAGTTATTTTACAACATGAATATCATAGCTTTGAAAGGGAATGTATTGGGTACAGATTGGAGGATTTCCCTTCTGAGTTCTTTGTTCTTCAACCTTCTCATTCTGCTGGGGCTTTTGTCTGACACCTGATTTGGGGTTTTAAAGATACAACAACTCCTTAATTACCAGGAAAAAAGCATATGCTTAGGAAGTCATGAGTACAGAAAAGGTGTGCCCGTCTATACCTGCTTTTGAGTACAGCCATCACACTCAGACCAAGGGCCAAAAGAATTCCAGCGGCAATGGACTGGAGGGGAAGAGCTGCTCCAGTAGTATTTTTTGCATTAAAAAAAAAAAAAAAGAGCAGAGGAAAATCATCAGGGATTTCCATCCATAAGCATTAGGGCAAAACTTTCCTAAACAGCAAAGCAGGCCTTCAATAACAATTAGAAGTATGATCAGGCTCCCTCTAAAACCACTTGGATTTGCTTTTCATGTGTAAGAATGAAATCAGTCCCAGCTTGGGCTTTCCAGTCACTTAAAAGAAGAAACTAGATACATTCATCTAGCCTGAAGATCAGCAAGGACTTTGTGCAACCATAACACAAGCTTCAAGCTTCAAAGACCAGCTTCACATTGCCAAGCACGGAGAGGCCAGATGGCACGTGGAGATCCGTAGGGAGCTGCCAGGGTCTGTGTGTGTGCCATGGCGTGCAGCAGACCTTCCCGTGGCAGCTCTCAAACAGCCAGTTTGCCCATGGGAGGCATTGAGGCTGCTACCTGCCCCCGGCATCAGGGCTGGCCTGGGGCAAGCTGTGCTGCGTCTCACAGCTGTGCATTGCTGTGGCTCACACCACTGCTGTGTGCTCTCTTCCCAAAGGGTGGCTGACTCCTCTGGGCAGAGGTAAGGGACAGCATAATGACTCACTCTTGTCACCACGGATGGCAGTGGCAGCGCTGACACCAAACAGTGTCTCCTCTCCCAGAAACTATATCTGAAGACCCCTTTAAGCCCTGCCCATGTCATGCACCAGAAGTTGTCTGTTAAATTATATATGCTTAGTCTTCAGCATGTAATTTACTGAAGAAATATTCACCTGGAAAAAATGGAAAAAAAGCCTGAAACTTCCAGCAAGAGAAAAATCCCCAGCACCTGAAAAAAGAAGAGCAAAAGCAAACTTACTTTGCTTTTCTGCTTTTTCTGTTAGCTCATGCAGCTGTTCTTTCTGCAATCTTAACATTAGTCTGCTTAAGAAATAAGAGAGCATCACACTGATTTTCCTCAGCTTTGTTGTGCAAGTTGTTTTTTAGTTTTATTCTTTCTTGCAATACTGCCCAATTACAGCTAAGTATTTCTCCATATAAATTAATATTTCATTGGACTTGCCATATTCACTTCTTCAGTACAAATTAAGTAATTGTCTTACCTTCATGCTAGATGAAATACTCAGATATCCAGCAATTACCAGGGAAAATGCACTTCCACTCAATTCAGCAGCCACAAGAGTCAGTCAGTCTGTCTGCTACTGTACGTCTCTTCTCACTCTGCCTTGATATTCTGTTTTTCTTTCCCTAAAAAGGCTGAATATTGCCCAGGAATTTTAATGTTAACCCATCTAGTCCTCTCCAGGGACACAGCCTGCTTTGGGAGCTGCTCAGTGTTTTTAAGAGTTATAAATCAAGGCTTGGATGTACTGACAGGGGCTGGCACAAAGTTGTGAAGAGTGCTTACTGGAAGAACAATTGTCTTTTCCTTATCTTCTTTCTCACAGTTTCTTTCCTCTGAACAAGACTTTTCAGAGATCCCAAGCCACTCCTGGTGTCACATACAATACACCACAGCTATGTCCCCAGCTTCAGTAGGAAGAGCTGCTCTAGAGCTAAGATGATGTTGCTAAGGTTTAATTTTGATCACGGATCTTCAGTCTCCACTTCTGCAGTCATACAGATTTTTGTGTATCAGTTCTCACACTGAAAATCAGCTTACAGCTTTGAATGCAAGTTTTGGCCAGTTCTGGCATGGTCCTGCCTGTGAAAGACTTGCTGAGACCATACACAGCCCCTAATTTCAATGACACATCAGCAGCTGGCTTTTTGTGGGGACGCTTTTACAGAAGTAAGAGCACTTCACTTTCTCTTTCCTCATCTTGCCATGCACTCTCATTTTTTCTTTTGACTTTTTTCACTTTCCAGAACTGATCCATTCCAGTAACAGCAAGAAAATGCCACTGCTGGGGAAATTTACATGAATTTATCCTAGTGGAGCCTGGATGAAGCCCTCATGGAAAAGCAGCAGCCTGGTCTGAAAACTCTTCATATACTACATCTCAGATACTACATCTATTTTCAACAGTTTAACACAGTCTTCAGAGAACTAAATGTTTCATGTCCCAGCATCACTACATGGTGGCTTTTAAACCCCACACTCTGTTGGCATGGTCTGCTTTCCTTAAGAAGATGCCTAGATCTTGGGTCACATTACTCCATCCATGTGAGGGATGCCTATGTCCACTCCTCAAAAGTTAGCAACCCCAGAGCCAATTTAGCTAAGCCAGAGCCTGTCTTCGAGACTTTCCAGGTTTAGTAACTATGAATCTCTGATAATGTAATTCATATCCTTTCATCACTTCTGTACATATTTTACTGCTTTTGATCAAAATCCTCATGCTCCTATTAAGTTTTATGACCTATTTGTGCAACATCGTCCGTGGCCATTTGCCTATGAAGGAAATGATTAAAACTGAGTTAAGCCCTATAATAGCTGGCCCAGAATACGGGAACTCTGATGAATATTTTATTTCTCCAGACATGTCTTGATCTTCCAGTTAGCTCTTTTAATGGCTTAGATAGCAATTTCACTTTCTGTAAGTACATCATTAGTGATAATAACCCTCAAGATAAAGATATATTGTAACTTGCTCACAAACAAAACATGCAAATAAACATAAAAGAGGAAAAATACAGCCAGCAAAGAAAGTACATGTGGTGGTTGGGGTCTGCTCTTAATTAATGGGTAGTAAAATCATTGATTGTAATAGGTATCATATTCAAATGAGTTTATATTCATGGAATGTGTTCTTGCAAGAAGCATTTCAGCAAGACAAAAATGTTGCTTTGGCAGATGCTGTATAATAGTTCTTTTAGCACACATTTTCAGGTACTTCAGCCTAAAGACTTTATCTTCGTTCATTTGGAAATAGGATCTTGCTTTTTTATTGATCCTGGCTTCAGCAGTAACAAAAGCAAAGTGACTGAACCGACAAGGTGCAAAACAGAGAGAGGTTAGAGCTGGACTTGTGTCGCTCCTAGGACTGCAAGTCCACAGGTCCCTTGGCACTTTACTGGTTGCAGTGGATGGATGTTCAGTCTCCTCTACAACAGTGTGACTGTGAATAGTTGATTATTCTTTCATTTCATAGAGTAACTTTTTTCTACTTAGCATTTAGGCTTTGGACCATTTAGATAGTTTCCTACTTTTGTGTGTTATTGATACTTAAGGCTACATGCAGTTGCATGATAATCTACTTACACTGCAATTTTGTGATGAGAGACTATGCAGCACTTATCACAGTCCCAGTCTGACTGATAGGCACTTCTACAATAACATAAATTTTAATAAAAGACCTGACTGAGGGAGCTCCTCAATTACTTCCCTTGACTGCATGGTACTGAGGGATAGAGTGTAACTTACAGAGAAGAAGGGGCTGATTTTCCCTTCCTGTTAGTGAAAATGACAACAATCTACTAACCATTTTGCAGTTAAAAATGTGTGTTTTATCATAGTAACTTCAAGTTCTTGCTAAACGTTTCTACTGTCTATTCAGAAATAAACTGTCTTTAGGCTTAAAAACAATGTTTTAGAGTGGTAAAAGAGGAGTAGTTTGAGAGACACAAAGAGTTAGCCATAAGGCAAGGCATTTCTTGTATTGCTCCAAATGATAATTCTAGCACAAGAATGATTAATGCAATGCTTCACTCGCTGGGCTAATGATATCCTGCCTGGTCTGGAGACAGCATGAAATGGTATTGTCTGTATTCTACTTCACACTAAGGTCAGCCAGAATATAATTATATCAGCGATATTTCCCTGTAGACTTCCAGCCTTTTATAGGATTAATGCTAAGGTTACTCAATAGTTTACCAAGCTTTAAATAGTCTTGTATCTTCATTGTCCAAGTTCATTATGTATTATGGCCCTAAAGACAGTCTGTGCTCTGCGACTGCTGCAAATGCCAAGGATCCAGTGACAACTGAGTGGAGAAAGAACATCTTGTCATTATGTTTTTAAATTGTGAAATTGACTTGGAGAGTTTTTTTGATTTGTTTCTGTTTGCTAATGTCATCTCACTTTTTTTAAAAAAGTGTTTTAATCGCCTGTTTTGCTTTTAACGTATTTGTCACATTTCAAGGATTAATGACAATGCCTTGGGATGTGTCTCTATGAAATATGTCAAATAGCATTAATGCCGTGCTAACTGTAATGCAAATGATTCCCTCTCAGGGGACCTCGTGGAAGGATATTGCCTCAGATACTGGAATCCATATGCTGCAGAAACTATGCCAAACAAACAAGGGCTGTGAGAGTCCTCGTTTAAATGAACTGGGTTGGAAGAGAAGAGCTCATATTATTATAGCTCAAAATTCAGAGAGCTTTAGTAGTATATATGTAATAAATTAGACTTGTCCAGAGCACAGACATTTCAGCCTGTGTGTACACAAAGGTCATCGCTGGGCAAACAAATAATCACTGTTCTTTAGAATTAGGTTCTGATCTTAGGACACAAGGCATGGTGAACAAATTTAGCACCTTGAAACTGCCCCAAATGGTGAGTTACCATTTTTTCCACATCTTCCCTTGCTTTCACTTCCCATCCTCCCTCACCATGTGTTCCCTCTGCACATCTGCTGCTGGCTTTGGCACACTTCAGTTCTCTCTGTGAGCCAGTTTAATTTATTACAATGACAGAAAATAAATCCAGAAAAAAATCTAGGTGGTTTTGTGCTGTTTTAATGAGTTAGATCATCTCCCAGGAAGGTCTGGTGAGCAACAGACCCAGGGAGAGGGTAAAAATGTACAGTCCTGGAGAAGAGAGAGGGAGGAAAAGAGGTGGGAAGTGTGAGAGGAGGGAGGGCAGCGAGACAGCCTTCTGCTTGCAGATGCAGCCAGCTACTGCATCTGCTCAAGTGCCAGTGAACCACCACCTTGCACAAACTCTTCTGGTTGCTGCTCACCCTAGACTAGCAGATATAGACCACCCCGCTGCTCACTACTTCACAGGGCTCTCCTGGATAGGTTGGTGGCATCCAAATTCACCATCCTATCTAGTCATCGGTTGCCCAGACAGGCCTGATTTAGGTGTTCATTGAAGCTAAATATTTATTTTGCATTTCTGCCATTACTGATACTTGCCTCCCTGAGATGTCCCACTTTCAGGCTGAAAGAAACACTAAGGTTCAGCCCATCTGTCTTTGGAGATGACTGCAACCAAAGTATGGATAATAAATATAAGTGAGATTTTCAGTGGCCTTCATCATTGGGGGTTGGAAGCAGGCTTAGGTTCACCCTGAGTCCTTCTCAACCTGAGTATTATGGCCACAGAGCTCACAGGGGTCAGGGCTTCTGCACATGCTCTTCTGAGAGCTCACCTGCCAGCTGTGCGCAGAACCAGAGGTATTGTGTCTACAGTAGATCTATACACTCTCACATGCCGGCCCAGCAACAGAGAGGCTCACACATACATAAAATAGGTGAATTTCATGAACCAAGGATCTGGTCTCATGATTTTAGCACTTTAAATAAGCTAACACTTTAGTCACATGAAATGGGCTAAAGTGGAAGTAACATTGCGTTTGTGTTAATAGTGACACAATCATAGAATCATAGAATCCCAGGTTGGAAGGGACCTCAAGGATCCTCAAGGGTCATCTGGTCCAACCTGTGCAGCACAATCTAGATGAGATGGCCCAGCACCCTGTCCAGCTGAGTCTTAACCAGCTGAGGTGGGTCTTAAGCGTGTTCAGCGTTGCGGAGTCAACCACTTCCCTGGAGAGATTATTCCAATGATTGACCGGGCTCATTGTGAAAAATTTACTTCTCATGTCCAATCAGAATCTCCCTGGGAGAGACTTGTACCCATTACCCCTTGTCCTCACCATGTGACTCCCTGTAAAAAGGCAGTCTCCATCTTCTTTGTAGCTCCCCTTTAAGTACTGGTACATGGTGATGAGATCACCTCTAAGCTTCCTTTTCTCACGTCTGAACAAGCCCAGCTCTCTCAGCCTATCCTCATACGGCAGGCTTCCCAGACCCTTGATCATCTTGGTGGCCCTTCTCTGGAGCCCCTCCAGCCTGTCCACATCTTTTTCGTATAATAGGGACCAGAACTGTACACAGCATTCCAGGTGCGGCCTGTCAAGCGCCGAGTAGAGTGGGATAATGACTTCTTTGTCTCTGCTGGTGATGCCCTTTTTGATGCAACCCAGCATCCTATTGGCCTCCTTGGCCGCAGCAGCACGCTGTTCATTCATGTTGAGCTTCCTGTCCACCAGGACCCTCAGGTCCCTTTCCACAGAGCTGCTCTCCAGCCAGGTGGATCCCAGTCTGAGCTGCACTCCTGGATTATGTTTTCCCAGGTGCAAGACCTTACACTTGTCCTTGTTAAACTTCATAAGGTTCTTGTTAGCCCACTCTTCCAGCCTATCCAGATCTTCCTGCAGGGGGGCTCTCCCTTCCAGAGTGTCTACTTACCCACTCACTTTGGTGTATTCTGCAAACTTCATCAGGCTACACTTGATCCTGTTATCCAGATCACTTATGAAGATATTGAATAGCGTTGGGCTCAATATCGATCCCTGGGGGACCCCACTTGTGACAGGTTGCCAGTTTGAAAAAGAGCTATTTACCACCACCCTTTGGGTGCGGCTCACCAGTCAATTCCTCACCCACTGCACAGACCACTTGTCCAGGCCATAACGCATCAGTTTCTCCAGGAGGAGGCCGTGGGGAACCATATCGAAGGCCTTGGAGAAGTCCAAGTAGACAACATCAACCGCTCGCCCCATGTCAACTGAGCAGGTCACTTTGTCATAGAAGGCCACCAGATTTGTCAGGCATGATCTGCCTTTTGTGAAGCCGTGTTGGCTTTTCCCAATCATGTGCTTCATTTGACTAGTGATGGCCCCCAGGAGGATGCGTTCCATGACTTTCCCGGTGATTGAAGTAAGACTGATGGGCCTATAATTACCCGGATCCTCCCTTGAGCCCTTCTTGTAGATAGGGGTAACATTTGCCTTCCTCCAGTCCTCTAGGACATCCCCCAATCTCCACGACTTCTCGAAGATTATAGAGAGTGGCCCTGCAATGACATCAGCCAGCTCTCTCAACACCCTCGGGTGGCTGGCGTCAGGGCCCATCAATTTGTAGGGGTCAAGCTCCTGTAATAATTCACATACTAACTCCTTCATCACTGAAGTGTATACACACATAGTGTATAAAGGGTTGTATCAGAGGTTAAATCACATGGAGAACTGCAGAGCGTGTTCCAGGCAATTGATCCTCAGAGCCAGACAAGGTCAATTTTTCACAAGGATCCAACGATTTAAGTTTTTGTTGATTTTTTCTTGTATTCTTCTGTATTGTTTAACTATGAATTTAATTCTTACAGTTTAATAAATTGATAAGCAGCTTTATATGAATGCCTGAGACAGCAGTATCTTGAGTTGATGATTAAGAAGGTCTCTTTTAGCCTGATGTCTTGGTGCTTTTCAAAATATTATCTCTTTCTAGTTGTTCTTTGTAGACTGAAAAGAATGTCAAAAATATGCCATTAGCAACCTTGCCCATGCTTTTATATTTCTGGTTCTTTCTGCATCAGTGGTGTATGAGCATTATATATTTTAGAATTATTATTGCAACTAGTTGGAAAGCTAAAATCCTTCAAGCAGCAAACTTTGAACAAAACTCTTTCATCAAAGTCCATCAGTCTCCCTCTGAAAATTTCCAAGTATCGTGAAATTAAAACCTAAAAAATGTTTTTCAATAAGCGGAACAGAGATTCCTCTCCTATAAAGGAGAGTTAGGGAAGAAAATGAAGGCAGGACTTCAAAGAAACAGATCTTATTAGGATATATTTTTGAACTACAAAATTTTTAGGACCATCTGAAATTAATTAAAATTTTGCCAGCTTACTCAAGAAGTCAGTAATTAACCCTATCTGCTGCTGTGAAACTTTCTGGACCGACCTTTTGTAGATATCTTAGACTCATAGAATTGTTTACGTTGGAAAAGACCTTTAAGATCATCAAGTCCAACCGTTAACCCAGCACTACCAAGTCCACCACTAAACCATGCCCCTAAGCACCACATCTACACAGCTTTTAAATACCTCCAGGGATGGGGACTCAACCACTTCCCTGGGCAGCCTGGTCCAGTGCATGACTACCCTTTCGGTGAAGAAATTTTTCCTAATATCCAATCTAAACCTCCCCTGGCGCAGCTTGAGGCCGTTTCCTCTTGTCCAGTCATTGCTTGCTACCTGGTAGGAGAGACCGACCCCCACCTCACTACAGCCTCCTGTCAGGTAGCTGTAGAGAGCACTAAGGTCTCCCCTCAGCCTCCTCTTCTCCAGGCTAAACAAACCCAGCTCCCTCAGCCGCTCCTCACAAGACTTGTTCCCTAGACCCTTCACCAGCTTCGTTGCCCTTCTCTGGACACGCTCCAGCACCTCAATGTCCTTCTTGTAGGGAGGGGACCAAAACTGAACACAGCATTCGAGGTGCGGCCTCACCAGTGCCGAGTACAGGGGCACTATCCCCTCCCTGGTCCTGCTGGCCACACTATTCCTGAGACAAGCCAGGATGCTGTTGGCCTTCTTGGCCACCTGAGCACGCTGCTGGCTCATAGTCAGCTGGCTGTCGACCAGCACCCCCAGGTCCTTTTCCTCTGGGCAGCTCTCCAGCCGCTCTGCCCCAAGCCTGTAGCGTTGCTTGGGGTTGTTGTGACAGAAGTGCAGTACCCGACATTTGGCCTTGTTGAACCTCATGCAGTTGGCCACGGCCCATCGATCCAGCCTGTGCAGATCCTCTGTAGGGCCTTCCTACCCTCCAGCAGATCAACACTCCCACCCAACTTGGTGTCGTCTGCAAACTTACTGAGGGTGCACTCAATCCCCTCATCCAGATCATTGATAAAGATATTAAACAGAACTGGCCCCAGTACTGACCCCTGGGGAACACCAGGTTCCAGCTGGAAGCAAAGTTTAACAAATTAAGTAAGCTTTTGCAAACTTTCATAGAGACAATAGAGATGCAAAGCAGCGTGTAGAAACAGAAATGATATAGGTTCACTTTTGCTCTCCCTGATTCCAGGCGGGCTACACATACAACCATCAGACTGCAATAAATGAAAACACATATCAGTAGTAAGAAAGGGGTGATATAGTTGCAGAGATTCACCTGCAGAGAAATTTAGGTGTGCTCAACATTTGTTACTTCTTCTACAACAAGCCTATAAACCCTTAAAAATGGCATGATGTCCTCTTGCAAGTTATTCTGGTTTCCGTCTGTACTTGCAGTACAGTTCAAAGGAGAGGCATTGAAGCACAGGGTCAAAGTACTCCCTTAATATATATTTTTTGTGTGTGTGTGTAGGTGAATACATATCTCCTTCTGTGCCCGTATTAATGTTGTGCTTTGTTATTTCCAGATATAAAACTCTCAGACAATTTCTGCCTACCAAGCCATGCAATTACTGGTATGTACCAATTCTGATTAGTACAGAAAAAGTTGATTTGGAGTTGTCTAAATTGGAAATGTTTTTATCTGGTACTGGAGACCATATCACTAAATATCTTTGAAAGAATTTGCATTTCTGGAGATGGCACTTGTTCTTAATTAGCCTGTAAGCACATCCCATTCTGTGCTTATTTGGTTGAAAGACCATCATGAGAGGGATTAAAAGTATGGTGTTTCTAATATAGGCTGAGGTTCTGTAGAACAATTAATAGCTAGGAAAAAGTATTCAGCAAGCAGCAATTTAGAGCTAGCAAATGGCTTTGAGATTTTTTATAAATGATCAAAAAAGAGCTAAATACTGATCATTCCAAGGAGAGAATGCAAAATGTAAGGCTTGTGATAGCAACAGAGGAGGAAGCCTCCTGTTTCCTCCTTTGTGTGGTCTCATGGCAAGAGAAGTATGCATTTCTGCCCATTTATTGGTGACTATATAGTGTGTCTTCTGAGGCAGTAATGAAGCCAGGCCAGGGAAATACTGCCATGTAAAAAAATGCATCAGCCATGAGAAACGTACCTTGAGAAATGCCGGTGGTCGGTTTTGACTGAAGTCAATAACAAACTTGTAAAATGGTTGAGAGACTCAGCAGAAAAAGTCAGTTACCAATATTGTTGCTTTGAGGGTTATCACATTTTATTCTGCTGTTAAAATACAGTAAGACAGAATAAGTAGGCTTGGACTTGTCACAGTTTTGTGACCTTTTTACAGTGCAACATTCCTTCAAGCATTTTTCCCTTCTCAAGCAGCCACATTTTAGGCTACGTCTCTCCCTAACTTATGTTCAAGCATAACTGAAAAACAGTTCTAATTTACAGCAATTAGTTAACAAGCACTAACTAACATTATAAACCAAATCTAAAACTGTAAGTACTGGCATGTTCTCCACCATCTGTGTATGTGCTACAGAAGCTGAGTTTGCTCTGCTTCATCCAAAGACAGCCTTTCAGAGACAGAAAGGTGCTAAGGTGTAGCTCCAACCATAATAATGGGAGCTACTTAACTGGACATTTTGGAAAACCTTTCTGCATATCTGCTGCCTTGGCAGGCAGACCAGGAACAGCATCTCCCTGTGCCCTGCCGGCTGGTGCACAGCCTTCCCCTCCAGAAGACTGGCTGTGCTGCCTGTGCTGGTCCAACCTAGGGCTTGTGGCCACAGGATCGTGACCTCCACGTTGTGATCAGATAAGAAAAAGTTCAAAAAGCTCCATTTCTTTTCTGTGTCCTCTTTGCACGAACTAATAAGGTCAGGCACTGTTTTGTCCTCTATTTTTATTAAAGTGAAATAGTGTAAGAGCAAAATTGTACACGGCTGTTAGGGGAATTCCCTGATGAAGCCAGTATGCCTCAGTTCCAGTAAATGCAAAGCTGAAAATGCCTGATACAGGGAAAACATATTCCAGAATAAACAGAAGATAACATTTGTAATTGCAGAGTTGAGCTGACCTTTGTTGCAAAGCATTTGTACTTAGGGAAGGTTCTCAGCTGGTGAAAATAATAAAATGCAACGGTGATTTTGATGAAGGAAGGCAAACTTATTTTACTTGGGGAAACAGGCTTTATCTTCAATAAATATAGAACTTGCATTTGTCCACTTCGTTCCACTGAAAAGCCTTCTTTTCTTGCAGCTTGTGCCTCACATCCAAATAATAAAGGGAAACCCCACAATTCCATACGGTGTAAAGAGTGCTATGCAAGTGACAGGCTTTTAAAGTGAGCTTATATTTTTATTTCTAGAGAAGGGACAGAGTGACTAGGGAAAGCAGTCATTTGTGGGAGTCCCAGGGCAAGATAAATGTAGATTCTTTAGGATGCTTGAAGTGAGATGTGAGATAAAGTAAATAAATAACAAATAATATATTTAGGCTTATTTTACTAGTTTTCATATTAAACATGAGTGCCCCAGTTTTCTCCAATGTCTTCTTCTCTGACCTTCCACTTTACTGCAGACATATGTATTTTTTTCCCCTGAATGTTAGATCTAAAGTAAAACTTGAAATATATGAACAGTAAATATTTGTGAGAGGTAAATATGTATTTCTGAAAGACAATCGGATGCCTTATATTTACCTAATGCACATTTTGTGCACAGTTTTGTATTTATTCACACACTTGGATACTTTTAATTGCAACATACATGAAAAATTTGAAAACGTACTGTACCAGGTTCATGCTGTACCAGTGCTTTTAACACTAATAGGTGCCAGTCCTGGATGGGTCTTGTAAAACTGAATTACCTGCTTACCTTTGGAGACCGAAGGCACCATAAGGCACGCATGTGCATTTCTCCAGCCACCCAGAAGTATTCCAGGAGGAGAACAACAGCAAGTCATGTTCTAAGGAACAGCTGGTGAGAAGTGAAGTCATTCACATACTTTTACTAAAGATAAACTCATTTACATATGCACTTAAAGCATAGCTGAGTAACACATGGAGGGAATGTGATGGCAGAGATATACCTAGGCAAGCATGTAATTCTACATAAAAAGTGAGAAAATTGAGAGGGTAAGATAGCCAAATGTTTGAATCTAACTTTAAATTTAAGATGGCTTCCTTTTCTGAGCTTCTGGCAAAGACTTTTACTTCAACATTTCTGCAGGAAAGGGTTTTATTTTCCAAGCAGATGAAATTGTATTTCTTTTCCAAAGAGTATGCCCATGTATCATTCATACCAGAACATTTGGAAGTATAAAAGAATTGACATTGTAAGTTATATTTAGACACTTGGCTTCCAAGTTAGCAAATTTCAGCCATAATGTCTGGTCTTAGATATAGGCTGTGTCTAGCTATGAATCAGACAAGCTTTTGGAAATTTTTTTAATTAAAAAAAAAAAAAAGGAAAGAAAGCATTGCTAGTACTGCTAAGTGTGTACTATCCATGTGTATGCGCCTGCACATAGAGACAGACACATATATACATATATGACTGGGTAACATTTGCTTTTCTTTTGTTCAATAATAAATGTTCTGGGTTTAGTGCACTTTAGAATAATTCTGAAAATGCAAGTCAGAGACCTACATTAACCTGGGGAAGGACGGATGTTTAAAATGCAGGCCCGTCAAGCAGGCAAGCTTGTAAGGTAGAGGCCATAGCATTTATTTGGCCAACCACCATAATGGGAAAAGCAGACAAAATTCGAAGGCAGAATTTGTGAAGATCTGACCTTTTTTTCCAAGTATGAAATTGGTCAAATGCATTTGAGAACATGACAGCCAGGGAGATTAGAGATACAGTTATGTCATTATAGTTAGAGGCCTCTTATAAAATCACAGCATCACAAAAGTATGGCTGGGAAGAACCTCTGAAGATCATGCAGCCTGTTTGCCTTCCCACTACAAGATCCGCTACACCTAAGCCATTTCTGACAAATATTTGCCCCATCTTTTCTCAAAAACTCCAGAACCATCTGAAGGAAAACTAAGTCCAGTGCTTTGCAGACTGCACTGGTACAAAAATTTTCCTAACGACTAACTAAAACATTTTCTGCTGCAATGTAAGGGGAACGTGGTTAGAATCTGGGCCTTTCCACCTGGAATGTGATGCAGACTACAATTCTGGACTGTGGTGGCTCAAATGCTTTTTGTGCATCTCCAGCAAAAATTTTGTTCTAGGCTTGTGTATGCATACATTTGTGCATGAATAATGCAGCAAATGTTTAAGACAACAGTATCAAACAAAACAAGATCAATATAGGTCATTTTTTATCAAAATAATAGTAACAAGACAAAAATATTTAGTTGTTATACAACTGAGAAGAGAAGAAAATGGCTGTCACCCTGTAAAGGAACTTGTGGCTTTCTCCTATGCAGCCCTTCTGGTGCTCAGCCCAAACTGCCATACAACGACCTCTGCAAGCTTGAGGCTAGCCAGTGAAATCCCCTCTGAGACTTACTGCTTTGGTGCAACAATGCAGTACAACCCTGTAATGAATCTAAGTATAAGCATTAAAAAAATAGGGAAATTTTAAAATTCTGAATTATGCTGTTGCACTGTGTAACAGATGTGTCCCAGGTTTGTAGCTACCTCTGCTGTACAGAATTATGCTGCCCCTGTTCCCCTAGCTAGATGGAACAACAAAGAAAGATTTTAGTGGGGTTTCTGGTGGGGAAAGACCCCGGGATCCCCCCCAGCTATGCTAAGGCAAAGGTGAAAGGCAGCTGAGGAAATGAGTGAGGAGCTCTTGCTCCTGCCATGTTTGTGATGGTAGTCATGCTTCAACCATGACCTACCAAGTATTAGTGCCACCCTCCAAGCATTGTCAGTGGCCTGAAGACTACTATCTGGTTTCTCTGTACAATGCTAAGGAGTGGTAATGAAAAAATATTGCTCTTCTAAAGTAACTTACCTGTAGGAGCACTCCTCATGAGCGTTATAGAAGAGATGTTATGTGATCATCAGTATGAATCTATTCATGCTATCATAAATAGAAAGGATGATTGACTATGAAAATTTCTAATTCCATATTAAGAAAAATACTCAGAGACTTTCTTTAGTGTGAGTTTGCGTAAATTATTTTTATTATTAAACTCTGGCATTGGTTTCTATGTGCTACATGTGAGGTCATATTTTGTGTGGGTTTTTATGGAAGAGTCTCAATGCACAGAAAGGGTATGTAGTTGTGATAAACGGGCCCTTCGTTTCCCATTCAGGACTGACTGAGGGAAGCAACAGTATCATGTAATCATAGTATCTTAGAATCATAGAATGGTTTACGTTGGAAAAGACCTTTAAGATCATCAAGTCCAACCGTTAACCCAGCACTACCAAGTCCACCACTAAACCATGCCCCTAAGCACCACATCTACACAGCTTTTAAATACCTCCAGGGATGGGGACTCAACCACTTCCCTGGGCAGCCTGGTCCAGTGCATGACTACCCTTTCGGTGAAGAAATTTTTCCTAATATCCAATCTAAACCTCCCCTGGCGCAGCTTGAGGCTGTTTCATCTTGCACTGTAGCTTGTTACTTGGTAGGAGAGACCGACCCCCACCTCACTACAGCCTCCTGTCAGGTAGCTGTAGAGAGCACTAAGGTCTCCCCTCAGCCTCCTCTTCTCCAGGCTAAACAAACCCAGCTCCCTCAGCCGCTCCTCATAAGACTTGTGCTCTAGGTCCTTCACCAACTTCGTTGCCCTTCTCTGGACACGCTCCAGCACCTCAATGTCCTTCTTGTAGGGAGGGGACCAAAACTGAACACGGTACTTGAGGTGCGGCCTCACCACTGCCGAGTACAGGGGCACTATCCCCTCCCTTGTCCTGCTGGCCACACTATTCCTGAGATAAGCCAGGATGCTACCAAATGTGTTTTATACACATTGTATGAGCTTTGTTATACAAAGAGTTTTCATAATTTTTTTATCATTTGCACTATATTTTAACAAGCAATTTCATAAGTTAGTGACAGCTGTTTAATTTTCTTCTATACATTTTCATCTTAAATAAATAGAAAGCCTTTTGTATTATACTCATTATTAAAGGATACAACAGCCTTTTTCATAAGCATTGCTCTTTGCTCATATTTTCTGTTATTGTCATAGAGATTTAAGAACTGTACAGATAATATTGTTTTCAATTTATTAACCTAATTTACTGTTACTGTTTAGAGAGTTTTTACCAAGTTGTTTAGGAGAAAAGTTTTAGTTGAACTATACTGTCATCTTGTGGTGACCAATGTTTCTGGTTCAAATTCCCACATGGAAGTTTTCTTTTCAAACTGAAGAATCTGGCTACTATACAAACAAATTTATGTTTCTTGTGGCTGCTTGGTAACAGATATTCAGTGTAGTTTCTTCCCCACTAATTCCAACCGAGGTGTCTACCTCTGCAAATCAAGATGACATCCAGAAACACAGGCATCCAGACTGACCCTCATGAAAATGTTGCCCTTGAATTCCTCAGTTCTCCTGTAGCCTTCCTGAGACGTTGTTACTCAGGTCAAATTGGTCAATAGCCAAGAGGATACTGAAAGGCATGCCTTTGATCTAAGAGGTCACATTTAGAAATAAAGACTTCAGCTTGCCTGCCTCTCTGAAGATAATTGGTATCAAGGACTGACTGGCTTCTAGTATATATGAAGCTTGTATCTTCACTATTCCTATCTCTCAAAGTCATCCCCGCTTGTGCAAAGGGCACTACATAAGTGGACAAATAAGTGATGCCATATGATGATGTCAGACAGGAATTGCTTGCATTTGCCACACACAAGTCCTTTCAGCAGTGTTCAAGTTTCATAGAACCATTACGACTCTATTTTCTGGAGCAAATCCCACCATGGTCACGTCAGGGACTGTATGGCTGTACTGCACCCTGGTGACAGTGAGAGGTGGTAGCATGGCATCAAACCTGTGCAGAACAAATGCCACTGAGGTTATATGGTGCTCGTACTCACCTTCCTCCCGACTGCCTAGCCAGCCCTGGTTTTGGTCTCCCTGTCCCTGAGCTGGACTTATCTGTAAGGCTGCTCTGCTTCAGTTGTGGGAAGGATTGGAAGTGGGCGATTCTCCTCCTCCCCAGCAAAGTGCCCCGGCAGAGCAAAGAAGTCAGGAAAGTCTATGGGCCTTGGGTGGGATCAGCTTGAGGCAGAGGCGCTTGTACCCTGGGTGGGCATATCCAGTCTTGCATTTTGCTTCTCTTTTTTAATGCCAACCAGATCCAACAGGCTGCAGAACATGGTGCTAGTGGATACAGAAAGGCACTCGCCTCCACAGTATTCAGTAAACCCTGATCTAGATGTTTAATAGGATCAGTGTTTGCTGGCAGCACAAAGAGTTGCTCCCATCACCAGACCCAGCTGGACCAAAAGTGCTGTGCGGAAGCTGTGATGGGACACGGGCTGCAGTGACAGGCTGCTGTTTCCTACATCAAAAAGACAGTGCTGAAATCCAGACACGACACCTTCTAAATTTTGGACTACTTCCTATGCATCAAAGAAGAAGGGTGAATTAGCCAGCGCTGGTGCCATTCAGCAGCTGCCAGTACATGAGCCTGTAGGTTTTGAGCAGGCTGGAGTTCACCATGGGTGGTGAACTCTGTCCTCGCCCGCGACATGAATGGGGGCTAAGAGCTCCTGAGATGGTACTGAGTCAGCCACAGCTCTGCCCATTCTCTACCCTAAAAGTATCCAGTGTTCCTGAACACTAAAGACAACTGCATGACAATACCAAAAAGCTTTCTTTCCTAACAGGTTTGAAGACATGTAAATGAACAAGATTATTTTTATCCTGAAAAGGACAAGAATAATTCCTCCGGCAGCATATCCATGCAGGCAGCCCAACCAACATACTTCCTTTGGAGGCTGTTGCCATGGCATCTGTCCAATGCCTTCACAGCATCTTCCAGATTTCTGAGATCTAACGAGAAAGAAACAGGAAAGGAGGCACTAGTTAAAAGACATACAGCAAGGTTGCTGGGAGAAATATGACTCCAGTCCAGCCTGTAGGATGTATTCATACTGTTTGAGTTAATTGGGATTTTTTTTTTTCTGCATGGCATTTCATCCATAGGACCCTGAGTTTTCTCTTTTGATCAAGGAAGCAAGGAAGACAGAATTGATATAAAAATATTTTTGTTAAGTCAGTCAGGGCAAAATTCACTTTACCTAACTTCAACCATCTATCTTTAGCTCCCCTTCAGCCTAAGGGGGCTGTCTAGGCTCCTGTTAGAATTAATGGAAGGAGAAGGGTTCCTCCCAAGGATGATTTTCCAGCCTACTTTAGACACCTAATTTAAGATGGGGTGATTTACCTGTTGGAACCATTTATCTCTCTCCTTTAACTACCGTGGGACCATGGATGAACTAAATGCCTGGATTTTCAGGTTAGGTAAAATGAATATAAGCAAAGACCGCTGCCTTAGGTGTTATTTCAGTGATAGAAATTGCCAACCAAAATTAAAGAGCTGAGTGAACAGCCTGGGCCACACCTTTGTGTGTCTGGAAACAATGCAGCTAAAGTCAAAATGGCTTTCTGCCTCATCCCTCAACCTTAGCAGGGGTCAAAAGCCTCCCAGCAGATAAATTAGCACCAAAGGAATTCAGTGAGGGGCCATGCTCAGGAAACAAGTGAGGATAAATTAACAGTGAGACAACTGTACAAGGCTGGTTTGTCCAGTAGTGAAAATGCAGCAGTCGGACAGAGCTTCACTGCTTTGGGGACTGTGCCACGGGATGATCCCTTTTTCTGGACAATGAGCTCTGTGTTACAGGGGTTCCACTGTTCATGTGTTCATCATGGGAGAGTTCTTCACAGTTTGCTGGCTTGTGGCAGGCTCAGACACCTATGTTTTGGAATCACTGCATTTTAATCAGTAAACCAGAAGCAGGAGTGAGATCTAGCCTCCCAGATAAAGCCATACTTTTATCAAGAGCTGTTAGACAAGGTTATATAGTTCTACAGCCAAGGATAAAAAAATTGGCTTTATCATCAACTTCTGACTTTGTTTGAGATGACAAAGTGTTGAACTGGTAGTAAGATAAACACAAATGTCTTCAGTTTCTGTCTGTACCTGTTATTTCCCCCAAATTAACTCTTCTAAGACAAAACTGCATATAGAGTGTAAGTCTACTGAAGATGTGTGGTAGGCTGGCATGTAAGAATTTAAATGGTGCATCAGACTAAAAACTGATTTTGCATTAATGACATCCACTGTGATGCTTTCGACTGCCACGTGGTGGGGGGGGGTCTGGGGTGGGGGGGCGTGGGTGGGAACAAGCAGAGCCAGCAGGGGCTGCCAAGGCAGCTCACTTTGAAAGTACGTATTACAGCCAAGAGTACCCTGCCCCTGAATTTCATTCATTAAAATAATTTCCATGGAAGATGTAAGTAGGGCCAGGACTTGACTCCGCAGCCCGAAGCGGGGCTGCGGGCACCTCAGAACAGCAACACGGGCACCATTGCAGAGAAGCAGCATTGGAGGTAAAAATGATGTGCCAGTACGGTGCATTAAACATTTTCTTTACCAGGCCGAGACATACTAAGACACAGACACCCCTCAGCCGTTACGGCCAGGCCCAGGCGGACACGGCCTAGCACACCCCGCCCACCCGCTTCGGGGTGGTGTCACCGGGGACACCCGAGCTTTCAGGGCCCGGGCCCCCGGGGCTCTCACTCGGGACACCGGGTCCTCGGGGTGGCCGGTCCGTCCCAGCAGGCCGGGGCTGGCGGGAAGGGGCGCCCACACGGAGGGGCCCCCGGGCACAGCCAAGCCGCCGCCGGCCCGGGCCTGCCGCCACCGCCGCGCCCCCGGAAGCGCTTGCCGGGCCTTAGCGGAAGCGGGGCGGGGCCCGGTCTCTTTGGTGCTGGCGGCCGGGGAAGATGGTGAGCGCTAGGCCACGGGCGCGGGATATCCGCCGGTATCCGCCGCCATCCGCCGCCGCGCCGGGCCCTGCGGGGCCGCGGGCCTCGGCTGGGGCGCGGCGGCGGCCCTGCGCCCTGCTGCGGCTGGGTTCGGCGGGGGGGCGGCGCGGCGGGGCGCCTGCGACGGGGCCGGGGCCTGGCGGCGGCGGCCGCGGCGGGGCCGGGGCCTGGCGGCGGCTGGCGCCCTTTCTGGCCCGGGTCGTGGCGCGGGGAGGCCGCGGTGGGGTGCGGGGCCGCGCTGCCGCCCGGCCGCCTCCGGGGTCTCCTCCGTGCTTGCTGCGGGGCGGGCCGGGGATAAGGTAGCCAGAGGGGGTTCGGTCGCCAAAGCCTCCTGTGGTGAGTGTGCGGCTGGTCTACGTGGAGCGAATAACCTTTCTTCAGGAAAAAGCAGTTTTCTATTTATCAGTGATGAGTTGGGGGCGATGAGAAGGGAGCTGGAGATAACCACTCGGTGGTTTCGTTTTATTTCAGCACAGGGTGGCGGGGGGGTTGGGGGAGGATAAGAAATGGCGACGAGAGGCGTAAGGAAATTGTACTTAAAAATGGAGTATACCTGTAGGGAACACTGAGTTGGTGTGTCAGACTTCAGCGTGCCTCTGACGTGTTTATTGTACTTTCCATTTGTGCTTGTTTTTTAAGGGGGCTTACTTGCAAGTGCTAGTGATATTTCCAACATGCCATGTCTTGAAATGCTTTTCAGACGAAGGGTACCTCGTCATTCGGTAAGCGACGGAATAAGACACACACCTTGTGTCGTCGATGTGGGTCCAAGGCATACCATTTGCAGAAATCTACCTGTGGGAAATGTGGTTACCCTGCTAAGCGCAAGAGAAAGTGTAAGTAACAAACTTTTGACTGACTTGAGTTTAAAAACCTGTGTTTCTTTGTCTTTTTCAATAGTCTGACTTTTTTCCAACCAAGGAAGAATGCTGTGTTATCTTGCAGTGTTTAGAGCTTTATTAAAAATAATGCTGATTTAACTATATTTTAACGTGCAGTATTGCTACATAGAAATTGACTTAATTTATAATTATTTTTTTGCTTCTGCCAGATTGAATAATTGTGCTATACAAATGTAATGTGCGACTTAATTATTTGCTGTAGGTGAGTAACAGTAACTTGTATGTCTTAGATAACTGGAGTGCAAAGGCTAAAAGACGCAACACCACTGGTACTGGTCGCATGAGGCACCTGAAAAAGGTCTACCGTCGATTCAGGTATAACATTTTAATACAAACTGGTGTGGTGTAAAATCCTGCATGGATATCACTTCATTATAAAATTCATCATTCAAAGTTAACGTTTTTATTTATCTTAGTACGTTTAACGTGGTGTGGTCTTTCTCAAATATAGCATGAAATAAAGGATGCCTTGTGTAATTTGCTGCATATTGCTTTGAGGATAAAAACGCTCACTGGCTGTTAATACACAGGGTATATAACAAGCTCTGATGTTTTTGTTAAGTGTAGATAGTACAGAACAGAAAGAGTATTGTAATAAAATGCCCACATTTAAAAAGATATGCTTTGTGTAGTATTGCCTCTATTTGTGAGTCAACTAAATGGCCGGTTGCACTGAGGTGTGGGATTTTGTAAGAGACAAGTCTTGAAATGCATTACAGTCCCCTTTTGCCCACAAAAAAAAACTGTTCAGGACTGGAATAACTTCAGTAGTCACTCTGTTGTTTGGAGTTCCGTTAGTAGTAAGTAGCTATAATATCAGATTCTGAAGTTATGGGTTTCTAAAACTTGTAACAGAGCTCTGAGCTGTACTTAGGAGGTAACAGTGGGGATATTGTACCGTGAAACTCATTAAGAATTCCTTCTGTATGACATCCCTGTTCTAAGATAGAGCTCTGAAGCTTCTGGCCTAATACACGAGAAACCTGGATGAAAAATACTAAGCAATTCAAGAGTCTTGGTGTAAAAATGTAGATTAGATTTAATACTGAAAAGTAGGAGTCTTTTAAGTCCCAGATGTGGCTGTAGTTGAGGGATCCATTCATCTTTATTTTAGTGAGCGCAATCTTTCCCAGCGACTGCCAGAAAACACCTGACAGTGTGCAGCTGTAGCCTGCTTTCCACCAAGTGTTGCTGAAGTAGAAATGTCATACTGAAAAGCGAGCTTGGGCCTGACTCTTCTCTTGTCGTGCCCGTCTTAATCTCTGATGGGAAGCGTAGAGGATTTCTGTAAGAAATTGATTTGCACTTCACAAACATGAAATCTTCCTACAAAGCTCAGTTGCTTAGTAGGAGCATAAAGTTAGGTGTGCTCCATCTGATGCAGTCTGCAGTGTTGACTCAGTTACTGAAATCTTCCTGTTCGAAGAAGTCAAATTTACTTCAGCACAAGAGAGCAAAAACCATACTGCTTATTCCAAACAGTTATTAATAAGATGTTTCTTAATAAAAATGTTTGATCGTATGACCTTCGTAGTGATTTCAGTGTATTACTGAGATAAGCTGAAAAAAGCTGGTGAACTTGATCTAAAGCATTACTTGTCAGAAAATAACCTGGAGCAGGAATCATCCTTTCAAAAAATGGTGACCATATTTCTACTTGTAGGAATGGATTCCGTGAGGGAACCACACCGAAGCCCAAGAGAGCAGCTGTTGCAGCCTCCAGTTCATCGTAAAGACTCATCTACTTGTTAAAATAAATGGTCTTATTCAGAAAATCTGTCACCTTTTATACGTTTTACTTCAGTGAAATGCAGGATTCCTGAAAATACGTATATTTACACACAGTTTCTTGATGGTATGCATTGAACTGATTCATTAAAAACAGTCCTTTAATTGACTTTTCATTTGATAGCACCTCTGCCTTGAAGCGGACCATTGTCTCTGCACTGAACTTAAAAAGAGGCTTGTATGTGTTACTCAAAGAACACATCTGCAAGAGAAATGGAATATTGGCACTGTGGACTTGCCCTGCTTGCCTCTTTGAGTTTCATTCTGCCCTAGCATGGAGAGTCAGCATTTATCTCAAAGATAGTAACATGAATAACAGCTTTATGTGCTGTTCTGGGAGGGAATAGTTAAAGAGGGATTCCCACTCTTAGCCATTTTTCACTGCTGCGTGGCACTGAAAGGCCTGCAGAAGTATTGGTTGTTCAGTGGGCCATCGCTTCTTTGCCAAAAAGAAACTCCCACGTGCAGAGCACCCATACTGCCAAGGCACAAAGGGACTGGAGGTCTGCTGTAGTTGAGGCAGAAGTTGCTTGGAATGGTCTGGGGAGGTCGGTGTGGAAAGTGGATGTAAACAACAAATGGTAGGTAGTATGATAGAGAAGTAAGTCACTTGTGGGTACGCATGAATTATGGATTGATGATGCATTTGTACCCTACATGGTGTGTTACTGGGCTGCTCAGCTGGCTTTCAGACTCAGCTTTAAAAAAGTGATTGCAGCACAGTAGTGTTGCACACAGTAATCACTTCAAGAGTTTAGAGGATTTTCAGATGTCTTGAAGAGAAAATACTAAAAACCCAAACACTTCTGAAGCTGTTCTTACTGTGATTCCTTTGGTTTCATCATGAATTTCCAGGAGTGCCGTACTGCTTTGTCAGTACTGAAGGATCAGCAGTTATCGTATCAACTTGTGCAAAATCACTGAAGAAATTTTCAGCCAGGTTTGAAATTGGAGTGCACCTGACTGCGCTTTCTTACATTTTTAGTATAGTTAATGCTTTTGGATACTTTAGTGTCTCTACTTGGGCTGTTTCTAAACAAAAAGAAATACTGCCCTTCTGTTCCCTTACCATGTAACTAATACACTGTACTCGCTCTGCTTTCAGCTGTTCCTTCTGAGAGTGAAAGTAATTGGTGGTGAAGCTGTTAAAATACATTTTGTGCATACTACACATCCATGTATTCCCAGGGCTCAGGAGTGGATCTGAAATGTGGTTTTTGGTGATATACTGGGAAACAGTTAAATGTTGGACAAAGTAATCATAAATGTGTCTTTTTGTTTTTACTCTCAGTGAGAATAATGGCTCAAAGCATCTTAAAACAGGCCAGCAAGGCACTAAGGGCTTGTTGGGCAACAGTACAGTTGGGACAGTGGTACGGCAGGTATTCTGCCTATGGGTGGGAATGAAAGCCTTTGCTTTGCAAAGTCTTACGTGATCTTTGTGTAGCGTGGGGTTTTTGTTCTGAGCAGCCTGTTACGCTGACCTGCAAACATGATGTAATGCTTTAACGGCAAGTGCTTAGCCCTTTGCTGCTGCTGCTGCTACCAGTTAACTCCTCAGTCTGTGGTATGTTTGACTTTTGCATCCTTCAGACCGATGCAGTGTAGCAAGTCTCACTTTTTAGACAGAAGTGTATCAGATGAAGGTTTCTCAAAGGTAGGTGTTCAAGTGACTGCGGTGGTGGAAGATTGATCAGCTTTGGTATGTCTAGCTCCAAAAGTGCAACTGCATGCCAGAGTTTAGAAAGAAAAAAGGACCCTTGTCAGCTTCTAAGTGGGAATTTTGCTTATTGCTGTGGAGCAGTATTTCATCTGTGTTGGTTCGTGTTGAAAGGATGACAAGACCTAACACAGCTATTCAATGCATAGTCAGCCATGGGTAACTAACTAATCCCTCAAAGGTCATTTAGACTTCTAGTACCATTGTACATCCTGCAAAGACGTATGAATAACAGTACCTGTTTTTTAGATAGGTTGTGTGTGTGAACTGGCAAACCCAATAGGGTGGTTGAGCTACACCTGTGTCAGTGTGAGATTGTTGACTCCACAGCAGGAACAGCTGGACAAGGTCCTTCACACTTCTGACCCCCCAGCTGTTCCTACCATCCAGTGTAATAGCATAAAGCGGTACTAATTTTACTTTACCTATAAATTAATACTACGTCCTCTGTTGCTGTATTGTGTGGGTACTATGGAGACGAGTCCAGTTACTTTTTCCCCAATGACACAAGCAAACAACACCCGCTAGATTATTGTGACCCCTGGAAATAGGAGAGGGTCTTAACATGTCATGAGATGCTCTAAGAGGAAAATGTCATGGGAAGAAGGGTGTTAGTCACTTTTCCTCATGGATTTACATGAAAAAGGTTCCTTGATGGATGACTGATTTGAAGACCTCTCCTAAGAGTAAGTTACTTTCCTATACGCAGCCGTAACTACTATACTAGATTCTTAAACTTCTCTGCTCTATTAAAATTTGATTCAGAGCCCTAAATGAGGACCTTCTTGCTTGGTGAATACAAATTGTCACTTGACACTCTCACTGACTCGAGATGTTTCTACATCAAAGCCCAGAGATGCTTTTGCCATGTGTGGTGGGCTGACCGTGGCTGGATGCGAGGTGCCCACCACGCTGTTCTCTATCACTTCTCCTCAGCTGGACAAGGGAGAGAAAATACAATGAAAGGCTTGTGGGTTGAGATAAGGACAGGGAGATCACTCACCAGTTACTGTCACAAGCATGTGGGGAAAATAATTTATTGCCGATGAAATCAGAGTAGGGTAGTGAGAAACAAACCCAAATCTAAAAACACTTTCCCCCTACCCCTCCTGACTTCCTGGGCTTAACTTCACTCCTGATTTCTCTACCTCCTCCCCCCAAGCGGTGCAGGGGAATGAGGAATGGGGTTGCGGTCAGTTCATCACACGTCTCCGCTGCTCCTTCCTCCTCAGGGCAAGATTCCTCACACTCTTCCCCTGCTCCAGCGTGGGGTCCCTCCCACAGGAGACAGTCCTCCACGAACTGCTCCAACATGGGTCCTTCCCATGGGCTGTAGTTCTTCACGAACTGCTCCAGTGTGGGTCCCTTCCACGGGCTGCCGTCCTTCAGGATCAGACTGCTCCAGCGTGGGTCCCCCGCAGGGTCACAAGTCCTGCCAGCAAACCTGCTCCAGCCTGGGCTTCTCTCTCCATGGGGCCACAGGTCCTGCCAGGAGCCTGCTCCAGCGTGGGCTTCCCATGGGGTCACAGCCTCCTTCGGGCATCCACCTGCTCTGGTGTGGGGTCCTCCACGGGCTGCAGGTGGATATCTGCTCCATCGTGGACCTCCATGGGCTGCAGGGGGACAGCCTGCCTCACCATGGTCTTCACCACAGGCTGCAGGGGAAGCTCTGCCCTGGCGCCTGGAGCACCTCCTCACCCCCTTCACTGCCCTTGGTGTCTGCAAAGTTCTCCTCTCACATATTCTCACTCCTCTCTCTGGCCGCTGTTGGGCAGTAGTTCCCCGCGCCCTCCCCCCCTTCTTAAATATGTTATCCCAGAGGTGCTACCACTGTTGCTGATAGGCTCGTCTTTGGGCAGTGATGGGTCCGTCTTAGAGCTGGCTGGCACTGGGTCTATTGGACAGAGGGGCAGCTTCTAGCAGCTTCTGATAGAGACCACCCCTGTAGGCCCTCTGCCACCAAAACCTTGCCACGCAAACCCAGTACAGCATATTAAAATACTGATAATGATGATAAAATCCTCCATCCTTGTGGTACCTATGGCGCATACTGATATAGCCCAAATTCCCAATTTAGCTTAGACTGAAAGTAGTTCTGAAGTCATAACTAAAACCCCGGGAGATTGAGGCTAGCTTGGGATTTGGGCCGTCGGGATGTGCATGCTCTTCGGGCCCTGATCCTTCAAGGGGATCTACGCTTTTCATGGCCCACCGAGCCATCCGCTTCCACTGAGCTCCTAGAAACATGGCAAGACAAAATCAAGGATTACATGGTTCACTAAGTCTCATCTCCTGTGGATGCACCAACTATGAAATGAGCATTTATTTCAGAAGAGCTCAAAGAACTTTCTCCAGCCGCTACAGAACGTGCCTTCAGCACTCAATAGCAAATGAATGGCCTGTCATAAAATACAAGCTCCCAAGTATCAATTAACATCCCCCAGGCAGCAGCCAACAGGAAAAACCTTAGTAGATCTGAAACAAAGGTCAGTGATAGAACATGAAGTGATAACAAGGAATTCTGAAAGACTTGGAGCCATCACGCCTCCAAAACTCATGCACTCAGGTACCTGGCACTGTGCTGGAAATACCAGACCCTGCACAGCCCTGCACACAGATTTGCTGCTCCATTCTTGCTTTGAGGGGAGTTTTGGGACTGTCCTCACAATTGTTTTGCAGTGAAACCGAGGAAACTCTATAGCAGGTGCTGTTCCTTGTCTCAAACTCCTCTGAATAGTAGGGGCAATGTAGAGACAAGCACTGGATCTCAAGATGCACAAAAAGATCTTACAGGCAGTTTACATGAAGGATTGTTTTCACGTGATGTAGTAAGTATGCAGGTTGCCACAATAATATTAAACGCCCAGACTTGGACACTTAGATACTGGTACCAGATGGGAAAGGAAATGAGTGCATTTGTACAGGTAACGCTAGCAAACATGGCAAACATTAGCTCCTTTTACGTGGTTTTGAAGCAATAACGGATTGAAGCAAGGACAACTAGTTGTAGACCCCACAGGAAAAGAGGGAGGCTGTACAGGATTTGATCTGCAATGGTGCATTATGTGCATGTAATTTAAGAGGTTCTGACACTTTTTAACATGACATGCTAAAGAAACCATAGCAAAACAAAATTAAATGCAATTTTGGCCACAGTTCACTCTCTTTTGACCCAAAAGGTCATGTTAAATAATTTGAAATGTCATAACTGAAACCACAGCTAAAGCATACTCTTTAAAAAAGAAGCATTATTAATGCAGCCTTCTAGACTAGAAAAGTCAGCAAGCCGTATCCAGACATGTAGTACCCGCATATGCTTCCACACAGTGTACCTGCAGATTTAATACAGTTTTTTTAGAGGTGCATGCTGCAAGATGTTACCATCTCTCTTCTGTTTGTTTCTTGGTTGTTTGAAGTGCTGAGGTGGACGTCCTGTTGGACAATGCTAAATGAAGTGTGCCAGCGAGCTGCTGTTGGTACAGCTCTTACAGTGTGGGTTTGGGTAACCTCTCTGCGCAGCCCATGCCAAGATACAGGAGGCAGGGAAGTTGCCAGCATTGCTCCCTTGGGTTGTAGGGCAGATGAGAGGGCTTGTCATGCTGTGGCTCTCCTGTGAACAAGCAGTCTCAAGGAAAACACTTCGCTAAACTTACAACTGTTGGGCAAGCACAATTCCTGAACAATTTATTTTATCTGATTACTTTGAGTAATTGTATTTTACTGATTCTTAATTTGCAACTGGATAAACTATTTCCCCTGCCTTCCTCACAGTTTTATTCTGGGAACAGCCATGATGGTAGTTAAAGCTGTGTGTCAGCTGCACGTAAGTGGCTCACCAGGTGGAAATACCCCTGAGCACTGAAGGTGAATATTTGAGTAAGATGGGCGAGAAATCTGAACACATTCTTGATTAGTCCTTTGGAATTTGTGCAGTTTTCCTCTTTTCTGACATCCAGTGACCACTGGATGGCACTAAGGTCAGTGTCCTGCTCACAAACACATTCTAGCAAGCGTCACACTTTGATTCTGAGTACTGAAAAATTGTCTGGGGCACTGAATTTGGGTTCTTTGTTTGGACAAGTGTGAGGTTGGTTGCCTCAGCTCTTGGAGGTCAAACGATGCTTCTCCCCTCACACCAGCTCTGGTTTTTTTCTTTCTTCCCTGCTTTGGGAGCACTTACAGCTAACAGCAAAGACTCGCTGGAACTCTCCGCACAGGCGTGTACGGATCCTCAGACTTGCTAAGGGTGCATGCCGTTCCATCACTCCGGTGGGTAAAGATGCGAAATAGGCTTGGTTCTGGTATTAATCCCTAAAGCGTGCCCCTGGTACCTGGCTACAGAGTCATTTCAAAGGATCTGTAAAAGCACTGCTAGAATACAGTTGCTTCCAGGTGCCTCGCAGCACGTAGGCGCTGTTCGCTGCTTATCCAGTGACCTTAATGCCTGTGACTTCTGAAGCTTTCCCATGCTGAAGGCACACAAGACACAAAACCGTAGCACAGTGCTTTCAGAAACGGAAACATCCAACCTCTCAAGGCATTTGCAGATCTCTGCCTTTAAGGCACCTTCCCTGTCTCTGAAGGTGAGCTCTGGTGAGGCATTCAGACTCATTTCCAGCGCAATTGCTGCTAGTCACTTTTTGTCTCAAACTCTGTAGAACTGAGCCACCGGGATTTTGGGTGCGTTTGCCCTCTCGGCCCCTCTTTAGCTGCGAGCTGCCTCGAGCGAGTTAAAAACCCTCTGCTTAAGCTCTAGGTTGTGTTTGACTTCGTAATGTCAGCAGCTTTCCAGGGAGATCGTTCTTCAAGCTGCTAATGCCAGGCAGTTTGGTCTGCTTTTGAGGGGCAAGTCAGAGCTGGCAGGTAGCCCAACAGTTGGGTACTTCTAGTGTGAGGAAAGCTCCAGACACAAAAGGGGAGCGGGGCCTGAGCCGTGGGCCCAGAGGGAAGCAGAGCGGAGAGTGGTGAGTGAATCCCCCTCTCTCATGCTCGCCATACCGGCAGGGGAGCGGTCTGGGTGCATCCGCACAGCACCCGGCCGTAAGGCTGGCATGCCTCTGGCAACGGCTAGCCAACCGAGTGGGCTGCAGGCGACGGCGCCTTCTTGTTTAGCTCTGCAGCTACGCCGAGGGAAAGACAAAGCTGAGGTATTTCGAATCTGAAATAGGCAGGGACTGAAATACCACTGGGGTTCAGTCAGCTATTCTCTTTAGAATTCTGGTTTAAAGAGACTGCTCTTCTCTGCTCAAGCTTACTGGGTACCCGATGCCTTTGAGAGCATTATGCTCAGTGTGACTTTCAAAGTACCTGAACAACGTCTGCCCCAGGAGCTACTGAAGCTGTGTTTGAGGTGGTATACAGCTAAGCAGCACGCTGCCAGAGACGGGGGTGCCCAGAGCAATCTTAACATCATGCTGCTTTGAGCCAGGAAGTCTTCCCACCTGACTTGCTCTCACTTCTTTGATCATGGCCATTCACTCCCAATGGATGCTTCCAAGCCAAGCAGCTCTCTTGTGGACAAAGTGCTTGTATTTACATACGTTTGCCTCCTGAGGAGCTGCTGCGGCTCTTTGGCAGGTTAATGAAAACAAAGACTGTACGCGCAAGGATCCTTTGGGCAAGACAGGGAACAGCTCAGCCTAAGTGGCTCTAAGGAATAAAGACGCATCAGCAGCAACTCCACTCTTAGGCTGCTCAGATTGAAGTCGCTCAGGTGGGTCTGGACTGGCAACAGGAGGGTGAATTATTTCTAGCTCCGTGGGCCCATGATACCTCAGGCCATCGAGGAAGAGATTCAACATACGGATGGGCTCGTCATCAAGGGGTGGACTTGACCATGGACGCTATTGCACAGGTGTCGTGGTTTAACCCCAGCCAGCAACTGAGCACCACGCAGCCGCTCGCCCACTCCCCGCCCTGGAGGGATGCGGGAGAGAATCGGAAGAGTAATAGTGAGAAAACTTGTGGGCTGAGATAAGAACAGTTTAATAATTGAAATAAAATAAAGTTAAATAGTAGTAGTGGTAGTCGCAGTCGTAGTCGTCGTCGTCGTCGTCGTCGTAGTAGTAGTAGTAATAGCAACATGCAAAGCAAGTGATGCCTGATGCAATTGCTCACCACCCGCCAACCGATGCCCAGCCAGTCCCCGAGCAGTGGTGCCCTGCTCCTGGCCAGCTCCCCCCCCGTTTATACACTGAGCATGACGCCATACGGTATGGAACAGCCCTTTGGCCAGTCTGGGTCAGCTGTCCTGGCTGCGCCCCCTCCCAGCTTCTTGTGCACCTGGCAGGGCATGGGAAGCGGAAAAGTCCTTGACTTAGTGTAAGCACTACTTAGCAACAACTACAACATCAGTGTGTTATCAACATTATTCTCATCCTAAAGCCAAAACACAGCACTATACCAGCTACTAGGAAGAAAAGTGACTCTATCCCAGCCAAGACCAGAACAATATCCACCCCTTATTCTATGCCAGCTACGTCACGCCCAGGTCTCACGCTTCCCAATGCACTCCGATTAATCACCACCACTTTTCCAGTCTTTTGATATATACACGCAGATATCATTCCCTTAGTCTGTGGGCCATCCCTCTAAAACGTTTCTTGAGTTCATTTAGTCCATGACTTTGGCCTCCATCTCTCACAACTCTCTTTCAGGGCAGGAGAGATGGCGTGTGCTGTTGGATCGTTGCGTGCACCCAGGTCCTTGAGCAAACGCAATCCCACAAATGGGTTTGCCTTAGCCCGAGGCGGGAGTAACCCAGACTGTCTTCCCCGGCATATTTTTTTATGTGCGCTACGGGGACTTTATCCCCTCCTACAGTACGTAAAAGTTTTGATTGGGCAGGGCCAGCTCGATTGGCAGATCCCCTAGTGTTGACTAACCCGGTGGCCTTTGCTAAATGTGTATCCCCATGTTTGAACGTCCCAGCACCCATCGCTCTCAGTGTAGTCTTTACCAGTTCGTTGTATCGCTCGATTTACGTGGAGGCTGGTGCATGACAGGGAATGTGATACACCCACTCAATGCCATGCTCTTTGGCCCAGGGGCCTATGAGGTTGTTTCGGAAATGAGTCCCCGTTGTCTCACTCCGTTCTTTCTGGGGCGCCGTGTCACCACAGGACTTGCTTTTCAAGGCCCAGGATAGCGTTCCGGGCAGAGAGATGGGGCACGGGGTACGTTGCCAGCCATCCGGTGGTTGCTTCCCCCACGGTGAGCACATGGCGCTTGCCTGGGCCGTTTGTGGGAGTATGATATAATCAATCTGCCGGGCGTCCCCATGTTTATGTTTCAGCCGTCGTCCTCCATACCAGAGAGGCTTTAAGCGCTTGGCTTGCTTGACTGCAGCACACGTGTCACATGCAGGGATAGTCTACGCAGTAGCGTCCATGGTCAAGCCCACCCCCCGATCATGAGCCCATCTCTATGTTGCGTCTCTTCCTTGATGGCCTGAGGTGCCACGGGCCCACGGAGCTAGAAATAATTCACCCTTCTGTTGCCAGTCCAGATCCTCCTGAGCCGCTTCAATCTAAGCAGCGCCATCGGCCTGCTGGTTCTTTTGATGTTCTTCAGCGCCCTGACTCTTGGGTACGTGAGCATCTATGTGACGTACTTTTACAACCAGCTTCTCTACCCGGGCAGCGATATCTTGCCACAAAAACGATCGGAGGGGTGGAACTGCTCCCCTGTGAGGACAGGCTGAGAGAGCTGGGGTTATTCAGCCTGCAGAAGGGAAGACTGCAGGGAGACCTTCTTGCAGCCTTTCCGTACTTAAAGGGGGCTTATAAGAACGATGGGGACAGGCTTTTTAGCAGGGCCTCTAGCGACAGGACAAGGCGTAATGGTTTTCAACTAAAAGAGGGTAGGTTCAGACTAGATACAAGGAAGAAACTTTTTCCAAGGAGGGTGGTGAAACACTGGCACAGGTTGCCCAGAGAGGTGGCAGGTGCCCCATCCCTGGAAACATTCAAGGTCAGCTTGAATGAGGCTCTGAGCAACGTGATGTAGTTGAAGATGCCCCTGCTCATTGCAGGGGGGTTGGACAAGATGACCTTTAATGGTCCCTTCCAACCCAGACCATTCGATGATTGCATGATTTTTGCAGTGTCCTCCACCCCAGAACTAGAAAGAGCAGCAGAGATACAGGCCTGGAGCTGGGCAAAACACGCTTTCAGGGGGAGGAAAGGGAACACGGAAGGAACACCTGGCGTCTCCCGAAGAAACATGCAGCATATTCAGAGGTAACGTGGAGTAACAGATCAAAGAGAAAAGGGCAAGAACTGAATGCACGTTAGCAAATCATACCCATGACGCCAAGGAGATGCTAATGCGAGCAAGCAGAAACCATCAACATTAACATCCCCCCCTTTAATATCGCTAGGAAAGCTGAGGACTTTTATCTGTCGTCTTCAATCCTTTAGTTTCTTGCACTGCCTAACAGTTCGACCTGGACTACTACCGAGGGCCTACCGGTCTCCTTGCTGGCTGGGAACTGCACAGCTTTTCCGCTGCCAGGTCAGAACAAGGCCCCCGGCATGTCGTTTATGGCTGCAGGCCTTGGTTTTGGAAACCAAAGGCAAGAATAAACTGCGGATTTCTTCCCAGAAAAGCCCACCCGCACATTTGGAAAGACTCTGCGGAGACGAGAAGACAAAGCGGCCCGATGGCACTGCAATTTCTATGGGCTGACAGGCGTTAGGAAACCCTTGCTCTGTCCCTGAACCACAACGCTGGCTCTCTGTGCGCTGCAGAGGGCATCCACGCCGGGGCTCCACACAGACCTCCCTGAAGCCCTTGTAACAGCCTCGGATCACACCAGGGCGGGGGTGTTCCCGCAGAACAAGAGCTCCGCTTAAACCAGAGCACCTCCGGGGCAACGGCTGGTGCAAGCTATTGCCACCCTTGGGCAGGGGAACCGAAGCAGAGAGGGCCTGAGCCTCGTCCCGTCTCCTGCCCCCGTTCCTCTGCCCTGCGGAGTAACAGGACGCACAGTGGGTGCAGCCCGTCCCTTGAGTCCCGTAGCCCAGGAACATGGCACTGCCGGTGCCAGTCCCGGACTGCAGGCTCCGCTCCCAGCGTGCAAGGCTTCGGGGTGGAGGAGCTAGGAGGGCTGAGTGGACCCATGAGGAAACGGTGGGCGAAGCACCAGGAAAGGGGGAGAAAGCAGCACGGGTGGGCTAGCAACGCCACCTGCATAGTTAGTAATACTGAGACTTTTCCTGCAGTTTTCATGCCTTTATTTTCTTTTATTTCTTAATAACGAGGTGTAGGGGTCCGGGATCTCTTGGGGACCGGCCTGAGCCCCAGCTGCCGGCTCGGCCGTGGTTTGGCCAGCCCCTGAGGCAGCCTCCCAGTGTCACCGATGGTGGGGTGGCTTCTTGCGGGGCTGGGAGGGGTCCTCAGGGTGGCCGGCCCTCCTCTTGGGGGCTCGCCGGGCCCCCCCAGGGGAGCGTTGGCTGCCCCGGCTGGGAGTGGAGGGCCCGGGCACAGCCTCCTCTGGGTCCTCCCGCGGCACCTCTCGCTCCCCGTGGGTGGGAACGGGGGCAGTGGGGGGGCTGCCGGGACCCCCCCGAAGGGCTGGGCTGGGGGCAGGAGACCCCCCTCGGGAGGCAGCGGGGCCGGCAGCAGCCTCGCGGCTGCCCTCCCGCCCCGCGGCAGCACGGGCGTCCTCGAGGCCCATCCGACGTCGGGCCTCCCCGCTGCACTGGCGCACGATGGTGTCAATGAGCTGGTGGACAAAGCTCCTCGTGCGCCTGCCCAGGGAGGCCCGCAGCAGCTGGATCAGAGCCTCCCCATCCAGGCCAAAGTAGTGCAGGCTGGATATGAGGAGGCTCTGCGCTGCTGCTGCTTCCTGGGCGTCCTCCAAGAGCTGCCCCAGCTCCTGATGCAGCCAGGGCAGCACGGGGTGGAGGACAGCGGGGTAGAGGCGGAAGATGGATGCCCAGACGCAGGCATAGAAGCCGCCCACTGGAGCCACGGGCAGCGGCCCCGCGCCTGGGGGCCGGGCTGCTGCAGGCTGCTGCAGGCTGTGGGCGGCCGGCTGTGCGGGAGCTCGTCCTCTCAGGCGGCCGACGACGGATGGTGCCGCAGGTGGTGGGATGACGTGCTCCTCAAAGTCGTCGTCCTCCCGCACCGAGTGCAAGATGGAGCTCACCCTCCTTTTGCAGAGGGGGCACTCGGGCTTGCTCTCAGCCCACCGCAGGATGCAAGGGTAACAGAACTGGTGGAGGCATGGCATCACGTAGCTGGCCTCCTCCCAGCTGTCCAGGCATATCGGACAGCGGTTCTCCAGCTCCGTGGCCATGCTCTCCACGGGCTGCGGTGGGCTGGGGGGAGCTGGGGGTGTCGAGCCGCTCCCTCCGACGCTAGAAAAGGAGGAGAGGTCCCGGTCATTCGCTGGTCCAGGGAGGGGTGGAAGACGTGCCCAGGCCCCTCAAGAAGGAAACCCTCCCAGCTCCCCAGGGTGAGGTTTCCCTGCACAGCTCACCTCTGCTGCTGCGAGCGCACCTCCTGGGTGCCCCGGACGCCTGAACCAGGCAGGGCCGGGGAAAATCCTTCAATGGCTCCGGGGTCGGGCACTGAGAGTTGCAGTGAAGAACTCCCCGAGCACGACCTCAGCACCAGCACCAGCCTCGCTCAACACTCCAACCTCACGTACTCGCTCAGCTGGAGTGCGGGCACGAGCCAGCTGGGTGACTCGCCGCCCAGATATAAGCAGCGAGGGACGTGTGGTCACAATCCATCGCTCGAGGACATCATAGTGCCTCGCTTGGAGACGTCGTATTCCATCCCTCGCTGATATCAGAACCCATCCCTCGCTGATGTCACTGTCCATCACTCGGGGACATGAAAACGGGCCGTCCTCGCCTGCGGTGCTTGCGCACACGTCCGGCGTCGCTGCAGTGCCACTGTCCGCTCCCATCTCCCCACCGCTTGTCTTGTGGCCAGCATCGGTGTTTCACGCCAGTCACCGAGGCCTTGGCCACGTCTTCCCAGAGCCCCGTCAGGTCGCTCTGGCCGCGGCTGTCTCCAGGCACAGGCGGCCAGAGGGTCCACTCGATAACGCCTCGTGCCTCCCTTGGAGGCTGCAGGACAAAGTCCCACGGGCTCTCCCCGCACCCCAGCACTGCTGGCCAGCCCTCTGGGCTCCCCTGCTTCCTCCCACGGGGGTCACAGGCAGCACTTGGCTCGCTCTCAGAGATCTTGTCCTACCCGGAGGGGAATCAAAGGTGATGGCTGCCTCCAGCCCCAAGCCCTGGGTGTCCATTTGCCGAAGGTGGCTGCAGCGCACACAGCCCGTGGAGACCCCACAGGACGCGGCCACTTCTCCACAAGGGTTTTTTTCTTCAGTTCCTGACGCCCCTTGGGCCGGGCTGGGGCTGGATGGGGCCCAGCCTCCCCGGCTCAGAGTCTGCAGGGCGATGGGGGGACACAGCGCCAAAGAGACCCAGCGTCTGTGCCTGCCGTGAGCCATCAGAGCAGGCTTTGGGAAGAAGGTGGAGCCTTTTCCCTGTCAAAGCTCAGCTTGGTCTGGGGGCTCGTGGGCGGCACCCGCTGGCAGTGCCGCCTTGGGACAGGAAAGAAGATGGCCGCCTTGCCCAGCTCCTCAGGTGGGGCTCTCCAGCCGGATGGGCAGGCGGCAGCCATGCCAGCACCATCCCTCCTCCCCACCCACAGCCGCTGCACCCAGGGCCTGGCCAGGCCTTTCCCTGGGGGCTCTCGGGGCCGGCACAAGCCCCACCGCGGCTGCTGCCATTCGGCGCGGCTACAAGGCGGTCTCCCCACCCGCGGCCGTCAGTGGCACCCAGACATTTCATGTCTCTCAAGTTCCTGCCGTGCCTGGACGGGACCCAGCCAGGGCGGTGCCCTGAGAGGCACCCGCCTGTTCCCCGCTAGGCCGCATCCTGCTCTCTCCCGATCGCAGCGTGGCCCAGCGGGACATGGTGGGGGATGCGGCCGTGCCATCCTCCCGAACGCTTCTTTGGTGCACTCTGGGAGAGCGCTTGATCAAATGCAGGGCTTGGTGTCCCCACAGCCTGCAACAGGTGCCTCTCGAGCCTCGGGAGGCCCTGGGCCTGCAACGACAGACAGCATCGGCAGGCCCTTGTCCCTCCTCTCTTTTTAATGCTAGCCCTTCCTCCCGCTCTCCGCTGCTCTGCCCAGAGCCCGTCTGTGAGGGAGGTCTCTTCCTGGGAGAGTGGGGGAAAGCGGGCAGCCACGGATGGCCTGGCTCCGTCGTCTCTGTCCTCTCCCATGCAGCAGCGACCGAGAGCCACGAGCTGCCGCTGCCCCGGAGAGAAAGCCAGGGCCTTGTGCCTCTCGCTGGGTGCTCTGTGCCCCAGGTGCCTCCAGGTCTTGAGGTTAGCCATGGGAAGGAGCACGCAAAAGACACGGGCAGGACCCGAACTGCCTATGGCACCAGTGAATGCACCTGGAGAGCCATTTACGTGGTGAAGGCTGAGCTCTGGAGACTCTTGGAGGCCGGCAACCGACCTGGCAGTGCTCTTTCCGGTGCCTGCCTCCCTGTCCTGCTCTCCAGTGCTCTGCCCACGGATGGAGATCTTTTCATTCTGGGAGGGTGGGGGTCGGCAGACAGCCTTGCAGGACGGTGCCTGTAGCTCTGGGAAAAAACCAAAGCAAGGCCAAAGCTCTGAGCAGGGAGAAAGTGAAATCACTGGAGGAGCTTCTGGGCCTGTGCGGCCTCCCCGCAGCCTGCTTTCATCTCCCCAACTGTGCGCTTTGCAGGCAAAGGAGGGGTTGATAGTCATCGGCCAGCACTGGGGCTCTTCTCTCCTGGAGGCGTGTGCGAGGCGGGCCGGAGAAGGGGGTGCCACGGAGCCTGGAGACGGTGCGCTGCGAGCCCTGAGGAGCATCCACCAAGGTGATCTGCAGGGAGATGACAACAGAAGGCACCCTGTTAGCACCCCTGTTTAAGCAGGGCCCACGCAGTCAGCCACACAGCTGATACCCAGCGCAAAGTCACTCATTCAAATAACCATCAGGAGAAGTCAGGCAAATCTCTGGACCAGTCTGGTGCTCCCGAGCGTATCGAGTGGGTAATCTGGGCAAGTGCAAATGAGCGGCTTTGAAATTCAAAAGGGAATTTGTGCTTTTGCACCTTTCTGGGTAAGAAAGAAAAGAGTCTTCTAGTGTTCAAAATGAAGTTTCTTACCTAGTGACTCCAGCGAAAGAGGGCTAAGAGCTGCTGGGGTTCACGGCCCCTAGGTAAAAAGGTTATCAGCTTTCCCATCTTGCCAATAATCTGCAGGAGCTGCACTGCCCTCTAACCGCTTAATTAACAAAAGAAACCCCGCACTTCAGTATGGCTGAAGAGGTACTGCCAGACGCCATTTCAGGTGGCAAATAGCAGTAGGCATTTTAGCAAAGCCTGTTAACAATTACTTCCGTCTTGTTCATTAATGTGTAACTTCATTTTGACCTTGGTCAAGAGATGATTTTCACTGTTTGTACTTGCAATAACATGACGGTAGGCCCTAATGCCCAGCATGTGTCTTGTGGTTCTCCGTCATGCTAGTCCAAGAAAACGGTAACCCCTTGCAGGAACTGACCTGCATTAAGCTAACTGAAGAACAGACAAATGAGCAATAACGGGTCACACACACAGGTACACCGTCATGTTACAGAAGCGCTGGGCGACTAGCACAACTGAGCTGGAATCGCACAGTGCTTTAGTAACGTCTCTGTCTTGCGCTCTTTTACGGGCTGTCTTGCTCCCGTTCCTCAGGAAAAGGCGGCTGCGAATGACTCCTTGGCAGGGTGTCGTGAGAAGCTGTGAAGAACATGGGACCCTTGCTTTCATGCCAAGGCAGTGCTGAACGCACTGTGAGTTCTCATTTACTGTTTGGCTTTAAAGGCCGTCTTCCTGAGCTGTCCTGTTACGTACTTTTAAGTCCCTGCATTGCTATTTGCATAATGATTTGTGTGGCACTGGTATTAAACACCTGGCTGTGGTGGGTTGACCTTGGCTGGATGCCAGGTGCCCACATCCATCTGCTCCATCACTCCCCCTCCTCAGCTGGACAAGGGAGAGAAAATAGACCGAAAGGCTCGTGGGTCGAGATAAGGAGAGGGAGATCACTCACCAGTTACCGTCATGAGCAAAACCAGACTCGACTCGGGGAAATCGGTTTAATTCATTGCCATTAAAATCAGAGCAGGGTAATGAGAAATACAGCCAAATCTTAAAACACCTTCCCCCGACCCCTTCCTTCTTCCCAGGCTCAACTTTACTTCTGATTTCTCGACCTCCTCCCGTCGAGCGGTGCTGGGGGACTGGGCCTTTGCCGGTGGCGGGTCCATCTTGGAGCCGGCTGGCATTGGCTCCGTCGGACATAGGGGAAGCTTCTAGCAGCCTCTCACAGAAGCCACTCCTGTAATCCCCCTGCTACCAAAGCCCTGCCACGCCAACCCAATGCGCTGGCAGAAAACTTGAGCAGCAAAGTCAGGTATAAAACTGTACATGTCGAAGCAATTCTACAACATCTGAGGGGGACAAAATGGTGTGCTGGACTAGTTCTGTTGCTCAATAGGGTCAGTAAACTCTGCGGTAGAGAGCTCTTGATGTGCGTGGACACGCCCATCCCTTTCCCTGACCCTCAACATGAGTTCGCACAGGAATGGAAAAAGGACTGTGGATTGAATCGGCTGGGGAAATAAGCCATCATACTTTCATCGTCCCGCTAGTGCCTCAGAGCCTGGTGCTGCACCAAGGTAGTCTCCCTTAGGCGGAGCTTGGGAAGGGAGAAAAGCGAGAGCAGAACTGTCTTTCTCTCTGTTCATGATCTGGAGAGACACAGGCGAGCGAAAAGACCCTCAGTCAAGACCCTAAAGCTTAGGAAAGCAAACTGTCAGTGGTTCAAGGAACTGGTGGACGGGACCCGCTGGGAAACTGCCCTCTGGGATAAAGGCGCAGAAAAGAGCTGGCAGCTATTTAAAGCTGTTTTTCCTTAAAGCACCAGAACTCTCGATTTCCATGTGCAAGGAATTGGGCAAGGAAGGCAGGAGACCAGCATGGCTGAGTAAGGACCTCCTGGTCAAACTGAAACACAAGCAGAAAGTGCACAGGCAGCGGAAGCGCGGACACGCGTCCCAGGAGGAATACCGGGACGCTGCCTGGGAGTGTAGGGATGGGGTCAGGAAAGCTAGGGCACAGCTGGAGCTGAATTCGGTAAGGGGTGGCAAGGGTAATAAAGAGAGCCTCCCACTTTGGTTTTAGGAGTAGTGAAAGATGGCCTGGGGCACTGAATTTGGGTTCTTTGTTTGGACAAGTGTGAGGTTGGTTGCCTCAGCTCTTGGAGGTCAAACGATGCTTCTCCCCTCACACCAGCTCTGGTTTTTTTCTTTCTTCCCTGCTTTGGGAGCACTTACAGCTAACAGCAAAGACTCGCTGGAACTCTCCGCACAGGCGTGTACGGATCCTCAGACTTGCTAAGGGTGCATGCCGTTCCATCACTCCGGTGGGTAAAGATGGGAAATAGGCTTGGTTCTGGTATTAATCCCTAAAGCGTGCCCCTGGTACCTGGCTACAGAGTCATTTCAAAGGATCTGTAAAAGCACTGCTAGAATACAGTTGCTTCCAGGTGCCTCGCAGCACGTAGGCGCTGTTCGCTGCTTATCCAGTGACCTTAATGCCTGTGACTTCTGAAGCTTTCCCATGCTGAAGGCACACAAGACACAAAACCGTAGCACAGTGCTTTCAGAAACGGAAACATCCAACCTCTCAAGGCATTTGCAGATCTCTGCCTTTAAGGCACCTTCCCTGTCTCTGAAGGTGAGCTCTGGTGAGGCATTCAGACTCATTTCCAGCGCAATTGCTGCTAGTCACTTTTTGTCTCAAACTCTGTAGAACTGAGCCACCGGGATTTTGGGTGCGTTTGCCCTCTCGGCCCCTCTTTAGCTGCGAGCTGCCTCGAGCGAGTTAAAAACCCTCTGCTTAAGCTCTAGGTTGTGTTTGACTTCGTAATGTCAGCAGCTTTCCAGGGAGATCGTTCTTCAAGCTGCTAATGCCAGGCAGTTTGGTCTGCTTTTGAGGGGCAAGTCAGAGCTGGCAGGTAGCCCAACAGTTGGGTACTTCTAGTGTGAGGAAAGCTCCAGACACAAAAGGGGAGCGGGGCCTGAGCCGTGGGCCCAGAGGGAAGCAGAGCGGAGAGTGGTGAGTGAATCCCCCTCTCTCATGCTCGCCATACCGGCAGGGGAGCGGTCTGGGTGCATCCGCACAGCACCCGGCCGTAAGGCTGGCATGCCTCTGGCAACGGCTAGCCAACCGAGTGGGCTGCAGGCGACGGCGCCTTCTTGTTTAGCTCTGCAGCTACGCCGAGGGAAAGACAAAGCTGAGGTATTTCGAATCTGAAATAGGCAGGGACTGAAATACCACTGGGGTTCAGTCAGCTATTCTCTTTAGAATTCTGGTTTAAAGAGACTGCTCTTCTCTGCTCAAGCTTACTGGGTACCCGATGCCTTTGAGAGCATTATGCTCAGTGTGACTTTCAAAGTACCTGAACAACGTCTGCCCCAGGAGCTACTGAAGCTGTGTTTGAGGTGGTATACAGCTAAGCAGCACGCTGCCAGAGACGGGGGTGCCCAGAGCAATCTTAACATCATGCTGCTTTGAGCCAGGAAGTCTTCCCACCTGACTTGCTCTCACTTCTTTGATCATGGCCATTCACTCCCAATGGATGCTTCCAAGCCAAGCAGCTCTCTTGTGGACAAAGTGCTTGTATTTACATACGTTTGCCTCCTGAGGAGCTGCTGCGGCTCTTTGGCAGGTTAATGAAAACAAAGACTGTACGCGCAAGGATCCTTTGGGCAAGACAGGGAACAGCTCAGCCTAAGTGGCTCTAAGGAATAAAGACGCATCAGCAGCAACTCCACTCTTAGGCTGCTCAGATTGAAGTCGCTCAGGTGGGTCTGGACTGGCAACAGGAGGGTGAATTATTTCTAGCTCCGTGGGCCCATGATACCTCAGGCCATCGAGGAAGAGATTCAACATACGGATGGGCTCGTCATCAAGGGGTGGACTTGACCATGGACGCTATTGCACAGGTGTCGTGGTTTAACCCCAGCCAGCAACTGAGCACCACGCAGCCGCTCGCCCACTCCCCGCCCTGGAGGGATGCGGGAGAGAATCGGAAGAGTAATAGTGAGAAAACTTGTGGGCTGAGATAAGAACAGTTTAATAATTGAAATAAAATAAAGTTAAATAGTAGTAGTGGTAGTCGCAGTCGTAGTCGTCGTCGTCGTCGTCGTCGTAGTAGTAGTAGTAATAGCAACATGCAAAGCAAGTGATGCCTGATGCAATTGCTCACCACCCGCCAACCGATGCCCAGCCAGTCCCCGAGCAGTGGTGCCCTGCTCCTGGCCAGCTCCCCCCCCGTTTATACACTGAGCATGACGCCATACGGTATGGAACAGCCCTTTGGCCAGTCTGGGTCAGCTGTCCTGGCTGCGCCCCCTCCCAGCTTCTTGTGCACCTGGCAGGGCATGGGAAGCGGAAAAGTCCTTGACTTAGTGTAAGCACTACTTAGCAACAACTACAACATCAGTGTGTTATCAACATTATTCTCATCCTAAAGCCAAAACACAGCACTATACCAGCTACTAGGAAGAAAAGTGACTCTATCCCAGCCAAGACCAGAACAATATCCACCCCTTATTCTATGCCAGCTACGTCACGCCCAGGTCTCACGCTTCCCAATGCACTCCGATTAATCACCACCACTTTTCCAGTCTTTTGATATATACACGCAGATATCATTCCCTTAGTCTGTGGGCCATCCCTCTAAAACGTTTCTTGAGTTCATTTAGTCCATGACTTTGGCCTCCATCTCTCACAACTCTCTTTCAGGGCAGGAGAGATGGCGTGTGCTGTTGGATCGTTGCGTGCACCCAGGTCCTTGAGCAAACGCAATCCCACAAATGGGTTTGCCTTAGCCCGAGGCGGGAGTAACCCAGACTGTCTTCCCCGGCATATTTTTTTATGTGCGCTACGGGGACTTTATCCCCTCCTACAGTACGTAAAAGTTTTGATTGGGCAGGGCCAGCTCGATTGGCAGATCCCCTAGTGTTGACTAACCCGGTGGCCTTTGCTAAATGTGTATCCCCATGTTTGAACGTCCCAGCACCCATCGCTCTCAGTGTAGTCTTTACCAGTTCGTTGTATCGCTCGATTTACGTGGAGGCTGGTGCATGACAGGGAATGTGATACACCCACTCAATGCCATGCTCTTTGGCCCAGGGGCCTATGAGGTTGTTTCGGAAATGAGTCCCCGTTGTCTCACTCCGTTCTTTCTGGGGCGCCGTGTCACCACAGGACTTGCTTTTCAAGGCCCAGGATAGCGTTCCGGGCAGAGAGATGGGGCACGGGGTACGTTGCCAGCCATCCGGTGGTTGCTTCCCCCACGGTGAGCACATGGCGCTTGCCTGGGCCGTTTGTGGGAGTATGATATAATCAATCTGCCGGGCGTCCCCATGTTTATGTTTCAGCCGTCGTCCTCCATACCAGAGAGGCTTTAAGCGCTTGGCTTGCTTGACTGCAGCACACGTGTCACATGCAGGGATAGTCTACGCAGTAGCGTCCATGGTCAAGCCCACCCCCCGATCATGAGCCCATCTCTATGTTGCGTCTCTTCCTTGATGGCCTGAGGTGCCACGGGCCCACGGAGCTAGAAATAATTCACCCTTCTGTTGCCAGTCCAGATCCTCCTGAGCCGCTTCAATCTAAGCAGCGCCATCGGCCTGCTGGTTCTTTTGATGTTCTTCAGCGCCCTGACTCTTGGGTACGTGAGCATCTATGTGACGTACTTTTACAACCAGCTTCTCTACCCGGGCAGCGATATCTTGCCACAAAAACGATCGGAGGGGTGGAACTGCTCCCCTGTGAGGACAGGCTGAGAGAGCTGGGGTTATTCAGCCTGCAGAAGGGAAGACTGCAGGGAGACCTTCTTGCAGCCTTTCCGTACTTAAAGGGGGCTTATAAGAACGATGGGGACAGGCTTTTTAGCAGGGCCTCTAGCGACAGGACAAGGCGTAATGGTTTTCAACTAAAAGAGGGTAGGTTCAGACTAGATACAAGGAAGAAACTTTTTCCAAGGAGGGTGGTGAAACACTGGCACAGGTTGCCCAGAGAGGTGGCAGGTGCCCCATCCCTGGAAACATTCAAGGTCAGCTTGAATGAGGCTCTGAGCAACGTGATGTAGTTGAAGATGCCCCTGCTCATTGCAGGGGGGTTGGACAAGATGACCTTTAATGGTCCCTTCCAACCCAGACCATTCGATGATTGCATGATTTTTGCAGTGTCCTCCACCCCAGAACTAGAAAGAGCAGCAGAGATACAGGCCTGGAGCTGGGCAAAACACGCTTTCAGGGGGAGGAAAGGGAACACGGAAGGAACACCTGGCGTCTCCCGAAGAAACATGCAGCATATTCAGAGGTAACGTGGAGTAACAGATCAAAGAGAAAAGGGCAAGAACTGAATGCACGTTAGCAAATCATACCCATGACGCCAAGGAGATGCTAATGCGAGCAAGCAGAAACCATCAACATTAACATCCCCCCCTTTAATATCGCTAGGAAAGCTGAGGACTTTTATCTGTCGTCTTCAATCCTTTAGTTTCTTGCACTGCCTAACAGTTCGACCTGGACTACTACCGAGGGCCTACCGGTCTCCTTGCTGGCTGGGAACTGCACAGCTTTTCCGCTGCCAGGTCAGAACAAGGCCCCCGGCATGTCGTTTATGGCTGCAGGCCTTGGTTTTGGAAACCAAAGGCAAGAATAAACTGCGGATTTCTTCCCAGAAAAGCCCACCCGCACATTTGGAAAGACTCTGCGGAGACGAGAAGACAAAGCGGCCCGATGGCACTGCAATTTCTATGGGCTGACAGGCGTTAGGAAACCCTTGCTCTGTCCCTGAACCACAACGCTGGCTCTCTGTGCGCTGCAGAGGGCATCCACGCCGGGGCTCCACACAGACCTCCCTGAAGCCCTTGTAACAGCCTCGGATCACACCAGGGCGGGGGTGTTCCCGCAGAACAAGAGCTCCGCTTAAACCAGAGCACCTCCGGGGCAACGGCTGGTGCAAGCTATTGCCACCCTTGGGCAGGGGAACCGAAGCAGAGAGGGCCTGAGCCTCGTCCCGTCTCCTGCCCCCGTTCCTCTGCCCTGCGGAGTAACAGGACGCACAGTGGGTGCAGCCCGTCCCTTGAGTCCCGTAGCCCAGGAACATGGCACTGCCGGTGCCAGTCCCGGACTGCAGGCTCCGCTCCCAGCGTGCAAGGCTTCGGGGTGGAGGAGCTAGGAGGGCTGAGTGGACCCATGAGGAAACGGTGGGCGAAGCACCAGGAAAGGGGGAGAAAGCAGCACGGGTGGGCTAGCAACGCCACCTGCATAGTTAGTAATACTGAGACTTTTCCTGCAGTTTTCATGCCTTTATTTTCTTTTATTTCTTAATAACGAGGTGTAGGGGTCCGGGATCTCTTGGGGACCGGCCTGAGCCCCAGCTGCCGGCTCGGCCGTGGTTTGGCCAGCCCCTGAGGCAGCCTCCCAGTGTCACCGATGGTGGGGTGGCTTCTTGCGGGGCTGGGAGGGGTCCTCAGGGTGGCCGGCCCTCCTCTTGGGGGCTCGCCGGGCCCCCCCAGGGGAGCGTTGGCTGCCCCGGCTGGGAGTGGAGGGCCCGGGCACAGCCTCCTCTGGGTCCTCCCGCGGCACCTCTCGCTCCCCGTGGGTGGGAACGGGGGCAGTGGGGGGGCTGCCGGGACCCCCCCGAAGGGCTGGGCTGGGGGCAGGAGACCCCCCTCGGGAGGCAGCGGGGCCGGCAGCAGCCTCGCGGCTGCCCTCCCGCCCCGCGGCAGCACGGGCGTCCTCGAGGCCCATCCGACGTCGGGCCTCCCCGCTGCACTGGCGCACGATGGTGTCAATGAGCTGGTGGACAAAGCTCCTCGTGCGCCTGCCCAGGGAGGCCCGCAGCAGCTGGATCAGAGCCTCCCCATCCAGGCCAAAGTAGTGCAGGCTGGATATGAGGAGGCTCTGCGCTGCTGCTGCTTCCTGGGCGTCCTCCAAGAGCTGCCCCAGCTCCTGATGCAGCCAGGGCAGCACGGGGTGGAGGACAGCGGGGTAGAGGCGGAAGATGGATGCCCAGACGCAGGCATAGAAGCCGCCCACTGGAGCCACGGGCAGCGGCCCCGCGCCTGGGGGCCGGGCTGCTGCAGGCTGCTGCAGGCTGTGGGCGGCCGGCTGTGCGGGAGCTCGTCCTCTCAGGCGGCCGACGACGGATGGTGCCGCAGGTGGTGGGATGACGTGCTCCTCAAAGTCGTCGTCCTCCCGCACCGAGTGCAAGATGGAGCTCACCCTCCTTTTGCAGAGGGGGCACTCGGGCTTGCTCTCAGCCCACCGCAGGATGCAAGGGTAACAGAACTGGTGGAGGCATGGCATCACGTAGCTGGCCTCCTCCCAGCTGTCCAGGCATATCGGACAGCGGTTCTCCAGCTCCGTGGCCATGCTCTCCACGGGCTGCGGTGGGCTGGGGGGAGCTGGGGGTGTCGAGCCGCTCCCTCCGACGCTAGAAAAGGAGGAGAGGTCCCGGTCATTCGCTGGTCCAGGGAGGGGTGGAAGACGTGCCCAGGCCCCTCAAGAAGGAAACCCTCCCAGCTCCCCAGGGTGAGGTTTCCCTGCACAGCTCACCTCTGCTGCTGCGAGCGCACCTCCTGGGTGCCCCGGACGCCTGAACCAGGCAGGGCCGGGGAAAATCCTTCAATGGCTCCGGGGTCGGGCACTGAGAGTTGCAGTGAAGAACTCCCCGAGCACGACCTCAGCACCAGCACCAGCCTCGCTCAACACTCCAACCTCACGTACTCGCTCAGCTGGAGTGCGGGCACGAGCCAGCTGGGTGACTCGCCGCCCAGATATAAGCAGCGAGGGACGCGTGGTCACAATCCATCGCTCGAGGACATCATAGTGCCTCGCTTGGAGACGTCGTATTCCATCCCTCGCTGATATCAGAACCCATCCCTCGCTGATGTCACTGTCCATCACTCGGGGACATGAAAACGGGCCGTCCTCGCCTGCGGTGCTTGCGCACACGTCCGGCGTCGCTGCAGTGCCACTGTCCGCTCCCATCTCCCCACCGCTTGTCTTGTGGCCAGCATCGGTGTTTCACGCCAGTCACCGAGGCCTTGGCCACGTCTTCCCAGAGCCCCGTCAGGTCGCTCTGGCCGCGGCTGTCTCCAGGCACAGGCGGCCAGAGGGTCCACTCGATAACGCCTCGTGCCTCCCTTGGAGGCTGCAGGACAAAGTCCCACGGGCTCTCCCCGCACCCCAGCACTGCTGGCCAGCCCTCTGGGCTCCCCTGCTTCCTCCCACGGGGGTCACAGGCAGCACTTGGCTCGCTCTCAGAGATCTTGTCCTACCCGGAGGGGAATCAAAGGTGATGGCTGCCTCCAGCCCCAAGCCCTGGGTGTCCATTTGCCGAAGGTGGCTGCAGCGCACACAGCCCGTGGAGACCCCACAGGACGCGGCCACTTCTCCACAAGGGTTTTTTTCTTCAGTTCCTGACGCCCCTTGGGCCGGGCTGGGGCTGGATGGGGCCCAGCCTCCCCGGCTCAGAGTCTGCAGGGCGATGGGGGGACACAGCGCCAAAGAGACCCAGCGTCTGTGCCTGCCGTGAGCCATCAGAGCAGGCTTTGGGAAGAAGGTGGAGCCTTTTCCCTGTCAAAGCTCAGCTTGGTCTGGGGGCTCGTGGGCGGCACCCGCTGGCAGTGCCGCCTTGGGACAGGAAAGAAGATGGCCGCCTTGCCCAGCTCCTCAGGTGGGGCTCTCCAGCCGGATGGGCAGGCGGCAGCCATGCCAGCACCATCCCTCCTCCCCACCCACAGCCGCTGCACCCAGGGCCTGGCCAGGCCTTTCCCTGGGGACTCTCGGGGCCGGCACAAGCCCCACCGCGGCTGCTGCCATTCGGCGCGGCTACAAGGCGGTCTCCCCACCCGCGGCCGTCAGTGGCACCCAGACATTTCATGTCTCTCAAGTTCCTGCCGTGCCTGGACGGGACCCAGCCAGGGCGGTGCCCTGAGAGGCACCCGCCTGTTCCCCGCTAGGCCGCATCCTGCTCTCTCCCGATCGCAGCGTGGCCCAGCGGGACATGGTGGGGGATGCGGCCGTGCCATCCTCCCGAACGCTTCTTTGGTGCACTCTGGGAGAGCGCTTGATCAAATGCAGGGCTTGGTGTCCCCACAGCCTGCAACAGGTGCCTCTCGAGCCTCGGGAGGCCCTGGGCCTGCAACGACAGACAGCATCGGCAGGCCCTTGTCCCTCCTCTCTTTTTAATGCTAGCCCTTCCTCCCGCTCTCCGCTGCTCTGCCCAGAGCCCGTCTGTGAGGGAGGTCTCTTCCTGGGAGAGTGGGGGAAAGCGGGCAGCCACGGATGGCCTGGCTCCGTCGTCTCTGTCCTCTCCCATGCAGCAGCGACCGAGAGCCACGAGCTGCCGCTGCCCCGGAGAGAAAGCCAGGGCCTTGTGCCTCTCGCTGGGTGCTCTGTGCCCCAGGTGCCTCCAGGTCTTGAGGTTAGCCATGGGAAGGAGCACGCAAAAGACACGGGCAGGACCCGAACTGCCTATGGCACCAGTGAATGCACCTGGAGAGCCATTTACGTGGTGAAGGCTGAGCTCTGGAGACTCTTGGAGGCCGGCAACCGACCTGGCAGTGCTCTTTCCGGTGCCTGCCTCCCTGTCCTGCTCTCCAGTGCTCTGCCCACGGATGGAGATCTTTTCATTCTGGGAGGGTGGGGGTCGGCAGACAGCCTTGCAGGACGGTGCCTGTAGCTCTGGGAAAAAACCAAAGCAAGGCCAAAGCTCTGAGCAGGGAGAAAGTGAAATCACTGGAGGAGCTTCTGGGCCTGTGCGGCCTCCCCGCAGCCTGCTTTCATCTCCCCAACTGTGCGCTTTGCAGGCAAAGGAGGGGTTGATAGTCATCGGCCAGCACTGGGGCTCTTCTCTCCTGGAGGCGTGTGCGAGGCGGGCCGGAGAAGGGGGTGCCACGGAGCCTGGAGACGGTGCGCTGCGAGCCCTGAGGAGCATCCACCAAGGTGATCTGCAGGGAGATGACAACAGAAGGCACCCTGTTAGCACCCCTGTTTAAGCAGGGCCCACGCAGTCAGCCACACAGCTGATACCCAGCGCAAAGTCACTCATTCAAATAACCATCAGGAGAAGTCAGGCAAATCTCTGGACCAGTCTGGTGCTCCCGAGCGTATCGAGTGGGTAATCTGGGCAAGTGCAAATGAGCGGCTTTGAAATTCAAAAGGGAATTTGTGCTTTTGCACCTTTCTGGGTAAGAAAGAAAAGAGTCTTCTAGTGTTCAAAATGAAGTTTCTTACCTAGTGACTCCAGCGAAAGAGGGCTAAGAGCTGCTGGGGTTCACGGCCCCTAGGTAAAAAGGTTATCAGCTTTCCCATCTTGCCAATAATCTGCAGGAGCTGCACTGCCCTCTAACCGCTTAATTAACAAAAGAAACCCCGCACTTCAGTATGGCTGAAGAGGTACTGCCAGACGCCATTTCAGGTGGCAAATAGCAGTAGGCATTTTAGCAAAGCCTGTTAACAATTACTTCCGTCTTGTTCATTAATGTGTAACTTCATTTTGACCTTGGTCAAGAGATGATTTTCACTGTTTGTACTTGCAATAACATGACGGTAGGCCCTAATGCCCAGCATGTGTCTTGTGGTTCTCCGTCATGCTAGTCCAAGAAAACGGTAACCCCTTGCAGGAACTGACCTGCATTAAGCTAACTGAAGAACAGACAAATGAGCAATAACGGGTCACACACACAGGTACACCGTCATGTTACAGAAGCGCTGGGCGACTAGCACAACTGAGCTGGAATCGCACAGTGCTTTAGTAACGTCTCTGTCTTGCGCTCTTTTACGGGCTGTCTTGCTCCCGTTCCTCAGGAAAAGGCGGCTGCGAATGACTCCTTGGCAGGGTGTCGTGAGAAGCTGTGAAGAACATGGGACCCTTGCTTTCATGCCAAGGCAGTGCTGAACGCACTGTGAGTTCTCATTTACTGTTTGGCTTTAAAGGCCGTCTTCCTGAGCTGTCCTGTTACGTACTTTTAAGTCCCTGCATTGCTATTTGCATAATGATTTGTGTGGCACTGGTATTAAACACCTGGCTGTGGTGGGTTGACCTTGGCTGGATGCCAGGTGCCCACATCCATCTGCTCCATCACTCCCCCTCCTCAGCTGGACAAGGGAGAGAAAATAGACCGAAAGGCTCGTGGGTCGAGATAAGGAGAGGGAGATCACTCACCAGTTACCGTCATGAGCAAAACCAGACTCGACTCGGGGAAATCGGTTTAATTCATTGCCATTAAAATCAGAGCAGGGTAATGAGAAATACAGCCAAATCTTAAAACACCTTCCCCCGACCCCTTCCTTCTTCCCAGGCTCAACTTTACTTCTGATTTCTCGACCTCCTCCCGTCGAGCGGTGCTGGGGGACTGGGCCTTTGCCGGTGGCGGGTCCATCTTGGAGCCGGCTGGCATTGGCTCCGTCGGACATAGGGGAAGCTTCTAGCAGCCTCTCACAGAAGCCACTCCTGTAATCCCCCTGCTACCAAAGCCCTGCCACGCCAACCCAATGCGCTGGCAGAAAACTTGAGCAGCAAAGTCAGGTATAAAACTGTACATGTCGAAGCAATTCTACAACATCTGAGGGGGACAAAATGGTGTGCTGGACTAGTTCTGTTGCTCAATAGGGTCAGTAAACTCTGCGGTAGAGAGCTCTTGATGTGCGTGGACACGCCCATCCCTTTCCCTGACCCTCAACATGAGTTCGCACAGGAATGGAAAAAGGACTGTGGATTGAATCGGCTGGGGAAATAAGCCATCATACTTTCATCGTCCCGCTAGTGCCTCAGAGCCTGGTGCTGCACCAAGGTAGTCTCCCTTAGGCGGAGCTTGGGAAGGGAGAAAAGCGAGAGCAGAACTGTCTTTCTCTCTGTTCATGATCTGGAGAGACACAGGCGAGTGAAAAGACCCTCAGTCAAGACCCTAAAGCTTAGGAAAGCAAACTGTCAGTGGTTCAAGGAACTGGTGGACGGGACCCGCTGGGAAACTGCCCTCTGGGATAAAGGCGCAGAAAAGAGCTGGCAGCTATTTAAAGCTGTTTTTCCTTAAAGCACCAGAACTCTCGATTTCCATGTGCAAGGAATTGGGCAAGGAAGGCAGGAGACCAGCATGGCTGAGTAAGGACCTCCTGGTCAAACTGAAACACAAGCAGAAAGTGCACAGGCAGCGGAAGCGCGGACACGCGTCCCAGGAGGAATACCGGGACGCTGCCTGGGAGTGTAGGGATGGGGTCAGGAAAGCTAGGGCACAGCTGGAGCTGAATTCGGTAAGGGGTGGCAAGGGTAATAAAGAGAGCCTCCCACTTTGGTTTTAGGAGTAGTGAAAGATGGCCTGGGGCACTGAATTTGGGTTCTTTGTTTGGACAAGTGTGAGGTTGGTTGCCTCAGCTCTTGGAGGTCAAACGATGCTTCTCCCCTCACACCAGCTCTGGTTTTTTTCTTTCTTCCCTGCTTTGGGAGCACTTACAGCTAACAGCAAAGACTCGCTGGAACTCTCCGCACAGGCGTGTACGGATCCTCAGACTTGCTAAGGGTGCATGCCGTTCCATCACTCCGGTGGGTAAAGATGGGAAATAGGCTTGGTTCTGGTATTAATCCCTAAAGCGTGCCCCTGGTACCTGGCTACAGAGTCATTTCAAAGGATCTGTAAAAGCACTGCTAGAATACAGTTGCTTCCAGGTGCCTCGCAGCACGTAGGCGCTGTTCGCTGCTTATCCAGTGACCTTAATGCCTGTGACTTCTGAAGCTTTCCCATGCTGAAGGCACACAAGACACAAAACCGTAGCACAGTGCTTTCAGAAACGGAAACATCCAACCTCTCAAGGCATTTGCAGATCTCTGCCTTTAAGGCACCTTCCCTGTCTCTGAAGGTGAGCTCTGGTGAGGCATTCAGACTCATTTCCAGCGCAATTGCTGCTAGTCACTTTTTGTCTCAAACTCTGTAGAACTGAGCCACCGGGATTTTGGGTGCGTTTGCCCTCTCGGCCCCTCTTTAGCTGCGAGCTGCCTCGAGCGAGTTAAAAACCCTCTGCTTAAGCTCTAGGTTGTGTTTGACTTCGTAATGTCAGCAGCTTTCCAGGGAGATCGTTCTTCAAGCTGCTAATGCCAGGCAGTTTGGTCTGCTTTTGAGGGGCAAGTCAGAGCTGGCAGGTAGCCCAACAGTTGGGTACTTCTAGTGTGAGGAAAGCTCCAGACACAAAAGGGGAGCGGGGCCTGAGCCGTGGGCCCAGAGGGAAGCAGAGCGGAGAGTGGTGAGTGAATCCCCCTCTCTCATGCTCGCCATACCGGCAGGGGAGCGGTCTGGGTGCATCCGCACAGCACCCGGCCGTAAGGCTGGCATGCCTCTGGCAACGGCTAGCCAACCGAGTGGGCTGCAGGCGACGGCGCCTTCTTGTTTAGCTCTGCAGCTACGCCGAGGGAAAGACAAAGCTGAGGTATTTCGAATCTGAAATAGGCAGGGACTGAAATACCACTGGGGTTCAGTCAGCTATTCTCTTTAGAATTCTGGTTTAAAGAGACTGCTCTTCTCTGCTCAAGCTTACTGGGTACCCGATGCCTTTGAGAGCATTATGCTCAGTGTGACTTTCAAAGTACCTGAACAACGTCTGCCCCAGGAGCTACTGAAGCTGTGTTTGAGGTGGTATACAGCTAAGCAGCACGCTGCCAGAGACGGGGGTGCCCAGAGCAATCTTAACATCATGCTGCTTTGAGCCAGGAAGTCTTCCCACCTGCTCTCACTTCTTTGATCATGGCCATTCACTCCCAATGGATGCTTCCAAGCCAAGCAGCTCTCTTGTGGACAAAGTGCTTGTATTTACATACGTTTGCCTCCTGAGGAGCTGCTGTGGCTCTTTGGCAGGTTAATGAAAACAAAGACTGTACGCGCAAGGATCCTTTGGGCAAGACAGGGAACAGCTCAGCCTAAGTGGCTCTAAGGAATAAAGACGCATCAGCAGCAACTCCACTCTTAGGCTGCTCAGATTGAAGTCGCTCAGGTGGGTCTGGACTGGCAACAGGAGGGTGAATTATTTCTAGCTCCGTGGGCCCATGATACCTCAGGCCATCGAGGAAGAGATTCAACATACGGATGGGCTCGTCATCAAGGGGTGGACTTGACCATGGACGCTATTGCACAGGTGTCGTGGTTTAACCCCAGCCAGCAACTGAGCACCACGCAGCCGCTCGCCCACTCCCCGCCCTGGAGGGATGCGGGAGAGAATCGGAAGAGTAATAGTGAGAAAACTTGTGGGCTGAGATAAGAACAGTTTAATAATTGAAATAAAATAAAGTTAAATAGTAGTAGTGGTAGTCGCAGTCGTAGTCGTCGTCGTCGTCGTCGTCGTAGTAGTAGTAGTAATAGCAACATGCAAAGCAAGTGATGCCTGATGCAATTGCTCACCACCCGCCAACCGATGCCCAGCCAGTCCCCGAGCAGTGGTGCCCTGCTCCTGGCCAGCTCCCCCCCCGTTTATACACTGAGCATGACGCCATACGGTATGGAACAGCCCTTTGGCCAGTCTGGGTCAGCTGTCCTGGCTGCGCCCCCTCCCAGCTTCTTGTGCACCTGGCAGGGCATGGGAAGCGGAAAAGTCCTTGACTTAGTGTAAGCACTACTTAGCAACAACTACAACATCAGTGTGTTATCAACATTATTCTCATCCTAAAGCCAAAACACAGCACTATACCAGCTACTAGGAAGAAAAGTGACTCTATCCCAGCCAAGACCAGAACAATATCCACCCCTTATTCTATGCCAGCTACGTCACGCCCAGGTCTCACGCTTCCCAATGCACTCCGATTAATCACCACCACTTTTCCAGTCTTTTGATATATACACGCAGATATCATTCCCTTAGTCTGTGGGCCATCCCTCTAAAACGTTTCTTGAGTTCATTTAGTCCATGACTTTGGCCTCCATCTCTCACAACTCTCTTTCAGGGCAGGAGAGATGGCGTGTGCTGTTGGATCGTTGCGTGCACCCAGGTCCTTGAGCAAACGCAATCCCACAAATGGGTTTGCCTTAGCCCGAGGCGGGAGTAACCCAGACTGTCTTCCCCGGCATATTTTTTTATGTGCGCTACGGGGACTTTATCCCCTCCTACAGTACGTAAAAGTTTTGATTGGGCAGGGCCAGCTCGATTGGCAGATCCCCTAGTGTTGACTAACCCGGTGGCCTTTGCTAAATGTGTATCCCCATGTTTGAACGTCCCAGCACCCATCGCTCTCAGTGTAGTCTTTACCAGTTCGTTGTATCGCTCGATTTACGTGGAGGCTGGTGCATGACAGGGAATGTGATACACCCACTCAATGCCATGCTCTTTGGCCCAGGGGCCTATGAGGTTGTTTCGGAAATGAGTCCCCGTTGTCTCACTCCGTTCTTTCTGGGGCGCCGTGTCACCACAGGACTTGCTTTTCAAGGCCCAGGATAGCGTTCCGGGCAGAGAGATGGGGCACGGGGTACGTTGCCAGCCATCCGGTGGTTGCTTCCCCCACGGTGAGCACATGGCGCTTGCCTGGGCCGTTTGTGGGAGTATGATATAATCAATCTGCCGGGCGTCCCCATGTTTATGTTTCAGCCGTCGTCCTCCATACCAGAGAGGCTTTAAGCGCTTGGCTTGCTTGACTGCAGCACACGTGTCACATGCAGGGATAGTCTACGCAGTAGCGTCCATGGTCAAGCCCACCCCCCGATCATGAGCCCATCTCTATGTTGCGTCTCTTCCTTGATGGCCTGAGGTGCCACGGGCCCACGGAGCTAGAAATAATTCACCCTTCTGTTGCCAGTCCAGATCCTCCTGAGCCGCTTCAATCTAAGCAGCGCCATCGGCCTGCTGGTTCTTTTGATGTTCTTCAGCGCCCTGACTCTTGGGTACGTGAGCATCTATGTGACGTACTTTTACAACCAGCTTCTCTACCCGGGCAGCGATATCTTGCCACAAAAACGATCGGAGGGGTGGAACTGCTCCCCTGTGAGGACAGGCTGAGAGAGCTGGGGTTATTCAGCCTGCAGAAGGGAAGACTGCAGGGAGACCTTCTTGCAGCCTTTCCGTACTTAAAGGGGGCTTATAAGAACGATGGGGACAGGCTTTTTAGCAGGGCCTCTAGCGACAGGACAAGGCGTAATGGTTTTCAACTAAAAGAGGGTAGGTTCAGACTAGATACAAGGAAGAAACTTTTTCCAAGGAGGGTGGTGAAACACTGGCACAGGTTGCCCAGAGAGGTGGCAGGTGCCCCATCCCTGGAAACATTCAAGGTCAGCTTGAATGAGGCTCTGAGCAACGTGATGTAGTTGAAGATGCCCCTGCTCATTGCAGGGGGGTTGGACAAGATGACCTTTAATGGTCCCTTCCAACCCAGACCATTCGATGATTGCATGATTTTTGCAGTGTCCTCCACCCCAGAACTAGAAAGAGCAGCAGAGATACAGGCCTGGAGCTGGGCAAAACACGCTTTCAGGGGGAGGAAAGGGAACACGGAAGGAACACCTGGCGTCTCCCGAAGAAACATGCAGCATATTCAGAGGTAACGTGGAGTAACAGATCAAAGAGAAAAGGGCAAGAACTGAATGCACGTTAGCAAATCATACCCATGACGCCAAGGAGATGCTAATGCGAGCAAGCAGAAACCATCAACATTAACATCCCCCCCTTTAATATCGCTAGGAAAGCTGAGGACTTTTATCTGTCGTCTTCAATCCTTTAGTTTCTTGCACTGCCTAACAGTTCGACCTGGACTACTACCGAGGGCCTACCGGTCTCCTTGCTGGCTGGGAACTGCACAGCTTTTCCGCTGCCAGGTCAGAACAAGGCCCCCGGCATGTCGTTTATGGCTGCAGGCCTTGGTTTTGGAAACCAAAGGCAAGAATAAACTGCGGATTTCTTCCCAGAAAAGCCCACCCGCACATTTGGAAAGACTCTGCGGAGACGAGAAGACAAAGCGGCCCGATGGCACTGCAATTTCTATGGGCTGACAGGCGTTAGGAAACCCTTGCTCTGTCCCTGAACCACAACGCTGGCTCTCTGTGCGCTGCAGAGGGCATCCACGCCGGGGCTCCACACAGACCTCCCTGAAGCCCTTGTAACAGCCTCGGATCACACCAGGGCGGGGGTGTTCCCGCAGAACAAGAGCTCCGCTTAAACCAGAGCACCTCCGGGGCAACGGCTGGTGCAAGCTATTGCCACCCTTGGGCAGGGGAACCGAAGCAGAGAGGGCCTGAGCCTCGTCCCGTCTCCTGCCCCCGTTCCTCTGCCCTGCGGAGTAACAGGACGCACAGTGGGTGCAGCCCGTCCCTTGAGTCCCGTAGCCCAGGAACATGGCACTGCCGGTGCCAGTCCCGGACTGCAGGCTCCGCTCCCAGCGTGCAAGGCTTCGGGGTGGAGGAGCTAGGAGGGCTGAGTGGACCCATGAGGAAACGGTGGGCGAAGCACCAGGAAAGGGGGAGAAAGCAGCACGGGTGGGCTAGCAACGCCACCTGCATAGTTAGTAATACTGAGACTTTTCCTGCAGTTTTCATGCCTTTATTTTCTTTTATTTCTTAATAACGAGGTGTAGGGGTCCGGGATCTCTTGGGGACCGGCCTGAGCCCCAGCTGCCGGCTCGGCCGTGGTTTGGCCAGCCCCTGAGGCAGCCTCCCAGTGTCACCGATGGTGGGGTGGCTTCTTGCGGGGCTGGGAGGGGTCCTCAGGGTGGCCGGCCCTCCTCTTGGGGGCTCGCCGGGCCCCCCCAGGGGAGCGTTGGCTGCCCCGGCTGGGAGTGGAGGGCCCGGGCACAGCCTCCTCTGGGTCCTCCCGCGGCACCTCTCGCTCCCCGTGGGTGGGAACGGGGGCAGTGGGGGGGCTGCCGGGACCCCCCCGAAGGGCTGGGCTGGGGGCAGGAGACCCCCCTCGGGAGGCAGCGGGGCCGGCAGCAGCCTCGCGGCTGCCCTCCCGCCCCGCGGCAGCACGGGCGTCCTCGAGGCCCATCCGACGTCGGGCCTCCCCGCTGCACTGGCGCACGATGGTGTCAATGAGCTGGTGGACAAAGCTCCTCGTGCGCCTGCCCAGGGAGGCCCGCAGCAGCTGGATCAGAGCCTCCCCATCCAGGCCAAAGTAGTGCAGGCTGGATATGAGGAGGCTCTGCGCTGCTGCTGCTTCCTGGGCGTCCTCCAAGAGCTGCCCCAGCTCCTGATGCAGCCAGGGCAGCACGGGGTGGAGGACAGCGGGGTAGAGGCGGAAGATGGATGCCCAGACGCAGGCATAGAAGCCGCCCACTGGAGCCACGGGCAGCGGCCCCGCGCCTGGGGGCCGGGCTGCTGCAGGCTGCTGCAGGCTGTGGGCGGCCGGCTGTGCGGGAGCTCGTCCTCTCAGGCGGCCGACGACGGATGGTGCCGCAGGTGGTGGGATGACGTGCTCCTCAAAGTCGTCGTCCTCCCGCACCGAGTGCAAGATGGAGCTCACCCTCCTTTTGCAGAGGGGGCACTCGGGCTTGCTCTCAGCCCACCGCAGGATGCAAGGGTAACAGAACTGGTGGAGGCATGGCATCACGTAGCTGGCCTCCTCCCAGCTGTCCAGGCATATCGGACAGCGGTTCTCCAGCTCCGTGGCCATGCTCTCCACGGGCTGCGGTGGGCTGGGGGGAGCTGGGGGTGTCGAGCCGCTCCCTCCGACGCTAGAAAAGGAGGAGAGGTCCCGGTCATTCGCTGGTCCAGGGAGGGGTGGAAGACGTGCCCAGGCCCCTCAAGAAGGAAACCCTCCCAGCTCCCCAGGGTGAGGTTTCCCTGCACAGCTCACCTCTGCTGCTGCGAGCGCACCTCCTGGGTGCCCCGGACGCCTGAACCAGGCAGGGCCGGGGAAAATCCTTCAATGGCTCCGGGGTCGGGCACTGAGAGTTGCAGTGAAGAACTCCCCGAGCACGACCTCAGCACCAGCACCAGCCTCGCTCAACACTCCAACCTCACGTACTCGCTCAGCTGGAGTGCGGGCACGAGCCAGCTGGGTGACTCGCCGCCCAGATATAAGCAGCGAGGGACGCGTGGTCACAATCCATCGCTCGAGGACATCATAGTGCCTCGCTTGGAGACGTCGTATTCCATCCCTCGCTGATATCAGAACCCATCCCTCGCTGATGTCACTGTCCATCACTCGGGGACATGAAAACGGGCCGTCCTCGCCTGCGGTGCTTGCGCACACGTCCGGCGTCGCTGCAGTGCCACTGTCCGCTCCCATCTCCCCACCGCTTGTCTTGTGGCCAGCATCGGTGTTTCACGCCAGTCACCGAGGCCTTGGCCACGTCTTCCCAGAGCCCCGTCAGGTCGCTCTGGCCGCGGCTGTCTCCAGGCACAGGCGGCCAGAGGGTCCACTCGATAACGCCTCGTGCCTCCCTTGGAGGCTGCAGGACAAAGTCCCACGGGCTCTCCCCGCACCCCAGCACTGCTGGCCAGCCCTCTGGGCTCCCCTGCTTCCTCCCACGGGGGTCACAGGCAGCACTTGGCTCGCTCTCAGAGATCTTGTCCTACCCGGAGGGGAATCAAAGGTGATGGCTGCCTCCAGCCCCAAGCCCTGGGTGTCCATTTGCCGAAGGTGGCTGCAGCGCACACAGCCCGTGGAGACCCCACAGGACGCGGCCACTTCTCCACAAGGGTTTTTTTCTTCAGTTCCTGACGCCCCTTGGGCCGGGCTGGGGCTGGATGGGGCCCAGCCTCCCCGGCTCAGAGTCTGCAGGGCGATGGGGGGACACAGCGCCAAAGAGACCCAGCGTCTGTGCCTGCCGTGAGCCATCAGAGCAGGCTTTGGGAAGAAGGTGGAGCCTTTTCCCTGTCAAAGCTCAGCTTGGTCTGGGGGCTCGTGGGCGGCACCCGCTGGCAGTGCCGCCTTGGGACAGGAAAGAAGATGGCCGCCTTGCCCAGCTCCTCAGGTGGGGCTCTCCAGCCGGATGGGCAGGCGGCAGCCATGCCAGCACCATCCCTCCTCCCCACCCACAGCCGCTGCACCCAGGGCCTGGCCAGGCCTTTCCCTGGGGGCTCTCGGGGCCGGCACAAGCCCCACCGCGGCTGCTGCCATTCGGCGCGGCTACAAGGCGGTCTCCCCACCCGCGGCCGTCAGTGGCACCCAGACATTTCATGTCTCTCAAGTTCCTGCCGTGCCTGGACGGGACCCAGCCAGGGCGGTGCCCTGAGAGGCACCCGCCTGTTCCCCGCTAGGCCGCATCCTGCTCTCTCCCGATCGCAGCGTGGCCCAGCGGGACATGGTGGGGGATGCGGCCGTGCCATCCTCCCGAACGCTTCTTTGGTGCACTCTGGGAGAGCGCTTGATCAAATGCAGGGCTTGGTGTCCCCACAGCCTGCAACAGGTGCCTCTCGAGCCTCGGGAGGCCCTGGGCCTGCAACGACAGACAGCATCGGCAGGCCCTTGTCCCTCCTCTCTTTTTAATGCTAGCCCTTCCTCCCGCTCTCCGCTGCTCTGCCCAGAGCCCGTCTGTGAGGGAGGTCTCTTCCTGGGAGAGTGGGGGAAAGCGGGCAGCCACGGATGGCCTGGCTCCGTCGTCTCTGTCCTCTCCCATGCAGCAGCGACCGAGAGCCACGAGCTGCCGCTGCCCCGGAGAGAAAGCCAGGGCCTTGTGCCTCTCGCTGGGTGCTCTGTGCCCCAGGTGCCTCCAGGTCTTGAGGTTAGCCATGGGAAGGAGCACGCAAAAGACACGGGCAGGACCCGAACTGCCTATGGCACCAGTGAATGCACCTGGAGAGCCATTTACGTGGTGAAGGCTGAGCTCTGGAGACTCTTGGAGGCCGGCAACCGACCTGGCAGTGCTCTTTCCGGTGCCTGCCTCCCTGTCCTGCTCTCCAGTGCTCTGCCCACGGATGGAGATCTTTTCATTCTGGGAGGGTGGGGGTCGGCAGACAGCCTTGCAGGACGGTGCCTGTAGCTCTGGGAAAAAACCAAAGCAAGGCCAAAGCTCTGAGCAGGGAGAAAGTGAAATCACTGGAGGAGCTTCTGGGCCTGTGCGGCCTCCCCGCAGCCTGCTTTCATCTCCCCAACTGTGCGCTTTGCAGGCAAAGGAGGGGTTGATAGTCATCGGCCAGCACTGGGGCTCTTCTCTCCTGGAGGCGTGTGCGAGGCGGGCCGGAGAAGGGGGTGCCACGGAGCCTGGAGACGGTGCGCTGCGAGCCCTGAGGAGCATCCACCAAGGTGATCTGCAGGGAGATGACAACAGAAGGCACCCTGTTAGCACCCCTGTTTAAGCAGGGCCCACGCAGTCAGCCACACAGCTGATACCCAGCGCAAAGTCACTCATTCAAATAACCATCAGGAGAAGTCAGGCAAATCTCTGGACCAGTCTGGTGCTCCCGAGCGTATCGAGTGGGTAATCTGGGCAAGTGCAAATGAGCGGCTTTGAAATTCAAAAGGGAATTTGTGCTTTTGCACCTTTCTGGGTAAGAAAGAAAAGAGTCTTCTAGTGTTCAAAATGAAGTTTCTTACCTAGTGACTCCAGCGAAAGAGGGCTAAGAGCTGCTGGGGTTCACGGCCCCTAGGTAAAAAGGTTATCAGCTTTCCCATCTTGCCAATAATCTGCAGGAGCTGCACTGCCCTCTAACCGCTTAATTAACAAAAGAAACCCCGCACTTCAGTATGGCTGAAGAGGTACTGCCAGACGCCATTTCAGGTGGCAAATAGCAGTAGGCATTTTAGCAAAGCCTGTTAACAATTACTTCCGTCTTGTTCATTAATGTGTAACTTCATTTTGACCTTGGTCAAGAGATGATTTTCACTGTTTGTACTTGCAATAACATGACGGTAGGCCCTAATGCCCAGCATGTGTCTTGTGGTTCTCCGTCATGCTAGTCCAAGAAAACGGTAACCCCTTGCAGGAACTGACCTGCATTAAGCTAACTGAAGAACAGACAAATGAGCAATAACGGGTCACACACACAGGTACACCGTCATGTTACAGAAGCGCTGGGCGACTAGCACAACTGAGCTGGAATCGCACAGTGCTTTAGTAACGTCTCTGTCTTGCGCTCTTTTACGGGCTGTCTTGCTCCCGTTCCTCAGGAAAAGGCGGCTGCGAATGACTCCTTGGCAGGGTGTCGTGAGAAGCTGTGAAGAACATGGGACCCTTGCTTTCATGCCAAGGCAGTGCTGAACGCACTGTGAGTTCTCATTTACTGTTTGGCTTTAAAGGCCGTCTTCCTGAGCTGTCCTGTTACGTACTTTTAAGTCCCTGCATTGCTATTTGCATAATGATTTGTGTGGCACTGGTATTAAACACCTGGCTGTGGTGGGTTGACCTTGGCTGGATGCCAGGTGCCCACATCCATCCGCTCCATCACTCCCCCTCCTCAGCTGGACAAGGGAGAGAAAATAGACCGAAAGGCTCGTGGGTTGAGATAAGGAGAGGGAGATCACTCACCAGTTACCGTCATGAGCAAAACCAGACTCGACTCGGGGAAATCGGTTTAATTCATTGCCATTAAAATCAGAGCAGGGTAATGAGAAATACAGCCAAATCTTAAAACACCTTCCCCCGACCCCTTCCTTCTTCCCAGGCTCAACTTTACTTCTGATTTCTCGACCTCCTCCCGTCGAGCGGTGCTGGGGGACTGGGCCTTTGCCGGTGGCGGGTCCATCTTGGAGCCGGCTGGCATTGGCTCCGTCGGACATAGGGGAAGCTTCTAGCAGCCTCTCACAGAAGCCACTCCTGTAATCCCCCTGCTACCAAAGCCCTGCCACGCCAACCCAATGCGCTGGCAGAAAACTTGAGCAGCAAAGTCAGGTATAAAACTGTACATGTCGAAGCAATTCTACAACATCTGAGGGGGACAAAATGGTGTGCTGGACTAGTTCTGTTGCTCAATAGGGTCAGTAAACTCTGCGGTAGAGAGCTCTTGATGTGCGTGGACACGCCCATCCCTTTCCCTGACCCTCAACATGAGTTCGCACAGGAATGGAAAAAGGACTGTGGATTGAATCGGCTGGGGAAATAAGCCATCATACTTTCATCGTCCCGCTAGTGCCTCAGAGCCTGGTGCTGCACCAAGGTAGTCTCCCTTAGGCGGAGCTTGGGAAGGGAGAAAAGCGAGAGCAGAACTGTCTTTCTCTCTGTTCATGATCTGGAGAGACACAGGCGAGCGAAAAGACCCTCAGTCAAGACCCTAAAGCTTAGGAAAGCAAACTGTCAGTGGTTCAAGGAACTGGTGGACGGGACCCGCTGGGAAACTGCCCTCTGGGATAAAGGCGCAGAAAAGAGCTGGCAGCTATTTAAAGCTGTTTTTCCTTAAAGCACCAGAACTCTCGATTTCCATGTGCAAGGAATTGGGCAAGGAAGGCAGGAGACCAGCATGGCTGAGTAAGGACCTCCTGGTCAAACTGAAACACAAGCAGAAAGTGCACAGGCAGTGGAAGCGCGGACACGCGTCCCAGGAGGAATACCGGGACGCTGCCTGGGAGTGTAGGGATGGGGTCAGGAAAGCTAGGGCACAGCTGGAGCTGAATTCGGTAAGGGGTGGCAAGGGTAATAAAGAGAGCCTCCCACTTTGGTTTTAGGAGTAGTGAAAGATGGCCTGGGGCACTGAATTTGGGTTCTTTGTTTGGACAAGTGTGAGGTTGGTTGCCTCAGCTCTTGGAGGTCAAACGATGCTTCTCCCCTCACACCAGCTCTGGTTTTTTTCTTTCTTCCCTGCTTTGGGAGCACTTACAGCTAACAGCAAAGACTCGCTGGAACTCTCCGCACAGGCGTGTACGGATCCTCAGACTTGCTAAGGGTGCATGCCGTTCCATCACTCCGGTGGGTAAAGATGCGAAATAGGCTTGGTTCTGGTATTAATCCCTAAAGCGTGCCCCTGGTACCTGGCTACAGAGTCATTTCAAAGGATCTGTAAAAGCACTGCTAGAATACAGTTGCTTCCAGGTGCCTCGCAGCACGTAGGCGCTGTTCGCTGCTTATCCAGTGACCTTAATGCCTGTGACTTCTGAAGCTTTCCCATGCTGAAGGCACACAAGACACAAAACCGTAGCACAGTGCTTTCAGAAACGGAAACATCCAACCTCTCAAGGCATTTGCAGATCTCTGCCTTTAAGGCACCTTCCCTGTCTCTGAAGGTGAGCTCTGGTGAGGCATTCAGACTCATTTCCAGCGCAATTGCTGCTAGTCACTTTTTGTCTCAAACTCTGTAGAACTGAGCCACCGGGATTTTGGGTGCGTTTGCCCTCTCGGCCCCTCTTTAGCTGCGAGCTGCCTCGAGCGAGTTAAAAACCCTCTGCTTAAGCTCTAGGTTGTGTTTGACTTCGTAATGTCAGCAGCTTTCCAGGGAGATCGTTCTTCAAGCTGCTAATGCCAGGCAGTTTGGTCTGCTTTTGAGGGGCAAGTCAGAGCTGGCAGGTAGCCCAACAGTTGGGTACTTCTAGTGTGAGGAAAGCTCCAGACACAAAAGGGGAGCGGGGCCTGAGCCGTGGGCCCAGAGGGAAGCAGAGCGGAGAGTGGTGAGTGAATCCCCCTCTCTCATGCTCGCCATACCGGCAGGGGAGCGGTCTGGGTGCATCCGCACAGCACCCGGCCGTAAGGCTGGCATGCCTCTGGCAACGGCTAGCCAACCGAGTGGGCTGCAGGCGACGGCGCCTTCTTGTTTAGCTCTGCAGCTACGCCGAGGGAAAGACAAAGCTGAGGTATTTCGAATCTGAAATAGGCAGGGACTGAAATACCACTGGGGTTCAGTCAGCTATTCTCTTTAGAATTCTGGTTTAAAGAGACTGCTCTTCTCTGCTCAAGCTTACTGGGTACCCGATGCCTTTGAGAGCATTATGCTCAGTGTGACTTTCAAAGTACCTGAACAACGTCTGCCCCAGGAGCTACTGAAGCTGTGTTTGAGGTGGTATACAGCTAAGCAGCACGCTGCCAGAGACGGGGGCGCCCAGAGCAATCTTAACATCATGCTGCTTTGAGCCAGGAAGTCTTCCCACCTGACTTGCTCTCACTTCTTTGATCATGGCCATTCACTCCCAATGGATGCTTCCAAGCCAAGCAGCTCTCTTGTGGACAAAGTGCTTGTATTTACATACGTTTGCCTCCTGAGGAGCTGCTGCGGCTCTTTGGCAGGTTAATGAAAACAAAGACTGTACGCGCAAGGATCCTTTGGGCAAGACAGGGAACAGCTCAGCCTAAGTGGCTCTAAGGAATAAAGACGCATCAGCAGCAACTCCACTCTTAGGCTGCTCAGATTGAAGTCGCTCAGGTGGGTCTGGACTGGCAACAGGAGGGTGAATTATTTCTAGCTCCGTGGGCCCATGATACCTCAGGCCATCGAGGAAGAGATTCAACATACGGATGGGCTCGTCATCAAGGGGTGGACTTGACCATGGACGCTATTGCACAGGTGTCGTGGTTTAACCCCAGCCAGCAACTGAGCACCACGCAGCCGCTCGCCCACTCCCCGCCCTGGAGGGATGCGGGAGAGAATCGGAAGAGTAATAGTGAGAAAACTTGTGGGCTGAGATAAGAACAGTTTAATAATTGAAATAAAATAAAGTTAAATAGTAGTAGTGGTAGTCGCAGTCGTAGTCGTCGTCGTCGTCGTCGTCGTAGTAGTAGTAGTAATAGCAACATGCAAAGCAAGTGATGCCTGATGCAATTGCTCACCACCCGCCAACCGATGCCCAGCCAGTCCCCGAGCAGTGGTGCCCTGCTCCTGGCCAGCTCCCCCCCCGTTTATACACTGAGCATGACGCCATACGGTATGGAACAGCCCTTTGGCCAGTCTGGGTCAGCTGTCCTGGCTGCGCCCCCTCCCAGCTTCTTGTGCACCTGGCAGGGCATGGGAAGCGGAAAAGTCCTTGACTTAGTGTAAGCACTACTTAGCAACAACTACAACATCAGTGTGTTATCAACATTATTCTCATCCTAAAGCCAAAACACAGCACTATACCAGCTACTAGGAAGAAAAGTGACTCTATCCCAGCCAAGACCAGAACAATATCCACCCCTTATTCTATGCCAGCTACGTCACGCCCAGGTCTCACGCTTCCCAATGCACTCCGATTAATCACCACCACTTTTCCAGTCTTTTGATATATACACGCAGATATCATTCCCTTAGTCTGTGGGCCATCCCTCTAAAACGTTTCTTGAGTTCATTTAGTCCATGACTTTGGCCTCCATCTCTCACAACTCTCTTTCAGGGCAGGAGAGATGGCGTGTGCTGTTGGATCGTTGCGTGCACCCAGGTCCTTGAGCAAACGCAATCCCACAAATGGGTTTGCCTTAGCCCGAGGCGGGAGTAACCCAGACTGTCTTCCCCGGCATATTTTTTTATGTGCGCTACGGGGACTTTATCCCCTCCTACAGTACGTAAAAGTTTTGATTGGGCAGGGCCAGCTCGATTGGCAGATCCCCTAGTGTTGACTAACCCGGTGGCCTTTGCTAAATGTGTATCCCCATGTTTGAACGTCCCAGCACCCATCGCTCTCAGTGTAGTCTTTACCAGTTCGTTGTATCGCTCGATTTACGTGGAGGCTGGTGCATGACAGGGAATGTGATACACCCACTCAATGCCATGCTCTTTGGCCCAGGGGCCTATGAGGTTGTTTCGGAAATGAGTCCCCGTTGTCTCACTCCGTTCTTTCTGGGGCGCCGTGTCACCACAGGACTTGCTTTTCAAGGCCCAGGATAGCGTTCCGGGCAGAGAGATGGGGCACGGGGTACGTTGCCAGCCATCCGGTGGTTGCTTCCCCCACGGTGAGCACATGGCGCTTGCCTGGGCCGTTTGTGGGAGTATGATATAATCAATCTGCCGGGCGTCCCCATGTTTATGTTTCAGCCGTCGTCCTCCATACCAGAGAGGCTTTAAGCGCTTGGCTTGCTTGACTGCAGCACACGTGTCACATGCAGGGATAGTCTACGCAGTAGCGTCCATGGTCAAGCCCACCCCCCGATCATGAGCCCATCTCTATGTTGCGTCTCTTCCTTGATGGCCTGAGGTGCCACGGGCCCACGGAGCTAGAAATAATTCACCCTTCTGTTGCCAGTCCAGATCCTCCTGAGCCGCTTCAATCTAAGCAGCGCCATCGGCCTGCTGGTTCTTTTGATGTTCTTCAGCGCCCTGACTCTTGGGTACGTGAGCATCTATGTGACGTACTTTTACAACCAGCTTCTCTACCCGGGCAGCGATATCTTGCCACAAAAACGATCGGAGGGGTGGAACTGCTCCCCTGTGAGGACAGGCTGAGAGAGCTGGGGTTATTCAGCCTGCAGAAGGGAAGACTGCAGGGAGACCTTCTTGCAGCCTTTCCGTACTTAAAGGGGGCTTATAAGAACGATGGGGACAGGCTTTTTAGCAGGGCCTCTAGCGACAGGACAAGGCGTAATGGTTTTCAACTAAAAGAGGGTAGGTTCAGACTAGATACAAGGAAGAAACTTTTTCCAAGGAGGGTGGTGAAACACTGGCACAGGTTGCCCAGAGAGGTGGCAGGTGCCCCATCCCTGGAAACATTCAAGGTCAGCTTGAATGAGGCTCTGAGCAACGTGATGTAGTTGAAGATGCCCCTGCTCATTGCAGGGGGGTTGGACAAGATGACCTTTAATGGTCCCTTCCAACCCAGACCATTCGATGATTGCATGATTTTTGCAGTGTCCTCCACCCCAGAACTAGAAAGAGCAGCAGAGATACAGGCCTGGAGCTGGGCAAAACACGCTTTCAGGGGGAGGAAAGGGAACACGGAAGGAACACCTGGCGTCTCCCGAAGAAACATGCAGCATATTCAGAGGTAACGTGGAGTAACAGATCAAAGAGAAAAGGGCAAGAACTGAATGCACGTTAGCAAATCATACCCATGACGCCAAGGAGATGCTAATGCGAGCAAGCAGAAACCATCAACATTAACATCCCCCCCTTTAATATCGCTAGGAAAGCTGAGGACTTTTATCTGTCGTCTTCAATCCTTTAGTTTCTTGCACTGCCTAACAGTTCGACCTGGACTACTACCGAGGGCCTACCGGTCTCCTTGCTGGCTGGGAACTGCACAGCTTTTCCGCTGCCAGGTCAGAACAAGGCCCCCGGCATGTCGTTTATGGCTGCAGGCCTTGGTTTTGGAAACCAAAGGCAAGAATAAACTGCGGATTTCTTCCCAGAAAAGCCCACCCGCACATTTGGAAAGACTCTGCGGAGACGAGAAGACAAAGCGGCCCGATGGCACTGCAATTTCTATGGGCTGACAGGCGTTAGGAAACCCTTGCTCTGTCCCTGAACCACAACGCTGGCTCTCCGTGCGCTGCAGAGGGCATCCACGCCGGGGCTCCACACAGACCTCCCTGAAGCCCTTGTAACAGCCTCGGATCACACCAGGGCGGGGGTGTTCCCGCAGAACAAGAGCTCCGCTTAAACCAGAGCACCTCCGGGGCAACGGCTGGTGCAAGCTATTGCCACCCTTGGGCAGGGGAACCGAAGCAGAGAGGGCCTGAGCCTCGTCCCGTCTCCTGCCCCCGTTCCTCTGCCCTGCGGAGTAACAGGACGCACAGTGGGTGCAGCCCGTCCCTTGAGTCCCGTAGCCCAGGAACATGGCACTGCCGGTGCCAGTCCCGGACTGCAGGCTCCGCTCCCAGCGTGCAAGGCTTCGGGGTGGAGGAGCTAGGAGGGCTGAGTGGACCCATGAGGAAACGGTGGGCGAAGCACCAGGAAAGGGGGAGAAAGCAGCACAGGTGGGCTAGCAACGCCACCTGCATAGTTAGTAATACTGAGACTTTTCCTGCAGTTTTCATGCCTTTATTTTCTTTTATTTCTTAATAACGAGGTGTAGGGGTCCGGGATCTCTTGGGGACCGGCCTGAGCCCCAGCTGCCGGCTCGGCCGTGGTTTGGCCAGCCCCTGAGGCAGCCTCCCAGTGTCACCGATGGTGGGGTGGCTTCTTGCGGGGCTGGGAGGGGTCCTCAGGGTGGCCGGCCCTCCTCTTGGGGGCTCGCCGGGCCCCCCCAGGGGAGCGTTGGCTGCCCCGGCTGGGAGTGGAGGGCCCGGGCACAGCCTCCTCTGGGTCCTCCCGCGGCACCTCTCGCTCCCCGTGGGTGGGAACGGGGGCAGTGGGGGGGCTGCCGGGACCCCCCCGAAGGGCTGGGCTGGGGGCAGGAGACCCCCCTCGGGAGGCAGCGGGGCCGGCAGCAGCCTCGCGGCTGCCCTCCCGCCCCGCGGCAGCACGGGCGTCCTCGAGGCCCATCCGACGTCGGGCCTCCCCGCTGCACTGGCGCACGATGGTGTCAATGAGCTGGTGGACAAAGCTCCTCGTGCGCCTGCCCAGGGAGGCCCGCAGCAGCTGGATCAGAGCCTCCCCATCCAGGCCAAAGTAGTGCAGGCTGGATATGAGGAGGCTCTGCGCTGCTGCTGCTTCCTGGGCGTCCTCCAAGAGCTGCCCCAGCTCCTGATGCAGCCAGGGCAGCACGGGGTGGAGGACAGCGGGGTAGAGGCGGAAGATGGATGCCCAGACGCAGGCATAGAAGCCGCCCACTGGAGCCACGGGCAGCGGCCCCGCGCCTGGGGGCCGGGCTGCTGCAGGCTGCTGCAGGCTGTGGGCGGCCGGCTGTGCGGGAGCTCGTCCTCTCAGGCGGCCGACGACGGATGGTGCCGCAGGTGGTGGGATGACGTGCTCCTCAAAGTCGTCGTCCTCCCGCACCGAGTGCAAGATGGAGCTCACCCTCCTTTTGCAGAGGGGGCACTCGGGCTTGCTCTCAGCCCACCGCAGGATGCAAGGGTAACAGAACTGGTGGAGGCATGGCATCACGTAGCTGGCCTCCTCCCAGCTGTCCAGGCATATCGGACAGCGGTTCTCCAGCTCCGTGGCCATGCTCTCCACGGGCTGCGGTGGGCTGGGGGGAGCTGGGGGTGTCGAGCCGCTCCCTCCGACGCTAGAAAAGGAGGAGAGGTCCCGGTCATTCGCTGGTCCAGGGAGGGGTGGAAGACGTGCCCAGGCCCCTCAAGAAGGAAACCCTCCCAGCTCCCCAGGGTGAGGTTTCCCTGCACAGCTCACCTCTGCTGCTGCGAGCGCACCTCCTGGGTGCCCCGGACGCCTGAACCAGGCAGGGCCGGGGAAAATCCTTCAATGGCTCCGGGGTCGGGCACTGAGAGTTGCAGTGAAGAACTCCCCGAGCACGACCTCAGCACCAGCACCAGCCTCGCTCAACACTCCAACCTCACGTACTCGCTCAGCTGGAGTGCGGGCACGAGCCAGCTGGGTGACTCGCCGCCCAGATATAAGCAGCGAGGGACGCGTGGTCACAATCCATCGCTCGAGGACATCATAGTGCCTCGCTTGGAGACGTCGTATTCCATCCCTCGCTGATATCAGAACCCATCCCTCGCTGATGTCACTGTCCATCACTCGGGGACATGAAAACGGGCCGTCCTCGCCTGCGGTGCTTGCGCACACGTCCGGCGTCGCTGCAGTGCCACTGTCCGCTCCCATCTCCCCACCGCTTGTCTTGTGGCCAGCATCGGTGTTTCACGCCAGTCACCGAGGCCTTGGCCACGTCTTCCCAGAGCCCCGTCAGGTCGCTCTGGCCGCGGCTGTCTCCAGGCACAGGCGGCCAGAGGGTCCACTCGATAACGCCTCGTGCCTCCCTTGGAGGCTGCAGGACAAAGTCCCACGGGCTCTCCCCGCACCCCAGCACTGCTGGCCAGCCCTCTGGGCTCCCCTGCTTCCTCCCACGGGGGTCACAGGCAGCACTTGGCTCGCTCTCAGAGATCTTGTCCTACCCGGAGGGGAATCAAAGGTGATGGCTGCCTCCAGCCCCAAGCCCTGGGTGTCCATTTGCCGAAGGTGGCTGCAGCGCACACAGCCCGTGGAGACCCCAAAGGACGCGGCCACTTCTCCACAAGGGTTTTTTTCTTCAGTTCCTGACGCCCCTTGGGCCGGGCTGGGGCTGGATGGGGCCCAGCCTCCCCGGCTCAGAGTCTGCAGGGCGATGGGGGGACACAGCGCCAAAGAGACCCAGCGTCTGTGCCTGCCGTGAGCCATCAGAGCAGGCTTTGGGAAGAAGGTGGAGCCTTTTCCCTGTCAAAGCTCAGCTTGGTCTGGGGGCTCGTGGGCGGCACCCGCTGGCAGTGCCGCCTTGGGACAGGAAAGAAGATGGCCGCCTTGCCCAGCTCCTCAGGTGGGGCTCTCCAGCCGGATGGGCAGGCGGCAGCCATGCCAGCACCATCCCTCCTCCCCACCCACAGCCGCTGCACCCAGGGCCTGGCCAGGCCTTTCCCTGGGGGCTCTCGGGGCCGGCACAAGCCCCACCGCGGCTGCTGCCATTCGGCGCGGCTACAAGGCGGTCTCCCCACCCGCGGCCGTCAGTGGCACCCAGACATTTCATGTCTCTCAAGTTCCTGCCGTGCCTGGACGGGACCCAGCCAGGGCGGTGCCCTGAGAGGCACCCGCCTGTTCCCCGCTAGGCCGCATCCTGCTCTCTCCCGATCGCAGCGTGGCCCAGCGGGACATGGTGGGGGATGCGGCCGTGCCATCCTCCCGAACGCTTCTTTGGTGCACTCTGGGAGAGCGCTTGATCAAATGCAGGGCTTGGTGTCCCCACAGCCTGCAACAGGTGCCTCTCGAGCCTCGGGAGGCCCTGGGCCTGCAACGACAGACAGCATCGGCAGGCCCTTGTCCCTCCTCTCTTTTTAATGCTAGCCCTTCCTCCCGCTCTCCGCTGCTCTGCCCAGAGCCCGTCTGTGAGGGAGGTCTCTTCCTGGGAGAGTGGGGGAAAGCGGGCAGCCACGGATGGCCTGGCTCCGTCGTCTCTGTCCTCTCCCATGCAGCAGCGACCGAGAGCCACGAGCTGCCGCTGCCCCGGAGAGAAAGCCAGGGCCTTGTGCCTCTCGCTGGGTGCTCTGTGCCCCAGGTGCCTCCAGGTCTTGAGGTTAGCCATGGGAAGGAGCACGCAAAAGACACGGGCAGGACCCGAACTGCCTATGGCACCAGTGAATGCACCTGGAGAGCCATTTACGTGGTGAAGGCTGAGCTCTGGAGACTCTTGGAGGCCGGCAACCGACCTGGCAGTGCTCTTTCCGGTGCCTGCCTCCCTGTCCTGCTCTCCAGTGCTCTGCCCACGGATGGAGATCTTTTCATTCTGGGAGGGTGGGGGTCGGCAGACAGCCTTGCAGGACGGTGCCTGTAGCTCTGGGAAAAAACCAAAGCAAGGCCAAAGCTCTGAGCAGGGAGAAAGTGAAATCACTGGAGGAGCTTCTGGGCCTGTGCGGCCTCCCCGCAGCCTGCTTTCATCTCCCCAACTGTGCGCTTTGCAGGCAAAGGAGGGGTTGATAGTCATCGGCCAGCACTGGGGCTCTTCTCTCCTGGAGGCGTGTGCGAGGCGGGCCGGAGAAGGGGGTGCCACGGAGCCTGGAGACGGTGCGCTGCGAGCCCTGAGGAGCATCCACCAAGGTGATCTGCAGGGAGATGACAACAGAAGGCACCCTGTTTAGCATCCCTTACATGGTGTGCAGGAATTTTTGTGTATGTTTTAAAATGTACATCAAAACGGTATGCAATACTAATCAAAGCTTCTACAGTGCTCTGTTATTTTCGTCTTTATTCAATGGCATGTTTGTTCACATTATACCTGTCAGTACCGTTGAGAGATGATATAGGGCCCATTGTGCAACACGTTGGCCCTGGTGTGAGCAGGAGGTTGGACCAGATGACCTCCAAAGGTTCCTTCCCACCTATATCATTTTATGGTAATAATGGTTGAGATTAATGATTGAGGTTGCTCTTTGTTTAATATCTTCTGAAATCAGATCTGGAAAGGAGTGGAAGCCCTTGCTTAAATCAACAAAGAATTTTTCATTTTTTTCAGAAATGTTTGTAAGGACTGAAGTTTTCATCATACTTATGTATATTTTTAAATGTTTTGTCTGTATTTGAAAAATGTAATAAGCAGCTTAGAAAATATTTTAAATGCATGTTAAACTTATTAAATATTTTGTATATATATGGAACTATTTTTTGCTTATGGTATCTTACAGTGTTTTACAGCATGGTAGCTTCTGCTTTATCATTTTAATTTCTAATTTTATTAAAAGGACTTCCAGTAATTTCTACTAATTTCCAGAGTAATTCTGTTATTTTCTGATTCCTTTTTCCACTGGTTTTTGGACGTTTTTAATGGAGCATTCTTGATTATTATTTGATATTTTATTGTCGTGGTTTAACCCCAGCCAGCAACTAAGCCCCACACAGCTGCTCGCTCACTCCCCCCTGGTGGGATGGGGGAGAGAATCGGAAGAGTAAAAGTGAGAAAAGTCGTGGGTTGAGATAAAGACAGTTTAATAGGTAAAGCAAAAGCCGCGTGCGCAAGCAAAGCAAGGAATTCATTCACTACTTCCCATGGGCAGGCAGGTGTTCAGCCATCCTCAGGAAAGCAGGGCTCCATCATGCGAAATGGTTACTTGGGAAGACAAACGCCATCACTCCGAACGTCCCCCCCTTCCTTCTTCTTCCCCCAGGTTATATACTGAGCATGACGCCATACGGTATGGAACAGCCCCTTGGCCAGTCTGGGTCAGCTGTCCTGGCTGTGCCCCCTGCCAGCTTCTTGTGCACCCGGCAGAGCATGAGAAGCCAAAAAGTCCTTGACCAGTGTAAACTCTGCTCAGCAAGAACCAAAACATCAGTGTGTTATCAACATTATTCTCATCCTAAAGCCAAAACACAGCACTATACCAGCTACTAAGAAGAAAACTGACTCTATCCCCGCTGAAACCAGGACATTTATCAAATGCTGAAAGTAAGAAGAGTTAAAGTTACAGCCTGACCACGAGTAGGGAGAGCTTTGGAGGCTGTGGCTGCAGGAGATGGTCTGAGGAGTGCCAGGGGGAGATTTTTTTTCTTAATAGATTTTGCTGATTTTTCTATGTATGCTTTGAAAAATTAGGGTAGTCTTATATTTGAAGTCACCTTATATTTGGGGCAGTATGGTAGTTCTGGCTAAATCCATGAGAACGGCCAGAGTCTATACAGAAAAACCACAATGAGGTGGAGAGAAAGCATTCAAAATTTGGTTTGGCAGAAATTGGTTAATTGTGTTTCGCATTACACAAGACCTTAGCCTGGCCAACTTAATATCTTTGTTAAATATGTGGCTTCCCAGGAGTAAATCTGGATGAAATGTCTTAGTATTGTTTAACTTATTTTTTCAAAGGGAGAACGCAAAAATTGTACAATTGAATATATTAGACCAAAGAAATATATATGTTTGCATTTTCCCATGAAACTCTCTCTTCCAGAAAGAAGAAAACCTATGGATAGAGCTGTTGGGTTTAGGTCCCATATTGAGGGAAATGGCAGTATTTTATTTATGTTATACCCCATCACTCCGAAGACTGGAACACAGATTCCAACAGCAAAGCTGAGTGTGATATATTAATGACAGTGTTTTAGGAATATTGATGTATCAAGAACAACAGTGAAGACCCTCTTCAGTGTCTCAAACAGATGACCTGGGACAAATACCCCACACATTCTTCCCATCTTTAGAAGCTCTTGCTAGACCTAGGTTAGGTAACATCTTTTCAGGTATTAGTCAGATGATTGAAATAAATTCATTGAGGTTCATGGCAGTATTTTCTGACTGTAGAAAAATCTTTCCTGGACGAACAGTATGATTCTGGGAAGCCAAATGGGCTAAAAATGTATATGGAAGACCTCAGAGATACAGGAGAATGGGCTCGGAGACATGCTAATTTTCTTCTCAACAGTATATTGCATAGCCTACCTTTAGCACACAGTAGACTTAAGTAGGTTCAAGGTCTATTCCTCTTCCCAAATACAGGAATAAATTAATGAAAATATGGAAGTAATGTACATTTAAAGGAAGTTAATGGTACAAGGGGAACATAACAGCAATTTTCTGTCTCAAAATACGATTCTAGAGATAATTTACAAAAACAATTTAGTCAACTCGAAGTTAATTTTTTGTTTTTAAATTCTGTCTGTTAAAAATAGAGCCACACTCAGTGTGTATAAATAAACTAGAAAAAGCAGTTTTAAAGTAGTCTATGGGCTTTTCAAGGTGGAGAATGTAATGAAGAGGTTATCAGAAACTATGTCATCTTAAAAGACTCACGGAGTAATTCCTCTGGTCTGTCTTGTTCCTATAACTATGCCGAGAGGCCAAAGAGCTGTCCTTTATGTCAGCCGTAGATTTTTGTGCTATAAAGGAAAGTCTTGGGCTGTCAAATTTTCAGTTTCCAAGTCTGTGGCAGTCACATGTTTTCTTCCTCTGCACTCTCCGTCTAATGGACAACTTTGGGCTGAGCACAGCATGTGAACACACACATTACATTACTCTGAGTTGCACTATGGGTCAAAAAAGCTCAATCTTTGAATATGATTCTTAAAAGCAAAAGATGAGGAAGGAAGCAGTGCTACTGATTAGTATTGTAAAGCTTCTATCATTACCTTTTACAGTGTGTAGAAGTTCAAGTAGCTGTGTAGATTCATATGTATTGTACATATGCATCAAGTATCAATCCATTGTTATCTTACTATAAGGTTCACCAAAGTCTTCGCCTGGATTATGCTTGATTTGACTCAGCTTGGGAGACTTTACTTATTGTAAGTTCTATGTTTGGTTTTTTTTTTTTTTTAAATCAACTTAATGCTCAAGGTATTACAAAGAACTTTGAGTAAAACTGAATGCAATGATATAAGCATAGAAGTCCATATACAACTGAACAAACTATTCTGGTAATACTCACTCTTGGCTGCACATGTAAAGGTAATGAATGGCTGCTATAGTCTATTTCCCATCTGGTTTTACCAGTCTGTTTCTTTTTCATTTTCCAAAATGCTCTGGTATCTAAGAGCTTATTTAGCAAGTTTTTACTTTGGTAATTAATGAAACACTATCATTTTCTAGTATACATCTCTGGGGCTTTTTGAATTGTTATTGTGTTGCCAAGCTTAGGACAACAGCTTGAGTTAAAGCCAAAGATAGCTTTGAATCATTTGGTATCAAGGTACTAATGAGCTCTGCAGACATTTTAAATACAATTTTTCCCTCTTCAGCCAAGTGTGGCTTAATCCACTCTGTTTTTACCATAGGCAGTATGATGTCCAATATATGTTTCTCCTCACACTGCAAAGAAGGTTTTCAAAAGGTTAAAGTCATGCTTTTTGCAACACAGAAGAGACTTTGCCGATTTCCCTTTTCCTGATGTTAGATTACTACCCATTTCCACCCTGAAATTTGACGGCCTGACAATAAATATTTTTTCCTCAACATCTCAGATCATGAACTATACTAGTTTGTATATTCTGTTTTGTGCATGTGTTTCCTACCCTTAAAAACTATTTATGAATGAAAGTAAAAAAGCTATTTCTACAGGGTTTATACTTGAGGATTATTTTTCTAAATTCTAGCTGCAACAATGCGAACAAATTACATTCAGATTCCAAGGAAAGAAATTAAGAATTTAATACTGTAGTAAAAGCATTCCAGTAATTACAAATGAATTCATCAGGAATTCATTCATCGTGACTGATGTGCTAAGTGGAAGCATGTCGGACATTAGAAGGATCTTGTATAAATCTTGATAGTATTTCCTGCTTCTTCTTAGAAAATGTGTACATGTTCTGCTATTGATTTGTTTTCCACCACAAGCAAAATTTCTGGATAGTAAAATCAGTGTGTTCAGTGTGCCCTTTGTAGCCCATTCATTTTCTCTGGTTACAGGTTGTCTTCTCTAAGATGTCACTCAAACTCATGCTATGGCTTTATTTGCTATAGTGTGGCAGTGCTATGGCATCCATCATGGCAGTCACTCCAAGGGGGATGAAATTTGGGATTCAAATTTTCTCTTGGGGAACTCTCTAGGTTTTGCTTCAGATCAAAGAAAGACATGAACCTCCACCTGTCGTCTTAGTATAAACACGTAATTCCACAAAGCACCTACATCTGCTAAAAATACCATGTTGAAGCAAACAAGACAACAAATCCTCTGATATACAGTAAAGAGGACGGCTGTCCCTTGGATATTTCCCCAACCATGTTTCCTTTGGTATTGTCATTTGAAGGGTTAAATGTAGCAGAGAAGTTTCTTTCACTCCTTCCCTACCAGCCAAGGTGTCCATCCAAAATAACAAATGCTTTGTTAAAAGGATTGCATGTACAAGTCACTATCTTCAGGGTACTGAAAAATCTCCTTATGTGCCTCCATATATCATGAAATATTGTTGCTTTTTAATAAACTACCTGTCTTGAATAAAAGGAATCCCCATCCAAGGAAAAATGACCTTACATCATGATTATTTTGTGTTACAGACATCACTCATATGTTCTTCCATAGAGACAAGGTTCATGTCTTCGAATTCAAGATGAGATTTTTTTCTGTAGTTCTGGTTGCTATTGTCAGTGATAATGCCACTGATAACAGAATAGTGTACCCTTTCTTTGGGTGGGGAAACATATTGTGTTTCACTAGAAATGTTTGTTTAACATAAGCACAAGAAACTAAACCAAAAAATCTCCAAAGGGAAGTTTAAATGTATTTTTTATAGGACCGGATCTGTAATAAAATCAATGAAATCCAATGTTTAAACTTCATAGAAAGAATTTAATGACCAGCTGCAGCAATAAACACCCTTCCGTTTTGATTGGGTCTTAACTCCTCCATCTAGTGATTAATTACACCATGAAAGACAAACACATTACATTACACTTTAACATCCTGTTTTAAAGATTCCACTAGTGCAGTTTAAATGGTTTTGAACCTGTTCAGACTTTAAAAGGATATTTCAAAGATCCTCCATTTATCATTACTTCTTGCATATATTCAGGAGCAAGACAATTACTGGCAAGTATTTCCTTTCTCATATTCAGCTTTGGCCTTGCTTGCATTTATGCTCCTTTTAAATAAACAGTAATGTAATACTGTGGTGTCACAACTTGTTTTCATTGGAAACACCATGGAAAGTACAGGATTAAGATTGCCTTTTATTTAAATTGGGGGAAAAATTAGAACTTTATTAAAAAGTTCTGTAGGTTGTTCCTATGCAGGATGGAGCATGCGTTTATGCATTATTATTAAAGCCATACTGATTGCAGATAACAGAACAGCCTCTAAGACAGTGATTTTAAAAATATTTTAGAGATAAACTAGATTTTATCTGATGACTGACAAGTGAAATAATTACATTAAACATCTCCATTTCATCCACTCCTCTTCTTACACAATTAGGCTTCCTGTCTTGAGGAAGGCTGAAAAAGAGACTGTGTGTGTCACTAGCATCAAGAAACCTGTGCCACAGTGCAGGATGTATGTATATGAGAAGTATGAACTTCATTTGTTTTTTGAATTCCATTTCACTTCAGTTCGTGTTGCAACCTCCATTTGAGAGCATTACCTTGAGTTTCATTACAGAATCACAGAAGGGTTGAGGTTGGAAGGGAACTCCAATGAGCCCATCCAGAGAAACAATAGATTCCTGAACGGGAACAGGGGCAGAGGCAAGTGCAGGACCATTTCTTACTTTGAGTCATCTGTGGCTCTGAACACCACTGACAAGATGCGTCCATGGTAAATGCACATTCCTTTGCTAAGCTGGTAGTCTTTTTTCGCTTGCCATATTTTCCCACAGCCAGTGGAGAGCCCAAAGTGAGTGGAACGTGACAGAAATGGACCAAGAAAAATGCAGCACTAATATCAAGATCCAGAGCAGCTGGATGACAGCATCCTACTGGAAGGGAAAAGTGCCAACTGCAAGATCTCTAGAGAAATCTAGAGCTTACGGGTAGTGTTTAGTCACCGCCCAGTCCCAAGAAGCTGGATAAAATCACCTTGGCCACTGGGAGAAATAGGTCAGGCTGAGATAAATCTCTCTACTCATTTCATGGTCTGAAAGGAAAGACTTGATGGACCTAATTTAAATTGCAACTAAATGAAATCAAGCATGTTAAGGCTTGTGTAGTGTATAGTAAAGGTAATGTAAATGAAAATCAGATTCTTTATGCCTTGATGTACAAGGTTTTTAGAGACAGAAATGTAATATTATGTTGAATAATTTTTATCATTGGACTTCAACAGTTATCATTGGACATCAACGGTTGTATGGAGGTTCTACTGCTTCTCAAGGGAACAGCTGCCAGATATTTAGCTACTTCTTAAAAGTACAAATTCCTTGTTGTTAACAACTGTTTATTGGTTACAGTTACAAGTGCTATATTATTTGGGATTTCTGAAATAGAGGTGATAAGGACAGATTTTATTTCAAACTTTTTCTTTCCATTACTATATGATAGTCTGTAGGTATCTTTATTTATGCTTCTCTATTTTCCATAGTGATCAAAGCAGTAAAGCCAATCTAAAACTGTGTATGTCCAATCTCAACATATTACGAACTTTATCATCTGAATCCATGTAGTTAGAGATCAGCAAGACAGTGGCACTCCATGTGTTGCTTCATTCTCACACTGCCTTAATTAGCGCTTGGTGTTCTAGGTATGAAACAGTATGTCTGTGCAGATTGTATAACATTCAGAAAACAATTCACTGAGTTTTGATATACATTTGTATTACTACTTGCACAAATAGAATCATAGAATCGTTCAGGTTGGAAAAGACCTTTAAGATCATCAAGTCCAACCATTAACCCAGCACTGCCAAGTCCACCACTAAACCATGTCCCTAAGCACCACATCTACACGGCTTTTAAATACCTCCAGGGCAAGGAGGTATGCATACCTGCATGACCCTGCATACGCTGCTTTTCCTACAATGTTACAGATTAGCCTTTCCACAAATATATAGGTAGGATCTTATACAAAATTTAGGCATTTAGACACTTCAGATAAGTGCTGAAATTCTTAGGACATTAGACACAGCCTCTAACTTGGAGCCAGTACCCCTTGCCAAGTACTCTTACAGAGATACTTCAACTTTACCCTCCTTCTGTACTGGACTTAACCCAGCCAGCAGACAACGGCCTGGAGGAAAGCAACAGCAATCACTGACCTGTTGGTGGGGCCGGATCTCACCTGAACATTAGATCACCTTGTTTTGCAAATACAAGCATTTTACAGGAAGATGAAGGGAGAGAAAGAAAAGGGGGGAAAAAAAAACAAACCTCAAACCTGGGTTCCCACCTGACTGCAGTAATGTACTTTCCCAAAAGATTGATAACTGAACAAAAGAACATTAGCCGTCTCAGCCTGTATGTTGTTTTTACTAACAATAAGCACTAACATAGGAAAAAGCCCTTGCAGCCTTTTGCATGCCTTGTCACATTTGTTACAGACTAGGGCCTATAAAGGTCTGACCTCTCTTTAGAATTCGAAACGTAGTTGATACCTGGAGTCCCATCATCTGCTCAGGTACACTTACAGGAACCTTTTTCAGCTATTTTATTGAATAGGTGCATTCTTACTATATACTCCCCATATATCGTAGAAATACTTGTAGACTATTTCAGGCTTTTTGCTGGCTCAAGTAGCTGCAGATGGTCCCAGCTATCACTTGGTTCAAACACATCCTACTGAGCAGCGTTAAACTCTTGGAACTGAACTTTTGTTTTTATTTACATGCTTGGTTTTGTATTTCTGTGACTTCTGCCAACTGTTCTTGTTTCTGTCTTTTGTGGTTTCTTCTATGGCACCACTGAAGGCTTCTCAGACGTGACTCTACTAACCAACCTTCTAGAGAAAACATTTTCAATAAAACAATGTCTGGCCCTCATGCTGATTATTTATCTGCTGTGGGATATAGGAGGCAGAGCGTTGGCGGATAAAATATGCCACAAAGTAAAAAGTTGGTGAGTTTATGTTTGTCAATGCCAAATACTTTTTAATGTTAGCATTTTTAAAGCTAAGGCCTCATCTTATTTTAGAACTGAAATACAAGTAATTTAAAAGCCATGTTTGTGGAAACTAATAGCTCTGAACTTGTTACGTTTTTCCTTAAAAATAGGGGAGGCCATTTCTATTTAAGCAGAACTGCAGGAAATCACACGGATACAGACGTGTACAAAGCCTGATGCTCGCTCGTCTCCCCTCCATGCTCTTTCTGTACATATGCCAGAGCTCTGCTAGGAACCGATGGGTCCGGCAGCAGAAGACAGGAAGCTCTCCTACAAAGAAACTGCCAGATTTCTGTACTCTCTATTCTTCTCCTCCAGTTACAAGACCAAAAAAAATTGCACAAGAACATGATTCACAAGCCTACTGATGCTGAGCATGAATTGTCATTCAAATTAGAATTTCTGTGGGAACACTTCTCTTTAGGTGATGTCCAGAAAGGGCATGATGAGCATAACTGAATTCAGGAGTCAGGAGGTGAAAAATCTGGCACCCTTACACATTAATGCAGGCTTACTGAGGAATACTAGTACCTGCTTTTCCTGCATTATATACTATCTTTTAATGTTAATTTCTTAGGTTTATATTAAAGCTTTATATTGGTCAATTAGCGCAGGCCGAAAGCTTCTCACATTTTCTACTCAAAGATGATCCTCATGAAAATGTTTGAAATTAAAATTCTAAATTACTCGAATAAAAATTACATATTAGTTTTATTTTTCTTGTTTTGACTGTTTTACCATTTAAAAATGTTATTTTTATCTCATGTCATGCAAATTTTAACAGGGTATATATTATAAGTAGTCCCTACATTGCTTACCAGCCTATGTTTTGGCACTGGCTGAAATTACTTAGTTTTATCCAATTTTTTAACAAAAGGATTCTTTATATTTCCTATGAAATCTTTCAGAATTTTTCTTCCATAGTAATGAACTTTATTTTAAGTTTTAATTTTTTACCCCATTAGGATAGAGGGATGTTTTAAAATATACAGGTTTTCCATGGACCAGAATTTTTATTTTCCAATTTTCTGTTAAATTAATGACTGTAAGATCAGTAATACTGAATGCTCTCTGAATCAGATTTAGGACTGTTAATAGAAAAAAATGTTTAACTTCCTGATGTCTGCACATTTAAAAATCTTTATATTCTTTCTATAATATATTTATCTATTTGCAAACACATTCAGGGGCTGTGCTTAGGGTAGGCAAGGGAAAGCATTTTAGCTGCTATCATTCACTTAGTCTGGAGAACTGGGTAAAGGAGCTGAAGGGATGGGAGTTGCCCATAACCTTCCTCTTCAGTTGATGGTCTCTCCATGCAAAAATACCCATCCAATTGTCATTCCTTCTCCAGGTTCATCTGTTTCTTTGAAGGCAGGGTTGAAAAGTGATTAAAAAATAATCCAGTTATAGTCAACAATAAAAGAATATAGTCTTTGGTATGTAGCAAACACACAATGCATGAATGGAAGGAAGGTTACTGGCCTAAATGCAATGTGAACGAATGGGCTGGCAAGACAAAACGGACGACAGGTTATCTGGTCAAGGTAGTACGAGTTAAGAGGGTCCTACTTCTCTTCTTATTCCCACAACAGGGTCTGGATTTGGACCGGGAAAGAGGAAGGCAGAAGGGGGAGGAGAACTAATAGATTTAATTTACAAGGTTGATTGGAACTAGATTTGAGAGGCCTATTTTTTGAGGGTGGCTGTGTTTTCTGTCACGTGATCCCAATACGCATTTTTTAGCAGAATGGATCTTCTGGCAGCTTACACTTGGGAATTACTGTAGTGAAGGATCAGACTGGTGTTTGCTTATGTCAGAGCCAGGGAGGGAGGTGGAAACATGGATACATCAGCTTGCTTCATCTTGAGCGGTCACAGACCTTTCCTCACCACGAGCACGGGTGGTTTGGAAACCCGGTATGGTCCCTGTGCCCGGACGCCAGGCCTCACGTGGCATGGCAAGCTGGGTTTGCCGGCCGTCGGCCCCCTCGGCACGGCTGGCAGAGCCGAGTATCGGCAACTGCGTCTTGAACGGACCCTAAAGCTGTGGCACACACCACACGGCGTCAGCAGCGCCTGAAGCCCTGCCTGCCTGCGGCCCTCAGCGGCCGCCCCAGCGAGAGCCGCGGCGGGCTCTCCACAGGCCGCCTCCAGCACCCCGCGGCGGCGGCACGGCGGCCTCATCGCGACCGCGCGGCTTCTCCGTTACAAGTACGCGTACGGTCCCGGCACGGCCCCGCTTCGGCGCCAGGAGGGACAACTCCCGCCGTGGGGAGCGCTCAGCCCCAGCTTCCCGCGGGCACAGCCCCCGCCATGGTGGCGGTGCCAGCCGGCAACACGGGGCAGCCCCAGCCTGCAGGCGCTGTCTCTCCGGACCCGGTGCGCGTGCCGCTGCCGCCGCCACCGGCGGGCCCTCGCACGGCGCCAGCGCGGAGGGGAACCGCCCGCCCCTCTGAGGCCCTCACTGCGCCCGCCTTCCCCCCCCGGCCCCGAAACCCGGGTGAATCCGCTCTGCTCCTCCGGGGGGGGGGGAAGGTGTGTGTGTGCAAACACGGGGCCCCGTCCCGGCCCCTCACTCCGCTCCGCAGGCTTCGGGGGCGACTTCTCCCACCCTGGCACCTCGTCCCGCCGGCCGGGTACGCCGTCTGGAGCCGCGACCCCGGGGCGCCGCTGGGCCGACCCGGCCCTCCCCCCCCCGAACCGCAATGGTTTGTCCCCGGGCAGGGCCATAAGGCGGCAAGTGCGGCGTTCACTTCCGGGTTTCGGTGCGGGCGGGCGCTGTGTGGTTGCTCCTCCCCCGCCGCCGCTCCGGCCCGGCCCGGCGCGGGCGGGCACTATGCGCAGGCTCGGCCCGTGGCTCAAGATGGCGGCGGCGGATAAACAGAAACACGAGCACGGGCGGGTGAAGATCGGGCACTACATCCTGGGCGACACGCTCGGCGTCGGCACCTTCGGCAAAGTCAAGGGTGAGCGGCGGGGAGCGCGGCCGCCGCCTGCCCCGCCGAGCGGCGCGGCCCGGCCGGGCTGCGGGAACCGGGGCGGGGGGGGCGGGCAGCGCGCCGGGCGGGCGCCTCGGGCTGAGCGGCGGGGTCTCTCCTGCCGCCGCCTGCGGTCACCTCACGGCGGCCGGTCCGCCGGGGCCGGGCGGGGAGGCGTGTGGGGGCCCGGGCCGCCGCCGCCCCAGCCCGTGGTTGCCCCCGCTCCGCCTCCCGCCAAGAGCGCTGCGGCGGGCTGAGCTTCGCCGGGGGCGACGCCGGGAAACCTGAGCTGCTGGGCGCTGCCCGGCCATTCCCGCCGGGGCGGGTGAGTCACAGGGCTGCGGCGGGGCTGGCGGCGCGGCCCGGCGGGGGCGGAGGGAGAGGGAGAGGCCGGGGGGAGCGGCTGCAGGCCGGCCGGGCCGCCGCCGGAGGGAGTTCTGCGGGCCCGTCGCGGGAGGCCCGGCCGCCGCCGCGCTGCCCGCGGGGTGGGCGCCGCGGAAGCGGGCTCGGGAGGCGGAGCGGTGAGCGGGACCGGCCGGGGTGGGACTCGCCGTCCCGCAGCGGGAAGTAGCGGCCGGGGGAGAAACTGCTTCCTCTTCGGTGTTGGCGGGAATAATGGCTGGAAGCTAATGGTGCTGCATTTATTCCAAATAGCACCGGGTGTGTAATGAAAGCAGGGAGTCTTAATTCTTGAGGTGCCTGCCCTTGCATTTTGCCGCACACGTACTAACGCTTGATGTCCTCGTAAGGAAGGCAAGGTTTCTCCCTCTACAAGGAGAGAAATAAGCATAAAAAATGAGTGTGGGGTTATTGGATGAATTGGCAACACAAATGGCACACGGATCTGGAAAGACTTGTGCTAAATCTAGTTGACCAATGGTTATCAAAGTTTTTTTTCAGCTCAGACTTTGAAAACTTTTCCCAGTAGGGGTGCAGATGCCATACTGTAAATCTGAAGCATAGTAGAAATAAAATAGAAGTTAAACTTCTATGCATTTTTTCATGGAAAAACTGCATTAGCTTACGCTGTTCCTGCTGTGTTGTTTGTGAGAATAGTTCACATATTTGGGTAGGCAAATTGAAAACATCATTTCACAAATGATTTAGACTAGACTCAGGCTGTATTCTTCATAAGTTTTTTTTTTTTTTTATGGTTAACCTAATGGATTGCTCATGATTATAACCAGTAAAAAAACCACAGCTTGTCCTGTTGTAGCGAATGTGCTAGCTGACTTTTAACATGATACCTTTTTTCAGTGTTGCCAGTTTTAATATTGCTCTATTTCCATAATATCCCTCTGTCTGCCTTATTTGATTGATGTTAGGTGTTTTTTTTTTTTAGGCTGCTTTGTAACTATTGGTTGTGTGAAGAGTACACACATGAATGTATGAACACATTTTTTTATTAAGGATAGGGAGAAATCACCTTGTGGTGAAATGCAGCATCATTCTGCCTACTGAATACCTTCCTTAAAGGGCTTGGGAATTTATTTAGGATCTGGAAGCAAGTGTTACTGTTCATGGACTAATGCTCTGTTTCCATATACAAATTCTTTTAAGTTTTTTTTATCGCTAGGTGATATACTGTGTTAGTTTTGTGTTGCTTCAGCTGTACTTAATAAAGGACATATTTTATCTTTGATACGCTGTTTTTCCTCCTGAGCACACATTTTCTTCATTTAATACCAGATCTGTGATTGTTTTCCTGTAATCCTAATTTCTCTTTTCTGGTGACTGATACGGTTTCATCAGTTGACAATAAAGTTGGAAAACTGTAAGAAATGTGTTCATTTTTTTAATTCAGTTAGGGTTTTCCTTGAGCTCACGTGATGTAGGGGGTCAAGCATATGGCGTTTTGAAAGTGGATCTTCAATTTTAACAGTGGTGGCAGCCCAAAAAGATAGAACTGGAAAACCAGTGCTTTACTTAGTAATTGTTAAAGGTTTCCTGCTGTCAAGGTAGCTGCCAGATGAATTCACCCTGCTGCTTACCCTTTTACCCTCACAGATAACTGTTACTGATATGATGTTTTTCCAGTTTAACTGTTCTTCTGGCTGTGCTAGCCTGAATTAACTACTGACTGGCTCAATTCACTTGACTCTGCCTCAGATGGACAGTCATGGAGGAGACAGCTGTTTCTAACCAATATCTAGGCAAAGCTAAAATGCCACAGAAGTGAAAAGCTGTGGGGTAGAAGAGAGTAACAAACCTAAATCAATTATGTGAGACACATTCTTATTTAAACTTTACCAGGATTCAGTTTAAAACATCTATCCCTATTTTCATCATTTTATTTTTTTTTCCTTGGTGAAACCTAATGCAAATTTTTATTTCCAGAAATTTTTGGAGATAAAATTAGCTTTCATAAACGGAAGAGTAATCAGGCTTCCAATGATTTGTACTGAGAAAATGAGGGATACTACTTAAGGTTGTAAATATTCAATAATTGTTCCAGTCTGTAGAACTAAGTTAAAAAAATGTGGTCTATATAGGCTGCAAAACTGATGTAAATAGGTCATCTTAGTCAAGGCAATGATAAGAGGCCTAGAAATGGGCAGTGATGATCAGTTTGCTATCTAGTGTTGTGCAGCAGTATGCCTTTGCATGGCATTAAATCAAGGGGGTTTTTTTTATGTTAGTGAAAACATTTGTTTAGCTCATACTTTGGAAGACTACTTTCTTCTGAGCCTCGGATTGGCTTTTTGGCCTATTGTAGGAGTGTTTCACTAAATACAACATCTGCTTGTTCAGCTTTTTTTCTACAAACTTCATGACTGGTACCTGTTGTATTTACTCTGGATGGCCTCATAGTTTTCTCTTCCAATTGAAGACGCGCTGAACTGAGTTTAGAGACTGTTGCTCCTGCCCTTCAGCAGTTAAAAGAAGTCACTGCTGCTTTGAGACTCTGTCACTGTTTAGGAAGTGTTGGTGCTAAGCATAGCCATAGTGAAGCTTGAAGGCAATTGGTATTATCATCATTGTTATTATTGGTATTATTATTATCTAGAACAAGAGGAAACGGCCTCAAGCTGCACCAGGGGAAGCTTAGGTTGGATATTAGGAAAAACTTCTTCACTGAAAGGGTAGTCAGGCACTGGACCAGGCTGCCCGGGGAAGTGGTTGAGTCCCCATCCCTGGAGGTATTTAAAAGCCGTGTAGGTGTGGTGGTTAGGGGCATGGTTTAGTGGTGGACTTGGCAGTGCCAGGTTACCGGTTGGACTTGATGATCTTAAGGGTCTTTTCCAACCTTAACGATTCTATGATTCTATCAGAGAATAAAGAAATATAGGGAAATATTTAGATCTATAAAGTGCACTTGTTTTTGCTGTGATTCTTTTGAAGGACTGATAGCTGGTTGAGGATTGGGGTGACTAACATAAATATATTTTGATTATTTCTAATTTTTCTAATACCCTTTTATAGGTAGAACTTCTGTCAAGAGGTAATACAAAGTAGCTTTTGGAAAGATAACACTGGCTGCTTGCTTTTCTACGTGATGTTATCATGTGAGGTCTTGCTTTCAGTTCTGTTCTTTATGCTGAATTCAAAAGTAGTCAGCAGTCTGTTACCGGTTGGTGTCTGCTGTTTTACTGATAACAGATACCTTGAACCATATCCAAGAAAACAGTTTTATTTCATGCAGTAAGTGGTTATTGGAAGCTCGTATCTTAAAAAGCTACATTTGTTATAGTCTTAAATTGAGTTAAGAAAGGGAGGCAAAATTGCAGAAGAAAATAATGATTCAATTTGAAATGTCTTAAGCAAGTGAACAGGCTTTTTGGGATCTTTTTGCACCTGCACAAAACCACAGTATGTTTTCATTACAATAATTTACTTAAAGTTGGCAAACAGAGTTGAAGAAGCATAAAATCTTGTTTTCTCCCAGTCAATGAATAACATCAAGGCTTGAGGCACGCAATCTTGAAGGCTGTGACAGTTAAAATTGGTTTCAGTCAACTGCAAATGTTACTGTTTAATTACTTTGAATGAAAAATGTGTTTCGGAAAACGTTTTCTAATGTGCCTTGCATATTGAACATAGATTGTTGTAGCTAACAAATTACTTTCCAATGTTTTTCTGAGTTCTAATGAAATTCCAGTTTTTGTCGAAGGTAGACTGACAAATCAGAAATCAAACAAATTGATAAATGAGACTTTATAACACAGTGTATGTCAGAACTAAATATTTATATGCTAAGCTGTAGAATTGCTCTACTATATATGCTACTTACTAAATTAAACACCTTATTAAATGTACTCTGTAAAGCAAAGGAAGATGCAAATTCATATATCTAACTGATTTTCGGTTAGTTTCTAAGATGTTGTTTCTTACTAACAAATTTATGTTAAATTTTCACTTACTGATTAAACATTTTTTTCAAGTAGTTCAGGCTTACTTCAGTTCACATTATTGATAGGCAAAGACTTTGTAATTCAAATGGAATAGTTGCTTTTCTAATGTTTAATGATTCATTACTCCTTAGGGTTTGAACATAGGTGATATAATTTGTTGGGTTCCATTAAAACGTCAGTCACATTGGAACTGAAGAAAACAAAGGGGATGTGGTTGCTTTAATTGTAGTTATGGTTGAAAGCAAGTAATTCTCATAGGTGACATGATTTTTACAGTTCCAGGCACTCACCTACCAATGCTTTGTGGTCTGTCTGGAACTTGAGATGGATGTCGGCTTTGTCCTGCGTTCCTCAGCAGTGCGAATGTGCATGTCCAGTGTTTTGGTTATTGTGGCCATTTTTAGGTGATGGCTCTTCTGCATGAGGTGATGTTTTTTTTCACCTTGAAGTTGGAGCCTTTCTGTGTTTTCAGGTACAAAAGGCATCTCACCAGCGCATTGTGATGGTTTGGGGTCTTGGGTAATCCACTGCTTAGTTACTTCCCTATAGGATTTCAGACAAACTGCTTTATTTTACGCAGTGGCTACCTTTTCGGTGTAAGAATAATCACTCAGATGCTTATCATTACCTCTGTTTCTCTGCTAAGAATTTCTTCTCACTTGCATTGGTTTTTAGCTCAATATAGAGGCAAAAGGCAGCAGGAAAGTCTTGTGTTGGGAATGAGATTTACAGATTGATAGGTGTTTGCTAATTCTATCCAAATTATCTGTTATTATTATTATCTGAAAGATTTTCGTGGATCACTGCTATTTGTCACAGCATCCCATGAATATATTTAAATAAAGCTTGAAGCCTGGGGCTTAATTAAATTCTCAAGTGAGGAGAGGCACCCAGATGAGTGAGTACGGTGTTCAGCACAGGTCTGTTAGCAATATCCATTCAAGTGGTCAAGGGTGAACCATGTAGGTGTCCCTGGAATCTGGCTGGTCTTCAGAAGGTAGGAATCAGGGTGGCGAATGAAAGTGATGTAGTTATAATCACTGCATGCAGAAAACAATGCAGGTAGTGGAGTCTTCTAGTGGAAGAGATACTTACCTTCTGTGGTTTATCTGTGATCTGGTGTTGGGTTTAAGAAAAATATTCTTAGCAACTTCGTTGCGGCTACTTCCATTAGCACCTGCAAAATTAAGGACTTTAAGAGGGGTAACTGGGAAATATTTTACATTTTTGAGTTCCTCTGTTGAAAGAAAAATGGAACTCTCCTAGAAGTAGGAAGGAAACTGAGGAACGTAGGAGGTTGCATGTTTGCATTGCTTCTCGTAGTTACTATTGGGTTTTATTTTGTGCATTTCTTGTAGCTTTTGCTACTTATTTTATACAATAAAGCCCTGGTGTTTACTGCACAGACTGTGGAGCTTGTGTAGGGTCAGACTGCTCCAAGGACAGATGAATAATTATTTTTCAAGTAAACTGGTCAGATGCTCTTAGTGGTAATTCAGAGTAATTGCTGAAACAGGCTTCTTGAGGGAAGGGTAGCAGTGATATCTTCAGTAAGAGCGATCCTTGCAGATAAAGTAGAAGGGCTGCAGGAGAACATGCCTGAGTGGGTTACCAGGTGAGCCAAAAGCTTGGAGTGACTTACCCAGGGATAGAAAATTATTTTCCTAATTAGCAAGGATGGCAGTGTTTTGGGGTATGCTTTGTTTGCTTGCAGTACTGAAAAAATGTAGTCATGCTGCAAGACTTTTGAGGGTTAAGTTTAAGGTTTTTCTTACATATCCCATTCATCTTCTAATGACAGAATTGTGGGAGAAATTGGAGTAGGGCAGAAATGAGACGCCATCTGGTTTTCAACCTCCCCAAAGATAATGGGGATATGTGGAATGCTAACATCTTAACTTGTATTTCTTGGCTACAGTCGCAACAGGCAAAGGATTGTCGTTGTGGAGCAATTGAAAACCCTGACTGAATACTTCCTTTTTCCTTGCAGTTGGCAAACATGAGTTAACTGGGCATAAAGTTGCAGTGAAGATCCTGAATCGACAGAAGATTCGCAGCCTTGATGTCGTAGGAAAAATCCGCAGGGAGATTCAGAACCTCAAACTCTTCAGGCATCCTCATATAATTAAGCTGTAAGTTTTGCTTGCTATAATCAAACATATTTAAGCAGTAATCTGTTTTTGCTCTCACTGACCTGAAACGTGTTTAAAGGGCAATACTCCTAGCAGTATCTTGTCAGGAAAGTAACCAGCTTCCAAGTATGCAAGTGTTTTCAGTGTCCTCTGTAATGCATTTTCACAAAACTGATCTTCTCTGCAGGCTGCAGAGCTTCCATTAGATCTTTGCTTACAAATTCTTTGGACAGGTATATAAAAGGTAATGGCATGATAGATACTTCTAGTAGCATCCATCTCTGGTTCTAGCTGTTACTTAAGTTTTCTTCTTGTTATATTTGATCTTTTTTTCTGCTTAGAAAATGAGTTATTAAGAACAAGATTGTAAAGGGTGTTTGTATAGTAAGTTTACTGTGATGTGCTGGTCAGTGATCTATGGTTTTCCAATGTAGATGGTGCTCTGTGAGGTTTTTCTGAATCCTAAGAATCTAAGGATATGCAGTTTGTTAAATGTGATTGATATTTCAGAATTCTTCAATATAGCTGCTACCACTTGTCTAAATGTGGTATTTACAGTGTGCCTGTTTACGTCTTAGTTAATCAGTAGTTCATCAGTGGAGTTCAGAGTACAACTACATATGTCCCAGAGTAGACCCCTCATGTCTGGTCTGAGGAAATAAATTATAAATGCCGTTGAGCTTTTTTTCACTTTCATTTTCTGTAAAGTTAACCTGCACCTCTAGAGTCTGAGTGACTTTCACTGTCTTAATCATGGTGTTGGCGTTAGGATTTTTATTGGTCTTGTCTTAAGACCCTGCTGCCACTGAAAGGTTCCATCCCTATGCACTCCGTTTGATTTGACAACAGCTCTTACACTGAAGCTAAACTGGATTCTGTAAGATCAACTCACTAACTTCAGTGGGTTAGTTTTCAGGAGACCACTGAGCTGATTTGGCTGCAAAATTGCTAGTGCTGCCAGTTAAGAGTTCATGAACGAGTCCAAAGGACATACCTGTAGTCAAACAAAAATAGGAGGTGTCAGTGTACCAACTGAGATGTGGATGTGGAACAGGAATGTGTACTTGTGTTGCTAAACTGCTAAGTCAGCTTAACAGGTTTCAGATGGCAGTTTCTTTCTCAAGGAATTATGAGGAGATTTTTTTCTCCTGCACGTGGAGAGAAAGGACAAGATGTAGGAGATGATGGAAAAATTGATGGATCCCCAACTTCTCGGTTGGTCAACCTGCATATCTAAAGCAGAAGGATTATTAGCCTATATGTAAATAGCATTTGAGATATAATTGATACTGTTGTGCAGGTAGACTTGCTAGTAACTTAGGATCATGCTGCTTGTACAATTAGGAACTGGATTGGGGAGCTGCTAGACAGCAGGTTAAGATATTTGGGATAAAGGTAAACAGATTTCTTCAGCTTAATGTTACAAATTAGACAGTGTCTAATTTGGAACATTGCTGTGCTTTATGGAAAATTTCATATACTGCTAAAGCCCATTGCAATAAGATTTTCTTTCTATACCATGCTTTAAATAAAAACCTTTGGATCATCTCCTCTTGTGGTTTTTGACCTCTAGCAATAGAATGCATCTTGTTTTCCTACATAAAATTGCCTCTTTTTGCATTCTGGTCATCTCTGCTGTGTGGTTTGATAGCCTTATTTATATTATAGCTATGTAACTATTCTACGACGTCCTTTTTCATAACCAGAAAAATGAGTTGACTATAGAGAAGCATGGCTGTAACTTTTGGATTATAAAGATTAAAATACTATTTCTGTAGTAGTGTCTTAGCCATGGCTTCAGGATGTTGTTGGTATTTATGTACATGAGGTACTTTCAACCAGGGTATTAGAGAGAAAATTGGTAAAGGCAAAGCATCTGGGACTATAAGATTTTAGGTAAAACTTTGAAGATCTCTGCCTTTGATAACTGCCTCAGAAGGGTATTGAAATGTTACACTATAATACTAAGCTGTTAAAATAGGTACACGCATATATGTGCACACACATTCACCTGGGTAGTCTGAACTCATTGCTGTCTATGTAGTTCAAGAATAACTTGTCTCAGTAAGCTGAAGCACATCTGTTTTCCCCTTTGTTTGGGAATCTGCATTTTGCGGAACGTTACAGTTCTGTAGTGTATGTGTGAATTCCATTATTTATTACAATTTGGATATTTGCATGCTTAAGTGCAGTACCTTGAAACATTCATTTTAATCCCATTGCTGCCTCCTGTCTTCTCAATATAATATCTGAATTTTGGCTGGAGTGTTATCAGTGTTCATTTTCTTGTTCCATTAAAAATCGGTCACTTCCGACTGCGGTAAGGGGGAAAAAAATGAAACAACTTTTAGGTAAGGATATGTAGCAGAAAATCAATCTCTTAAATGGGGAGTTTGGCCTTAAACTAGTTATTTCAAAACATCAAAGTTTTTTTTTTTTTTGAAACTTAATAGAAGTAGACTGAGAAAAATAGAATAACCAGAGTGTTGATACTCTTAAATACTAATGACAAATTTAGGTCACTTTTACAAAGATGATATTCATGAATATTAACAGCAATTTTTTTCCTAGTCTTGAAGTACACTTTTTATGTATGCCAAGTCAGGTTTTTTGCATGTTAAGGTTGAAAAGGATATTTTTGAGAGACTAGCAAAGTCCTTTTGAATTCCTTCCTCACTGCACCACGCTGTCTGCAAGGCAGTACTCTAAGTAGTTTCATAGAAATCGTTTGGGCTAAGCTTAGTCCTCTCAAAGTACAAAGACTGATATTCCTGGTGGGGAATACAAATTTCTTGCTAGTCTTGGCAATGATGGCATCACATAGAGAAAGGAGAAGAAATAGCTTCTGAAAAGTATTGTCATTCCAGTAGCTGTAGATTGGCTGATTAAATATTTTAAAGCATACTTTTATCTGACTCTTTGCACAACTTTGGTTTTAACTAAATGTAACTAGCATCTTTTACTTAATGTGTAGACTAACAGATACCTTCTCTTATCAGGTACCAGGTCATCAGTACACCAACAGACATTTTCATGGTGATGGAATATGTTTCAGGAGGAGAACTGTTTGATTATATCTGTAAAAATGGAAGGGTAAGATGTAGTCCAATTCTACAAATCAATGACTTGCATTCTGTTGCTTTTGCAACATTCCTGTGTCACCTAACACTGAGGGGACAGACAGATTCTTTTTGGGGATCCTTGGCAGAATGTTATAATTAAAGCTTTTTCTTAACAGAATATTATGATTAGTGTAGTACAGAATTTATGATTAGAGTGGTACAGGATTTCTACAAGCAGAATCAATATAGTACAGTTTATAAGTAGCGTAATACAGAATTTATAATACAGCTTAATTTAGGATTTCTAATCACTGAGACCCTCTGCAGATAGGGTAAAATCTTAATACATGGTTTGCTGTATCAATATAACAATCACAGTCTAGACTCAAAAATCATATGAAAGAATAAGAGTCACTCAGTTCTTGGAGGAAGCAGAGGATGATGGAGGCATCCCTGGCAACCAGGGGTCATGGGTCGCAGTGTCCAGCAGCAGTTCTGGTCAATGTTCCCCACTTGGGACTTGTAACTACTTGATTTTACGGACAGTGCTCTGGGGGCTGTTGCACTTCCCTGTTCTGTGAGGGGGTCATCACCACCACCTGGCTGGCTGGATGCCTGGGACCTTCAAGGCTGGTAAGGATGGGGGTAATCAGCCTGGCACCCAGGAATCCTGAGGCTGGTAGGGAGGGGAAGAAGAAATCTGGTTTGTCTACTTGGTTCACAGGACCTTCAGGGCATGATAATCAGGGAGCGGGCATGAATATATCACTTGGTCAGAGAGAATGGCTGCTTGCCTCATAAAACCACGTTAGTTATGCTAACCACATGAACAGGGTGTACTGGTCACACCCTGTTAAATGAAGGTTTGTTTTTATGTATTCAACATTAATTTTGCTGTTAGCAATTAAAATATACTTTATGAGTATGTCTTGTTCTCAAAGTAAAAATTGTTACATGTTAACACGTTTCAGATCTTTATGTATGACTTTGTCACAGCATTTTTCTTCTCTACTGATACATTAATTTACAACTACTGGGTACAAACTGGCCGGATATGTATCCGGCTGGAGTAGCTGAAAACTATTTTTTCAGTATAACCCATTATTGGAAAGCTACCATTGTGCCCTTATTAACCTCTTCTACTAGTAGAACAGTTTCTGTGAAAGTTCTAAAGTCACGTTTGACAAACCATCCAGATAGCCAGGATACTTTTAGTTAGTTGTTACAACAAACTTTTGACATGGATTATGGCATGTTTGTAAGAAATGCCCAGCTAAGTCTGCTGTTTGGTGCTAGCTGCTAATAGCGTGAATAGCATCTAAAATTTATCACTTCTGTGTTGTGTGTCAGCAGCTTTTGTTAATGCTGTGCTTAAATGTCAAAGGTCATTGATATTCCAATTAGACAAAGTTAATGTTTGGGTGCTGATGTTTCTAGTTACTGAGTATCTGCCTAACCAATTGCAAAGGCGTGATTGAGAAATTTCAGTGACTTCCTGAGTTGGTGGGTATGTTTTGTTTTAGTCATTTTAGAGCTGCGGTACAAACAAAATGATGTAAGCTATGAAGCTTTCTGCTACAAGTTCTGATAATCTGCTGTATAAAGTACCAGAACTATAAATAATAACTTTAGGTCATGGGAAAATTTCCTTTAATTCATGTAAAGGAAACAGAAGTTACCTTCCACTGTCTCATAACTGTTTAAAACCTTTGTCTAGCTTGATGAGAAGGAAAGTAGACGTCTGTTCCAGCAAATCCTTTCTGGCGTGGATTACTGTCACAGGCATATGGTGGTACATAGAGATCTGAAGCCTGAAAATGTGCTCCTTGATGCACACATGAATGCCAAGATAGCTGACTTTGGTAAGCATTGCTATATTATATCTGATTGCATTTCTGGTTTTATTTAGATCCTGATAATTACTATGGGAAATATTTAATAAAATGTGTATACTTGAATATCCTTGTGGGACACAGTACGAGAACCTCAAAAGTATGAATGTAAAGCAAAATTATGTTCTTGCACATCTGTAGAACTTGTTTTCCTCTCAAGCTTTCTTTTCAGGTATTTTCTGTGACTGGGTGAAATTGTGAACTGATTTGTATGGTTTTGCTTAATATTTTCTCCGAAATGCTAAACAGACTTAGTTCCTGTTCTTTCCGCTTCAAAATTCACTCCTATTGCCTGTTACACCATCTATGAAATGTAGATGCTTAGCTCTCTTGGAAGTAGAGTGCAAGGGCAGTTCACCATGTTTAAGAACCACATTGCTATAGTAAAATACACTAGTCCTCTTATTAAACTACTCTAAATTCACTTTAAAAACTCTAAAGATGTGATGGAAAAAACGTAATTGAAGCCTAAAAGGTAAAATAAGAACAGTTAACCTTGCAAACTCCTGCGCTTTTTTGCTATATACCTGCCTAACTAATCAGAAAGCGTAATTGTTTATACTAGCTATTTGGCACAGCTGCTGAGAAGACTGGCAGCTAGTTCTTGGAACTATCGGAATCAGGAAACCTCACCATATAGGCATAGTGAGGTATCCATACTGCTGTATCATCATGATATATCTCTTGTAGACATAGTGGATAATACCTGCCCTTGTAAAGCACTTTGAGGTCTCTGATGAAAAGTGCTAGGTAATGCTGAGTATTCTAAGTATATTTTAAAAGTACAGTGTTCGAGCATGGTGGGCACTGGGAATCGTATTGATTTCTTGTGTGTAGAAAATGCTTTGGGTGAAATGGCTTACGTGGTGAAGAAACGAAGTACAGTAACTCATAAAAATATCTTCCTGTAACTTAAGTATCAGCAAAGCTGTAGCACTCAGTTAATTGTGGCTAATGTATTAAACAAGAGCTTAAAAGCTTTTGTGTATTAGAATATGAAAGCTAGCCAAGCTGTACTCTTTCATCACTGTGCCCATCCCGTTCCCCTGCCCCCCCCCCCCCCCCCCCCCAAAGGGTGTAATTCCTCCTTGGAGACTGAGTTCTCTGGCTTATGGTAGTCTTGATCATGCAGCCTCCACTGAGGAAACTAGAATATACTTTCCACAGCTGTTCTAGAAGTGGTAATTCCTTACTGATATTAGACTGTACTGAGGGCTGGTCAATGAAGATGGCCTAGTTCTAAAGTACACTTTAATTACTAACAGAATATCTAAAATCAAACTACTGAACTGCAGTGATTCAGGAACCAGCGGAGCAGTGTAGGTGTCTAAATTGTGGTGAAGTCGTGTACTCCTCAGTTCCCTTATTCTGTATGACATCCTGCAGAATTTTAGGCAGTTCTGTGGTATCGTCTTCCACTTCGGCATTTAGAAGCAAATGTGTTTTTTAAGACTTTTTTGTTAATGACCAAAATCCTATCTTGCTATGCTGCTTCATCTCCTTTATAGCAACTTTGTTCTCTATCATGCCTGTGTCATCCAAATTGTGCTGATTTTTGTCTTGGAATTAATATGTTCTCAACTATTTCTAGGTTGTGTGCAGTAGTGGATTGATGTTACTCAAATTTCTAGTAAACTGAATGGAGGATTATGTGGCATGCTCATATAAAAATTTACTGAAATTCCAAACAACGTTACTTCTTTACTGAGATAAATTTGTTAGTTTTCTAATTTGAATTACTAGGTGGTATATGCAGTGTGAAATAATTTTGCTCTCTGAACTTTTAGTAATTACTCTTACACACTTTCAGGTCTATCAAATATGATGTCAGATGGAGAATTTTTAAGAACAAGCTGTGGCTCCCCTAACTATGCTGCACCGGAAGTAATTTCAGGAAGGTAGTTTCTTTTATATTGGATACATGTGTGCACGTACTTCAGTCATTTTGCTGCTTGATTCTAAAGGCTACGAAAGTAGTTCAGTTGACAAGCTTGATGCTGAGAAACCATGGGTTGAGCTTTTAATTGTCTTGATAATTTTTCATGAGTATTTAAGGCTTCTATAAACTAGCTTTGAATAGTTCCTGTAAGGTTCAGGATGATGTCTAATGCCCCAAATGCAGTACATAAAGTGTGCTTGAATTGGTTTAAAAATCTCACTTACAGCTCAGATCTTGGAAGTAGAGGTACGGATAGAATTACAGGCAAAGTCTGCTGTGAAGTTGAGTAGCAGTGAAGTATTTGCTGCAGAGTAGTTACTCAGTCTGAAGGTAACTTCCCCTTTTTTGGATTTGGTGATTGTCAAATCTGCTTTCAGCTACCCACCCTAACATTACCTCTTACTGATTGGAGGCCAAATATCTGTTTTATTCATGCAGTAGCACAGATTATGTGACAAGTTCTGCTATGTGGACTGGTCTTAAATTTTTCAGCCTCCCAGATTTGGGGGATAAATGACTTTGCACAGACTCAACTAAAACAGTGACAGTAATGTATAACGTGGGCTTTCTTAGTAGTAGGTGCAAATGTCTTTGTTTGCCACTGTCTTAAATTGCATTTGTGGATTATTGTTGTACGATAGAGAGGAAAACTACGTACTTGTGCCCTGTTGTATATTTGAAGGGGAAGGACACTAAAGTTCAAGGGAGGCATGGCATAGAACTGAAATGGTATAGTATTTGCAGATTAGTTGTCTTAAGTTCATACGCTTTTAATTACTGTGATACAATGTAAGAACGTAGAGAAAAAAAACCTATTTAAATGTATTAAAGACAAATCACTAATAGTTAACTCTTTCCCAGATTATATGCAGGTCCAGAAGTAGATATTTGGAGCAGTGGGGTTATTCTCTATGCTTTGTTATGTGGAACGCTTCCATTTGATGATGATCACGTGCCAACCCTTTTTAAGAAGATATGTGATGGTATCTTTTATACCCCTCAGTACCTGAATCCGTCTGTAATTAGTCTTTTGAAGCACATGCTGCAAGTGGATCCAATGAAGAGAGCAACAATCAGAGACATTAGGTAAAACACTAACTGATGTCTGATCACAGGGTGCTGGAATGATAATCTCAGTGCAAATATGCAGAACAAAGAAATCATACAGCTTGTCTGTGTTTTATAGACTGAGATGAAAAATTCAGCTTCTGGTGGTTTGGCTTTAGCTCTGATGGTTCTCATCTCCAGTGGCCAATGAAGTATCCACTGGAGGTCACAGTAAAACAAGTTATATACATACAAAAATTCTGAGAAACTCTCGGTTTAAGACTGCTATAGCAAAGCTGTTTGCCTGCAGAATGGTTTGCAAAAACTACACTGAATTGACTTCTCTGGGAAAAAAAAAGTCTTTGCTGTGAAGAACGACTATTCCGTACTGTAAATGTCTGAGAGGAAGTTATGACTCTTTAATCTGATAACTACTGCTTTTATTCATATTTCTTCAGACTCTGAAAATCTATTAAGACTCTGAATATTTCACATGCAAGATAGCACTTTCTAGCTTCAAAACCTTGGCATGAATTTGTGTGTGAGTGATAATTACTGCATCAAATACTGATAAGTTAACCTTGTAGGTACAGATAGCCATCAGGGGCTCCAGATTCCAAGAGGAGATTGTGGAGAAGGTGACTGCTTTGACAAGTGCGCAGTGGGTCAAATAAAAAAAATTGGTAGGTGATAGAGCTGTACTTCATACAGAAGCTTAGTTCGGTTTTCCTGTTTCCTTTTGTAAGAAGCTCTAAGGAGAGAGCTCTGATATACTACCTTAGTGAAAATGCTGCTTCTTTTAGGGTTGGAAGTTAGGCAATGTTCACGTTCTTTCAGTAGAACAAAAAACATGCTGCATTCATCCCTTGCTACTTTATTACAGTGGGAAGTACTTTCTTGCAGAGATCAAAGCACTCTGGGAGCTAAGCATTGTGAAACATGAGAAGTGGTGTGAAAAAGATGTGGAAAAATGTTGGTTACAGAGCATGGATGGATTTTGAATCCTAAACAGTTCTGTCTTATTCGCCATAAGACATGCCACCTCACAGTTTAAATTGAGTACTTTAGTTCTTCTAGCAGGGGGCGTGTGTGTGTAATGGGAGAGGCCCACTGCAATGAATAGTAATAAAATGTTCCTCTGGGTTCAGTCATACAGCTAGGGCTGTGCTTTGTAGAGGTATAGGAAAAGCTTTTTCTGCTTCCAAATTAACCGGTTGCTTCTGATGAAAGTGTAATGTGCTCAATACATTTGTGCCAAGGCATGTTCTCAGGATCACACTGACTAGAGCTTCATCCGTTGTACTGTTTTTTGCTGGGATAGAGTTAAATTTCTTCATAGTAGCTTGTATAGGGCTGTGTTTTGGATGTGTACTGAAAATAGTGTTGATAATACGTGGATGTTTTAGTTACTGCTGAATAGTGCTTACACAGTGTCAAGGCCTTTTCTGCTCCTCACATTGGCCTGCCAGTGAGCAGGTTGGAGGTGTACAAGAAGCTGGGAGGGGACATAGCTGGGACAGCTGACCCCAGCTGACCAAAGGGATATTCCATACTATATGACATCATGCTCAGCAATAAAACTGTGAGGGAGGTTGGCAGGGGTGGGCTGCTGCTTGGGGACTGGCTGGGCATCAGTCAGTTGGTGGTGAGCAATTGTTTTCATTTGCATCACTTGTCTTTCTTGGGTTTTATTTTCCTCTCTCTTTTTTTCTTATAATTTTTTAAAAAAATTCTTTCTAATTATTAAACTTTTTATGTCAACCTACAAGTTTCTCACTTTTACTCTTCTGATTTTGTGCCTCATCCCACTGGTGAGGAGTGAGCAAGCAGCTTGTGTGGTCCTTAGCTGCCAGCTGGGGTTAAATGGCGACAGTCCTTTTTGGCACCCAATGTGGGGCTTGAAGTGTTTGAGATAATAGATTTCACTAGAGCGTATTAGACAGAATTTGTAATTGCTGTATTTGTTAACAGTTGCTGGTCATTATGTTGATTTATCTGTTTTCAATATTAGTTTATCTGATCTGTGCCATGTTCTCTCTTTTGCTGTATATGTTAAAGACTGGTTTTGGCTTTTGCAGTTTGCTGTGCTCTGTAGTGCTTAGTGATGTTTTGCCTGGGAGATTTATTGTTAAAAACACTGGCCTTGAGCTTAATTTGCTATTCGGACTCTGTACTGAAGCTGTTGCTATACTTTGGGTACCATCTCATGGAGACAATTAACAATTATACTACTTTGGCTGAGAGGTTTTTTGTGGAGGAAATAAAGAATGGTACCTTCACCACCTTCTATGATGTTTTCTCTCTCGTTACAATAACTCTTCAATATCTTGAACATCCTTGGGTAGTCAAAATTCTTCGACTGGTATTACTTAAGAGTATTGTTTCAACTTTTTCTAAGGTTAACAAGCTATTTAGGAATATCACCCAGGCCCCATGGCAGTGTGGTTATGAATGGCAAGGCATGTGGGAGCATATGGGCAGGCATCTAGAAAGCTTGTCACCTCTGATGGGCTGGGACTTCACTCCTGAACAAGTGCAGGATCTTTATGAATTGATAGTGTTTGGAAAAAAAAAAAAAAGATGCTGTGGCTATTCCAAAGAGGCACAACTTATCGCACTGTGCTAGGGCCTGGCCTGCACCTACTGAACACTGCTCAATACTATGCAGCACCCTTAAGGAGAAGAGAGGGTCTCTGGATCTGAAAACATACCAACAGACACTGTGGCTAAGCCAGAGACCCAGCCTTCAACTCTGTCAGTTGCTCCTATAATAAAAAAAGAAACAATTGAAGCAGAAGTTGACTTGTTTAGTAAGGGATGAAGAAGCATCTCCTAAGAGGGAGCAGGAGATAGAATCAGAAGCAGCAGCCTGTTCTGCAGCAGAGCAGTCACAAGAACAGGAGGAGGAAGGGACTGAAATGAGACAGAAACCACCTGATCCCTATCCCTAAGTGAGCTGTGAGATATGTGAAAAGATTTCAGCTGTCAACCAGGTGAGCCGATTCTCAGCTGGATACTCTGATGCTGGGATATTGGGGCCAATAGTCAGGAATTAGAAGGTAAGGAAGCCTGGCAGCGGGGATCCCTTGCTAGGGATAAGGCCATTGACAAAGGGAGTGTAAAAGTGACAGGAGTCCTCAGTCTTTGGAGGCAACTCCTGTTGAGTATTCGAGGAACATCCTGCAGATTCCCTAACAAAATGGACTAACATTGAGGGAGGTATCCAGTATCTGAGGGAATTAGCTGTGGTGGAGGTGATCTATAGCAACCTGGATGACAAACAGATATCCAAAGACCTGGATGAAATCTGGTGCGTGCGGTCCACGTGGTAAAAGTTCGTATGCCATGCACTGATGTCAAATGCCAACACCCTGGTGATAATGAGCTGGACAGACACGGAGGCACCAACTGTGGATGGATTGGCCAGCCACCTCTGAGAATTCAGAGAGTCTTCCTTCCTCCATACAGGCCTGTGTCTCAGCTGTGGAGAAACCCATAAGTTTCTTTCTCACTTTTACCCTTACGATTCTCTCACCCATCCCACCAGTGGGGAGTAAGCCAATGCCTGTACTTAGTTGCTGTCTGGGGTTAAACCACGACATCCATATAACTGCTCTTAAATCTGTAGCAAGTGTTTATGTTAGAATACTTTCAAAATTAGTGTCATGCCATACCCTTTGGCTAGTTAAGCAGCTTAATCTAGGCACACAAAGCAATCTTTCTGTAAGATTGGGCAATGTAGGTGTTTGGTTCCTTCTGTATCTTTCCTTTTCTCTCTTAACGAGTACCAGCCCATGGGTACAGTAGTAAAGAGGTACAGATTGATGCTTCCATAGCTTCCCTCAACTCTTTTAAGTCTTGAAGAGATAGGTAGGGGTGTTCTGAATGAAAAAATGATAGGCAGCTTGTTTGGCGTGGGGAGCATGTGACTTCAATGTTCAAAAATTCATGTCCAAACATCTACCAAAAAAACCTAACCATCAACATTTCTTAATTTTGTTATGTATTGTTACATGTGTACTTAGAGAGGAACAACTTAAATGGGTAGTGTAAGAATTCAAGTTGAAAATATCTCAAAACTAACAGTGGCAGTAAAAAATATGCCATTTATATGAAAAGCTGGTTGATGAGTTACACAAAGATATTTTTGGAGCTCAGGTAGTTGAAAAACTTACAGGAAATACTTTTTTTTTCAGTCTCCTGCAAAATGTCTAGCAAAATCTTGTGAAGGTGATTGCTTTCCTTTATGTATGGTTTTATTGTCTGTGCTACACAGAAGGGGACTTGGACTGACAACTGATTCTTTTTTGTACAGAGTAAAAAATTTTAAAAGGTTTGCTTTACATACATATACTCAGACTTATTTTATTTTTAAATCTAGGGAACATGAATGGTTTAAGCAGGACCTTCCGAAATACTTGTTTCCTGAAGACCCATCATACAGCTCTACCATGATTGATGACGAAGCCTTAAAAGAAGTGTGTGAGAAGTTTGAATGCACTGAAGAGGAAGTGCTAAGTTGTCTATACAGCCGAAATCATCAGGACCCTTTAGCGGTTGCCTATCACCTCATTATAGATAATAGAAGAATAATGAATGAGGCCAAAGACTTCTACTTGGCTACAAGCCCACCGGATTCTTTTCTTGATGATCACCATCTGTCTCGCCCTCATCCTGAAAGAGTGCCATTCTTAGTAGCTGAAGCACCACGTCCTCGCCATACTCTTGATGAGCTGAATCCACAGAAGTCAAAACACCAAGGTGTAAGAAGAGCTAAGTGGCACTTGGGAATACGGAGTCAGAGTCGACCAAATGATATCATGGCTGAAGTTTGTCGTGCAATTAAACAACTAGATTATGAATGGAAGGTAAAAGAATAAAGGACCTTTACAGCAGACAACAGTAAATTTTTGTTTGAGCTGTGTGGTTACATAGCCTAGAAGTCTGAAACTATGTTCTTCTGTGCTGGAAAATAATCTTATGTGCCTGTGCTGACTGCTTATGCTTGCTGTGCAGGAAGGGTTTTGGGGGAGGCTATTCATGCTGACAGGAAAAAAAAGTCTTGCTGACATGTCTGACTCTTGTATTGGGGCTGTAGGAATGTTTTTTCTGTTGGCTAAAAAAAACCCACAACTTCAACAAGTAAGCCTGAAATCACTTGATAATACCAGTGAGTTGAAATGACAAAAACAATATGCAGTGCTTTTCAAGCAGTTCTGGTAACTTAACTCCAGTCTCTTTTGTACTAGGTTGTAAATCCGTACTATTTACGTGTTCGAAGGAAGAATCCAGTAACAAGTGCATATTCCAAAATGAGTCTACAGCTGTATCAGGTGGACAGCAGGACATACTTACTGGACTTCCGTAGCATTGATGGTATGTGAAGACTTACGTAAGTTAAGGGAGTTGTATGGGAAATCATTCTAAATGCAAACATGTCTTAATTGACTTGTTTACAAGTGAAGTAAGTGTTGCCCTTTAGTTTAAGCCAATCTAGATCTGTATTAGTGTTTCTTTATTCCTTCCTGGTCTAATGTTCCTGTGGTCAGATGGTTAGCTGCTTCATCCCTTAAATAACAGCTTTTTAGCTGTATCAACTCCTGAACTGCTCCATTTTGTGTCTGCACCAGCACTAATACCACTAGTGCAAAAGGGGACAGGGCTGTGAGAGGTGAGATTTGGATTGATCTAAACTGCCTTTGGAGCCTCACCCCCAAATTTAAACATTAATTTAGATCTGAAGTAAGCATGTGAATAACACTTCCTAGTGAAGATAAAGCTTGGCATCTAGACATTTAAATTTGACTTGGACTGTACATTGTTGTACTGGGTCTGGCTGAGATGGAGTTAATTTTCTTCATAGCAGCCTATATGGTGCTGTGTTTTCGATCTGTGATTAAAACGGTGTTGATAACACACTGGTGTTCTGACTGTTGCTGAGCAGTACTTGCATAGTATCTAGTCTGCCTTTTTTCCCCACTCTGTTGCACGCAGTGAGTGGTAGGTCAGGGATGGCAAGAAGCTGGGAGGGGATGCAACCTGGAGAGCTGAGCCAGATTGACCAAAGAGATACTCCATGCCATATAATGTTATGCTTAGCAAAGAAACTGAGGGGATGTGGGTTCGGGGAAGGTAGCCTTGAGACTGGCTGGGCATCAGTCTGCTTTGGAGAGGCGGTGAGTGGTTGCCTTTGCATCACTTTTTTTTTTTTTCCTTATTAAACTATGTTTATTTCTACCCCTGAGTTTTCTTACTTTTGCCCTTCCAATTTTCTTCCCCTTTACGCTGAGGTATTAGCTGCCAGGCAGAGTGAACCCAGCAATGCTAGTAGCAGACAAAATTTGAGATAGGAGTTGTATGCTTGCAGTAACTGAAGTCTTGAAAGCAGTTGGTCTAACCTATAGAAAGATATATTTTATAGAGTGACAGTAACACAGCATACAAATCCCGGTTGGATATCTTCCTGAAAATGAACGGAGGAGCTAATAGAGACTGGCCCACAATCCTTGTTTATGGGCATAGTAGACTAAAGCAGAATTGCCTGCAGCCAATGGTGTAGACGACATGCCTAGGAAAACATGTGGCATGGAAAAAGGATTTACCGGAGTGTGGCTGGATTGCAGTATAGGGTGGCTAAGGCTGTGTCTCATGACAGTTTGATCTGATCTGACTTGGCAGTGCAGTTCTTGCCTCGTTCCTTCCAACAATACAGGTGCTTGCTTAGATCCAGTGGTACCTGATATAGGGGACTGATCACTTTCCTGTACTGACCTACTGCACTGTAAGACAAATGCCATCCCTCTTGGAGGGGAGATGACTGCTTAGAGCTGTGCAGCTGGGGGAGGGCAGCCTGCTGCAGTCCTGGCTTCAGCTCCTGAGGAAGTACAACCCAAGGGCATGGATTTACCATCTCTCTTCCAACAGTGAAGCTGATTTGACTTTCCGTTCTCTCCACCACAGTTAACTGTTCTCTGTTCCTCTTACCGAACTGTAGTTTAAAGTAGCTTTGATGTGAAAAGGCAGTTTCTCCTGGAAGTAACTTTTCTGGTGCCAGGTGAGAGTCCAAACTAATGTTCAGTATTTAAAGTAAGAACAGAGATACTTCAGCAGAACATTACTTCTAAGATGGAAGTATGTCATCCTCGTACTGAAGGTAGACTTAAGCTGCTGCAGCCCAAATGTACAACGTACTATGGGGAAAAGCTTCCAAAAGTGAAGGATAAATTAATGTAGATGCTAGCAATTAATATATCAACAAATTATAATAAAAATACAAATAACAAAGTATAAACAACCAAATATAAAGAAAACAAAAATAGAATAAAAATGAAGTAGATGCTAGAAAAAAGCATCTACAAAATGTTTGAACTGTTATTGGACTTAACCTTATGATGCTATCCATGTTTTTGTTTTAAATAACCTAAATTGAACTATTAGCCTCTGAAATTAATTCATGAAAAATATGGCAAGTGCTGGTCTAAACTAGATGTAAACAGTTCTGGAGCACAGTTCAGAGTACAGGAATAATTAGCATAAGGACACTAGCTTCTGTGTTACTATATGTATAAGCTTTTATTTTGTTATCAAATATATACAGTTTGCAAAAGCTGTTTTATGTATTAATCAAGACTTTAAACAGCAAGATTTAAAGGAGTGAGAAGGGGAAGATGTTTGCTGTTCCTATAACTGGTTTGATACTGATACTTAATTTTCCTCCTCTCTCCCCTTGCCCCCCAGATGAAATTACTGAAGCGAAGTCTGGGACTGCAACTCCACAGAGATCAGGTTCTGTGAGCAACTACAGATCCTGTCAAAAAGATTCAGATGCTGATGCACAAGGAAAATCTGCAGATACATCCCTTACCTCATCAGTGAGCTCTTCACTTGACTCTTCTACAGCTGACTTAACTACAAGACCAGGGAGTCATACAATAGAATTTTTTGAGATGTGTGCAAATCTTATTAAAATACTTGCACAATAATTTTGAAGATGGGCTTATTTCTTTTATAGCAATAAGCATGCCTAAATCATAGTCAGATGCTTCCAATTATAATCAAGTTAAATTAACTAAGGCACTGAAAAAGCTAGCCACAGAATGCAATTTGCACAGGGATTGAAATGATTATGAGCAGTTAATGTATATTATTTTGAAGCTGGAGTGAATTCTGATTGTCTGCTGTCCAATAGTGTAATACAGGTACAGGAAATCACATGCCCTTGGAGCAGTGTTCATAACATTTTACATTGAGTGCACATTAGGCTGCATATAACATTTAAGTTAGACCTTCTTGTTTTTTCATGTAATACATACATCTGATGCACTGTAAGTAAATGTACACTTACTAGTTCAGTGACCGAAGTATGACTTGTTGGTCACCATCTACAGTTGTGCCTCAGCTGGTCAGAACTGTCAGCATCTTCTAACAGTAACGTGTTAAAACTGCTGTGTTTCTTCCCCCTTACTTGACAGTAAATGATAAAGAATGAGACTTAGAGCTGAGAAGACTTGCCACCCCATGGGCTAAACCAAAATATTGCTCCATGAAGGAGAACTGTCAGCAGGTTCCTGATCTGTGCAGGTTTGCTAGCTCATGCCTTAGCGTGGTAGCAGCACAGCAGCTCCCCACTGCTACTGCAGGCTGAGAATCCTTCTCCTTAGAAATGTGTGCATGTAGTTAAGAGCACAGCCTAAGGGCTGTTGAATGCTAGTGCAGAATCTGAAATTGACAGTTTTTTGAAAGACATGTTAATACTTTGATACAGCTGTTTATCACATGTTAACTTAGCATATACTATATAGAATTCACTTTGCAGTTGAAACTACATATATAGGTTAGGTTTTCCTGGGCCACCTTTATAGCAAACTTTGCTATTTAAATTAATTGTGAAATTAAATAGTCCAGCTTTCCAGTTGAATATTGAAAACTGATCATGACAACTTGAGTGCTAATATTGAAAAAGTTTTCAACAACAGTAGATTGCAATTACCAATAACATAAACCCCTTCTGCATTTACGGTTTTTGAAATGTTTCAGGAAGAAAATTGAACCTTATATGTTAAAATCACAGCTAGTACTTGCACAAAAACATTTAGTCTTTTGTAAATTGGGTATAATTAGCCACAGTTCCATTTTCACCTAGCACTAGTAGACATAAACAGTAAACTGTATGTCATAAAATGTTTAGTTTTGCATTCAAGAATTAATGTTCTCTTCAAAGTAAACTTAAAGACCTACTCAGTTTCAAAGGTTGCTCTCCCAGGGAGAGACTGGAAGTGAAGGCATTACTATGAACAGTGAAACCTGGACTCTTAAAATGGATGGGGATTCTTGCCAATGACTGAGATTTCATCTATGGAAAACTGCTTGTTACAGATACAAGAACAGTTTAATCCATGCCAACTGGCTTCAGTCTAGAAATGCATCTGTTGCAAACGTGCACAGAATCTGAAGAAACATAAAGCTGCTTTAGGGCCCAGAACTGCTGTAACTGTGTTCTGAACTGGGCAATTGTGCGGTCTGTCTAGTATGTAGGTACAAGTAACAATTTCAGTTCTTTATCCTCAAGTGTCGCACATGGTCCCTGTAATGCAAAGTTGTATTGCGGTATCTCAAAGTGGAAGATTTTCCTTAGGTAAAGCTTTGGGTTTAAAGTCCTGAGATTGAGATGTCAACATGAGGGACCAGCTGCAAATCCTGCTTTTAAGTCCTGTTTTCAGTCTTGTAAGACTTGGTTCTGATGTACTGAATAAATCAGTGTGTTCATTTTTGTTACCCTTTTATTTTGAAATTGTTACATATTGCACTTGTACAAATATAACAAACGCACAAGTTTTTTAATTGTAATAATTCCTCATCTGGGATTGGTTTGGGATCACTCTTGCATATGTTAAACTAAATATTTATAAATGGTATCTGCTCCTTGTAATGCTGACCACAAATGCAAGGTGTCAAGGTGCAAATAGCTTGTAATTTTTGTATACTTTTTTGGCCCTCTTGTGCATTAAGACAACCATGGTTTTTCCTTTGTCTTGGTATCCAGAGGTTAAATCAAGTTTCTGGCAGAAGTGTACTGTATGTGTAGTTTTAAATAAAGTAAATCTTACTGGTATGATAAATCAGTTTTGATGGCCAAAAATTTTCTGATTGAATTGAGATTTTTGTAGGGGCTGGGGGAGGGAGAAAGGGGGACTGGCAACCTAGTTGAACCCAGAACAGTGGTCTGTTGAGTGACTTTCCTATGCTTTGTAGATCTTGCTGTTTAAACTGCTTTCTTCACATGTTCCTACTGATCTTGCAGACCTCTCCTTAGCATCGCACTAGTATCTGCCAATAGGCTGTGAGACAAAACTTCACTGAGAAAGCTGCCAGGGTTGTAAGGAGGCAGCTTATGCAAATACACAAATTGGTCATGTATGTTACCCTATATTCCCAAGCTCACTCCTGTTGGAGTACATTGAATTATCTTGCCTTTGTATTGTAATTTTTTTCAAAGACATGGATGAACCTGATTGTCCATGTGCAATATAACTCACTAGGTAATGGCTAAAAATTCATCTTCGTGGTGCAATATTTAAAAAAAAAAACTCTCATGTTTGTCTTGATAAAGTGTTTAATACAAACTTGGAAATAAATTTTACTTTACCAGTTGATTACCATTGTAAGATATGAAGTCCTGTCCTTTAACAAAGATGTGCCTACTTCCTATGTTAATTTCTTTTGACAAAGCTGAATGGCAAAAATGCTTGTTTATAACTGTGTAACTTTTTAAACTTTCAAAACTGAAAACTAAGTAAACATGAAATACAGAACCTTCTTGTTTGAAAATGTGTGCATGCTGTCTTCTAGCGTTATGTATGTTATAAATTAACAGACAAGGACGGATATACTGGTTTTGAAAACAACAGCAATTAAGATTTCTGAATAAGCAGCAATATGCCAACGCCTGACTGCAGAGTTCCCAGCCAGGCGGGCTGGGCCAGCAGCTGTGCCAGCCTGGCCCCTGACTGACCGCCTGCCCCTAGATCCTGTAAACCCTCTTGCTGCAAAAAGGAATTTGAGATGGGGCGGAACACTGAATATTCAGTGTAAAAGTCCCCTTTTGCCTGCCCTTTTGCCTTACCTCCCATCTTCCATCCTGCTCTTTTCATGTACTGCGGGCGGTTCTTTCGACTCGGTATTTCCCCCTGTAACTGGAGAGCAATTTTAAATCCTGTAGCCTGCCTTATATTTTTCTTCCTGTTAGGGGAAAACCCCCTCCTTTTCGGCCTCGGTCACTTTTCCTTGTGGTATTTCCCGCCCGGAGCCGCCCCCCGCGGGGCGGTGAGGGCTGTCAGGAGGAGCAGCGGGTGACAGACGGGGGCCGTTCCCGCCTTCCTTCGCCTGTCCCCTGCGGTACCGGAGCACCTCGGAGCCGCCCCTTCGCCCGCCCGCACCTCCCGCCGCGCAGCCGGGAACAGGGCCCCAGGAACTCGGCCCCAGGCCGCTCCGTTACCGAGCTGCCGCTCCCGTGCGGTGCCCGGACGCCTCCGGGTCGGCGCACGGAGGGTGGATTTCACCGGCGCTTACACACACCTCCCCGGGCCGGGGCCGCCGGGGCGGGGCCCCTCCTGGCGGAACTACAGCTCCCGGCATGCCCCGCGGGCCGGCGCCCCGCCCTGCCCGCCGCTGCCGCCCCGCCCTTCCGCTTCCTGCCGGCGGGGGGGGTCAAGGGTCGCGCGGGCCTGCGGGAGGTGCCGCAGCGCAGCGGCAGGTAACGCTCCGCCGCCGCCGGCCGCGCCCGGGGCCCGAGCCGCGAACCACGAACCACGGGGGGTGCGGGGCGGGGCGGGGCCGGGCCGGGGCCGCCCTCCCGCAGCCCTGCCGCCTCCCCGGCTCCTGCCGCCTCCCCGTCGGTGGTGCTGGGCCTCGCTCCTGGCCGGGGTGAGCGGCGGGCCCTGCCCCGCCGGAGGCGCCCGCCCCGGGGCGGAGGCGGCCGGGCCGAAGGGGTTTAGGGCCGGGCAGCGGGAGGCCTGCATGGCCGGGGCGGCTCGTAGGGGTCCGGGGCAGTGGCCGTGCCTGCGCCTGCGATGCGTCACTCACCTTGCACCGAGTCGTTTCCTTTCTGCTTTTGTCTGGTTTCTGGTGTGTTGGCTTCAACGTTGTAAGGCTTTTTGGTGTGTCAGGGCTCTGGCTTCTTTTTGTGTTTCTTTTTTTTTCCTCCCCCCCGCTAGAAAACATTTTCCAGCTGGGCTCAAAGTCATAGTTGCCTGAGTGACACCTCGCGTGAAGCCGATGGGCAGAATTTGTGTGGGGGCGTGGCAGTCTGTTACCTATTACTGGTTTAGAATAGAGATGAGCAAGGTGTATTTTTTGTCCTATGTACTTAAGAGCTAAATTACCTAACTACTGAAAATATGTTTTTCTCTAGTTCTCCAAATGGCTTCTTTTGGGTGGAAGAGAAAGATTGGTGAGAAAGTTTCAAAAGCTACTTCCCAGCAATTTGAAGCAGAAGCTGCGGATGACAAGGATCTGGCTGATGAAGATGATGCTAACTGGGTGCATGCAACTAAGAGAAGAAAGGAAATTCTCTTAGAAGACTGTGTAAAGAAAAGTAAGCAGCTGAAGGATGAAGGTGCAAGTTTGGCTGAAAATAGGAGGTACTAATGTTATCATACTCTCTTTCATTGACTGAATAAGTGCTAAATGGTATTTTTATTACTTCTCTAAACACTAAGTAATTTGCTAGCAGCTGCATACACATTTTTCATATTTGAAAAACTGATAATTTCTTTCAGTTTACCTTTACTGTCTGGTACTAAAGAAGTTTTTTCCTTTGGTGGTGTTGGCAGTTGTGAAATGAAGTCTATTCCATCTCATTTTTGTACGTTCACATAACAAAAAAATGATAGAAGGAGGGAGATGAGAAACTGATTGGATCTGGAAGTTAAAAGGGTAAATAAGATAGAGTGAGATAAGCCACACTGTAAGTAATGCTTTAGCTAGTCTGGTAGCTTTCTTCTCTCTTGTAAATGTGTCTTTTCTCTTATTACGAGTAAGCTTATTTGGATGTGTACAGTGCCTAAACAAATACTGCAAAGCAGCTAATGCACTGTTCATCCGTCTGATGCTTTTGGAAAGTCAGGTTCATGTGGCTGCTCTGAACATCTGATTGCAGTACTGAGTCTTGAGACTTTGGCAATTTTGGAAGGATATTGCAAAGATGGCTTCATTGTCCTATTATGCTTCAAGCAGAAAGCACCTTTGGAGTAAGGGAGGGTTAGAGGAGGGAAGGAGGGACTATAAATGACACATTAACTACATAATTTGGCTAAATCTTCTCTGGAGGGGGATAAAACAGTTGCAAGAATAGTCCCCTTAAAATCTTCAGAATGCTTGACATGTAAATCTGTATCCTGACTTTACTTATATGAGCATTTCTGTTTTATTGATCATCTCAGACCAGATATAACATTATTTTTCTGGTAGAAACAATTCCATAATACATCAGTGTGCACTCCTGTGCTGTTAAACTTTTTGTGTTAAGAAATTTCATCCTAAAAATGGTTTCCCTGGGCAATATGAAGGAGAGAACGACTTAGAAGTTTAAAGCAGGCAAGTTCATATATGATAATAAACACACTGTGTGTGTGGTCTGGTCTGATTTAAAAAATAATAAATAAATAAAAAATGTCATTGAGAAAAGGCCTCTGTTCAAATATTTAAATAGTTTCCTCTTTTTGCTGTTCACTTGGATGGTGGCGCTGTTCGGGGGGGGGCAGTGATTTACTTCTGTACATCCTTTTGTGTTCCTGAGTTCTGTCATTCCTGAATAAAATTTTGAAGCCTTTTAAAGGTGACTTTAAATTTAAACCAAATTAAACTAAATCAGTTTTAAGCCTCCTGCTATTGTATCGATACCTTTAATGCAGTAGCTGCGTAAATCAGTTACATTAATACTAATAGCTGAAAACACAGAATACACAAATTAAGAGTCTGTTAACATCTTTGTTTTTAACACTGGAAATAAATCATACAGTGGTCTACAGAAAGGTAGGTCTGTTTTCAAGATATAGAGATTGTGTTTTTAAGCTTAAGAAAACAAGTGTTTCTAAATGTTTTCATTCCACATCTGGTAATCACTAATATTTATTGTACTTACATATATTAAACAAAGATTAATTTTTATTTCTGTCTTATCTCCCATTCTACCTTTGCCTTCCTTGTATTTTGCTTTGGATGTTGTATATATTTTTCTCTGTGGATTTTGGTCTTCTTTTTTGATTTTTTTTGTTTTGTTTTTGTGTATTATGTAAAGTACAATAAATCTCTTGAACAGCAGCAAACAATCTGTTGTATATCTGGTCTAGAGCAGGAAGATACAGGCTGCGGCATATTTATTTTGAGTAGCAGGTAATTTTAGGTGCTTTTAATATCTTAAGTTGATCTTAGAGATTGAGTTTTTCTTTATCTGGCAGTTAGAAAACAATACAAAAGTTTAACCCATCCATAAGTAGCAACAAAAAGGGGGCTTTGTGAATTTAGTGAGAACTGTATCTCATCAGAAGTGCTTATGAGAGCTACTGAGAATCACTGAATGGCTTATAGCAAGTATGAGAAACAAGTAGCAAGAAATTAAAATGCAGCTTTTGGGAGGCTTATCACACTCTTTTGTGTTAACACTCTTACATCTGAGGCTTAACAGAAGTTCTAACTTGAAATTGTAGTTTCCATCAATTACTCTAGCACACTCTGTACTGTCTGGGCAATTATGGTGGTATGGTGCTGTCAGGGTACATAACTTTCAGGCAGATCTTTCTCTTAAAAAAAAAAAAAAAGATTACACATAGATTAGAGGCTAAACTCACAGTGGGAGGCTTTTATTACTTAAACAGGTGGAATAGTTGACATACCATTACTGGGAACATCAGGAAGTAGACTGAAAGGAATGTTTATTCTCTCTGGTGGAAAGTGGTTGCTGTGTTTCAGACAAACATGTCTATTTCTTGAATATACATTTGTACAACATAAGCAGACTCACATAAATAATTAAATAATTAATGTAGATTGTTTCCTGAAATATCAAGGCATAATAACAGTTAAAGAAAGATTTGAGTTGGATTGTGTAGCATTTAGGTAAAAGGATGGTATCTGTTCCACTGAAGAACTCAGAAGAAAAGCAAAGACTGAGCACTAGAGGGTAACTAAAGTGGCGTCTTAGTTGCTGTTACTCATGGAGTGGAGAGAAGAAGAGGGATCCTGAAAGAAAACAGACTTGGGAAGAAGCAAGAGGCTAAATAAAGGAAAGAGTGTAAAGTGATAAATTCAACTTCACTTCTTATGGAAAAGAGACTCCGAGGTAATGTGCATGGCAAAATTAATGTAGAATCCTTTAGGTTGGAAAAAACCTGTAAGATCAAGTCCAACCGTTAACCTAGCACTGCCAAGTCCACCACTAAACCAGTAGAGCAGGACAGAGTTCATCAGGAGACAAGGAAGAAATTTCATGCTCCAAGATCAACCTGCGCAAATTCTCCAAGGCCAAGGTGATGAATGTCCTTGGACTCTTACGCACGACCAACTAACAGGGATGCAAAGCTGGTGATGAAAGATGAATTTTATAAGCAGATCCACTGTTACTTAGCTAGACTAGTGATTACCACCTTTATGCTTGGTTAGTCCATTAGCTTATTTTTCTGGTAAGGGAAGGCAGTGATGGTGTTACGCCTCCACTATGGTTTTGTTAGTCTCTGTGTATGCAGTAAGTCTGATTCTGTGGATGAGTGAGATCTGATTGCCTTGTGCTGGTGAAGTGAGTCTCAGTGCTTCTTGGGGGGCAAAAGAATAATGAATGGGCTTCTTGGGGGTCAGAATTGATACAGACTGCTTGCTTTGCCCATTGACAAACTCAGGAGTGGCACGGGTGAATTGTTTTGGAGGTGGCAGCCCTCTATGGGCTTTTGTGGGAGCTGCCTGAGGAGTATTTGTACCTGCTGTAATGTGTGCGCATAAACCTGTTAAGCTGTGACTGAGACGCACATAGAAGAAAAATGGTGCTGAAGAGAACAGTTTCTGATCCATATTTTAGTTTTTTTGTGGGATGGGAAGAAAGATGGGGAGACTATCAGAAACAGGTGTTGAACTAGGTTGATGATCCCAGTGTGTCTGTTATTATGAACACATTCACAGTAGGTCAGGAAATTCTGATCTAGAGACTTGATCAATAGGCAGTTACAAAGATGACAAACATGTACAAACATACACACAGTCTTTCAGGAAACAGAATATTGTCTGTTGGTGGAAAGAAGAGAATATTCCAGAGGAGAAATTGTTTTTGCTTATATGAAATTTATAATGCTGGCATTTTATCCAACTGGAGACACCAGTATGGATGTGCTCACATACACAAGCTTAAGAATGGGTTTAGGTGAGGCAATGGTGTTTAGGTAAACAATGAAGTATAATGTCATCAAACATATGGCATGTAGACAGCTAACAGCATGGAGAAGAAAAACTTCTGTCAGACTAATATCTTCAATATAATTGAGGTTCATATTCATATAGACGGCTTTGCAATCTCCCTGTGCCGTTTTCAAACTACAAACATTTTGGTCGCTGGCCCAGTAGGTGGAGATAGAGTTCTTCTCAATGTACCCTGAAGATGTGCAAAAAAATGCTCATCTAAATACTTGCATTTTCTTTTGCAAATAGACACTATTGGGGTTAAATTCCTACTGATTTGCATTTAATTTTTCAGTTTTGCTAAATAAAAGTTAATACTGCTCTCTGTTCTGATGATATTTATTATTCTGTGTTGCACTAAAAAAATCTCCATCTCTAAAGCTGATGCTGGTTTTGGAAGATTATGTTTTCAACTGTAACACTTTTATGCTTTGGCTGAGCTTATAGAGATTCACCTATGTTAAAATAAATAGTTGTGTCACTTGGTCACTTGGTGTCACTTTGTCACTTGATGTGTGAATTAGATTGATGAATAAGGTTTTACTCTTTCTTTCTTTTAGCTTTTGCAGCAGCAAATTAAATAAGGACATGCCAAAGTACTACAAGCAGACCACATAATAGGTCAATTTTCATGAAACTGTTTACTTTTCTAGAAGAATTAATCTTTGAGAATTACTTAATTTTCTAATCTATTTTAAAAAATAAATTGAACTTCTGTGAAGTGCTAATTATTCCACATTTTAACAGGTGAGACTTTTGTCCCCTAATGCTAATATGCCAGCATCACTTCAACATGTGTAGTTTGTGATTCCTTAGCTATATAAGCTGTAACTGAGTTTGTCTTTCTCAGTAGACGTTGTAAGGGGTCAGTGTCAGCTGATGAGGCACACTCCTTTAAAAGGTGTGTTTAGTGTAGTGGTAAGTTAAGCGTTATCAAAAAAAAAATATATATTTGGCAGATGGAGCAGAACAGTAATACCTATTTAAATAAAGTTGAAAAGCCTTTGTCATGTTCGTATAACATTTGTGTTTGTTCAATTTACCTGTGTCTTTCAGGTTTAGATTATGATAAGCACTTGATTACTAATGAGTTACGAAAGAGCTAAAGTAATAAAACTGCTTTCAGTTTATCTTGATAATTCATTTTGATGCAACTAACATGGCAAAGGGCAAAGATCATTGTGTCGAAATTGCCTTTCAATTTTCAGTCAATAAAACTGACGTTACTTACATAATATAGTATTAATAAAGAGGTTTCCCAGAAGATCCAACAGCTGGTTTTGGCAGAAACATTTCTGCAATTTTAATAGGCTGTGTTACATTACGGAGTAGCCTAGGAGAAGTGGGGTATGTTAGAGAGAAGGGGGGGTCCAGGAGAAGTGGCTGCATTTTTTTCAAGTCATCTCCTCCAAGCTCAAGAATGGTTCATCCTGATGAGGAGGAAATCAAGAAAAGGTGATAGGAGTCCTGTATGGATCTACAGGGAGCTCCTGACAAAATCCAAAAATAAAATGGAAATGTACAAAAGGTGAGAGCAGGGTCACGTGACCCAGGAATACCATAGAGACCTTGTCTGAGTATGCAGGGATGGGATTAGGAAAGTCAAAGCCCACCTGGAGTTGAATCTGGTGAGGGATCTGAAGGACAACAAGAAGACCTTCTACAGGTCTATCGGCAGCAAAAGGAAGACTGGGAAAAATGTGGATCCTCTGCTGAATGGGGTAGAGAATCTAGTGACAAAAGGTGCAGAACAGGCCGCAGTACTCAATGTTGGTTTTGTCTCACTGTTCGCTGATAAGACTTGCCTTCAGGAACCCCAGGACCGTGAGACCAGAGGGAAAGTCTGCAGCAAGGAAGACTTACACTTGGTGGAGGAGGATCAAACTATGAAATGTTTAGACAAACCTGACATGTACGAGTTCATGGGACCTAATGGGGTCCATCCAGAAGTGTTGAGGCAGCTGGTTCATGTCATCGCAAAGACTCTTCGGCTGCATTTGAAAGGTTATGACAGCTGGGAGTGGTTCCTGAGGGCTGCTAGAAAGCCAATGTCACTTCTTATCTTCATGAAGGGTAAGGAGGAGGATTCAGGGACTTCTGGGCCCATCAGCCTGGGATGGTGATGGAGCAAATAATTCTGGAAACCACTTTGAAACACAAGAAGTGCAACAAATTATTGGGAGTAGCTGGCATCGATTAGCAAAGGGGAAGTCATGCTCGCCCAGCCTGATGGATGATAGATTGACCAGAGAATGGTGTGGACTTTCTATCCTTGTTGGAGCCATCCATCTCAGAACCCGCCTGGACGATAACCTGAGCAACCTGCTTTAGCTGACCCTTCATTGAGCAGGGTGTTTGGACGAGATGATCTCCAGAGGTTCCTTCCAGTCTTGGCCATTCTGTAATTATATCCCATTAAAACTACAGATGCATTTAGAATACAGATGGCAGTTCCTCGGGCTTGAATTTGACTGTACAGGTCATTGATATGGAACTTTTCTCAGTGGGTGGGAAACTTCTTTCTCTTTGTTTATTTTTAATTTTGTTTCACTAGTCCATATATCTTTGGTGGAATGCTTTGGGTACAGAGAGGGATGGAAAAAAATGGGCAGTCTTTGCTCTGCCTTCTTACTCTCTCTGTCTGCTAACTGACCTCATTTAAAACAAAGATATATTTTAAAAGTTATAAAATTAAAACGATTGATTCAGCAGATAATCTGGGAGTCTACAAATTTAGCTTTTATTTCTGACTCCTAGAATAAAGTCTAAAATTCTGTTAGGCTGCTGATACACTGCATTGGGAATGTTGACTCTTCCATAATAGTGATCTGAAAGCCTTACACAGTTGAATTTTGTAATTAAGTGTAGGGGAAATCACTAGAAAATGTTTATGATAGAACTAGGAGAATGTAGTAAGTACTCACTCCTGCTATTCCTTGTAGGCTGAAAATACCTCTTTGGTATCAGTCTTGGATGTAAACTGCATGCCAGGTATAATTAGCTATTCCATATAGTGCTTACCTCTTTCAGAGTGAATGACAAATACCAGTGTTCTCCACAGAAAATGAAAATTTTTAATCTCAGTAATTATTAGCTTTGATTAGGTTGAGTGTTTTCTAAGGTTAATCATGCAAAAATGCAGAGAAAATAGGTAGGCTTATCACTGTACGTAAAATTGTATAGTATGAATAGGGGTTTAATTAACATGGTCATGACTCCTAGTCAAAATCACTTTTTAATGTTTTTTACTGTTTAGTGTTACTGTCTATTGTGTGTGTGTATATATATAACTTCCTTGCTGTTAGATTCCTTGAGAATGCCTTACACATGATATGCTCACTCAAATGAGATTAAGGGTGTGTAAACTGTAATTCTTGAGTGAAGAACACATGAGCTGAAACAGAAAAGACTGAACAAGTATGGACTTCTTACCTCAATTTTTTGGGCAAATCACGTGTTGCAGCTTCTCTCCTACTAGTCAGAACACATGGTTTGTTTTGCATGCCTCATAACCTTTCTACAGAATTAAAAAGAAAAAGGTCCATAGAGTGTTTTACAGTGTTTAACACCCTCTTGTAAACTGCTGTGTGAAGTAACACATTAATTTTTGTCTTTAAGTTAATTTTTATTGCTAGCTTTATTGTTTTTCCTCAAGTACTGATGGAGTTCTTGCTTCCTGGGGATGCATCTAGTTGTCCTCTCTCATTGAGGAGGAAGTTCTTTGCAGAATGTTTGTTTTAAGTAGTTCCTTTTGTTTAAATTGCATTTTATCTTTAATTTAGTTATTTTCCTTTTGTTCTGGCACATTATTTTCCAACAACTGGTTATTACTTGGCAAAGCAGAAGTTCAGTGTTGAAATTGTTACTAATTGAGTGCAGATTTTTCTGAGTGTGTGTGCAAGAAGAATTGTAGATTATTTAAACTGTACACAGAGTTTGAATAATTTTGAGAGTATCTTTTTGTAAGAATTATTGTTATTTGAGGATACTGAATTGTGACATTGCAGTATCCATCTGTATTTGAATGTGTACATATTTATGTAGGCATGTGTTTGTAAATAGAAGCAGAAATGAATAGTCATGGAACAACTGTAGACTGTGGAAACATATATATATATATATATTTGTATTTTCCTTAAGTAGAAAACATAATTTAATTGATGCCTATATGTCATCCTATATAACTTTAGGAATGTAGTGGAGTCAGCCAAGATACGAATCTCTATTTGTTCAAGGTCTCTTCACAATGTAAAGAGAAAGAGGTATTGACATAATTCCGCTCACTTAAGAGCTTAAATTGCAATTTGGAGGTTCCTGTTGCTCACTGTTAACCCTATAGATGCCTTATACATGTACCAGGACTGTTCTGTGGTGCTTTTGCCTTCCTGAACAGGGTGGCCATGGACAACCTGGCTGGGAGAGTGCCAGCTGGCCGCAGCCATGCCGAGGACCACTCTGTAAAACTGAGAGTAACGCTGCATGGGTGCCAGTGACCAGGAACGCGCCCCGGCACTGTCACTGTGCTGGTACAGATACAGCCTGCGAGGCTACAGGGTGACTGAAGTCTTTGTGCAACTGCTTGAGGTTAGGTATCTAAACTTAGGTGGAATGAATCAGGCCTAACTACTAATACCTGTTTGGAGATAAAGGATAATTTGTGTGTTGTCTGTCTGTGGATTTAAGTTTAGAGGGTCTGTTCCTTCTATGCATGAAATACAATTTGCAGAACTTTATAGCTGAAAAGCTGTTGTATTCACTGGACATGTGCTACGTAGTGTTTTTTTTAAATGAACTCTTCAAAAATGTGTCTGTTTACTCAAAAAAAAATTATATTTAAGTAAGTAGAGTATGTTACTGGAATTGAAGAGGCATGAAAAAAATTGGTTCTTAAGTAAAAGTTTCATCAGTATATATTAATTTCTATGTATATATTAATGTCTCTATATAGAGGAGTCATGCCTGACAATTACTTTCTTCTATCCTTCTATTGCATGTGAAGTTACTGGAAAATAATGAATATTTGCTTCTGATTTTTAGATTTCATTAAAAAAAATTTGGATTTTCTTAGTAATCATTAGGCAGAAATTGATAGTTTCTGAATTTTTACAGTGCTAGCTGCTTCTGTTGCTTCTGTTTAAGTCCTAGCACTTTTTCCAGACAGCTTTTATTTAGGACCAAATAGAATATTAGAATAGAATTTGCATCTAATCCCAGAATAACTCTGTAGTACTACTTAAGGACCTATAAGGAACTACATAACAAAATGGATTGTAAATAAATAATATAAAATATAAATATTGTTATTTTAGTATTTTTTTTTGTTACTTATGACAATGTTTTACACTTAATTTTTATCATTCATTATCATAGCTGTGCTTTAAAAATTAATTAAAAAAATGTGAAAGCACATGTGCTGGCATATTTCTACCCTTGTAAATTATACACGAGTAGAGTTAATTACTCTTTTTACCTTTTTCTACTTTCTTCTTTTGACAGTCTGTGATTTTCTTTGAATCTGATGTGTGTGTATGCCATGCAGCCTTTGATGAGCTGTTTTTCCTCAGCAACACTTACAACCTTTTGCTGCATGAGGGATAATAAGTGTATACAGCAGAGTGCACCTGGTGCATTTTTATTTCCTCTAAGTGTAGTGTTGAGATGAAGTGCTCCAATGTGAGTTTCTCTCAGTTGGCTTGTTTGTTTTCAGAGTTGATCTCTGAAACTGTCTTCATTCCTTTTTTCTTGCTGTATATTACTGTTATAAAATGCCTGGGACAGGGACCATCTTTTAAAATAGTAGACATGGTGGAAGCAAAATGAGCACTGTTGCCATCCTGCAGAAACAAATTTCTGCTAGCAGGTCTGTACTGGTAGATGGCAGCTAGGGATTCGTGTAAATACTTTAATGCAAAAGTTAAACTATCTAGCAAGTTCAAGAACATGTTTCTGCCTTGAGCTAAAAGATTCTGCCCATAACTTCAGTTAGACATTCTAATAATGCAGCTTTTAAATGTAGAGAATTCTATTATTTATATACATAGTATAATAAAAATTAGCAAAATCTACTAATTTACGTTAATAATCTAAGCAGGTTTTACAGAGAAATCCAACTCAAGGCCTTTTCCACATCCTTTGCTTGACAGACACTGGCAAGACTTGTTGTACTGAAGTACTGCTGTCACAGTGTCCAGGATTCCCTATATTGATGACATTATGTATTAAAACTTTGATACTGTAAAATATGATTGTGTTTTATTCTTTAAAATTAGTTTTGTTGTTTTGTTTATTGTCCAGATCTACTGTTAAATACACCTAGTTGCTTTTACTTGAATAATAAAACCTTTGTATTTAGAAATTATTTTTTCATAATATTATTTCTGTTCATAGGCTGCAGGGAGAAAAATAAAGCCGTTTCCTAATTTAATACCTTTGTCCAGTTGCTCTTAAACAAAGCCTAGTTATTGTTGTAGACAAAGGTAATATTCCCCTCCACCCGATTTGTTTTAACAGTCTTTATGGTTCGTGGAGTTTAATTTTGAAACATTAATTCAGTATCCCTTGCATGATCCTCATTGAACATGATGTGTACCTATTGCCCATATATTGTAAGATTAAAATGTACTGAATTTAAGGGATCACAATTGCCCTGCAGCATTTGTTTCAGGAGTTTTCTAAGGAAGTAGGATATGACAATGTGTTTTGTTACAGAGATCTTGGTTTCTATAGGTATGTCAGCTTCTTCTCTAGTTCCCTAAATGGTGTCCTCCACATCTTACGGCATATCATGACAGTATCCTTAAAATGGAAAGGATGCTTGGCAGTAAAGGCTCAGAATAAAAACTCTTTAGGAACGTCTTGTTCAGTCAGGTCTTTTGAAGTGTTAGTTCAAATAGTGGGTGGGGAAAATCAAGAGCCGTATATTCTCTTTTCTTCATGGAAATATTTGATGTTATAGGACTGCTAATTGTTTAAGAGTTAACTTCACAACATAATGTACTTCCACAAGAAGAATTACTTGTAGGGTCTTGTACACTAATATGTGGTCATAAAATTAATAAAAATCTAATTTATTGTGGATCTTAACTTTCTCTAGTGCTTTTTGTCCTGTCCATGGGAGTTAACTGTTCATTTTGTAGACAATTGTTAAATTATATCAGGGCTGAGTTAATTGAAATCAAGGGCTGGTGTACATGCTACCTAGCTTTGGTTGTTTACAAGTCAAGTATCTAGTCAAAGGTTGCTGTTCCGTCACTGGTTAAGCTGATTTCAGTCAGGGTCAATGTGACCCAGCTCTGCTGCCCTCTCATTTTCAACCCTTTGCAATGGCCCCATTTTTTTGTTTTACCCTGAGGGAGCCAACTCAGAGTACCAGTTTGTCACTGGCCCGGAGAAGAAGCCTAGCTGAAAAATAGCCTCTTTCTGGTTGCTGGCTGTGATCTCGTTCACAAATGCTTTTGCCACAATAGGAAGGAAAATCGGTATTAGAATAAGTGGCCAAACAACAAGGGAAGTGGAGACAAGTTCTTTCATTTATGCGGTATTGTTGTCTAGTGTTGCCCGAGTGTTATTGTTACTGTATTTCACTTATAATTTGAAATGGATGTCTGTGAATGTATTTTCACTTGCAGGCCAGAAATTTCAGTTTTTATACTTTTTAAATGTTCATCTCCTTCAGAGTGGGTCTAATTCTTCTCTCACTTTGTCACTGGACCTTGAACAAATTACTGTTACTTAGCTTGTAAAGGACTGTGCTAATGAGTTATATGCAGAGCAGTTATTTTCTCTAATTTTAGCAGTACATAACTGAAGTATGCTTTTTTTACAGGAGGTAGGTGCAGAGAGAGTCATAACAAGAGAAGACTTATGGTATTTATAATATCACGCTCAATTTTCTAATATGGTGTTTAAATACTGTAAGTCAAAGGTTTTAAACAAAGGACCATACCTCTCTACCTCTGAATGGTGCCTGGTGCACTAATACCATATACTGACAGAGATAATGTATCCCTCCCCTCTTTACTTACTTTCTGAAAAACAATTGTAGAAATTTTGTTTTCATGAAGAACTGAAGTTTGCTATTTTGAAGCCAGTTCAAACTGATAATTTTTACAGGCTGCCATTCTTAGTGTGTATTGGACATGTTTTCTTGCCAGCCTCTGGAGTTTTGCTGGCTCTAGCAATTAAATGGCAAATCTTAAAAAACATTGTTTGTTTTGTCTGTGACCTGTCAGCTGGTAATAGAAATCTAATGTAGTAGACCGTGGCTTAAGCTTTTTGTCTTCTGCAAAAATTAAGAAATGACAGTTAAGACAAAATGCAGTTCAGAGCTGTAGATTTTTTTTTTTTAAACTAGGTTCTTTGGATAAGAGGCGTTGTCGATGAATAATGGCTTGTATTCAGCTGGCTCCACAACCCTATTTTACTGTTAAAAATGGAAGGCACCTGTTAAATATGTTAAATAGCACAAACTTGCTGAAGGGAGTTCTGCAGCCTAGGCTTCTCTGTAGGAAGCTGTATTTGTCTGGAAGCTTTAATACAAGCTTTTCTCTTCCTGGCAATTGGCTCTTGTGATGATGATAAATTCACCCTCAGTGGATTTGGATGTTGACATAGATGTTTTTGATTGTTTTTAATCTAGTCTGTCAATGAAACTCTTCTGTTTGTCAGAAGGTTAACTTTCCCTGGTATTGCTCACACAACGTATTTTCCTGGACATATTATTTGAAGTATTGCATGTTCTAAAATAGAATTGTAGCTCAGTAAAGTAATTCAGCTTTTGGTCTTCAAAGAGCATTACTGATCTGAATTTGATTAATATTTATTGAGACTTTAAAAAAGACTTTAATAGGGGCTTAATAAAGAAAAGGTTTGTATAAAGCATTCTGGGCATCAGAATTACATGTTGAGATTGAAATAAAAATTTTCCAGTATAGAAAATAAATTTGGTTTAGTCAGCCCTTGCTAGACCATCTTTCTCTCACTGCCAAATTGAAAAATCTGTTTGTAGAGCTCTCGGTATGAAGGTGGTAGGGAGCTATTTGCTAAAGATGCCATTTTTTATAATGCACTCAGTTTCATGACTATCACATTATTTGTCTTATTTAGTAAAGTAAGGACTTTGAACTTCTCCAACATCCAAACGTATACTTGAGATGTTAAAGTTTAGCTATCATGCGAAACCATTACAATATGGTGATGTCATGGCTGCCTAAATAAAGATCTCTTCTTTGTGTTCATGTAGCCGAATGGCGAATTCCACTGGGGAGCTGCTTGGTGTTTTAAAACAAATGTTTGGACAGGTCATAACCTGGATTAGACTGTTGACTTGGTTTAAGAAGCAAAAGCTTTTATAGTGGTGCAAAGCAGGGGCAAGAAAGTAGATTGAGATGAGAAGAGTGCAGAAAAACCTTTGAAAACTCACTTAGAATGACTCTGCAACTTTATATTAAGACATTTTTATCTGCCTTTAAAAAACAACTTTATATAAAGACACTTCTATTTGCCTTTCAGAAATGTGGCAGAATTCCAGTACTTCTGTGTTGTGGGTGCAATTGAATGAACGAGGTTTCAGAATTTTTTTATTTTATTAGCTGATTTCTTTTGTGGGATTCAAAGTGAGAAAGGAATTTCACGCAATACTGGAAAAAATTTTAGAAGTCTTCTTGACATACAGGATGAAAGAAATGAATACTAAAATTAGAATAATAAATATTAAAATGTCCTAATTAATTTACAGAATAAATTGCTATCATAAAACTTAAGGAATTTTAATGTAAATTACTAGTATAAACAACTATTACATGGAGCATTGCATAAGTATGGGAGAAATCTTTAACCTGTTTTTTTTTTTCTGTGTAATTTATAGCTTTTCAATATAATTTAACTGATTGTGAGAATGCCCAAGTTATTTAGTTTTGGTCATCACATTCAGATAATAAATTGGGATTGAGAGAGAGAAATTTTAAAGATTGAGCAAAACTGGAAAAATATCACCAAGGTGAGTATATTTCTCAGTGTAAAGAAAATTCATTGATGCTCTTAGAGTTTGTGGATGGTAGCTTTCGTTACACCCAAGAAAACGATTTGTAGAGAAATAGTAAGCCTTTTGCAAGTCAGACTTAACTATGTTTATCTAATCAGTAGGATCAACCTAATGTTTAAAGAGAGAAGGTTGTAAGGAATATACGTTAAAGGGTATGTTTTTATACTTAATTGAGACACAGATCCTTTCTCCAGATGCAACACGGAAGCTGTCAAGCTTTGATTGCTTCCTTTTTTTTTCTCCAGAAGAAGGGATCTTCTAGTTCACAGATGCATTGCAGCTGTGTGCGTTATTGTAACAAACTAGCGTCTGTTGTCCTGTTTACTTTTCTGAAAGTGTGTTGTAAATCTGTGGGTAGTTTAATGGAAAGGGAGTCCTTCCAGAACTCAAAATATTCTTTGTAGGTCTTCCCTGCTAGGTAGAGCATAGGATTTGAGTCATAAAATAAGAGGAAGAGGAACAATTAATTTTAGAAGTTGGGATTCAGAAGCGTAGGATATTGTGGACTAAATGGCTTAAGTATTCCTATCTAGTAATTAATGCAGATAAGACCATCTGAAATATTAATCTTCTGTTGAATCTTTAATGTTTTATTTTGCATCTCATGCTGTGCTATGGGAAAAATTGAAGGAGATAGTTTAAACAGTTCTTGCTGTTACTCTCTTTCAATAGGCACTATTATGTGTATGCAAAATTACACTGCCAATAAAAATCATCAGTCTGAATCTATTGGTTCTTGTAAAGTTGCTTATTAGTAGAAACATAACAGCGTTGTAAGTGACTAACTAGCTCTGTCACGGAAATTGGAGCACAAACTTGAGCTTGCCTCATCTGTCCTTTTACAGAACATTTTTGCCTAGTGACACTGAGGCTTACCACACCTTGTCTCTGCAGTGCTGGTAGTGAAAGTTCCCACTCTTCTTGCCACTTTTAAGTGTATGATTTGCATGTTAGTCATCTTGGGATTTAGAAATGTCTGATACATTCCTTTAGGTCTGGATGGTGACATCCAGTCTCTATACAATCTGTATATGTGTATATTATGTCCTAGTAGGTAGATAATACTGTGTATTGCATGTCTGTATTTCACTTATTTCAGGAGACTTGATGGTTTTTGCTGACTAGTATTTGTATTGGTACTTTATAGTCATTTTACATCAATACTTTCTAATAGTTTCAGCTATGTGGGGAGGTTTGTAGGGCACCTGCCTACTCAACTTATTGGCAATTTCGTGAAAAATGAATTAAAATTGCCCTTTAAGTCTCAAAATGCCATAGAGAATTACGTTTCCTCTGTCTTTATCTCTTTCTCTCAGTTTTTGTATACAACTTCCGTCAATCATTGTTACTCTGTGATGTCGACATTAGCAAACATTGCAAAGAGGCCAAAAGTAATAGAGGGAAAGAAAATGAAGGGGAATCACGTTATTTAGTACAGATAACAAGAGCATGTCAACTAGATGAAATGGAACTGCTCAGAACAGAATGTGAGCAGACTATTGCTTTTTGTATATAATCTCTCCCAAAATGTTTTGCCCTGTTAATACGCTACCCTTGAGCATCATATTTTGGCAATAAGTCATTTTGAGAAAGATGGAGAAATGCTGATATCTAATCCCAGAAATTTTTTTTGGCACTTTTTTTTGGTGCTGTTGACAGCTTTTGACTTCTTGCCCTAGTTTCTATGACTGACTTCTGAGAACCAGTAGGATCATAACATGAAGTAAGAGAGACAAAGCTGTCAGCCATCTCTGGACAAATAATTAGAAGGTTAAAAGGATTAAATGCCTACTCAACTAAGAAGAAAACAGATGGTACCCATCATTCTAGCTGTACTACTATGTTTCTAAAGGCTATCTGAACAAATAATTCTCAAGACCGGAATATGACCTCAAAATTTCTTCAAACGCAGCATAAAAATTATTCTTCTACATTTTGTGTCCTGCTGCTTTCAGAGGAACTACTCTTTGAAACTATTTTGAGGAACTAAAGCTTTGTATTTAAAACTTCATTTCAGCAATAAAAATACATTATTTCTCTGTGGAGACTAAGCTATTATAACTATTGCAATATCTGATACTTGATTTATATTAATTTGCAGCTTTTGTTTGGGATACTAAAACAGTGAATTGATTTTTCTCTTTTGAAGCTTGTAAGGTTACTACGGTCTGTTCTTACTGCTTAAATAATGAAATGGCAGGTTCAGAAGTAATAAAACTTTTATACCTATTCTTGATTTGGATTTCCATGTGTAAACCTCAGTTCTGCTCCTATTTGTCGCTGTTTATTTTGGCTTCCTACAGAGCTCTCACCCATAAAATGACAGTTAGTACCCAATTTTAAGTATGTTATGTTAAATTACAAGGCTGGGATTTAACAAAGTACTCCACATGTTTCTAGATGATTGCAAAGTAGCTTCTAGACCCTGTAGAGAATTCCTTAGGTGTTTTCTTTTTTACCAGTTGTCATCTTATCTGACACTAATGTTGAACATGAAAGCATTTGAAAATGGAATTCTTTTTTTTAGTTATATGTATATAATTCATATTTGTTATTTTTAATGCTCTTAAATGCACACAGTAGTTGTATGACATAGTAAATGTTCTCTTGCGTGAGAGTATTTCTCAGTGGTGTGGAAGGTCTTGACAATTTCTGTTCTTAAGCACTCTAATATGTCTTACAGTATATGTGAATATAACTGTTATTTCCTCTGTATCAACAATTCTGTTGTTAGCACTGCCTTTTTAAATAGAAAAATGATTCTTCTACTATGCGTTTAAGACAAACAGGTATGTTACCTAACTCACAACTATAGATACTGGAGAAATACAGGTAAAAGGTTTGCCTGTCTGTAAAGATGTTCTCAAATACTGCACACTGGTGAATTAAGATCTTTCACGGTGTATTTTTACACAGCTCTTTATGTTCTGTTTTGCAATTACTTGACAGTTTCATGTTAATAGAATACAAGTAGAAATAGCTTATTTCTTTTGACTCCTCCTTAAGGTCAAACATTTGTGCATACTGTACTTCTTAACTTTTACATGGTAAAAATCTAAATATTTCTCACTGCAGTCTCTCTGTTAATATTTCTATAGTTAATCTGGTATGTAGTCAGAGACAGCAAAGTCTTGTGGTTTTCATGACAAAACTAAACCAGCAAAACCACCACTTAATTGAAGGAAGCATAATATATTCTTCCAATTCTATTCCTCCACTCTGAATAATACCCTGGTGTCTAAGTTAACAGCTTGTAGAGAGAACTTGTGCTATTAACGATTCCCACTTAAACATTATACTACAAAGTTCTCAATACTATGACAAATAATTAAAATTAGCCTGAACTTGTAAAAAAAATTGCAGTTATTTTGACTCTTTTGAGTGTTTTTGTAGGATCATTTGCAAAGATAAGGAACTCTTTGTGATTAGCAGTGTATTTCTTTGAGCTTCTAACAGTCTTCATGATGTACTCTTTTTGCAGGTAAGTAAATTCCTCTGTGTTATATAAGTTTTATATCAAATCTGTATTTTCAGGGAAATAATACGAAGTAGCAGTGCCAGGTCCATTCTACAGCAAAGCCAGAAACAAAACTGTAGAGCATCCAGTTTCTAGAATTTTGCATGTCATTGGCATGTTTAACTAAGGTTTTGTTTAGTAGTATGCAAGTTGCTTGGGTTTTTCCTGAATATAAAGGGTTTTTTTTAAAAGAAAAATATGTCCTTTGGTCTTGCTTCAGCCAGTGCTTGTCAAACAACTGTATAATTCTATATTAGTCAGAGCTGAAGTAATTATTTCATGGTTGAAGAACATACACACTTTCGAAAGCCCTCCTTGAGGACAAAGCCCTGAAATCGCACACACTGATAGTACCAGTGTACAAGGCACAGGAATGAAAGCGGTCTTTCAGTTAGCAGCAAGAGAATTGATCAGCAGCCAGAGGTGTTGCATTTGTTTACAGATTTTCTTGTCTCCTTACAGATAAGTGCAGTATCTGAGTGGGGTGGACCATGAATCAGTGATTGACCAGATTGTAAAGAAGGGTATAAAAATAAGTCAAAGGCAGCAGGGCCCTCAGCTTACAATTCAATATAAAATGTATTTGTGAAAGACATCTTATGGCAGACTGTCAAGTGTAGGCACTGTTCACTCCCTATTGTTATCTAGTACTCTGTTGCATTAACTCCTCTGTCATTTGTCGTTAAAATTATTTACTGCAGTATATTCCATTCCTGGGTCTCAATAAAATCATTGTGTAGTAGTAGTGAGTAATTTTTTTTATGCAATTACTTTTTCATATTGTATGTGAGGAAATTAAATGTTATTCCCACATGAGAGAGGATGTCACTGTAAGAGAGAGTACCAGAATCCTGATTTTGTCGCTTTCACTTCTGGGTATTAGTTACGATATCATCTTTCTCCAATGTTGGATTTCATTCTTTTTCTTTGGCAAAGGTAGTTTCAAAACTGTATTTGCCTAATAGATGCAATGCTAAAAGGTGTCCATATTTACATGTGTGGCTGAAATAAAAATTAGGAAAATGGCGAGTCGAACTTATGTTAAAAACTTGATCTTGTAGTTTAGCATGGTAATCACTTTTGGCATGTGATAAAATGGTATTTCGCATCTGTTCCTCTGTGTTCTTAAGTGAGATAAGTCTCTTCGAAGTATTTGTGAGGCTACTTAATTTTGTGGTATATTCAACTGATTTACTTGTAACAGAACTTTGTATTTGCTGCATAGGAAAAGATTCTGCTGTATACATCTGACTTGTTTTCACTATGTGCACTACTAGTGTCCAGGTGTCAACAACCTGATATTGAGGGGTCTAATATGTGCAAGAATAGTAACTCTGAATAAGTGTGCTTTGAAATTATGTGCATTAGCTACATGCATGCTCTTTTACCCCATGGTAAATTCAGTGTAGTTTACCTACTTGAAGGGCAGTTACAGCAAGTTTGTGTTTATCTCCCCTTTACTGTGGGGCAAGAACACATATATGGCCAGGTGCCATTGAAAAATTGTCAGGTACCTCTTTACCTGTGGTCGTTAGTGTGGTCATACCTAAATCACCCTGTTAAATTAAAATGTTTTATTGGAAGTTTTAGTAGATAGTAAAGCAGTTGGTTTTACTTTCTCCCTCCATAATCAGAAGTAACGTATGACACTTTATTTGCCATAAAATAGGTATGTTTTTGAGCTGCAGTAATGATGATTCATCAAGAGTGTCAGAATTGTCTGCAATAAAAAAAAAAAAAAAACTGTAGATTTGCTAACACTTCAAAAGAAAATTTACTATTGTACTTCATGTGTTTAAAGACCTACCAATCTTGTGAAGGTTACCAGTGAGGTTAAACATGCTGTATGGCACTAACTATGCAGAAGGATTTTCTGCGCACGCTTACACAGACAATTTCCTTTCACTTGTTCTGCACGCTGTTCTTCTCTAGATGCTTCTATAAAGTGCCACATACCTCCCTCCTCACCCTCAGCAGAGGAAGTATTTTACAGTAAAAACCTAGCTGGGTTGCAAGACTCTGAAGTTGTTAGACACAAAAAAACCATGTGACGTTCATTCTCCTTTATTCTTTTTAGTTTTCTCCTTCACCTGTTCTTTGCATCTTTTCTCCCACAGTCCAGCTCTGCATCGTCTCCCAGCTTAAAAAGGGAAGTCTATTTCTGTAATCAACTGCTGCTTTGCTTTTAATTTCTCTTTTCTTTTTATGTACTCTGTGTAATTACTGACTAGTGTTCTTTTTCTTTAGCTTCCACCAAAGTCTGAATTTGACCCTACACTGCATTAAAATTGTTCTAGCTGGTGTTCCTGGTGGCCACAGGCAATTCACGTTCATCCTATATGATATGAGTATTTGACATTTAGCCATATTCTTTTAAAATGTTGTTTTCCCTCTTCCCTTCCTTAGCTCCGTCTAACCATGTTTTTCCTCGTCCTCCTGTAACATCAGATTGTAGGAGTCCAAGTCCCTAAGAATTTCCAGGAGTTACATTGCCTCATCCCTTCTCCTGACACTGTACTCCTGCGATGTGCCTCTCTCCTACAGCCCTGTGTCAATTTTGTCTGAATTTGATACCATCTCATCTCTTCAGTATATCTTCAGATATTTTCAGTGTCACTCTGAGCATGCCCTGTCTCAATCTGTTCCTGAAGCATCAACTGTGGCCAGCCTGTTGGAGTAAAGCTTCAGGACTCCAGGTCCTGCATGATCTGCAGTGATGGTTTTTAGCATTATATATACATGTATGATTCAAAAACTGATCTCTCTGTAACTTAAACAGGGTTTAGTTTTTTTTTTTGTTTTTTTTTTTACTCAGAAGCCACCGATTAAATATTTTTTATGGAAATACGAATTTATTTTAATGATTTTATTTAAGAGTTCAAGAGATCCTGTTTTCCCAGAAGTGGTCTTGAAAAAGTGAAGTGTAAGCATGAGATGTTTGTTTCAAAAGTTTAGCAAGCTGTAGTAAAACGTGCCAAGTCTGTATAGCTCCCAGATGGTCAATAGCACGTCTGAAGAGAACAGTTTTAGTACTTCAAGGGAGCTACGGGATTTCATATGCTGTTAAATAAAAATTGGCAAGATCCATCAAATCTTCTACACTGAAGCCATCCCAGATGTATCCAGTTCTCAGTAATTTATTCCTTTTTATGGCATGGCAATAAAGAAGAGAAAATGATAATTAAGTTCTGGTTACAATTGTACAATTTTTTATAGTGAGGTGTACTATTTTACTGAAATCACTGTGGGTAGATAAAATTAAATATACTGTGTCTCTATACTCAGATAAATAGTAATTCAATACTTCAGAATATGATAATCTTTTCTTAAAAATGCTTTATATTTCTGGAGTTTAGATGCTTAGTTACAATGTATATACAGATTAGGGTTTTACTTTAGCTGGAAATATTAATTTGATATTCTATAAAATCAAGATATGCCTATTATGAATATTCTGTGACTTCTTTACTGCTACATTAGATAAGATTTTACAGTAATCCCAGACATCTAAAAATTAATGGGTCTATTTGTTGTAAGATTGTATTTTGCTTAAAATTTGTTTTCATTTAGCCAAGAGATAGTCATATTTCATCTTAAAACATGTATCACTGAGGTTGCTGATGTCTTAGTATAATATAATCCTAAGGACCCCTAGGAGATTTTCTACTCCAACTCCTGCTCAAAGCAAGGTCAACTAGAGGAGGTTGCTCAGGACATTGTCCAGTTGGGTTTTGGATATATCCAGTGATGGAGATATGTTTAAACAGAATTTCCTGTGCTTCAATTTGTGCCTATGGCTTCTTGTCGTGTCACTGAGCATGACTGAGAAGAATCTGATTCCATCTTCTTTACTCCCTGCCCTCCTTCCAAATTGGGTATTTTACACTTTGATAAGATCCCCCTTGAGCCTTCCCTTCTCCATGCTGCATAGTCCATCTCTCTCAGCCTCTCCTTATATGACAGATGCTCTAGGCCCTTAATCTTCTTTGTCGCCCATTGCTGGACTCACTCCAGTGTGTCCATGTCTCTGTCATACTGGGCAGCCCAGAACTGGACCTGGCACTGCAGGTGTGTTCTCACCAGAGCTGAGGTAGATCACCTCTCTGTCTGCTGGTGATGCTAAGGCAGCCCAAAATGCTGTTGGGCTGCTTTGCCGCAAGGTCATGTTGCTGGCTCGTACTCAAGTTCTTGTCTCCCAGGACCCCCAGGTCTTTTATCTGCAAAGCTGCTTTCCAGTCATTAGGCCCCCAGCCAGCTGTTCTTGGGATTAATCTCCACTTTAATAAATGTCAGAGGTTTCTGAAGAAGGTTTATAGTATCACCAGTGGATGGATCTGCAATTTTTGAGTCTTGTCCTGGTTTCGGCAGGGATAGAGTCACTTTTCTTCCTAGTAGCTGGTATAGTGCTGTGTTTTGGACTTAGGATGAGAATAACGTTGATAACACACTGATGTTGTAGTTGTTGCTAAGTAGTGCTTACACTAAGTCAAGGACTTTTCAGCTTCCCGTGCCCTGCCAGGTGCACAAGAAGCTGGGAGGGGGCACAGCCAGGACAGCTGACCCAGACTGGCCAAAGGGCTGTTCCATACCGTATGGCGTCATGCTCAGTGTATAAACGGGGGGCAGCTGGCTGGAGGGTGGTGACCGCTGCTCAGAGACGAGTTGGACATTGGTCAGCAGGTGGTGAGCAGTTGCATCACTTGTTTTTCCTGGATTTTGTTCCTCTCTTTTTGTTGTTGTTGTTGTTCTTTTCACTACAACTTACTATTATTCTTATTGCCATTATTATATTATAATAATTATTACAATATTATCATATTATTATACTATAATTACCCAGGGAACTACTGGCCAGTCAGCCTCACCTCTGTCCCCGGCAAGATCATGGAGCAGGTTCTCCTGGAAACTATGCTAAGGCACATGGAAAATAAGGAGGTGATTGGTGACAGCCAACATGGCTTCACTAAGGGCAAATAATGCCTGACAGATTTGGTGGCCTTCTATGATGGGGTTACAGCGTTGGTGGATAAAGGAAGAGCAAGAGATGTCATGTACCTGGACTTGTGCAAAGCATTTGACACTGTCCCACACAACATCCTTGTCTCTAAATTGGAGAGACATGGATTCGATGGATGGACCACTCAGTGGGTAAGGAATTGGGTGGATGGTCGCACTCAGAGAGATGCGGTCAATGGCTTGGTGTCCAAGTGGAGCTAAGTGACAAGTGGCGTTCCTCAGGGGTCGGTATTGGGACCGGCACTGTTTAACATCTATGTTGGCAACATGGACAGTGGGATTGGGTGCACCCTCAGCAAGTTTGCCGACGACACCAAGCTGTGTGGTGTGGCTGTGCTATCCAGAGGGACCTTGACAAGTTGGAGAGGTGGGCTCACGGGAACCTCATGACGTTCAACAAGGCCAAGTGCAAGGTCCTGCACATGGGTCAGGGCAATCCCAAGCACAAATATAGGCTGAGCAGAGAATGGACTGAGAGCAGCCCTGAGGAGAAGGACTTGGGAGTGTTGGTTGATGAGAAGTTAAACATGAGCTGGCAATGTGCGCTTGCAGCCCAGAAAGCCAACCGTACCCTGGGCTGCATCAAAAGCAGCGTGGCCAGCAGGTTGAGGGAGGTGATTCTGCCTCTCTGCTCTGCCCTCATGAGACCTCACCTGGAGTACTGCGTGCAGCTCTGGGGCCCCCAACATAAGAAGGACATGGAGCGAGTGGGGGCCTTCAGGGGAAGGCCATGAAGATGGTCAGTGGGCTGGAGCACCTCTCCTATGAGGACAGGCTGAGCGAGTTGGGGTTGTTCAGCCTGGAGAAGGGAAGGCTCCAAGGAGACCTTGTAGCAGCCTTTCAGTACCTGAAGGGGGCCTACAAGAAGGCTGGAGAGGGACTTTTTACAAGGGCATGTAGTGATAGATAAAGGGGTAATCGCTTTAAACTGGAAGAGGGCAGATTTAGATTAGATATAAGGAAGAAATTCTTCAGTATGAGGGTGGTGAGGCACTGGAACAGGTTGCCCAGAGAAGTTGTGGATGCCCCCTCCCTGGAAGTGTCCAAGGCCAGGCTGGATGGGGCTTTGAGCAACCTGGTCTAGTGGGTGGTGTCCCTGCCCATGGCAGGGGGGCTGGAACCAGATGATCTCTAAGGTCCCTTTCAGTCCAAACCATTCTAGGATTCTATGATTATTTTATTTTATTTCAATTATTAAACTTCCTACCTCAACCCACGAATTTTCTTACTTTTGCCCTTCCAACTCTCATCCATCCCGTTGGGGGGGTGAGGCTGAGCAAGCGGCTGTGTGGTGCTTAGTTGCCGGCTGGGGTTAAACCATAGCAAGTCTCATTCTTCTTTGAGATGCTATTTTTGATACAAGTTATTTTAATTTTTGAAGTGGTAGGTTTCATATTCCTTTTTTCTGAAGGGATATAAGATTCAAATGCACGTTACTGTGCATCAGCTGTGCCATGGCGTGTGTTCTGAACATGTGTGCTCTCTTTCCACATCAGGCATACAGGAAGAAGTTCAGGCAGACCTCCGTGGAACAGCATTAAGCTAAAATTTGTTACTTCAGTTTTGCCAGCTATGTCATGGTAGTTTTTGCAGTTCAGCTGATGCATATGTGCTTGTTACCGGCTAGTCACTCAGCTGTGTGTGAGCTTATTTACTTGTTAAGGAAAGAACTGGGAATAGCGAATGAAATGCTCATTAAATTTGTGTTCATTAAACCCAAAGCAGATATCATATTTATATTGGAAGTTTTCCTTTTCAAAATTCCTTCTTCCTCCTTATAATAATAAAGGTCCTGTACAGTTCAGCTCAAAAAGATACTGAGAGACAGTAAAATGATCTATTTTTTAATAATTTATTCTACAACACTACCCCTGTGTTAGCTCACTTCTTATTTCAGCCAAGGTTTATGGTTTTCATAAAACATTTACTGGAACACTGACTTTACAACTGTATCTTATATCCCCAGGCTACTTTTTCAGTAGGGCATTTGATATTTAATACCATATATACTCTTTTCCTTCAAAGGAATGAGGTAGAAAATTCTTTGATTAAAAGACTGTCTTTATAGAAAGGCATTTTTTTTTAAGTTTGCATTATTAGAGCAAGTAACATGGCTCAGTTTCTTTTAATAAGAACAGCATCCTTAGTTTTTCCTGGAACAACAATGGAAACATCTTTTTTACTGAGAATTTCTAAAAGAATAGAACAGTCGTGTTTTATCAGACTTTCTGCTTAAGGAAATATATGCACTGCAAAGATTGATGTTTCACAGCAGTGTGGATATGTCCACACTATAAACTAGTAGTCAGCTAGCAGTCTTTTGAGCAGGCGGTTCAGCATGTACCTGCAGACAAATCTTCCTTCTCCAGCCCTCTTCTGTTGTGTTCTCAGTCCTGGGAAGCGATTCCAGCATTCTGTCATCACTTCTCTTTGATCACACTTTCTGAGGGTTGCAGGTGGAGTTGAGTAACTTACCGTTTGTACACAGAACACACACAGTACAGCATTTCTGTAAATGGACAACCTGTTTTCCCTTGCCCATCTTTATTCTGTTGGCAAACTGTTGACAAATTGGCAGCAAAACCCAACAGGATTTGGGGGAATATTTGTCCACATTTGGTTCTCCCTTCAGAGGTAGTGTGTTCTTGCTATGAGTTTTTATCCCATTCAGATTGACACTTTGAGCAGTGATGTTCCCTCCACAGAAGTAAAAATGGAGGCTCTTGAAATGCAACTTTTATCTTAAATCTATTTCCAGAATGCCACTGTTGTTCCTTCCTTTGTGGTTACTGATGTTGTTACTGTGTTTGCTCTGTTCTCCAAAATCATCTGTTTCTAAACTTTTTTGCTACACTCGCAATATTGCGCGTCACTGCATGGCCAGGACACCACCTAACTGAGCTGAGGACTTCCCTTACTCGTGTGGGTTTTTATTGTGCTACGTCTTGAACAAAGCTATAATCTTCTACTCAAAAAGTAGTTCTTGCTAACTAAATGACAGCTTACGGCTTCTACTGACATACGTAGAAAATGTGGTGATGTTTCCTTTAGTGTGAACACCTGCCCATGGGGAATGAACTGACATGACAAATGCACAGCTGGTGGCAAAACTTTGAGGAAATGTGAAAATTTATTGAAACATCCTGTGATGTTTAATTTGAGTGCTAAACACACTTATCAATGTCATTTACAAACTAATATACCTGAATCACAATGAGAGTTTTACTTCAGTTGCATTGCTTTTCCAATCTATTCTTCTATTCCCAATTGGTTCAGAACTTTCAGAAGTCTTCATGTGACTGCTCTGGAAAACCTGGAGGCATAATACAAGCTGGAGGACTGAAAAATGGGGAAGGGAAAGAGAAGGAGGAATGGGGAATAGGGGAAGATAAAAACTGTTCCCATATGAAGTGCATGTGAAAATTACTTTAGTTTTGTCTATACTATATTAAAATTGCAGTGTATGTCTCTATCAAGAGTAACTGTTTTCATTCCTTTGCAATGAAACTAATATAAATATCGGAGTTCCTATGCAGTTCCATAACAAAGGTGGATTTTGAAACATATTCAGAGAACTTATGGCATCCCACAGACTCATTAATCTGAGGCCACCTTTAGGGCTGAAAGACTGCACCCCTGTAACTGCATCTTATTAAGCTGTTACTGTTCTTCGATATGGTTCAAAACCCTAGTATGCATTTGTCCAAGTTTTACCTCTTTGTTCAAGACAAAGACCTACTTTTTATTGATTTTGGTCAACTCTTCTGTTTTCTTCAGTCTTCCAGGGAAGGGCAACATGGTATGAAGCTACTGTATGCCTTCCCAAAGTTGAGTGATTTCAGTATCGCTGTTTACTTTCAACTTCCTTCTTATATTTATATACCAAAGTTACTCAGATGTCTTTAGTATCTTACAGTACAGAAATGCAGGAGGGCAACTGCTATGTTTCAGCCTTTTTAGGCTGGAAAGAAATTTTAAATGATGACTGTAGCAAGGCATGTTGGGTTCAGATTATATTTCTTTATGCCTGACTAAGGCTGATTTTGACAATAACGGGAATTGGAGTCAGTTCAAGATTTCTAGTTTTAAGTCATTGCTTTGCCATGGTTTTCCTGTGTTGACTTGTAAATTCACTTGAGGCCAGTTGCACAGAAGAACTTAGCATCCATTTGGTCAGAAGAACAAAAAGCCAGTTCCTGAAAACAGTTCAGCGTGTCTTACAGGGAAACGGTTGGAAAAATCATTAATACTAATGACATGCCATGGAACTTTATTTGGGACAATGTCAGGATATAAATAGAAATATCTAATATCTTTTAAATATAGTGAGACTGTAATATTGTTTTAACTACAGGTATCGAGAGGCTATTCACAAGTGGGATGAAGCACTTCAGTTAACTCCAGAGGATGCTACGCTTTATGAGATGAAATCACAGGTAAAGCATGACAATTCTTTATCAGTTCAGAAATTAAAAAATAAAACATTGTGCTTGTGAACAGATACTGTGCAACATTGTATAGTTTTGTGCATAAACTACAGCACAACTTAGATTCTTCTTTTTTCCCAACACAACAGGGTATCTTTTAACAGGAATTAAAATAATGCTGTTATCCCAGCCAATCATAATAAACAACATCTTTGTTAGGACATGAATTAGGGTGTTACAATGTGGAAAAAGCAACTGAAATACTTAAAAATTGTATCGGGAGAAGCAAGGAGAGCCTTAGTGTGATAGATTAACAAATTTCACTGTTAAAAATCTGCCTCCTCTTTCTAAAGAGTTGGCTTAATACTATCAACATTAAACAGAAATACTGTATGCAAAAGATATGCTCCAGTCTGTTTTCATATTAAGTATTACATAGATAAATTAGTCTTGGAAAAGAGCATTAAACAGAGTATACTTACGATGTCAATTCATCTAAGCCTTTATTTTAAAGCTGTTTTGAGGAAAAAAGCTTGCAGCCATCAGCGCCTCACTAAAGTTATGGGATCAGCTTGTAGTTTCAGTGTGTCTTTGTGTGGCTTAGATGCCAAAAGTGCCAGGATCCATTATTTTGTTCGGATTGGGAAGCTATTGTCTCCATCTGTATGCAAAGGTACAAAAATACTTTTATTTTTCTCTATTAAATAATAATAAAAAATGATTTTAATTTGGATTGAGGATGAGAACAAGAAATGTATGGCTTCTTTCAACCAGCTGGACAGATTAGAGTGGGAAAAATTATTTTTAGGAAGGTAGCTGCTCAAAATATGGCTGAAAAATACATTGTTTAAAGTTAGGAGAAAGGAAAAGAGAAAGTAAAATCATGGTACTTCAGTGAATGTGTTATGTAACTTTTAGGAAGCTTGCTATATTGTTTAGTTTTAAAGTATTGGTTGTTATTGTAATTCTTTTCTTGTATAAAAAAACAAAACACCCAAAAAACCCCAACAAAAACATCAAACCCAAAAAAACCCCCAACAAAACCCAAGAAGTAAAGCTGGCTATTTTCCAAGGTGTGGTGACTACTCTTTTTTTTTTTTTTTTTTTTTCCCCTGGATGCTGTCACATCTCCTCCTCCTGTCTGTGAAGTGAAGAAAGTTTGATTCTGCAAAATAATTAATTGAATAATCATAAGCTCATTTCAATAGAGTAATACTGAAAGAGGCTTTCATTTTATATAGTTGCAGAAGGTTTAGATCTTACTTGGTTTTGTATTTGGTTTGAGAAATACTTTATGGTCTTAAAGGGTTTTTCTTCCTGAATTATTTTGGGAGAATTGTATTGTTGGATCGCTTTGTCAACATATCATACACATATAAGGGATCCAGATAGACTGTGTTAGGAAATACTTGGGGAGGGCTGTGTATGAAGGGTTGATTTCTGACTTGATTCATTAATTTGAATGGTGTTGGTAGTAAGATGCAGTAATTTTTTTTACTTTAAATCACTGAATTTTTCTGGTGCAGTTCTCTCATTCTATATCCTACATGATGCTGAAAAGTGGGCATTTGTTCTTCCCACTTTCTCACCAGGCTAGATTTGTAGTAGTTATTTCTTCATAACTTCTAAAACAGTAGGCATCTCTCTCAAAAAAAAAATTAAAAATCTCTCCATGTTATTCAAACCTTACAGAAGTTCTGCAGTTGTACTTTCTTTTAACTTGGGCATGCTTAGGATCAGATCTATGTGCTATTTAAATAGTATATTAGCATTTACAAATCTCCTATATGATTTAGGTACTTGACTCCTACATACTTCTAGAGTTCTATGATAACAAAACATCTTAAACATGTAAACCTCCATTGAATATTTACTTGTATTTGGATGCTTTTACATCAATTCTAGCTTAAATGAAAGATCTGTCTAGCCTAGTATCCTGACAACTTCTAACAGGAGGTGGCTGGGAAAGAGCCATACAAATGATACAAGCGTGTAGCAGTCTTCCCCCATGATACTTGCCTAGACTCCAGCAAGCTTTGGCCCTGGGACTTCTCTGTGTTTAGAAGTTCTTGGAAGATTTTTCTTCAACAAATTTGTCTCATTGCTTTCTGCTCTTGTGTAAACTTTTTAGCATTTGCAGAGCTATGTGCTAAGGAGTTCTGAATCTTAATTATGCATTATTGGAACAGACAGAATAAAACAATTCTGCTTTAATTAGCAGCTTTCCATGTTGCTGTAAAGGTTGTTAACTTATGTAGCTGTTCATTTGTTCATTTAGTTTTTAACTCCACTAGTAAAGAAATTCTGTTAAGATGTGAAAATGATATCAGTCCTATAATTTTTTTTACTATAGTTTAAAGATTTAACTATGTTTTGAATAAAACAGACTACCTAGTAGAATTTCTTCTAGGTTGGAAAGAAATGGTTCATGTGCTCTGATGCTGGCTCGTTAACACAAGGTGTTTTTGAAGTAGCCTCTATTTTGCAATTAGAATTTCTTTTTTTTGACTTAAAGTCAAGAGAAAGCTGTTGAAAAGGACAGTTATGCTCAGTGGGACAAATTAGTGAATAGCTCTCTTTTAACAGTTCTTTATTATGGTCTTATGTAAATGCAGGAATTCAAGTAGCTCTCCAAAAGTACTCTATTTAATTAAAATTATACTAAAAATAAATATTTTCACAGTGGATATAACAGGAGAACAGGGAATTATGTTAGCTTACCAGGATCTGAACTATGATGCAGTGACTTATGCAAACGGATGCTTACTACAACATCCTCCAATCGGTGCTCCAGCTGCAATACCTAATACTGAGGGGTGGTTGCTCACTTGGCACCCTAGTCCCTGTATTTCAGCTAAATTGCAAAGGTGAGTTTGAGCAATAAGGCAGACAGTTTTCCTGCTCACCAGGAAGAGCTGAGAAACCAGCTGTGTGACTCTGATTCGTCTTGTAAAATGTCTTTGTCTAATGAAACCATTGGAGAGTAATGAAAGCTGACAGAATAAAGGAACCCAGGCCTCTGCTTCCACCATGCCTTTTCTTCCTTTCCTGAAGAGGAGAGACCAGTGCTGGGCAGTTGCACTGTTTCTCTTTGGTTTCACTTTCTGATATTGCATAACACTTCTGTTATACTGTGAATGAGAACACCAGAAAAGTTTATGTACAAAATATGCATTTATAAAATTATTTATTTAATCTTTTTAATAAAACCTCGTATCTTTAAATTGGTAACATCTCTTTAGTACACACAAATAATTATTACAGATGTTTTTTGCGGTATGACTTATGCTTACTGGAAGTTGATTAATATAATGTGTAATTTGATACCTTTCTACCTTTAAAGGCACTAATGTGAGCTGTAAAAATCCATGTGTGCCAAAATAGGAATATGTAATTCATTCCAAAAATATTGTGGTTAATATTTAAATGATTCTGTCTTAGAGCTGACTATGTTATTCCAATCCAGCATACTAGCACAAATACTGCAGCTATTATTGTGTAGCTAAATCAGAAAGTTTTGGTAGCTCCAGATTTGGAAGAACTTTACACCAGCTTCAGTAAGGGCTTGACCAGCACCGGGCCTATGAAAATCTGCCTGTCTTGGTATGTGAGTCACATACTAGAGGAGGTGATTCATGTTAAGGATGACTTTGTGCAATATGCAAAGATTCTTTATGGTCTATACCAATTTTCTTTCAGTGAGGAAAAGTCTTCTCGTGAAGTAATTTCTTTTGAGAATTAACATTGGATAGAGTGTTTTGCATGGGCTTGAATATCTGAGTATCCTGTTACATTTATTTATTAAGATAATCATATGTTGGGTTATATAGCAGCTTCCCAGTTCATTAGTGTTTCCTTTCTCAGCAGCAAACTTAACATTTTAAGTAAATTTGAATTAATAAATCAGATAAATATGCTAATGACACAGTAGGAATCTGTAAATATTTATGGTAAGTTCTTAAAGACCTGTGTTTTAACGTAACAGATGTAGGACAAATGTCTTTCAGTATTTCTGAATAGTGGAAATAGTGTTTAAAGTTCCCAGTTGTCAATGTCACTTGCAGTAAGTGTGTTTCCAGAAAATCATACGGGAATTGTGGAATTGCTCAACTGCTTCAAAAACTCATAAAAGTTGATGAGATTTTTTTTCCATTGCTCTCAGCTACTTTTTGATCCATTTAAAAGCAGATTATTATGGTGTGTAGAGAGGTTAGTGGTGCACTTAGATCTTGCATGCAAGTAACAGTTTTTCAGTGTATATACTTGATATTCCATTAACAGCATAAACTGTTCCCGTGTTGCAAGAACAATGAGTGACAAGTAAATGTGCAAGCAGTTAATTTCTATATTGTTTAAAAAAATCTTTAAAAACCCCCAAAATAACAGCCTAGTGTTGATTCTAGTATTAGATGAGTAGTATGCTAAGTATATTCAAAGGAGTGTATGAAGACTACCTATATTAATGCAGTCACTAATACTGCTTGAAATTGATGTGGGCTAAGTTTCTTAAACATTGACTAAATTACTTTATTGCTGCTTTGAATTACAAAGATGGAGGAACAAGCTTTGAGAAATTCTTTGAATTTGGGTCTAAACATTTGTATGCTGGACTACGTGGAACTCTTTTTCTTGGGTGAAGAGACACATCAAAAGACTTATTACATTATGATATATATAACAAACTCGGGAATCAGGCACTCTGCTATTCTGCTAAAATGACGCGATTCCTAAAGTATACAATATAGTTGTTTATAGACATGTATAGAAACAAGTAAATACAAATGTAAACAAACCATCAGGTTTATCTCCATTTAATAAGCTGTTTGGATGTTTGTCATCAGCTGTCTGAGGATCTAGTTTCTGTACAACCCTGCATCCTCAATTTGCATTCATTGAACAGGACCAGGATTTCAGATTTTTTTTTTTTTAATAGGCCAAACCCAGTATAGTCATATTGAAATCATTCCATTTCCTCTCTTCTAAAGGTTTTCTTAATCTTGAACTCAGTGAGGAAATAATATCAACTTCCACCCATCCCTCTTCCTGCTTAAGAAGTGATAAGGTTCCTAAGTCATTACCAGACTCACAATCCCAAATTTAGGTTATAACAAATCAGCTAATAATTGATTTTTTTTTTTTAACTGGGATGTACCGAGAAGAGTTTACCATTAAAACACTGATGTAAACTCCAGAAAGCTACATAGCAAAAAAGCATTGCTGTGTGGTGTAACGGTGATTGCTTTACAGCATGGATAAATGTAAACTGCTTGTGGATAGGAAGAATTTTATTCATCAGTGTTTTGAAATGGATTTCTGGATGGAAGAAGGAATTCGGTCAGTTTCACTGGATTTGGAATGTATCTATCTATAGTGATTCAGCTTCAAGCCAGTGAGCTCATCTAAAACCAGGACTTATTCAGATTCATAACACTTCCAAAATTTTGTGGGTAGGAGAGGACAGGTCATTCTACTGCCTGGATTTTTAATACTTGGTCAGTCTCCCAGTGGCAGTTGCTATGTTTTATTGGTTTTTTGCTATTGAGTTCTTCTCATTCTTCTCATCTGTCTCATTTTTTTAAAAAAACTAGGTCTATTAAACTAACTCATTGTAGTGACGTGGATTTTCTTTGTTTTAATGCATGTGATAAAGATAAGTCTATGTTGGAATAAAGTAACTGCTGAAAATCCACCTACCGAACATCTTTATAAGACATTTCCCTCTAGTCATTTTTAATATATGCGTGCATGAGAGTCTTGAGATGTTTTTTCTGTTTTGTGAGATTTTTTTCTGATTGTTTGATTAGTTTTAAGAATGTTTTCTAATGAAGTGTTATCACTATAATTGGAAAATAAATCAAATATGCAATGAGATTACTTAACTGTGAAATTTGAGTGCCATGCTGCTAATGAAGTTTGCAAAAGAAAATTCATCTGAGAAATTCATTTGAGAGCAATAGGAAAGGAATAGGATCTTAGTGTGTCTGCTCTTAAAAGGGTGTTCATAAGCAAACACACACATCCTTGTCTTTACCTTAGGTGATTCTGGCAAAGTAGCCCTTTTCTGTCATAGATTGCTTCAAAATAGATTAAAGACCCATTTTGCTGGTAGGATTGTCTCTTATGAAGATTTTCCCCAGCATAATTTTGAAGTGTAAAAGCTTAATATCTTTATACTCTCTTAATATAAGCTTATATTTTTGCATTTTTCTGAATGCATGGCCATCTAAAGACTTAAGTTAATGCTAGAACATTGAGGAAGAGGGATTTAAATAGAGTTTTCAGTGATACATAGTTCCTCTGTGAAGCATCACATAGACCATTCGTCTGATTGTTGAAAAACACCCTAATGCAACTGAATTAGTTTCTCTAAAAAGTAAACATCTGTTTAAAAAAGAGACGTTACGTCTGAGTACTCTATTTATAATGGTTTGCGACCTTTTTAGAATAATGCTTGCTTGTTCCTGTTTTTACTAGTAATCTGAATGTTTTGCAGGAAATAACTAGCAGAGGGCAACGATTATCTCTGCTGTCAAAAAAACCCCACCAAAACCACATTGAAATCGGTGTGAATGTAACTTGAATCAAAAGAGATTGCACAAAGTTACTGATGAACTAATGTAACTGTATGCAGGTCTGGATTGATGCTGATGGTGGCTTGCAGTTTAGAGTCAATTGTACTGAAGTAGTCCATAAAGGATTAAAAGAGAGTCAAGAGTTTGTTGTATTAAGTACAATAGAGCTCCCAACAAGAAACACTCCCCACAGAAGACTTCACTTTACTCTTTTGAAAGAAAGTCAGCCAAATCAAAGAACATGCTTATTTTGGAGGGAGGCCTTGGGGGTGTGTTCCGTTTATTCCATTTTCTACAGAATAACTATTTCAAAAACAGTTACTGAAGTTAAATATATAAGCGTAAACAAACTTATCAAGAAAGTAAATGACTGTGAGAATGAGATAAAATTGAGCAAATGTAAGAGTAGCAGCAAGCATTCTGCTCAAATTGGGTGTAGGGACTGCTGCTCACTTCCAGATTCATGTTTCAGTCACACATTTGAATGAACAGATAATAGTTTTCTGATCAGCTCAAGTATTTCAAACATATGGGCTGAAATGAAAGAAGATCTGGGGGCATCTTTGTAAGAAGCAGAAAAATAGACCATTATGTTGATGCCATATTGGAGCAAATAAAATAGGCATAACTTATTAAAAAAGAGGTAAATAAAAGGAAGCAAATCATATAGATTCTTAAAACAAGAGGAGAAAATCAAGTAGTATACAGTAGAAAGTGGGAGCAAGACTTTGAACAAGACGTTCATTGAGTGTCTTATTTTTTATTAAGTCAAATGGACTTTGGTCCATTATGGTGTGATATGTAGGGATCAAGGAAACCGACAATATTAAGGGAACATAATCAAGACTATGAAGAGAGTTTTGCAGATAGCAAAATAACCTTGTGTTATACAAGGCATAAATGTAGACTGAATTTATGTGAAGGAAGAGAAAATTAAAAATTATACTGTCATGGTAATGACAGAAATGCAGATAAAAGAAAGTAAGATGATTTGGGAAGGACACAAGGAGTTCAGTTCTAGGTATGTTTAAACTAGTGATGAGTTATGCAAGAAGATCTGAAATGCAATGGAAGTAGTATTTCAGTGTAGCTGCATCCTTGAAAATAAGCCTTACATCTTGTATTGTCACGCAGAACTCAAGATTATTATATTATTCAAGTATGTATAAATACTGAAGAATATGTTGTGCATGAAATGCTATCCCATAATTAGAAGTATGATTGTGGGGTTTTGTTAGACTGATATGTTAAGCTAGTTCAGGATGAGAAATCTACGTTTTGACGAAGGCCATCAGTATAATTCCCATGATCTTCTACCTGACTTCCCCCATTTTGCACACCCCCTAAGGGGCACATGTGTAAGGAGTGACAATAACCCTTTAGGTACTTACCATATTAGCGAAATGGAGACCACACTAGACTGTGTGTTATCGGGGGATGATGTATATATACATAGATTTGGTGCTTGACATGGCTGCATGTTGAGCATGTGAAAGGCACACTGTATGACGGTGGGGGCTACAGCGCACACAGTTCCTCTCTGGCTTTGTTGTGTCCATGTGGCCTGTCCCAGTAAAAGGACTGAGCACCTCTTGACAAATCTGTGCAGAAGAAAACTTTATGCTAGTGGGTTTTTTTTATTCCTTTTTCAGCATTATTTTCCAGATGTAGAATAACTGAGTGTTTGCTGGTTCAGTTTTCAAGTAGCAGTGGTATCTAGCATGTACAGGTATTTTATTAAAGTAATAATAATATCACATGTAGAGTAACTGAAGGCAGTGGTATCTAGCATGTACAGGTATTTTATTAAAGTAATAATAATATCACATGTAGAGTAACTGAAGGCAAGGCTGCACACATTCAGGTCTGTCATTGTATGTTCATTTTGATGATCTCTTCACCTGAAAACAAAAGTGTAGGAAAATGGTGTGCATTAGTAAGTTTATTGTTTTATAATGTCTGACAAGTATAGCTGAATCATTTTATTAATAACTGAAAAAAACACCTGTGCTGGACGAAATGCATGTATGTTCAAATTTGTATTTGTTTGAATGTACCTTGAGAAACTGATGTCATAGTTACTAGGAGCACAGTAATTACCACCGTGATCTGGAAGAGCATTTTTAAAGCAGCTGTCTAGTACACACAACAGTCATAAATAGATGAAAGTGGATTGTTAGTGAGGTCACAATTCAGTAAACAAAGCAGTAAAATTAATCAAAAACTGCAAAAGATTTACTTAAGTAGATGTTTTGGAATTGTGTTGCAGTAGAAAGTACTGGTAGGAAATACTGAATACTCAGGATGCGTAAAATGTTCAGGTGAGTGTATATTTGGATTTGTTTTCTCTTATGAGAACAAACCTATTAAGAGATTAATGTAAAAGCTAGCTGATAGATGCAGAATCACTTAATCTTGGTAGGATGTCCACCTATGTAATAGTAACAGTTTGATTCAGTTCACAGATCTGCAAGTAAGAGAAACTCCACACAAAAATGCAGTTGAACTGAAAGTTTTGGAAAAATACACAGGATTCATTACAAACTTTGCTTACAAAGCACAGTCATTGAGAACTGTTGAGGAAAAAAGGGAAAATGACATGGCATACAGCTATGGGTTGTTTTTTTAAAGATTTTTAGGTATTTCTAAATTCCAGTGTGCAGCCTATTAAATGGAATTGAAGAGAAGCCATAGGGCTAGTCTTTAGACAAATTTAGTCTTGTTAAAACAGCAGCAGTATGGATCCAAAGGGTTTATTGGAAGATATGCTTCCTGTGTTTCTTGGGTACAGGATTACTTTCTGTAGTAAAGTTGGTTTTTTTACTGTATTCACCCCAGTGCTGTGCAAGTACTTTATGTTAATTAAAGTAAATACTCAAGATTATTGCGTTTGAATCCTCCTCGACTCCACACTCATATTTGTCTACTTAATATATCATAGAACAGTAAGGTTAAATAAATGCTTTTTGCACTTCAGCAACAGTTCTCATATGTTCTACTATTATTCATGCTTGCAGGTCAGTTGGGATGAAAGTGGTTGCCCACACATGAGTCCTACTCTTGTGGTTGACATTCTCATCATACTGTAGGAATGCGGTTGTCATTTGTTTCTTATACTGGTATCTATTACCATAGCATGTGGGTGTCTGAAATCATGATCTCAGAGTGATGCAGGTCTTCAGGTAATGTGCCAATCTCATGGTGGTCTTGGAAAAATACGACAAGCTTTGAGCCATGTTATGTATGGTTAACTATGATTTATAGGCTTAGTTATGGAGATTCAATGCAAGGAGTAGAATACTATGGTAACAGGCTGACACTAACCTGTGCTGCTGAGTAAAAGACTTCCACATTCAGAAACCACTTTTTTTTTTTTAATGTAGGTGACTTCATGTCTAAGTTAGGCTTTGCTGTTGCAGAATGCTTACTCTCCAAGTACAACAGTCATTGTTAAGGACTGTTTCCATGCTGAATTACAGGGATTGTTTCTATAATTATATCATGTGCACTGCAACTGTATTTAGTAGATTCCAGTCTTCTATTAAAAAGAAAAAAATACAACCCAGGAGTTTTTCAATGATACTTGCTTATTTATTGTGTTTAATTCTCAGTGTGTTTGTTCTTCAGTGTATTCTGTTATGCTTTCACAGAGTGTGAGGTTTGTAGGGAGGAAGGCAGGGGGAGGGATGCCTTCAGAAGCAATTAATCTAATAGAGTTGCTTAAATAGTTCAGATGAATCATCCTCTAGCATGCCTGTGTCTCTCCATGGGCTATGGAATGAGTCCGAGTGACTATCTGAGGCAACTAACTTTAAAACTAGAAAAAGATAGGTGAGATGAACCTGTCCTTAGGTATTGAAACAATGGTGGTTGCCTGGGTAATCCCAGAAGACTTAAAATCTCTTTTCAATTTTGCTTATTTTTATTCCTCTTATTTTTCTGTCATAGGTCCTGATGTCTTTACATGAAATGTTCCCAGCAGTGCATGCAGCAGAAATGGCCGTCCAGAGAAACCCACGTTCCTGGGATGCCTGGCAGACTTTGGGACGTGCCCAGCTTGGATTAGGAGAGATAGCACTGGTAGGAAAATGGACAACATTAATATTCTAAACTTGTAAACCACATTGTCTGAATTGTGTGTGAGAGAATGAAAGTACAGAAATACCAAGGTAACTGAATATCCTTACATAACCTGAAAGTAGGCAAGGAAAAAGGTTGTTGTTATTTATCTCCAGTATTCCCTCTACTTTGTTGTTTTTCACAAATGCTTCCTGTGTGGTTTTGTTGCTGGGCTTGTGGAAGACCTGCCTAGCTCAAAGCCTTTTGTGTTATATACTATATTTATGTGGTGGCTTTATGCAACAGATTAATTATGTTGACATAACTGCACGTACTACATTCTGGGTACTGTATTGCTACAGCGCAGCTCACCATAGTTTAAAGATGAAGGTACTCTGAAGTCCCAGTTGATATTCAGGCTCAGGTTTATACATGCCTGCTAATAAAATTCTAATATCTTGTTTTCCCTGTCTCCTACTCTCCTGTGTCAGGTGCAGCAAATCATATGTGCTCATTCATGCTGTCCTCTGGCTCCTTGACCCCAAATGGTGGCTGAAGTTGGTTCTTTTCTTAATAAGACAGCAAAAAGGCTAGGATGCTCTGCAGTAGCTGGAGTGCATCTTTTCTCTAGCTGCAGCTGTATGCCATGGTGCTGTCTTGGCTACATGATGGGACGCAAAGGGAGACTTCCCCCATGTCAGATCACCCTCTGCCTCCAGGCTATACACCTGTAAATAATGTAACATACCGTTTTCAGCTAGTTAGTGTGGAAACATAGTGAGTGAACTTCTTAATTCAGACACGATCACAAAAGTCCATTAGAAAAATAATTCATCATGAGCTCTCAGATAAAAAAAGATACTGTTTTTATTTTATTTCTAATAGAAGTAGCTGTGTGCTGGTTTGATACAAATACTTTTGTAATTAATTTAGAGTTTTTTTGCAAAGTTACAATGTTTGGACCGAAAATTTTCAAGAATAAAAATAATTATTTTTTGGAGGGAGGCTAACAGATCATGCAAAACCAGTTTCTTTTTAAAATGTAGTAAGGAGCAGTATTAAAAAAGAAAATCAAAACCCCAAAAAACCCAAATGATGAGAATAACATAAGACAAAAGCTGTGTGTTGCAGATGTGTAGTGTTCTACCATATGTTGTTGCAGTATCATAATATATCAAATATATATAATTATACTACCAGGTCTGCTGACCAGATCCTATAAGCTTCATCTGCATTAGCAAGTCACATCACACCAATAGGAGTGGATGTCTTGAGTTGATAGTGCTGGGGACCCAGTGTCCACATTATATTCATTTTGGTTTACTTCAGAGTAGCTCTGTTGTTTGGAGCACTTCAGGTGCTCTCTTGGAGTGCATTGTTGAGCTTAATCAGAAAGGAATCCAGTTTATGTAGTCTGAGACTATTCTGTGATGCAAACCAAAGCATTTTAAGTGGGAACAATCAGAGATTTGCATCAAAGCACATTAGTCATCTGAAACAAAACACTACTATAGGTGCTCCTGTAATTGTTACATTGGCCTTACTGTCTGTGAAGAGAGAGGGAGGAGGAGTTATCACCGGGTAGTTTGCCCTCTGAATATTTTTGTCTGTCTCTGTTTGTGTAGGGAGCCCAGAGGTGGGTAAGCTCCTGTTGGTGTCTCCAGTGCTTTAGTGGAGTGTTTTTACTGGGTGTTTTTACTTTTTTGCCCTTCTGTCTTTAAGGCATATTGAACTGCCTTCTGGTGAATATGTTCTCCTGTAAAAAGAATAACTTGGGGAGTTATTCTAAAATGTAGATAATGTTCACTATTTATTTTTGAACCAAGCGATTTTTAAGGAATCTTAAAAGGTTAAGACTGGAGGAATCTTAAAAAGTTAAGTGATTTCATAATTATTGAACCTGTGGAGGCTTCTTGACTAGGTGATCTAAGTCATAATTACCTTGTTCCCATTAGCCTTCCATTACCATGATCTTCTAATTTTTCACTGCATTAAATTTTTACAGAGAAAAGTTAATAAAGCATAAATATCAGGGCTTTTTAGTACTGTTTGAGATTTACGAATTACTACCCTTCTCAAGAGCAGCTTCTTCTGTTTGTTTGTTTCATTTCTCCCCCACCAATGTCTGTCTTCACTACCCACATCAAAAAAAAAGTTACGGTATTTTAATTTCAAGTTTCCCAGGTCTAAAATACAGCTTCCAAACAAATCTAATTTTATTATGAGCTGCATAATATATTCATTTCTCACAAACAAAGAAAGGTTTGTTTTGGTTTGTGTTTGTCAAACTTGTGACAGAAAGAGTGAGATAAATTAGCACCTTTTTATTTAGCTTTTACAAAAGCTGTTTGCTCTTTTTTCTGAATTTACTAAAGAGGGTAATTCAACAGTAATACTTAAATGTGAGCAGGCGGAACTTTATTTCTTTCTGTAAAGGTAGAAATTCCTTAAATTCTACAGATCAATTTGCAAGAGCACATCCGAGTAAACTTTGCAACGTGTAGAAATGTAGTCAGGCTTGTCAAATTTCTCTCATTTAATTGTAATGATTGTTTTTACCAATTATATTTACTGTATTGGTGATGACAACTTAAGCAGTAACAATTTCACACTGATATCTTCATTAGAACAGTTCTTCCCATGAGACAGAGTGAACCCCACACTTTCATTAAACAAGCAAACAAAAAACGAAAACAAAAGCAACATTCGGGGTGGGGGTGGCGGGGGAGGAAAGACCAACTGAAAATGACTGAGTCTCCCACTTTGGAGAAATTCATAAACCATTTGGACATGGTCGTGGGCAACCAGCTTCAGGTGGCCCTGCTTGAGCAGGAGGTTGGCCCAGATGACTGTGGAAGGTCCCGACCAACCTCAGCCATTCTGTGATCACCCCATTGTGAGCTGGGGCCTCCGTGTCAAACCTGGAGTACTGAAGATTACAAAGTTAACTGGGCAGATGTGTAAATATGAACCAATTGTGCATGCTTTTTGTTTGATGATTTGAAGGATGTGGTTTGCTGTATTGTTACTAAGTAGTTAGTGGTTTAGCAGTCTTTAAGTGTGATACTACATTTTGTAAAAGGAATCAAGCCTTGACAATATGAATCCTCAGATCAGCCCTTTCATTTCCCTTGAAAGAAGTAGTTTTAGGTCTTTTACATAATGATGGGAGCAATGTACTAGCAAAGAGAGGAATTACTGCATTTTATTGAAATCCAGCTAATTAACATAACTAATTCTGAATTTGAGAGAATTTTTCAAAATGTTAGTAATGTAAGTGTGTGGAAACATAAAGGTTTTGGTAATAAAAAGGAAACTGACAGTTGGCTTTCCGTTGAGAAGCAATCAAATCTGTGCTTCAGATTGTGTTCCTGTCAACTTGAGGGGATAAATAACTCAGATTTTATTTTTATAGATTTATGTGGGATTAAAATATTAAATTACACTGCTGTGGTAATCTTCCTTCTAAGCACAACAAAATGTGTGGATTATTTTATAGTGATGGAATATTTAACTTTATCATTATATTAATATAGTCTATACCTATTTTTCTTATATGCATAAATAAAAAGGAAAAGAGGCAATGCAATTTTTAAAATTGCTATTTGTTTTATAGTTTTGGCTTGGAATTTCTTGTTATTCCATTTAGTTTTTGTGTCACACTTTAAGTGGTACTGCTTTCATTATCAGGATTTGATAAAAGACGTTTCTTTTGAAAATAAAACATGTGACAGGGCATATTTCTGTCCTGTCAACTCCATCTTGAACTATACTCCAGCCACATACACATTCTAGCACATAGTATTTGGGAAGTATTAAGTTAGAGAGAAAATAAAATGCTTTGTCAGTTAAAGTGGGGTTCTGCTAAATTCCTTTCAACAGCTTTAAACAGTCCTACCCAGTTATAGGTAATACCCAGTAATACTAGCTTCTTCAGAGGTCCTGTGTTAGTGCTGCAGTCTCCAGCTACTATAGTGTAATCCTTTTTTTTTAAATTTTTTTTTACCACTGTTGGAAGTCATAAATATATTTTGATAACCCACCTAATGATTTTTTTAATGCATGAAAATATCTTCTACTCAGAGGTGATTTTTATTTTCAGTCAAGAAACCAGAAGGGCAAGCAAGTCTCTGAAAGTTTAAATGCCCTTTCTGCTACATTTCTAGCAGTGGTACTCAGTTCTTGCGAGCGTTCCCCACTGACTTAGCTGGCACCTCATGGTAGTTACTCTTGTCAGATGCTGAGAACTTTTGAGGCTTTAACCATGATGATGAAGTCCATCTTCTCAACATTTAAACCTTGTAATTAAAAGTGTTAGCTAAAACAGATGCAGAGTGTCTGACAAACTGGAATTGGGGAGAAAGTTGTTTTACCATTATTGTAAAATTCCTTGTAATAATTTTAGCAGTAGAATTTGGTAGCAGAGAGGTAAATGTTTTCAATCCTTCTGGATTTTCCTGATTTACAAGTTAAGACCACTCATATCACTTCAGGCTTTATTTTGTTGGTCTAAATATGTCAGTTTCTAGGATGGGATAGAGTTTTTTGTTCCCTCAGTTGTCCTGGATTATGTCCGTGTATGTAGTAGGGCATAGCGTACAGATCTGTATGGTAGAGGCAGCCCGAAGCAGTGACTTCTGCAGAGCATGCTGAAGTGTCTTGCAGGGATGCTCGTGGAGGTGCAAAGGCAGACAGGCAGTGAGCGTTGTGAGGACAGAGGGCTGGGAAGAAGTGAGTTGGTGCAAAAGGAGATCTGGGAAATGGGAGTACCTCACCAAAGCAAAAGAAAGTACAAGACGAAGATAGAAACATCTTCAAAAGAAGAGGAAGAAGGAAGCTGTGGAAGTGAGGAAGAGGCACCCTGAAGAGAAACTTGAAGTGGACACACTGGCTGACAGAAATTTTCTGAAACTCTAGCCTATAGAGAGATGTGTGCCTGGGGCCAAAGAAACTGGGCAGATCTTTTTCTATCAGTTACCACAGGCCATTACATTCCTATCCTCTTCTCATGTCTCCAGGCTCAGGCGCGTGTCCTCTGGCCTCTGGTGCCAGCCAGGCACTGCACCCCAGGGAGGACGTGTGCTGAGTGACCACTGGGGTTGATGCATCTTCATCTGTGCTGCATAAATTCTCTGCGGTGGAGAACCTCCAGCACAGGAGAATTAAGCTAGCATCGTCTCACAGACGTCTACCAAATGGAAACATAGACTTCTATGTTTCCTTCTGTGGGTTTATTACCTGACCGAATTCCAATGGGTGTAAGGCAAAAATAAGTCTTTCACATCTGGAAGATTGCCTACTATGTTTCAGGCCTTTTCTCCAAAACATGAGAGCACCAGAACCTTTGAATAAAATGGTTTTGTAAATGTAAGAACTGCAAAATGTTAAGTGTTCACCTCATTTTTGAAGACAGAAGAATTATTTTTCCTGAAAAGAAATTTCCAGAGAGAAAATTCTTATTGAAAAGAAGAAATAATCTGAACAGAAAAGTTGCATAGAAAAGTTCAGCCTGACAGTTTGAAGTTAAAATAGATAAGACGTTTACCATTCAGATTATATCATATAAACCGTTAAACTAGAGTGAAAATATCTGAAATAATTGGATTTTTTTTTTTTTGTTTAAAGAGGAGAAATGTAATTGGAAGTCTTTAAATATACTAAAATTTCATTAGTGTCACTATGGTAAAGGTTTCTGTAAAAATTAGTTAGTTGTGTTCATGGTGAGTAGTACAAGAAGTAAGACTTAAATGCCAATAGAATATTACCATAGAATCATAGAATGGTTTGGGGTGGAAGGGAGCTTTAAAGGCCATCTAGTCCAACCCCCCTGCAATGGGCAGGGACATCTTCAACTAGATCAGAGCTCTGTCCAACCTGGCCTTGAATATTTCCAAGGATGAGGCATCTACCACCTCTCTGGGCAACCTCTGCCAGTGTTTCACCACCCTCATTGTGAAAAATTTATCCCTCATATCTAGTCTGAATCTACCCTCTTTTAGTTTAAAACCATTACCCCTTGTCTTGTTGCTACAGGCCCTGCTAAAAAGTCTGTCCCTATCTTTCTTATAAGTCCCCTTCAAGTACTGAAAGGCTGCAAGAAGGTCTCCTTGGAGCCTTCTCTTATCCAGGCTGAACAACCCCAGCTCTCTCAGCCTTTCCTCATAGCAGAGGTGCTCCATCCCTCTGACCATTTTTGTGGCCTCCTCTGGCCCCACTCCAACAGGTCCATGTCCTTCCTGTGCTGAGGACCCCAGAGCTGGATGCAGCACTGCAGGTGGGGTCTCACCAGAGCAGAGTAGAGGGGCAGAATCCCCTCCCTCGACCTGCTGGCCACGCTGCTTTTGGTGCAGCCCAGGGTACGGTTGGCTTTCTGGCGAGCGCACATTGCTGGCTCATGTCCAGTTTTTCATCTACCAGTACCCCTAAGTATTATGTTGGATGCTGTAAAAAACCCCCATATTTAAGGATCCTTAAACACAGAAAAAGGTTACTTGTAGATATATACGTATCTTCACTGATGGACATCCTTTGAAATAGGTGAGATGGTGTCTGTCAGATGGAACATAAAGGCCTCATGCAAGCCTTCAGGGTAGATGTGAACCTCTGCATAACTTCTTAAAATGCTCCTTTACCTTTTTTAGGAAGTCACTGCATACTGACAATTACTAGGTCCATGTGTTACAAAAACATGTCATAAAAAGTATAGTCTGATCAAAACTGCTCTTCACATTTAAAAACTGTGCAAACCAGTAGAAGAGATTCTGCTCATGGGAAAAATGAGAGATTGTTTGCTACGGAATACCCTATAGTGAGATGAAATGTAAAATATTTTGAAAATACAAATTCTTCAAATATTGTAATTCAGCAAGCAGGAACATCTTGCAGTAGATTTTATAGTACTCTTCCCTACAGAAGCAAAAGCAGATATGTGAATATGTACCTATTTAAAATCCCATAGTCCTTACGTGCAGGGTCTCTTAAGACCACAGCTGCCCTTAGGCTAGAAATATGAAGTTTATCTAGTGCTGCCACATTTTCCTATAATGCCAGACAGGCAGTTGGAGAGGGACATTTACATCTCTATCAGTGGGAGATTTAAAAGTAGTACTGTTATTTTCTTTTCTTCTGTCTTAATAGAAATTAATGGCTGTGGAAGTAGTGGCAACGTAAAATTTTATGTGGATGACAATTCTGTATTTTTCAGCGTTACATTGCTACTTTAAAATGAATCCCTCTGATCTTTTGCAGCACTTGAAATTTACTTTTTTTTAATTTTTATTATTTATTTATAAAAATGTCACACACAAAATCTTTCTTCTAGTAGATTTACAAAGGTGATTGTTTCATGCTGTATTGTATGAATCGTCAAGGCATCTTCTAAGCTTATTAAATATTACCTTATATTTGATTACTGTGTTTAATATTGTTTAATATGCATGAACATAACTATATAGACAGGTTTTAATTAGGGGTTCTCTTTCATGGAAAGCTTAAACTAGATGGTGTTTGTTTATATTTTGTTTTCAACAGAAATACAAAAAAAGAGCATTTAGTGCGTACTTGTAGCTAATCTACCCCTGGAAATTAAAAGCTAGCAAACTTGAATAAAATGACACTGTTTTGCAAGGATTAAACTGCACTCCTCCTTCTGTTTGAAGTTCAGCATGCTCCTACACTTCAGAGCTGGCTGTGGACCAATAATAAAGTATTATTTTTTTTTTTTTCCTGGAACTGAAAGGCTGCCTATTACAATAGCAGTAATACTGATAGCATAATCAGCATTTCTTAAATCTGATTTGTATCTCTTGTCTGCTGAGTTCACGTCATACGGAAATTATATATTAATCTGTGCCAGCAGAAGGATGAATTGGCGGTTTCCGTCAATGCAGATGAAAAGTTGTGATTTTTCAAATTAATTTGCATGCTTTAAGTATTTGTAAATTGCAACAGAATATGGAATTCGATGGTTGTTCATACATCTTTAAAGTCTTTATATGCAAGTTGCTAGAACTTTTCCCAAATATAATCCAAATCCATATCATCACTGTTTTCTGACCCTACAGGAAGGCTTCTGTACATCGTCATGTAATAGTTTGGTCACCCAGCTGGCCATTTCCATAACTGACCATACAGTTGTAAATGTAAAATACACATATGCCTGTGTGTACATACGCATAAGTCTGAGTAGATAAGGTCAGTCTTGACCTTTTCACTGTTAATGTAACTATAAATCCTACACAGTTGTAATTCTTGGTCTAGCATTTTTCCAGTATTGTAGCAATCTCTTCTTATTGCCAAATATCACATCAACTGGATTAGACAGTCAGATTTTTTTATGTTTAACAACAATGGTGTTGAGTATTTGTACTTGTGGAACTTTTCCCAATTGGGCTGAAAGACAGGAGAAACAGTATCAACCATACCTAATTGTGTTAATATTACATGGTTTATAAGATTATAGTTCTTTCTTAGAGCAACTTTCCAAGTTGGGAGTTTATTTGGCTACTTTTGCCTGTTTAGGTAAATGTGTTTGCAACCACAAACCTGTTACAGAAACTGTTTATCATGGGGCTAGGATTGCTGTCGTATTAGGTCTGTATGTGAAATGACTACATGCTAATTTAAAAGCAGCAGTATTAGTGATGCTTCAAATCCCAGCCATCCCTTTTCTGTACTTCCTTAAACCATATCTGCTTTTGCCTTCCCATACATCTGATAATAGGAGAAAAGTGGGATAGAAAACCATCAAAACAAAAATTATTTTTACTTTTACCTTTTTAATTACAATATTATTTTTCACATGTGAACTCTTATTTGTGCCCTGGTTGCCATGTACCTGATTTGTTCATGCTTTCTTGGTACTTACAGACATTTGTATGCACAGTTGTTTGGGGGTAACGCTGCTATTGAACTTAGAGCTGAGGGGGTAACGCTGCTATTGAACTTAGAGCTGAGGGAGGATTGTTCCGCTGAAGACAGACTGGAGTAAAATCACTTTTGTCTTTGCTTGAATGATGTACATAATATTTTTTCTATTGTTAATTTCTATGATGAAATATGTAGGCTTTAAAGTTTCCAATCCTTGGTTTTTCCCTATTCTGTTTATAGGCAATCCGAAGTTTCCAGGTATCCTTACACATCTTTCCAATGAACCCTGAAGTATGGAAGGAGGACCTTTCCTGGGCAAGAAAACTACATGAACAGCAGAAGGCAACAAAGACTGAGGCGGTGCAAGCACTGGCAAAAGAAAAAGAGCTTGCGCAAGAATCAATCCCAGACTATGACTTTGAAAGTGATGAAATTGTGGCAGTCTGTGCTGCCATCGCAGAGAAGGAGAAAGCTCTTTCGGCAGCTAAAACGGTAGTGATTGTGTCTGCTTCAGGCACAGTAGAGACTGTTACTGAGAAGGAGAGTTGTCCTGCAACTCCTGATGAAACCCTTTTCATCAGAGCCCGATAGGGCTGCCTTATGGGTTGCCAGTACTGTTTTAAGAACTAGTGTTATTTATTGTATTGGGCTTGCTTTGTTTTTGTTTTTTAAGCAGTGGGAGAGCCTACAAAAGTTAAAGAATTGAAGTTATTTTTCTTTTGGAAATTGAAAAAGCAATGACCTGAGTTATTGTTCCATCCATATTTTTGGAGCAGAAAGCCAAGAGTTGATTCTAAAAATCTTATCAACAAGTGTAATGCTAAAATGCTTAACTACATTCTAACAACTGCTCTCATCTTTCTGTATTTCATAATTTTACAAGTTAATGTCTACATTTTCCCAGTAATCAATAAGCTTTTATTTAAACTGTAAAAGAAAAAGGGATTTTTTAAAAATCTATTTCAATCCTTATTCATTAACATTATTTATATTCCAGTTAAAGTGTGAACTGTTCTCTGTTATCAGAAGTCTTTATTTTCATTAAGATTACTTTTTGTATGAGGAAGCTTCCTGTGAAGCAGAGATGTATTGTTATTTTGCTTGTGTGTGTGTGATAGATCTGGCATCTGATTTGTAGTCAAATGAAATCAGTAGAAACCTTTATATTGCTTTCATAGCTGAATGGGTTAAATAGTTTCTGATTAGATGAAAGGAAATGCTATACCAAACAAGCCCCTGAATACTTAGTAATTACTAAATGTTTCACCAGAAGAAAGAACATTCAGACTGAAACTGGCTTTTCCTTATCTTGAGTGCTGTGCTACAGACATCACCAGAAGTAAAATGGTGGGAGTTGGAAATAGGTATGTCTGAAGTGTATTACATTTAGCCTTTTCTTTCCTAGTGAGGCTAATCTGACAAAGGGAGTCAGTTTGCTTTTCCTAATTCTTACGACCTGCCATTTAAAGTATGTTCTTAGTGAACCAGTTTTTCAGGACAGCATTGCCTCAGTCTCCCTTTTTATCCTTTTTGGATTTTGGATGCTGTGGTGGGTATTCACATTGTGTTAACTTAGAGGCATAATGTAGGAGATTGTTTAATGTTCACCTTTCTTTAGGGGAAGGTGGCCGTTGGTTCCTTACACGCGCAGTTCAGAGAAACAAAGTCAGGCTGTTTCTTTGATGTGCTCTGTGCTGAGACTGCTCTCTTTTCGTTGTCTTGGAGACATGGTAGAGATGGTCGCCTCCTAACTGGACTGGAAAAAATGGGTCATCTGAGAAGTTCCTGGGGAACTCAGCATTGGGAACGTCATTTCTACTTGATTTTGATAACATTTTGCATGATAAAAACATTTGAATAATAGTTTTGTAGACAAGTGAAACCTTTTGAAATCAGTCATCTTTGCATTTTTCATATCTGATTTCTATTTTCAAAATAACACATTTTTAAAGGAAATAATGTTGCTTGAGAAGCGTAGTGATTTTTGCAATAGAAAGTGTATTGTAGAAAAATTATTTATCTCATCATACTTTTAGTTGATATCTTTATTTAAGTTGGAGACTTACAGTCTTTGCAGAAATGAATTATCCCTTTCAAAAACTTGATTGCCATGTTGTACTTACTAAGTTTTCATTAATTTTTGTTAGATTCTTCCTGAATATATTTTTGTATATATGTGAATTTTTAGATCTGTTCTTGCATGCGGACACACAAAAAATTTACACTTTTTAACATCTCCTGAGTATTCAAACTAATTATAATTACAGCAACTAAAATATATTAAGAAATGTAAAACATCACCGTGCTGCATTTTTATTTGTTCATTCAGTTCAGAAATAGATCTTAAATGCTTACTGAATAGGCATTTGATTAAGATATTTTTCGATAGATGGTTTAAATTGTCCCTGTTGAAGAATTTCTTAATCTTATTTTTCCTAACAACTTAAATAATACAGTCTATTCAGCCATAGGAAGAGTTAGTATGAGAAGGATTTGGACAGATTTCTTCAAAGAGGATACATTCTCTGTCTAGAAAAGGAAATGTGGGAGAAGCTGTAAGGTACGTTTTCATTTTGAAGGAGCTCAGCTATAATCCAACACATCTTTTCTTTCTTTGCGCTTTACACTTGCGTCAGTGTTATGTATTTACTCATACAGGAAGGACTGCCTCCCTCCTTTCAGAAGTCCATGTTATCACAGAATCTGTTTCCATTGAAGTGATTCACAGAATTCCTGTTGACTTCAGCACTGCCGGGCCAAACTAAAGGAGAGGTGTACATCTATACCATCAGGCAGAATGGCCGTGCTGGGTTTAAGAGGTGGTTGTTTCTATCCTCTGTACTAAATGTGTTTTCTTTCTGATTAGATTAGGTTATGAATTCTAGGTATTGTAAGGACCATAGTGTCTTGTAGAGCACTGTAGAGCAGATAAGTTCTTCTGACACTGTTATTCTCAAACAGGGAAGAAGTTCAAAAATTGATGATTTCAACATTGTTTTTTGTACAACATGCCATGTTTTGCATGTATGGGATTTTTTGGATCTGTTTGAATAAAATACTGACTTCTCTGCTGCTTAGTGATGCCTCTTTATTCTTTTGGTTGTAACAAGAAAAAGGGTTAGCATTGACCATTTTAGAATATTACTCATTTAATCAGTTGACTTCTTCTGTCTCTGCTGAACATGTTAATGTGTTATAGTAAAAAAGAAAAAAAGACATCTTGGGAAAAATGTTTAATAAAAGGTAGTGCTCAGAGCTTTTAAACCTCTCAGGGGTATCCAAATGAGAGGGACCCAAAGGAGAGAGCCTTTGTTATCAAAAATAGGATATCTGTGAAGCACACTCCCACTTTGTCAGCAGGAATTTATTTTTATTGTTCTTCATCACTAGTGGTAATGGCTGCAGTAGCTTCCATGTCTTTGCCTTCCCTATGAATCATATATTGAAATGCTGAAGTGTTGCAACGTCGTTAAAGAGGAAATCTCAACAGTAGTAGGTTAGGTGGATTAATTTTGCTTAATTTAAAATCTACAATTAAACATTTAAATACAATTTTTTTCCTTTGAATACCTTTATATCCAGTGGAAAGAAATACACAGCCTCAGAGGGCCATTCATATGCCTTGTGTTAGATAAGTATCTTAGAAGGAGTTGAATCAGCCTCCCAAGGTGCCTAATTATTTCCATTGACTACAAAGGAAACTGAAGGTGACTGACTGTTAACTTCAAATGCTGAAACAGGGCAGATGATTTCCACCCTTACACACAGAGATAAGTATCTTTAAAAAACTAAACTGGATTATACTGAGAGAGAATAAATCTCTTCTGACAATACTAGAGGGTAAAAAAAGTATGGATCAGATAACACAACAGTGGTTCTAATTTGTTAATACCATAATAGATTGGATTTTAAAAGTAGTTATGGAGGGGAAAAAAAGCAAATATAACAGTTTCCTCTACTCTTCTGGTTCCTGAAAGTTGTCTTTGAATATCTGTTGGTGTTGGGGATCAAGATGAGAGAGGTAGCATTGGAAACTTACTTGGCCGTACAAGGTAAGTGTCCCCCAGATCCTAAAACCAAGGGGAAGGAGGTAAAAACTAATGTTCGGGGCAGGTGCTCTCTTAATTTATTTTGAGGTCATTTAATAGCTATAAGACTACAATAAGCATAGTTAGAACTGGGACACAGGAAAGCAGATGCATGTGGGCTTGGTTTATTGGCAGGTTGCAGACACCATGTTTATTGTAGGTTGGTATCATGTTAACATCATGTTCTCGAACGGATTGGAGTCCTTGGCCTGTGGTATCTCCAGAGAGGGCTAGTTTAGATCGGGAGGAGCTTATTAGCATGGATGATTGCTGGATCGTGCCAGATGTGCTGGCGTGGCTTTGAGGGCTGATTTTCTAAGAGCTGCAACTTCAGGAGCTCTAAGGGTAGTGGAGGGTAAATAATCAAGGGAGAGATTAGAGGCGGGGAATGAGTTGACTATTTGGGTTCAGAAAGCAGGTGACTTAGACTCCTGTTGGTTTCCAGATCCAGTAAAGCTGGCAGGTCTAGAACAAGGCCTAGGAGTAGAAAGGTCTGGTGGTATTTAGTAGCTCTAATAGTAAATCTGCCTTAAGTAGAATAGATTTGCAGTTGTGTCTAGGAGCAGAACTAAAAACTTTGTAGAAAGCTTCTTGGTTAGGATGATGGCTTGTGCCATTTGAAGGTAGCGGATTACATTGATTGTTAGTGCTTTGGCATTGCCCCTATAGCACCAATTTGGGTTAGGCAGCACTAGTGTTGCAGAGAGCAGAGATGTGTAAGCTTGATTTAAAGCAGGATCCTACAGCCCACCTTTATAGTCCAGGCCCTCTATCAGTATAGCCTACACCCTAAACCTGGGCCCAATCGTAATGCTAACTTACTGAGCAGAGATTCAAATTAATCTACAAATTTTCATAGAAACCACTGTCTCCTACAGATACTGGCTGTCATCCTACCTGTGGTAGGTAGATTCTCTAATCCATGCCAGAGGACAGGGGCTTAAATTGAGTTAGGGCTGGGGTTTGGGGCATGGTAATGGAGTAGGAGGTCTAGTGGTTCCTCTGAATGGAAAGAGTTCTGCGAAGCGGTGGTCTGGGACGTGTGGGCAGGACAGACGGCTGGAACTCTGTCCCCTGGTCAACTGGGGAGGTCCCAGATGACTGGAAGTTAGCAAATGTGACACCCCTCTACAAGAAGGGTTGGAAGGAGGATCCGGGGAACTACAGGCCTGTCAGCCTGACCTCGGTGCTGGGAAAGGTCATGGAGCAGATCATCCTGAGTGCCATTACGCGGCACGTGCGGGACAACCAGGGGATCAGGCTCAGCCAGCATGAGTTTATGAAAGGGAGGTCCTGCTTCACTAACCTGGTCTCCTTCTATGACAAGGTGACCCACTTAATGGATAAGAGGAAGGCTGTGGATGTTGTCTACTTGGACTTCAGTAAGGCCTTTGACACTGTCTCCCACAGCATTCTCCTGGAGAAGCTGGCTGCACACGGCTTGGATGGGTGCACTCTGCGCTGGGTTAAAAACTGGCTGGACGGCCGAGTCCAGAGAGTGGTGGTGAATGGAGTCAAATCCAGTTGGCGGCCGGTCACGAGTGGTGTTCCCCAGGGCTCAGTACTGGGGCCAGTCCTGTTCAATATCTTTATCAATGATCTGGGTGAGGGGATTGAGTGCACCCTCAGTAAGTTTGCAGATGACACCAAGTTGGGTGGAAGCATCGATCTGCTGGAGGGTAGGAAGGCCCTGCAGAGGGATCTGGACAGGCTGGATCGATGGGCCGGGGCCAACTGTATGAGGTTCTACAAGGCTCAGTGCCGGGTCCTGCACTTGGGTCACAATAACCCCATGCAACGCTACAGGCTTGGGGAGGAGTGGCTGGAGAGCTGCCTGGCGGAAAAGGACCTGGGGGTGTTGGTCGACAGCCAGCTGAACATGAGCCAGCAGTGTGCTCAGGTGGCCAAGAGGGCCAATGGCATCCTGGCTTGTATCAGAATTAGTGTGGCCAGCAGGACAAGGGAGGTGAGAGTGCCCCTGTACTCAATACTGGTGAGGCTGCACCTCGAGTACTGTGTTCACTTTTGGTCCCCTCACTTCAAGGACATTGAGGTGCTGGAGCGTGTCCAGAGAAGGGCAACGAAGCTGGTGAAGGGTCTGGAGCACAAGTCTTATGAGGAGCAGCTGAGGGAGCTGGGGTTGTTTAGCCTGGAGAAGAGGAGGCTGAGGGGAGACCTTATTGCTCTCTACACCTACCTGAAAGGAGGCTGTAGTGAGGTGGGGGTCGGTCTCTTCTCCCAAGTAACAAGCGACAGGACAAGAGGAAACGGCCTCAAGCTGCGCCAGGGGAAGTTTAGGTTGGATATTCGGAAAAACTTCTTCACCGAAAGGGTAGTCAGGCACTGGACCAGGCTGCGCAGGGAAGTGGTTGAGTCTCCATCCCTGGAGGTATTTAAAAGCCGTGTAGACGTGACGCTTAAGGACATGGTTTAGTGGTGGACTTGGCAGTGATAGGTTAACGGTTGGACTCGATGATCTTAAGGGTCTTTTCCAACCTTAATGATTCTATGATTCTACAAGTGAGGGAGCAGGACTGCCAGTCACAGGACTAGCAGGATGGAGTCAGGGAGACACAATTTTGGTATAAGAAATTTTTGAATGGCAAATGAGTGCATTTTCTGTGAACACCGAGGACTGGAGAAGGTGGATGCAGATGTGGAAGACAGGCTGTTTCAGGGATATATCATCTTTGGGGGCCGGGAGTGGAAGGGAGCTATGATGTGTGAGAAGGGAAGCCCTTTTGAATGTGTGGAAACTACTCATAATACCTAGCAGGAAAATAACCTTTTAACTTCCATGTGGCAAATTAACCTCTGCAAACTTGTAGCTTTATTTTATGAGGCTTGTTATGCTCAGGGAGGTTGAGGAAGATAATTCAGTGACGTGTTTGTGGTCAGCATGGAGGAAGGTGCCAAAGCTGAGCGGGACTGTCAGGCAGATGAGGGAGGCGTAACAGTCTGTCACCCTAAACATAGGCACACTTGCCTTTTAGCCAGGCTACTTCTGAATGCCCATCTGTGTTTGCAGCTGGGCAGTAGAGGTACTCCCATTTTGTCTTTGTGCACCGCCATTGAGTTGTGGCAGGCAGTTCCAGTATTGCTCAGGAGACTTTGTAATCTGTGGGCTGGTTGGGAATCCTTGAGTTCATTACTGAGGGAGTTAGTGTTGATGATGTTGCGTGCTGTGAGTCCAGTCCACTACTGACACACCAGCAATGCTGTGGGCAGGAGGAACACCTCAGGCTTATCATATGTGTTTGCTAAGGGAAGCTAGAAGGTCAGCTACTTAAGATGGTATATTCTTGCTTAAAGCTCTTCCAGACCACATGAATGTCTCATCAGTAACAATGAGAAATAATAGTAATAAAATAATTTTAATACAATAATAAAATTATTAAAAATAATAAGCCCTTGCTTATTTAAATATTTTATACACTGTAGATGTTTAATTCTGTCATTGCATACAGTACCAATAACATTGGGGTGCTGCATTGGGACAGCTGCAAAGCTGTGGCCCAGTCCTGGTATAGGTGGTGTGTCTCCCGGTGGCCGTCCCACCTTCCCGCTCCACCAGGTACTATTTCCTGTCTTGGGAAGTACGATGAGTGTATTCTATTTGTTGGTCACTACTAAGCAACAGACCATAGTTAAGTGGTTTAATTGCAAAGAATTCAGGCAGATCTTCATCTGTAGCTGCAGTAGGAACTTGAGTAATACTGTTCTACAGCTTAACTGGTGGAAAAGTGGCTACTGCTGCAAATATTTGTGTAGAGATTTAACTTCACTTTCTACATGTATCAAGGCAAACACACTCAACTGCTCCCCTGTTAAAGGAAAATAATGGAGCAGGCCTGAGGTTTAATTGAGTGCAGTTTTTTATTTTTGTTTGTTCGCATGAAGAATTTTCATGGCTCTATGTCAGTGCTCTTGAGAACATTTTTAAAGATGGCTGCCTCTTGCTGATGGTGATCATTCTGTTGTGTTTTGGAAACTTATAGAACAAAGCATGTTTTGACAGCAGCGGAACGCAAAGTATTCCAAGATGGGAGGCTTGTTAAGGTGAGGAGTTGGCACTGAACAGCAGACTCATATAAACTTCTGAGATCAAGCAGAACATTTCCATTTAATTGTGATCTCCAAAATTACTTCAGTCAATACAACTGCTTAAACATATCAACATAAGGCTCAAGATTACAATAAAGCATTTCACATGAAAACACTTTAAGCAGCATAACATGCTTAGTATTTGACAAAACATCCTCCAAATATCTGTACAGAATTATTCTAATAAACAGTGTTTCTGGAACAAGATCGAACCCTTACAACACAAAACACAAAACTCCTTTTTGTCAGTGGTTAACAGCTGGTTTTGGTGATGTGTTTGCCATCAAAACTCTAGGAACAAATGATTTTCAAGGGCTGCAAGACCAGGATATGTTTCTATATAACCTATACTTTTAAATGAAGATTCTGCTTCCATGGTTTTGTACGTTTATTTGATGGAGTATCAGATTACACAGTCATAAAATTCTATTTACTATTTAAAGTAAAATGATAAATGTTATGAAAAAATACCTTTATTACATCAGTGATGCTTTAACTAAAGTGAATATTAAGACTATTAACCAGGGGTTGAAAGTTTCAGGCCCTGATACTTCTATATGTCCTTAACTTTACACGTAAGGAGTCTCCCTGGCAGCAGAGGGACTACTCTGATGGGCAATGTTAAGTGTGTGCCTAAGTGTGTGCAGAATGTGGGCCAAAGTACTCGGAGAGGCGCAGATGTGTTATACAGAGAAACGTTCTCAGCGCATAAATAAAATCTGGCTGTTTAGTATGTACATATACTGAAACAAAATATTTTTAACTGAAAGGATATGTTTTATTTTTTTCTCTTAATAGCGCGTATATTCCCATTTCACTCAGAAAGTGCTTATGTTTCTCAGCTAGAGAATTATCTCATCAGCTGTGAATCTAGCATGGACAGTATATCTAAACTAAGAATATCTTATCAGCAGGAAATACTGGGGGAAGAGAAGGCTGGCAATCTTACCTTGTATTAATAAAAAACCTTCTCATAGAGAAGAATAGACTTTTAAATATTTTCAATCCTGATATATATACAACAAACAGTAAAAATTCACATTTTCATGCTTTAGTGAGACACTTTAAAACCCTGCCCCAGGCAGCTCTCAGAGCAGCTGTATCCAGTTCCTAGCAGCTGCCTCACATTCAGCTCTAGTACCAGAAGCTTAAACTCTTGATAGCTGAGCAACCATGGGGACAGAAAACACAGTTCTACCAGATTTGGAAAGGGAAAGAAAGAAAAAAGTAAGTAAGTGATGGGTCATTCTATTTCCAGAGGCCCAGTAGCTCTCCTGTGTCCCAGAACAAGAAAAGGCAGTTCATGTTTCCAGTCCCATTAGACCTGCCTTGTACCTTTTCTGATGTCAGGGCCCAAGTGCAGTGTTTGTTCCACTCAGTCCTCAGTAGTCTGAAAGAAATGTACCCATCACACGGCAAGAGAAAAATAGCCCTTTGGAGCACAGCTGAACCCCTCTCCCCTCGAACAGGCAGAACACCTATCATCTATTGCACCAGTTTTTTCCAATGTATCAGGAAGTATCCCCAGGGTTGATGCCTTTCACGGCTATCTATATAGACTTTTCTGATAAATTCAATGTCTCTGTGGGAAAGGTGACCTGCAGAGGGCTGCCCTTGGAGGTAGAGCTGGCCCTGCCACCAGACCTGATTTCATTCACTAGGAAGACGCTCTCGGAGTCCTGCCCCTGTGAAGAGTCCGAGGTCTCCGAGCTACGCAGTGTCCTTACCGACGTGGTGTCAGACTGGGCCAAGCTGGCAGTGGGACCTGGAAGCAGCACGCGACCCCCAACACTGCTTTCGCTTAACTCCGGAGGATAGAGCAGCGTTTGTGAGGTGCTGCTGATCTCCCTCAGCTCACGGGAGATGAAGGAGGGCGACTGACTTGACATGGCAGAGGAGGTTCTGCGGCCATCCACGCAGTTGAAATTGCCCGCCGAATGCTGCCTCCGAGCCCCTCCAATGCGGCAGAAGAGGCATTTGATCTTCTCGATGGCTTTGCTGAGCACAGTCTTGCGGAGGAGGATGTAGACCCACGGGTCCAAAATGGGGTTCACCGAGGCAATGCGGATGGCTTGCAGATCAGGGTTTTGCCTCACATCCTTCACCGATTCCGGCTGGTACAGCTGGTTCACGAAGACACGGACCTACCCAAGAAGAAGGGGGAAGAGAATGACACAATTATAAAATTACATCAGGAATTCAAACTTCACATTTCAAAGCAGACATCTCGATTTGCTACAGCAAGCTATGACAAGAGAAGAGGCTGGAAAAGCCAGGCATCTCAAATTGGCAGCTGTGAGTTTATTTTTGGAAATAGCAAAAAAATCAGAGACATGAATCTGCTTTAAACTGCCCTTCTTTGTTACAAGTAGGAAAGGAATGGCTCTTTCTCTCTCCTTCCTCTCATAATTAATCCTTGAATCTCCACCTTTTGACTGATGTTTTTAAAAATTTCTTTTTCCTGGCAGAACTTGGGAGCAAAGATGTAGACCTGTATCCTGCTTCCTTGGTGTACCTTGAGTCTTACACTACCTGCAAAGACACATGTGACTGAGGAGACCTGGACAATCAGTTCCTCTAGCAAACGTCTAATAATTGTTTGTTTAAAAACAAACTGAAACACAGATTATAATCCAAGTACACTAGACTCTGGAAACAAGTCCAGAGCTGTTGATTCCCAAGTTTAGAAATGCATTTTGCTGGCACCTGCCTTTACTGAAATTGTTTGCATACCCTCAATGGTTTGCTTGCTGCAGCATGGTTTGGAAACAAGAAATGGCAGGGGGGAGGAAAGGTCCCCCAGCTAGGATATTTTTAATAGGTCAAGTTGATGAGATGATTGCAGCACTGGACTGGAGTGCTCTGCTCACCTACATAAGCCAGCATTTTGGTTCTACTTACAAAAGCACAAAAATACTGATGAAGTGGTCAAGAATTTAAGATGCTGAATCATAGAATCATAGAATTGTTTAGGTTGGAAAAGACCCTTAAGATCATCAAGTCCAACCGTTAACCTGTCACTGCCAGGTCCACCACTAAACCATGTCTTTGAGCACCACGTCTACACGGCTTTTAAATGCCTCCAGGGATGGAGACTCAACCACTTCCCTGGGCAGCCTGGTCCAGTGCCTGACTGCCCCTTCAGTGAAGAAGTTTTTCCTAATATCCAATCGAAACCTCCCCTGGCGCAGCTTGAGGCCGTTTCCTCTTGTCCTGCCACTTGTTACTAGGGAGAAGAGACCGACCCCCACCTCACTACAACCTCCTGTCAGGCAGCTGTAGAGAGCAAGAAGGTCTCCCCTCAGCCTCCTCTTCTCCAGGCTAAACAACCCCAGCTCCCTCAGCTGCTCCTCGTAAGACTTGTGCTCTAGACCAGCTGCTGCATGAAGTGACTATTTAATTAGCAATTTTACTTTACCATGCACAGCATTTAAGACTAAAGGATTCTGTCTTCTACACAGAAATGTTTTCTTCAGCTTCTTCCTTTGAATCCACAAAAAAACCCTAGTCCCTCTCCTGGTTTAGAAGCCACTTTTGTAAATGCTCCTGTGAGTAAGGCACAGTCCAATTCTTTCATATCAATTGTTATCTTTCCAGTGTCACTACAGAGGATGGCATCATATGAGTTTGTTATGTTGATCAATCTCAAATAGCTGTTCTCCATTTTAGCAAGACCTACGCAGTGTCCGATTATAGGAAGGCCTAGGAAAGCCACTAAAAAGCATTGATAATGGAAGACACTGTTCTCTTCAGATTCCTTAAGGTAAGTCAAAATAAATCCCTTCATTATCTTCTTATCTGATACAGTAAAAATCTAGTAGCAAAATTACGAGGTTTTTAAAATCTCACCCTTGACTCCTGAAATGAATCAAGTCTTGCCTAGCTAGGTGGTTACATACAAGGAAGCAGACAAGCATTTAAATAAACGAGCCAAACTAGAACAGCCCTCTTAAGTCATTTTTATTAGAAGTTCTGCATGTGAAGCTGTCCAAGTCTGGTGAAAAATTTCACAATTCTGTTTGGAGAAATATTCCTGCAGCAGGGCAATGTGGTGGCATTCGGCTTGTCGGAATTCAGAGATTGAGTGTGCTCCAAAGCTATCAGTTGAGTATGTTTAAAATAACAGTCTCTCTCAAACAGACTGTCAAATCAATGATTGCCTGTATTTTCTTTCTCAATACTTTTCTCCAGGTTTATGGGTAGCAAAACCTGCCCACAGAAGTAAAAATTTGGGAAAATCTTGAATTTATACAGCAATATAATGGTGCGAGTTTTATTCTCAGTTCCTTTCCTATTGATTTCTAACACTGCAGGTGTCTTTTTGATAACTAATTTATTGACCTTATTTTTCTGTTAAGACAAACACGCAATTCAAGTACTTCAAAGAGTGTTCCTATGCATATCGAACTTATTTTTATGGGGATTTCTTTTATTAAGCTTTACTTGCGGTAAATTTTTTCATCATTTGTTTTATGTGAGCCTCCTATCCGACACCCACCACGACATGATTCCACGCGTCACCAACTGAGAGAAGACCAGCCCCGCCAGAGGCCAAAATTTTGGAATACCTGCAGTTTGGCTGGTACCGATGATTCCTTAAAACCGGCCTTAATTAAGCTCTCCCGCCATTTGCCGGCGGGGCGGCGGGGCGCAGGGAAGTCCCCGGGACACCCTTCCCGCGCGCCGCTAGGTGGCACGGGTGGCCCACGGCCACGGCCAGGCAGCAGCCACCGGCCACCACCGCGGCGGCGGCTCTGCCACCTGCCCGGCGCCGAGGGGCGGCCGCTGCAGCCCGGGGGAGGCTGGCGAGTGGAAACGGGCAGCCGCCGGTTCACTCCGCAGGCGGGGAGAGGCTTTGTGGCTCCCGTTTGTCAGCCTGGGCAAGTAAAGCTGCTGGCGGCGACAGCGGCACGCCGAACCCGAAACGCGGCAGTTGGGATCGCCGAAGCTGGAAGGCTGAAAAATAAGTTGACGCGGCGTTGTCTGGCATCGGCTAAAACCTGTTCTTGAAATACCGACTTGACCATTTGTGTGGCATTTTGTTCCCCTCCAAAATGATAAGAGGTCAAATGTATAAATATACAAAGGCCAGATTTCCTCAGGGGATTTAACCTGTGCCGTAACATTTCTTTCCAAATGCTCCTTTTCTTTTTCTGTACCGCGATCTCGTTATGCAAGGGAATACACCCTGAAAGGGTGCAAATGCTGGCCTATATATTTGAGCAGCGGACCATCGGACAGGTGCGTGCCCTGAGAGCCAGGAGTTCAAAGGACTGAGGGAGTGGAGGCCTTCTAGCAGCTTATATGACTAAATGCAGTCATTACCGGGAAGATCAGAGGTGTGACAGGGAGGGGTATTTGCTGATAAATTCATCCAGATCGCAGAACCAGAAGGCACGCTTTGAAGATAGCTGAAGAAGTACACAGTCCAGCTTTGGAGACCTTTTTTTTTTTTTCTCCTTTAAACTTGGAGCTATAGTTACACGTCAGTGATTTAATAGTGGGATTGTTCTTTTGATAAGCAGCATATGAAATTTCACCTTTCTCCGTCTACCTGGCAGACTTTATGGAAAGACAAAAATGTCTTTCAGTGCTGACTCTGTGGCTGAAAAAGACAATTGCTAATTGCACAGCACAGCTTGCTTTATGTTATCTCTGTATGCCTTATTTCCTTTTGACAGAAATGCGGCACGTTTAGGTTAAAGATTCATAAAATGGACCTATTTAGTGAAAACTTCGGACTGTACAAAACTGTTTCTGCTTCCCAGAAAGGTCTCATGTCTTTTATTAGAAGCCCCCCAGAATGCCAAATGCATTTATCAATTCAGACCTATTGCTGGGATTACATCTTAATCACAATAAGGTAAAAATTAATCTGTGTTGGAAAGTCAGCTTTATACATACTGGTGAAACAGCATTTACTAATATATCATCTACAAGAACAGCAAGAGAGACATCCTGTTTTGGCTACAAGTCTTCTGCTGCAGGAGGTAGCATGATAAAGGGTATTGCCTTGCATCTTCTAAGTAAGTGCCGAGTAAGTGGAATCCACTACTATATTAGCTAATCTGATGACTGAATTTGTGCAATCTGAAATCCTAATTAAAGAAAGAAGCAAACTACCACAATTCAAATCTCAAAAAAAAAGAGTTTTGTATGTTAGTTTTGTAGCTGTAAAATTCAGGCAGCATCTCTTAAAAGTACTAGCGGTATGTTTGCAATTGTGTTAAAAAGTGCATAGCTCCAAGGTATGATGAGTTTATGCTCAAGTGATAGGTACTTGTAGGATCAGAGTCCTCTGTGCTGTTTGCTGCTTTTCCTTTTCACTAACTACAGATGCAAATCATGATTTCTAATCCTATGAAGTACTATAAAGTCACCTGTATAGTTACAGTCACACTGGTAATTGTCTTCATAGCTTCTACCTGCCCTCAAAATCTCCCCACATACCGATAGGATAAATTTAAAAACCGTACGGTAGTAAGCAGGAACAAGTTTTTCAGCTCTACAAGCCAATAACCTTTGCCCTTCAAGGGCTTGGTGTCTGCTTGGTATCTACTCCATTGCTCAAAAATCACGTCTGCCACCTTGCTGTTGGCTGTGGACAGTCCCTGACATTTAAAAAGAAAAGTTGAAACCAACCAAGTCAAAAGAAAATTCAAACTTCTAGATCAATTAAACATTAAGTCAGAAACTCTTGATTATTTCATGCAATCCACCAGATGTACACCCTGAAATATTATATTTTATTTTCCACTTCACCATAATTTAACAACAGTGCTCAGTGGTCAGGATCAGAAAAAGATCATGCACTTGAAAATCTTAAGAGCATCTGACAGACTGCTGGAGTGAATTACAGACTTTGAGTAGTGTGTGCCTATTTACTCCTGAAATAGTTTGGTGTTTTTTTTTTTTTAAAGGCCAGATAATTTCTACTCTATTCTTGACAAAATTCCTCCTAAAATAACATTCCCTACTTTTAACTCTATCCCCTTCTATTTTCTAAAAACTCACACTATTTGAAAAGATGAGACAACCAGTGTGAAGTGCAGACAAGAGTCAGCACATGATTTATGTATTTTCCTTATTTCACTTTTAAACTATTGTCAGATTCTTCTTCATGTCCTTCACATCAGTTTCTGCACATTGAGAACACATGAGGTTATATCAAAAGTTTCCTTTCACTAATGTTTTTCGTTCAACTTTTCTTTCCTTGATAAATTTGATCAGCCTTCAGTTCTGTCAAGTTTGTTCAGCGTTTTGCACAAACCCCATAATTTTGTTATAGCACTTGTTGTCACTGTAAAATTTTACTGATTTTATGAATAAATCATTATGATACTAAACAACCCTACTTGTAAACTGAGTGCTGGAACATCTCATTATTAAAAGCCGCTGTTCTCTGTGACTCAGCTTGCTGTTCTTTAACCACTTTTTAAATCAAGACAAGCCTTTGCTTATTATTTCAGGGCTATTTAATATTTTAAGGCTTGAAATTTTTTTGTCAAACTCTAATAAATGTCGCCTGCTGGACCGCCTCTGTCTGCTATTTTATTATGTTGTGAAGGTGTTCATTCTAAAATGTTAGAGGTTTATCTCTCTCAGAAGTTGCTTTGCTTTGACTTAAGTGATGGTTTATTCAGCTGAAATCATCAGTAGGAAGTCAGATCATCAGAAAACTTCAGTCACAAAGCACCCTGTGAGCTTGCTTTGTGTGTCTGAATCATGCCACCACCACCACCTTACCACTCGCATGTTCTTGATGACTGCCAGGCTGTCCTGTTATAGATGAGCATCTCACTTGGTAAGAGGTCCCTAAAACTCCCCCGAGTCATGAAAAGATACATCTATATTAGTGAGTTACCTATCTCTGCTAGTGTCTTTTTCTAGGGATTTACAGCATAAAGGTGTCAATTCTCTGAGTTTATACCTGAATTCTTAACCTCAGTCTCTATGCAACCAAAAGGCTTAATACAGCAGCATACACTGCAGTACATCGTGGCACGAAGAAGCATATATGGCTATAGCTTATTCCCGCAGGGGGAGGCAATGACTTATAAAAGCTACTTAACAACGAAGAAGTTTAACCATACTGGACACTGTGATGATGTGTATATATGTGGTTAGGTTTTTTTTGGGGGGGAAGAAAGCTTCCTTTTTTTCTTAGTCATCCATCTAAGTGAAATGACAGTCTCTTACGTCATACTAGATATAGATGTGCTGCTTTAGCAGGGAAAAGCTAACTTATGTGAACACTCCCAAGGTAACACTGTGCGTTTATAAGTAGTGAAATCAAGGTCTGAGACAGCTACACAACTTCATCACCTGCACCTTCACATACCTTCTGCTATACACAAGTTTTTCACTAGCTACTGTTTAAATAATAAACCTTTTGCCCCACCCAGGTGCATTAATTTTAACTGTCCACAATCCAGTTCCCTTTCTGTAACCCCTTCCTCTTGATTTTTCCGTTTTTTTGTTTTTTAATATTCTGTAAAAGACTCCAAATGGATATGAACAATTTCATTTTGCATTTTACGCTCAGACTTCTCAGCCTTCCTCTAGCTGCTCCTCCACAGGATAAGGTTTGCCTTTTTTCTGAAACAGCTGAAGTCCACCAGCTGATACTCTGTATCACATTACCACGCTATATTTAATTCCCAGAACCCATTCTCTGCATTTACCAGCATCTCTTTTGAAAATGCAATATTGTTCTTTTGCGAAGCAGCTGTCATAATACTAGATTAATCAAATTAAGTACTGTCAACCCACAGTACTGTCGGGGTTTTGGCCACTCCATGACCTGATGCCTCCCGGTGCAGCAAGTCGGCTCGCCCCTGCAGTTTCTGGAGCTGGACTGCAGGGCAGGTCGCGCGCGGTGCCTGCACCCAACGCGCGCGCACCTCCCGGAGACACCCTGCGTGTGGCTCAGCCAGCACCTCTCGACTTCCTTCAGACACCAAGCAACGAACGCGTGGCACCGTGCTCGGTCACGCCACGGCGCAACGCAAAGTGACAACGCCAAAGGACGGGAGACGGCCTTCGGCGACAGCTGGGCCGCCGGTGCTCCAGCACAGCCACACTTCACTGGCTCCTGTTTATGTTAGTAATGTGGCAAAACTGGCCAGACCCTTGCGATTACAGCTCCTCTAAGGCAGGCGGACGGACTCGCTGACCTCTCAAGGGTCCTGTTCACATGTACTTCTCTAAACCTCTTACCGTGGTATACACTATTTGTTTCACATCCTCAGCTGGCCAGCTGTATTTCACACACATCATAGCCCCTCTGCGACAGAGGGATCACCCGACTGACAATAAACCCCCTTAAAACAATCCTTCTAAAAACACTTTCTGTCTGACAACCACTGCTTGGCTCCCTATGCTGTGTTTTGGAAGGTGGCGAATAAGGCAAGCCAGCTATTTGTTTAATGTCTCTGAGCCAGAAGAGGAGAGAAGTTTGCCAAGTTTAATTATGGTGGGTGGCAAGCAAGAACTGAGCCTCCAGCTGGTGGTTTTTGTTTTTGTTTTTTTTTTTTTTTTTTTTTTTTTTTTTTTTGTCCTCCTTGGAGATAAGGTGGAGGAATAGAAATAAGTGGATTCTGCATATTCGGTTCAATGACAATAATTGTATTGTCTGTTTCAGAAAATTAGCAAACGGTTAGTGGCAATGTTGCCTGACATTTCGGGATGATCTTTAGGTTTATGTGGGCGAGATTCCTCCAACTCTCATTTAACTGAGAATTACACTGATAGGTCGTTCCACTGAGTTTACTCCTCCCACAGTGGGGAAGCTGCTGGAGGTATGTAAAAGTGTGGGATCTACCCAGAGACGGTGGGTGAATCCCTCAGGAGGGGAAGCTCAGCTCAGGTTTTGGGTGTGAAGCACTCTGTGCGTTGCTGGTGCCAAGTGAACGGAGCTCTCTCCTCCTTCCACATGCACATCAAGGACTGCTGTACCCTTCAGCAACAGTGTGCGCATTTTTAAAACACAATAAACATCCAGAAATGCAGGCCAGACCCAAACCTCACTCATCACAAATTAATTTTGGAAGTGAACTTTAAAGTGCCTTTAGCTCTCAGTAAGATTTTTGCTGTGTGGATTCCAGTTAAACAGTGGAAAAATTATTGAGAATTTTTGGCGCTGTATTGTAACCAATCAAAGGAGCCTGGGACTTGGGATAAGCGTGTTTCTTTTCTTGTAAATATAAATCAACAAAACTTTCTTTCACCATGCATGTATGCTAACAGCCTTTAAGTTATTATAACAGTCTGCAGCACCAGCTAAATAGGAGTCTGTCCTACAAGCACAAACTAGGAGGAGAAAAGACTCAGCAGTGCGGGTGATGGAAAAGAAGAAGGGTTGCGAAACGTTACTCACCACCAGAGGAATGGAGCAGATGACCACCACCAGGGAAGTGGCAATGAGCAGAATAACCATCTGGATCTCTGCTCCAGCCATCCGACGGAAGCTCCGGCGTCTGCGAAAGTCAGATAAACGGCTGGAGGTGGTGTCTGTCCCCAAGGACGTGCGTCGCATGAACTGGCGGTGCATGCGAATGAGGGCCACACACACCAGGATGTTGCAGATCACAGTGACCATGATCAGGAAGGAGCTGAAGCCAGCATACATGTAGGAATATGCCGCATGGGTGGCCTCCTTTGCTCGCCAGTCTATGAAACACCAAGTGTAAGGGTACTGCAAGGTAGATTTGCCGAGTCCCATGCTGGGGAGGGCGCAGAACAGCACGTTGGAAGCATAGATGGCAAAGAGCGTGAGCCCTGCCAGCTTCTTGTCTACATAATGGTTGTAGAAATAGGCATGGTTGATGGCCAGGTACCTCTCTATAGACATGGCACAGATAATGCTGAGGCCAGAGAGTCCAAAGAAGAGGAGGATGAAGGAGCTGTACTCACACAGCGCTGGTCCTCCCGGCCAGCGGTTCTGCAGGTACGTGGCGATAGTGACCGGACTCACCAGGCAGGTCCCCAAGAGATCAGTGACCGCCAGCCCGCAGACCAGCGTGTAGAAAGTGGTCTCCTTCTGCTCCTTCCTGGACTTACAGAGCACCACGATGGCGATGAGGTTGCCCACCACGCCGAAGATGAACATGACGGTGGGGATGGTGGGTGGCTTCCCGCCCTCGGCCCCGCTGGCGGTCCCGTTGGCGGAGCCATTCGCAGGTGGCATGATGGTGGGGTTGAAGGACATGATGCCCACGCTGCCGTTGGGGAGTCGAGCGAAGGCAAAAGCGAGATCGAAGGGGTAAGGCAGAGTAAGGCAGGGGGTAGTCTAGCGCGGAAATAAAAATTCAAATGAGCGAAAAGAGGGGAGGGGAAAAAAGTGGTGTATTGTAGTTAAAAAAAGAAAGAAAAAGTCCTAAAAAGGAGCCGAAGCGTGGTGCCGTCCGGCAGCGACCGACTGCAGCCGGGGAAGCCGAGCCTGCCGCCTCCTGCCGCCGCTCTCCCCGCGCAGACCGCAGCGCTCCGCCGCCCAGCCCGCAGGGGGATCGGGGCGGCCCGAGCGCGGAGCCGAGCGGAGCCGAGCGGAGCGGAGTCGCCTCACCGCTTCTCGCACCGGCAGCGGGCAGCGCTCAGCGCGGCGTGGGGCGGCCCTGGGCGGGCGGGCGGCGGCTCCAGGTGCCCCCGGGGGCGGCGCGGGAAGGTGCCGGAGCGCGGTGGCCGCCGCTCATCCCCTCCCGCCGGCCGGCGCGGCGGTGCGGTGCCTTGCGGGGCGCGGGCGCCGTCTCGCTCCCCGCGGCGCTCCCGCCGAGTTTCGCCGCGGAGGGCGGAGGCGGCGAGGGCAGCTCCCGCCGCTCCTCCCCGCCCTCTCGCCCCATTGGCCGCGCCGGGGAGGGCAGGTTGCGCGGGCCCGGGCGCGGGCACCTCCGCCCGGGGCTGCCTGCGGGGCGGGGGCGGGGCGGGGCGGGCGGCCGCCCATGGCGGGGGGCTGCGGGCGGGGGGACGGCGGGCACCGGCCGGGCCGGGGGCACCTGCCCGCGCAGCCCCGGCTTGGCCGCCTCCTGCCCCGCGGCCGCGGGCCCCGTGTGCCCCCCTCGGCCCGTCCCTCGGTTGTAATGGATGGGAGCGAGGGCTCCTCGCACTTTCCCCTGCAGGGCCGCGCTGCTGGACGGGCCGTGCTCACCGGGGAGCTGGCTCGGCGCAGCTCGGGCCCGCCACGTTCCAGCGCGGGGCCTGGAAGGGGGCCCGGGCGCCGCCGGCCGCGGCCTGGCGCAGGGGGTGAGCTGGTGCCTGTCGCCTGCGCGCCCCCGTGAGGAGGGGGCTGGTGCCCCAGAGCCTTCCACTGGCTGCGGGTTGAGGAGCGGCAGCTGGGAGAGGCTGCGGCCGGGCTGTTTATCGCGGAGATAAGCGCGGGTTGAGTGAGGTGATGCCACAGAGCACGGCAGCTGGCAGCGGACGCTCTTGCATCAGGCGAGCATGTCCGGTGTCCCCCGCTGCCGAAGGAAAGGTCTCCTGATGTACTGCCCGTATCTGCCCTCTGTTAGTGAGGTTACTACAGACAGGAAGGGCGTGTGTACGTTCGAGGGAAGTGTTTATATGTTGGTTTCAAGAACTTGTTTTGTCTTGACCATGAGACGATCACGGATGAATTGGAAATAGGGTTACACTTGGTGGCAAAGCCTCAAGATCATAGTTCAGTCTTCAGCTGGGCTGATGGAGGGACAGCAGTCGCTTTTATGTGGTGCTTCATGGCGGCTTTCGCCCAAGTGGTGGTGGAGTCCCTGGTCCAGAAGTGTCCACAGAAACCTACCATCGCAACAGGTACATGCATGGGTGTTTATGCTGGAGGGGAAAGTACCACTGACCTGCGCTAATGCTGTTGGGTCAGGGGTGAAGCTTCCCACTGTTGTACTGAATCGGACACCCAGATCCAGCTGGTCTAACACCCTTTCTCTTACATGAGGTGACATCAGTTGCTACAAAGGACACAAAACCTGTGCCCTGAAGCATGACGTTTATATCCTTACAAGAACCTCTTCTTTGACAAAATGTATTATAAAAGTCTGATCTTTTTTCAGTCTTACTATCCTTCCCCCTCTCTTTTTTTTAAGCCTGTGAAAGTGATGCCTGTGGACTTACTGGCATTTGGTAAAGTCGTGATAACATCGTGACATACTGCCAGCAAAAGTACTGACAAAACAAAACATATGAGAGAGGACAAGTTGTGTACTGTGGGAAAGAGAACGAAGAGTTTCAGTTTTCAATGCTGTATGAACAGACAAAAAGATAATTATTTTTTATTTGATCAGCTTTTTAGTGTTATCTAACTGCTTTGAAAACTAAAATTCAGTTTTAGAAAAAATAGTTGGTTTTGAAATAACACATAGAGTTATAGTACTGGTGGTGGTCTGGTTTTCTGAGAGAAAATAAAAACAACTATTTTTTATGTTTTGCTAGTATTAACAGCTCTTTATCTTTCACAAAATTGGAAAATTATTCTGTCACAAGCACAGAGCTACCTGTGGGAGTAGAGGTTGCTCAATTAGGTTCGCCTAAAGTCAGAAGCAAATTATAAGCACTTCAAAATACTTTCAAAAGAAAGCCCAGCACAAAGGTGGCTTTTTTTGTATCTTTTAAACAGTTTTCCAGCCGTTCTAGGAAAGCTGACCCAGGTACAGAGCAAGGTCTGAATTCAGGTGGTGTAATTCCACATACTTTCTCAGTAGTCCTTATTTCCTACACTGAGACTTTGGTGCTCTGGTATTAGAGGCCACAATGTGGGATTAAGTTAACACAGGTGCAGCAGTCATTACTAGTATGGGAAAAGAATTACCTTGCTTCCCTGAAGCAATGCAAAGGTTTTTAATGACTAAGGGCAGAGGAAATGATTTATGTTTCTTTGTTGCTGCCTTTTTTTCACTTTTTTTTTTCTTATCCGCAGATGGAGTCTTATGAGGTATTTTGACCGTCTCGTAACAGACTGTGTGTCTTCAGAAGCCTCAGTCTATAGTAGAGGGTGCTCAGGTCCTTCTGTGGGGTACGTATACATGTGTGTGTATGTGAAGGAATGAATGCTGGTTTTCATTCTGTAAGGTCTGCCTTATAATGGACACATCTAAGGAACTAATCAAAAGTGCAGGGAAGCCAGTAAAATCAATGAAGAAACAACAGAAGTATAGTTTCGAGTGCAAGGATACTAAGATCAGTTTTGTCAAATAATGTCACTTCTTTAATTAGAGAATATGATGGAAATCAGTCACAGAATTGTGGGAGAGGTTGCCTGTGAGCTTGTTGTATCTACCCATTGTTTAAAACTTTTTGAGTTACTAGAAAAAATTGGTAACTTTTAGGAGTTTCCCTTTGAACTAATGGTTCTGATACCTAGAACTCCTAGTCAAGATGAAAAGCGTAATCACACAAAAGCCTTAGCCTTCAGAGCAAAGAAGAGACATAAAGTGGAACTGAAAAACTGAACAAATTCCACTTGCAACATGAGTAGTCATGCTGTCATAGCAGCAATGTCACACATTGTAGCATTGAGTAACCACCAAAGAACTTGTGTTTGTGCGGAAACCAGTTAGGTGAGAAGCCAAAATATCACAAAGAAAAAATGAAAGATTTGAAGTGATAATCATGTATGGAAAAAACCCCAAAACTCAGTTTATTTAAAAAAAATACTAGATTAGAAAACATGGACACTGAAAATGATTAGGATAAACTTTTACTTGCCTCAGAGTAAACTTTTTCTGATTTTAATGTTGTTACAATTTTTAGAAGATTAATACTGAAATACGTGAGTCAACTACTATATAGCTTGATTAGTTGAGCTGTGGAACTAACTGTGGTCTTAATTCTAGTTTGGTGAATGATTTAAATTAAAATACTTGATTTTTTTTTTTTTTCTTCTTCTTCTGTGGTCTGGTAAGAGGCTCATATTTATTCAGCATGTCTCAGCTGCCACATGATATCCCTTATAAAGCTCCTTTAGTCAGCTGATGGTTCCAAAACCTTACCTGCGTTGCTCAGGGGCAGCTGGAATATAGGCAAATAAACTACGCAAAGGTCTCTGCTATATGTAACTGTGATTTTAACACCAGAATGCCCAGGTAGGCATGTGAATTGATGGGTATTTTCTCGAGGTGCTTCTATGAGCTCTGCTTCCAGAGGAGCTATGTGTGCAGCGGGCAGTAAAAGTGGATATACAGCCAGTTTTGGAAACTTTGGACTGCTCTTAACATGCTGCAGGTCTGAAAAATGTTTTGCATGTTGAAGTCCCATTAAATATCTGAAGTTCAGTAGCATTCTTGATTTACTCAACAGTTTGTCAACGTTTGTCCTTTGTTGGGAAATTTGGCTATGGGAAAACTTTCTTGTTGCTTTTTTGCTTAATTTTTGTTCAGCTGTCATGCTTTCGACACATAAAGTGTTTCAGGAAAAAACTCACCATTAGACTAAACTCTGTCTGTATGCCAAAATAAAATCATTATTAATAGACAATGGAAGTAGACTGAATCAAATGTTACATAATAGTCTTTAATTAATCATTAGAAAAGAAAAAATATACAAGGAGTAAGTTGAAAAAATGTTAAAAAGGAAGTGGGGAATTCTGTAATGTAATTTGAATAGAAATGGCACTGTAAGTAGACAAAAAAAAATTATGTTTTAAAGTATTATAATAATATTTTCCTGCCCACATATTTTCATATAAAATCATCACAGATAGTAACAGTATTGAATTTATTTTAGGAGTTCTGGTTATTACTGGTATGACTAGCAATATTGCTAGTACTTTGGACACATTTCCGTTGTACCTGATAACACATCTTGATGAGTGGGGCATTTCCCTGGGCAGGGGGAATTCTCTGGGGAGTGAGAGCAGTCCTCCACAGCCCCCTGCTCTTCTCACTGTATGACTGTCTAGGAGAGAGCTGCAAACTGCCACTGCCAGGGGATCTGATGGTGCGCTGGCATGCGAGGCACCTCTGCACTCCAGTAGGACACTATCGTGCCAAAAAACACAGCTCTATAATTTACTCCACAGTCATGTGTTCCATATTAGTCAATCATGCTACTGAAGTTAGGGTTTTTTTTCCTGTTTAAACGATGCTGTTAATCTTTATAGTACACTGAATGACTTTTTCCTCTGTAATAACATTTGTCACTGCAGCGGTACGTAGTTCTATTTTAGCAGTTATGAAGTCTGTGTTAATAGTTAAAATACTTTTAAGTTATTTTTTTCAACCCATTTCTTTGGACCAGTATAGATTAAATTACCTTCTTCCTCAACTGTTGCTTATACTGTTTTTTCTGTTGGTTTTTTTTTTGTTTGTTTGTTTGTTTGGTTTTTTTAAGTTTGGCAATTCTTACTTGCCTTTCAGAGGCCAGCAGCATAAAAGGGAAGTTCATACAAGAGCACTAATAATAAGCTGTGAACATATCTTCTTATTTTAGAGCCCTTAAAATAATTTTCACTATTTCAGGTCTTATCTAATGAGTTACAAGCAGACAGCTAAGTCAGACCCTATGCAGAAAAAATGTTATGAATTAAATTGCTTTTGGGCACAAAATATGGCACCTTCACTGAATTAAACTAATATCTTTTTAGAACATTTGCTGGATTGGTTTTAAAGGGAACTTTAGAATACACTTTTAAAATATTAGCAACTGGAAATTTTTGTGTTGTTTTAGCTTTCTGCAGTTGGCTGTGTGTGGTGGTTCATTTTGCTGTGACGAGGTACAGTAATCGGTGGCTGTGATGAAAGGAGAAACAACCCAGCATTGCACAGGAAGCAGTTATCTTGCAGGTCCTATTTGAGCCCAGCTGTTCTGCAGATTTTCCATGAGAGATCTGAAGACTGAAGACCCTTTCCAAGAGTCCTGACTATAACTGTGGTGTTACCTGTGTGCCAGAAATTTCAGCAAAGTGGCAGGCTTTCTCCTGTTTCTTTTTTCTCTTGAGGTGTGATAATGGGACCCGGGAGTATGTTGAACAGCCATGTTCTGTAGCTTTGAAGAAAGAACTGAAGCTGTGCATTTCTGTTTGAAAGTTGAAACTTTTATCAAGTGTTAAAAGCTGTGTACCAAAGGCACCTGTGATGAAATCAGTGGACCTGTGATTTTTGCAGACAGATTAACAGTCATGGAAGTGGCTTAACCATCATGATATGGTTTCGTAGCATTCCTTTCTTCGTTGTCATACTTGGCATTGGTTTTTTTCAACACCTTCTTGTAAAATAAACTGAAGTTTCTCTGGAAAATATACTACCTCTGTAGAAATCGTGTTCCCTGTTTCTATCCTGGTGAAGCACTCCAGGAAGATTGTCAGTAATTTTGAGGGGAAATTTGTTTTCTTCTGGGATGGTTACTGGACAATCTTTGGAAAGAGGGCAGAATCCTTTATAGTATGTGCTGAGGCTGTGTGCTACCTCTGCAGCATGAAGGCTGGCTTGGGCATGTGATTTGAGGCTAGATATGAGTTACGATCAGCTGAAAGTTTAATAGAAGTTTCTTCTTGTACCATCCTGCCCACTACGGGGCTGGGCTTGAAAGCGTTTCCAGCTGTCAGGATAGATTAACAATTAGTAGTGCAATGCAATGGTTCTTTCATTGCCTCGTGGAAGAATTCTCCTAATAGAAGCTGAGGCTGGGCTCTTTGGGAAAGATTTTTCCTTTTTATAAATGCTTGCTGTTGCAAAAGTTTTTGTACACAGTGTAACTACTGTATGTAATCAAATCTGGCATGAAGTGAATTATATCACATTAAGCTTTGAATTCTGAAAGATTACAGGACCAAGAAAAATAATACAAACCAACAAGCTACGGGATACTATCTGTAAATCGGAAGCTTGGTTCTTAGAAAAATCTACTTAAGCTCATTGAAAAAAAAGGCCAATTTTGTGGAAATGATTCATGTATTAGGTGAGTCAGTTATCTTTCACTACGAGGACACTGGCTGCAAAATCACTGGAATAAACCCCAGCTTTAATAAGCCTGCAGCAAATGACAAGCTATATTTGCAGCTGAGTGCTTTTAAGAAGATCTGCAAGAAGTTTTTAAGGAATTGTTTTCTTGCCTGTAAATTCTCTGTTATTCCAGCAGAGGGTAGTTTATCCTCTAAGAAGCTAGGTGTGTTGAAAGAATGATCAGGAAAGGTAACAATGATTCCCATTTCCTTTTATTTGAGATAGGGCAATAAAAATTAACTTCAACGGACTGACCTCATCAGATTAACAAACGCTGAAACATACTGTTAGGCTGCGGTGTGTTCTTAGGCTGAAACTGGAAAAGACAGCCAAATTCAACAGTAGTCCCGTTTCTGTCCTGCTACCACGCGCTTTATTTGCCCTTTAAGAATTACTGCTGTTTGCTTATGCTGAAAACAGTTGCATTATCAGCCTGATGCTTAAGAGCTACTTGACTTTCATTTGTCAGCTAGTAAAGCAGATACAACATGAAACAATTTTTATGCCAAATGCATAGAATCACTCTAGTTGAAGAGTATTCAGCTTGTTTATAGTTGCTTAAAAACTCTTTGAGATCTGGACTGATGCAATTGTGCCTGGTTTTATCTCTTTACTCTAGGGCAAGGGTATCTTAGCTGTGGTAGTGAGACACACACCACTTAAAGCCTGGTACAAAATTGGGAGTTGTTTTGCTAGGGGTGGTATCTATCACCCTTCTTTCTGCCACTGTACCTGCTGCTACAGCAGCTGATGTTAAGGAGAATATATGTTTGTGGATTGTCGTGATAGTACCCGCCTGTATCTGCTCTCTGCTATACGGATGGCACGTGGTGACTAGGGGAATACTCTTTGTGAGTTCTCGGATATTTTCTTTTAAATCAGTCGTCAGGAGGCAGTCCTGCCGGCAAGCTTCTGTGGCTGTCAGTCCTGAAGTGCAGCAGAAGCTCTTCTGATGTGAGAGCATGAGGGAGTGCAGCGAACATCGAATCTTTGAAAGCATAACAGAAGGGATGTGCAGATCCGCAACTATTCTGTTACCATGGTTCAATGAAGCCCTATTAGCAGAATTTGTTTCCATTCAAAGCAGTGTTTCAGCTCCTCATGGATATTAGCCTTTTCACCTGATTTCTAGAAAGAGTAGTTTGGTCCACTGATTGCGGAAAGAAAAGGCAAGGTGTGCTCTGAGAGCCCCGTGAGGAAAACTAAGTATGGGTCTGTACTTCAGCTGCTTTGAGCCTCGGCAGATTGTGCAGCTGGCACGTGAAATTTTCCAACACAGCCATTGATAAACCACCTAACTGAATAGTAAATAACGTAAGAGCAAGTGATATTTATAATTTTATTCATCTTAGTCAGCAGCCTAATATAGTCAATAGTATGCTGCATATTTTAATTTTGAACATCTGTATCATTTGCTCTGAAAAAAAAAAAGCACCACTCCTTTAAGAAAGCTGTGAATATGGTTAGTGTCAATCATGTCCATGGAAATGCTTCCATGGCTAGTTTGATCTTGGCATTACTATCACTCAGAGTTTTCCCTGTGGTGTATGAGAGTTTTTGTTTTGTTTTTTAAAATATATGTCTGAATCAGGTAGGCCTGTAAGTCAAATCTAGCTGTATCCCTCTGTGTTACAGCCTTTTTCCCGCTCTTTGAGTTTTGAATGTGCTTTCAGAAACGACACATCATTGTTTTCTGTTTATTGGAAAAAACCCTAGACTATATCAGGGATGAATAATGTATCTAAATTCTTTATTTTGGAGCAATACAGGTATAACCAATTACCTTGATTCCATTTTTAAACTCATTCTACATTATCAAAGGAATACAGAAAAGCTTTTATATGGATCCGTAGAAGATTTATGTCATGCTCTCCACTGATTATACAAGAAGCTTAGGCAATTAATCTCTTAAGGCAGACGCTTTGGTTAGGTATCTTACTAACGTGGGATGATTCCAGGCCTGAGTACTGATCCAAGATTGCTGTTGTCTAAACACCAGAGAGACTAAAGAAGGTGGGGGAACCCGGGAAAGTTTTTCCGAAGTCACACAAAGGGTTAGTGCCAGAATTGTTACTTGCCCGTCCCTTGCAATCTCAGTTGATTCTGTTGCCTTCCAAAGCTTTGTCTGGAGGAGACAGATGCATTTATAGTTGATTTAATGTATTTAGTTTGAACTTTATACTGTTTCACTGGTAAGCAGTTTGAAAAAGGGATAATGTCTGGTTAATTGAGACTGTAAGCTTGTCACAGATGGAGAATGTATGTGTTAGCAATTAACGTACTTTAAATAGGCATAAGTAAACTTTGAACCACTGCATTCTATAATAAACAGTTCACTATTTATTGAAGGTATGTATTAGCTTAGTGATATTTTTGAGCAGTTTATAAGTGAATCTTCATACATACGCCTGGTATTTATATATCCTGTTCATTGTTATAGCATCTGGCTGTGGTAGAGTAGCAGGCTGGAACCAAAATGAACTCCGTTCTCTTTAGAAATGTAGATAGGTAATAGTTTTAAATAATATACAAATTGAATTCCTGATGCTGTTTTCTTCAGCAGCTGGGAAGCCTCTCACTGTCGGAAAGGCATTCAGTGTGTTTGACATTAAGGGTGGGGGAATGTTTGTGTAATTATGAATGTTAGACTTGCAAACACGCCTTTTGATTGCAACAGCCTGAACTTCCACGTGTCAACAGGAATGGTAACTTTTTACAAGGTAAACCTTAGTTTATGTACCTTGGCATTGTTGCTGCTCTTTTCTATATAATTTCAGTACATATATCGCTAAATTGTAGCTGAATTTTACATGTGTGCACTTTTCAGATGAGACATTTAGATAATGTAAGTATTCTTGACTAAACATTCCGTTGCTACAGCTACTGTATGCAGCTGTAACAATTTTGGTATTGTGATGAAAGCTCAAATCACACTGAGTATGAGTAATTACCTGTGATCGTACAGGCTTGTGATATCTTGTGCAGTGCTGCTGAGCCTAGTATTAATTTTAGAAAGGTTGTTGGTTGTTGAGATCTGAACATTTTCAAGGAACCCTACATGATTCTTTCCTGGTTATGTAGCACGAAAAAACTTCAGTGCTCTACAGTGTCTCTACAGTGCTTCACAGGTGGTGTTGCTGTTGTGCTTTTTTATTTGGTTTCAGTTGGAATAATTATTTAAGAACTTCAGGATGGATTTAGGAAGTGGAGTGGCTGCAGTCCTTATCTAATCTGAGGAGGAAGAAAGAAAGAAGATTGAAGCTGCCACCATGTCATGTGAAAGATTGCACTTCAGGACTGTTTGTTTTAGTATGGTAGACGAAGTGTCTGTGTGCTTCCCATCCTTAGATAAACTGACTTTCATGTGCATGACATGTGTTGTCTAATCCTGGAAATGATTGGGCAGTTTCAGAAGAATGATAGCTCAGGATGTATTAAGTTTTGTACCAAGTATTTCTGTGCTTTAGGAGACCCCTTGAGACACGCTGACAAGAAAGAAAAAGGAAAACAATGCAAAGGAGCAGTGTTTCTTGTTGGATGATGATGGCCTGTGGAAATCTCAAAGGTTTATGCCATCTCATTTGTAATTTCTTCCTGCAT